>NC_035445.2:61987202-62656376 GCF_002127325.2 Helianthus annuus
TTACTATGAATGATCCTTATACGAGATCCTAACCAGTGATCCTTATTTCTTTGGCAGGCAATGATCCTCAGCCGGACCTCAGGATTCAGGATCATGGGACATTTGAGGTGATCCTTATACTAACGGTCACTTTCGATTGCTACAATATTATTTTGCAGGAACATCTAGCAGGATATGCCCTACATATCATGATCCAGGGACGCGCTTTCACAAATATGGCAAGAGCTGAATTGAAGATGAACGTTGTGCCGGATATGGAAACATGGCTTGATCTAAGGGCAACAATTTAGGCTAGATTATCTTTATTTCTAAAGGGGTAATGAGCTGATTAGTGGTCTATCTACCTAAAATAAGTTACCTACACATGTATAAATACCCATCTTCCTCATTCGGAAGAACACACACAACATACGACACAACTCTCAACACTTAGACACTCAGTGATCCTTGTACTCAGCTCATTATCATCCGAAGTTGTAACTACATTTTTATTATATTGAAATTGGTGATCGGTAGTTGCCATCACCCGAGGTTTTTTATGCCGGAGATCATACATTGATCAAGGGCTTTTTCCTCGTATAAATCATTGTGTCTTTGCATATTCATCACAGAAGTGATCCTTTACTTTTATAGCTAACCAAGCATCATACCCCGTTTACATAAAGTTTGGTTACATTATCCTTGTGTGATTTTTGACCAAAACAGTTTGGCGCCCACCGTGGGGCAATTGGTGCTTCATTCATAAAGAAAATCTTTTGTTCGAAATCATTTTCAAAAGAGTTACATGGCTTCATCATCGAAGAACACTTCCACGGCGATGTCTGCAGTCACCTCAGCACAAACCACTCTACCTCCTCCACCGACAGGATCCCAGAGAAATGCTGAGAAGAGACCAACCCCTTCTTTCTCTAAAACTCCATCTTCTTCTGCTATGAATTCTTCTATTCCCAGTACTAGTGATGTGTTTGCTTTAATTTTGCAGATGAAGGATCGTATGCAGCGGCAGGATGAAACTAATGACAGGATCCTCAGGGAGATTGGAGATCTCAAAAGACAAAAGAAAGCGGCAGAGGATCATTCCCCACTGATGCCAAAATCCTTGAGTTTTGAGACTCCAATGGTCACCTCTCAGCCATCAGGGGATCCCAGACGTACAGATCACAGGGGAGACGAGAGGATTACATCTCAAGTCAGCAGCAATGACTCAGACATCGGGCTCGTATTTTCAGCCAGCAGGATCCTATCCTCAATATATGGGATCCTTCATGAATCCGGGAGCCTATCCGGGGGCACAGCAGTTTCAAGGATCCTACTTTATTCCAGGATCGTTCCAGGGCCAAGGATCCTCCTTTGTTCCAGGATCATCCCAGGTTCAAGGATCCTCCTTCGTTCCAGGATCATCCCAGATACCAGGATCCTTACAGATGCCAGGATCCCTAAAAAGTTTGCAAGCAGGGAATCTAGATGTCCATCAAGGGGACTTCATTCCAATGCAGACCATTGCTTCCACTGGTCCCTCCGTTATTCCAGAATCCAGCAATACGGATTCCCTAACTTGAACCCAATGGGAGGTAACACTTTAAATAATTATCCTACCACTGACCATGGATTCATGCAGGATACAGGTACCAATCACGCTATGGCCAGGGAATTACAGAAACTAAAGGACATGATCTCAAGTGTTCCAGGGGTAGTCAAGCCTATCCCAGAGATTGCAGATGGAAGCCACAAGGTATCACGCTTTGCACCACCAATTTGTGATGCAGAGGTGCCCAAAAGGTTCCATATCCCTACCATGAAGCTGTATGATGGCACGACGGATCCAGAAGAGCATATAGCACAATACAGGGAAAGGATGGAAATCAATCCTATCCCAGAAAAGTTAAAGGAAGCATGCCTATGTAAAGGATTTGGATCCACTCTAACTGGATCAGCTCTTAAGTGGCTGCTAAGTCTTCCCCCTTACTCTATTACTTCATTTGCTAATTTAGTTAATTTATTCAATAACCAATTCTCTTGTAGTAGAAAATTTGAAAAATTAACTAGTGATTTGTACAGGATAACTCAAAATAATAACGAATCATTAAGGGATTATGTAACTAAATTTAGTAAAGAATCCTTGGATATTCCCAACTTGGATATGGCTACGGCTGTTGAAGCCTTCAAAATGGGACTTCTTAAGGATTCATTATTCTATGATGATCTTGTTATGACACCTTGCAGGAATTTAGATGAAGTAAGAACTCGAGCACTCAGGTTTATCCGGCTAGAGGATGACAAGAGGATCCAGGAGAGACAAGTAGGATCCTCAAAACAAGATAAGCAAGGATCCTCCTTCAAAAACAACAAGCTCAAATCCTACCATAGAAACGAGAACAAGAATGTGCATGCTGTCGACCAAGAAGAGGATGATGAAGAATATCCTCCAATCTCAGAATATTGTTTTTCCGTTGACAATCACGAACTAATCCTTGCAATGCAGAATCTAGGTGAAAAGGCTAGGTGGCCCAGGAAGAATGATAAACCATCCGGGACTAAAGACAAGTCCAAATGGTGTGCATACCATGAGGATTTCGGCCATCTAACTGAAGATTGCATAGCCTTAAGAAAAGAAATTGGATACCTACTAAGCAAGGGGCATCTAAAGGAATTGTTGGGAAGAAAAAAGCAAAGGACCCAGGATCCTGAAAGGATCCCTGAAAAGGCTCCAGCACCTCCGGCAAACGCACAAGTGATTAACTTCATATCCGGAGGATCAGACATTTGTGGAACATCCTTTTCAGCGGCCAAAAGACATGCAAAGGAATCAAAAATGGACAATGGAGAAAGGCCTATTAGAACCTCAAGCGTCTCAGAAGAAAAGATGATAACATTTGATGAGGATGATCGCATCAACATCCAGGATCCTCATCATGATAGTTTAGTTATCACTCTCTTTATCTCTAACCATTTTGTCCGCAGGATCCTTATCGATGGAGGGAGCTCAGTGAACATAATCCAGCTTGATGTCTTGAAGAAGATGGGAATCCCAGAATCAGACATCACACCAAGATCCTCCGTGCTTGTAGGATTCAGTGGAGAAACGAAGAAAACTCTGGGGGACATCAAACTCCCAATCTACGTGGAAGGATTACATAATTACCAAAAATTTTGTGTTATTGACTGTTTATCTTGTTGCAACGTTATCCTTGGCAGGCCTTGGATACATGACATGAAAGCAGTTCCATCTACCTACCATCAATGTGTGAAGCTCCCTAGCCCATGGGGGATAATCAAGATCGACAGTGACCAGCAGGAAGCTAAGGATTGCTATACCTCATCCATGAAGCCAACCTCGAAGCCAAGGGAGCAATAGCAATTACAGTATCCTCCGAGGAACGTCTTGGAGGCAAGGGAACAAGATGTACATGAAATCCTCTTGGACCCTAGTGATCCTGAATCAAAAATCTATATCGGATCAGGGATCCTTGGCAAGATGAAAGAAGACATGATATCCTTCCTCAAAAGAAGAAAATCTACCTTTGCTTGGAAACATGAAGATATGACAGGTATATCTAAGGATATTATTACTCACAAACTTGGCATTGACAGGTCTATCAAGCCAATCCATCAAAAAAGGAGGAAGTTTGCACCAGAAAGGAATGCCATTATCCAAGAAGAAGTAGAGAGACTACTTCGAGCAGGTATGATCAGAGAGGTAAAGTATCCTAAATGGTTAGCCAATGTGGTTGTTGTCCAAAAGAAAAACGGAAAGTGGAGGGTATGTGTCGATTTCACCGATTTGAATAAGGCATGTCCCAAGGATCCTTTCCCATTACCCCACATTGACTCCATGGTGGATGCAACAGCGGGGCATGAACTGTTAACTTTTATGGATGCATCATCTGGATTCCAACAAATCCAGATGGAACCATCTGACCAAGAGGATACAGCTTTATGACCCCAACCGGTTTATATTGCTATATTGCCATGCCTTTTGGACTAAGAAATGCAGGTGCAACCTATCAAAGGCTGGTAAATATGATGTTCAAAGATCAAATTGGAAAAACTATGGAGGTGTACATAGATGATATGGTGGTCAAGTCAAAGAAAGCTGAGGATCACCTAAGGGACATGGAAGAAGCATTCGATATCCTTGATAGTTACAACATGAAACTTAATCCTTCAAAATGCCATTTTGGTGTTAAGGCAGGAAAGTTCTTAGGATACATGGTAACCCAGAGGGGCATTGAAGCAAGCCCGGAACAAATCAAAGCATTAATAAATATCAAGTCTCCTGCCAATGCCAAGGATGTTCAAAGACTAACAGGCAGGATAGCAGCTTTGAACAGGTTCATATCGAAATCCTCAGAAAAGTGCAAAGAATTCTACGATATCCTAAGGAAGAATAAGAAGTTCGAATGGACTGAGAAGCATGAAAATGCTTTACAAGCCCTAAAAGAGTATATGTCCTCAGCACCAGCATTAGCAAAACCGGAAAAAGGAGATGTGTTATCCTTATATCTGGCGGTATCCTCAACCGCTGTAAGTGCTGTCCTTGTTAAGGATCACGAAGGTACACAATATCCTATCTACTACGTAAGTAAAAGTCTACTTGATGCCGAATCCAGGTACTCACACCTCGAAAAACTCATCCTTGCATTAATCATGGCATCCACGAAGTTAAGGCATTATTTTGAAACTCATACTATTATTGTTAAAACTAATTTTCCAATTAAGAATGTCCTCAGGAAACCGGATATGTCAGGGAGAATGGCTAAGTGGGCAGTGAAGCTTAGTGCCCATGATATAAGATACGAACCAAGAACAGCCATTAAATCTCAAGCACTAGCTGACTTTGTGGCTGATTTCAGTAGTGATCTACAAAAGGGAGCAGAATTGGAGGTCCAGCAGCTGGATGAGACCAAGGATCCTTGGATACTACACACCGACGGATCCTCAAATATCAAAGGCACAGGGCTAGGGATCCTACTAAAATCGCCACAGGGGGACATAATACCCCACTCTATAGCTTGTGAGTTCCAGGCAACTAACAATGAGGCTGAGTATGAAGCCTTAATTGCTGGCTTACAAATTGCTAAGGATATGGGGGTAAAATATCTCGAAGTATATGTAGATTCATTATTGATCACCAATCACTTTAATGGATCCTATGCTGTTAAAGGTGAAAAACTAACCAAATATTTAGAGATAGTCAAAGAATTGGCACTCTCTTTTGTTTCTTTTAGCTTAACACAGGTACCAAGGGAGGATAACACGGAAGCTGACGCATTGGCCAACCTAGGATCATCTTTGAAGATTCCAGAAGATATAAGTATCCCTATCATCCATATCCTGGCTCCTGCTATTGAAAAACAGGTGGCCATGGAAATAGAAGAGGATACTGCAATGATCCCTAGTCAAGAAGCCCAACCTAATTCAGGATCATGGATCTCACCGATCATGGGATATTTGCAACACGGGGAGATCCCGATGGGAGAAAATCCTAGAGCTTTCAGGATTAAGGTATCTCAATTCACAATTCTGAATAATGTATTATATAAGCGATCTCTTGCAGGACCATATTTGAGATGTATCGAGGATCCTGAAATTGAAGAGGTGTTGAAGGATTTCCATGAAGGAGATTGTGGAAACCACACTGGGGGCAGGGCATTATTCTCAAGGATCCTTAGAACAGGATACTACTGGCCAACCATGAAAAGGGATGCTGTAGAGTATGCTAAGAAATGTGATCCTTGCCAAAGACATAGCAATATCCTTCACCAACCAGCTGAATTACTACACCCCATACCATCCTCTTGGCCATTCATGAGATGGGGAATGGATATAGTTGGCAAGCTCCCTAAAGCACCTGGTGGAAAAGTATTTATGCTTGCCATGACTGACTATTTTTCCAAGTGGATAGAAGCTGAAGCCTTCGCTCAAGTCAGAGAAAAGGAAGTCATATCCTTCATTAAAAGAAACATTATAACCAGATTTGGCATCCCCTCTGAAATTATATGTGATAATGGTTCTCAATTCATTGGAAGGAGAACCACTAACTTTTGTGACAGTTGGGGAATCAAGATGATAACATCAACACCAGTTCATCCACAAGCCAATGGTCAAGCAGAATCATCCAACAAGATCATCATCAACAATCTGAAGAAGAAGCTAGGATCCAAGAAAGGAAAATGGGCAGAGGAGTTACCTTATGTGCTATGGGCTGATAGGACAACTCCCAAGAATGCCACTGGCCAAACACCTTTCTCTTTAGTATTTGGGGCAGAAGCAGTGATCCCAACAGAGATGGTGATCCCAACTGCTAGAACAAGTGCTCGTGATCCTGAAGAAAATGCTACAACCCTAGCTCAGGATTTGGATACTATTGAGGAAAACAGGGATCTAGCTAGGATAAGGATGGCAAGCTACCAACAAAGGATGGCTGGTGCCTACAACAAGAATGTCAGGATAAGGAAGTTCCAAGTCGGAGATATGGTGTTGAGAAAAGCATTTCAAAACACCATCAATCCTGCTGACGGGAAGCTAGCACCAAAATGGGAAGGTCCCTACTTGATTGAAGCTGAAGCAGGAAAGGGGGCATACAGGTTGCTAACCATGGAAGGAAACTTGTTACCAAGAGCCTGGAATGCTGTTCACTTAAAGAAATATTTCATGTGAACATGATCCTTCCTGCATGTGATCCTTACATTGGAATATCCTTGAAGGATCCTGGAGATATCGTTGATCCTTACACAGGTAATATGCTTATCCTAAAACTATTGCATTTTCTTACTTTTTGCCTAAGGATAAGGATCATGTATCCTTCATCCTCTACTCACAAACCATTTGAGTTATGATAGTTCAGGTATCTTCAGCATATCATCAAAGATCTTCAAAAGCATCACAGATCCTCGGGTCCAACCCCAGTTATCCTTGGGATTATCCCCAGTTTCCGCCAGCAGCGCACGATGATCCTGATATAGTTCACGTCTTTGGGATCAGTACCCACTTTCGGGGCTGGCGACCTCATCGTACTGGCTATACCCAGGATCCTACGTATAATGGTGGACGCACCATACATCCGTTCCTAAGGTTTCTAACGTTTTCACGTTAGCTAAGGTTTTGACATTTTCATGTCACTAAGTTTGGATAGTTGCCAGAAAGGGCCATACTCCAGTTTACATACGATCCTTTGGGCTTGTCCCCAGTTATCCTTTGGGCTTGTCCCCAGTGATCCTCCGGGATCATCACCAGTTATCCTTTGGGCTTGTCCCCAGTGATCCTCCGGGATCATCCCCAGTTATCCTTTGGGCTTGTCCCCAGTGATCCTCCGGGATCATTCTCAGTTATCCTTTGGGCTTGTCCCCAGTTACTAACTTATCTTTTATATTGGCTTAGTCCCAAGTTATACTCCATTTTTTCAGGTTTTCGAAGTTAAACGATTAAGGATCCTTAATCCTTATTATCCACTAAAGTTTTACCTACGGTTGTTCCAATTAAAGGTTAGGATCCAAACTTGGATCCTCAGGTATGATCCTTAACTACTTTTAATTTCATTATTCATTTGAATAACCTTTAGACCTTGACAACTGAACCTATGATCCTTAAAATAAACTATCGTGGAAACTTTCGATTATAGGATATTTGATCCAGGATCATATCCTAAATTTCTTAAACATAATTTGCTCAAACTTTTCAAACAAACATGTGTCAAAACAATTGAAAATCAAAAAGGATAACAACACAAGATAAGCGACAAAAGTTTAGGATTTTATTAAACAAAAGGATCTTTAACCCTTTCAAAAAGTTGTCAAAATTACCTACCCAAAGCATCTACCAGCAATACGTGGCCCGTCCGCTGGGGTAGGTAAAGGGTGTCCATGATAATAGGTTCAAAAGTATTGCAGGGAAATTAAAAGGCGGCAGGATCACAACGGCTTCATCCCCCAGACAGAGGATCCCTCCCCCGTGTGTAATCCTACCTATTGTTCAAAGGATCCAGGATCCTTAACCCTAAAGAAACTACTGTTCAGAGATTACAGACCATAATTGTTCACAAACCACAAACCACTACCAAAAAACCTAAAAAATTGGGCTCCGGCCTAGTCAACAATATCCATCATCGCCCAATCATGCAGCTTACTTCTCCGCTGCTCCATCTCCACCAGCATCTTCACCTTAATCCTTGCCAGCATCACCTCCCTCCAGCATTGGGATATCCTCAGCATCATCGTCATCTTCCAACTCTGCTAGCCTCGCCTTCCAACCTTCAACATCCCATGTGCTCCTGTCAAAGGAAGGATCCTGAGCCTCCGTAGCCATCTGCAGTTGTATCTTGTACATGGTTACCGCAGCAGAGACCTTAGCGTCTTGGGTAATGTCATGCTTCTCATAATCAAACTTGATCAACGCTTTAACAGCCTCATCTTTGACTGCCCGGATCTCCTTCTCAAGATCGGCAATCTTAAGATCCTTCAGCCCACACGTCTGTTGAAGGTCAGCAATTTGACGATCCTGATCCTCAACCTGATTGACGTAAGTCTCCATTTCGGAGAATTTCTAAAGAAAACAACAGAAAAGCAACATCAGACACATGTGATCCTCGGACTTGTCGAAGACAATTAACAGGGGCAGTGATCCTAACCTCATCAAAATAGTCAAGGAATTGCTGACGGAGAAGAGGAAATCCTTGAAGGTCATCTGAAGCCTTCCTCTTTTTCCCTTTGCCTCGGGCAGGTGCTTTAGGGGCTGAGACTGAAGGGCTGGCAGCAGGAACCTTCTTCTTAGAAGACGTGACATTGGCAAGGTCACTTATCCCAAACAGGGAGGCAGATTTAACAGACCTGGCAGACTTTCCGGCACCTACACAATTCAAAAACAAGATAAGTTCCCTTGTTAAATTAAATACTTTCACATAAAACTTATTTTCTATGAGGATACTTACTTGACATTGTGGCAGATGCAGAGGATATCTCTTGAGAATCTTGGATAATAACCTGGAAACTTCGAACTTCAGGATCAAGCTTCTTGAAAGCTAACACTCTCTCTTTGGCAGCAGGGGTCAAGCCTAAATGAGCAACGGAGATAGCTGCATAAAAAGACAAAAAAGAAAAGATATCAGTGATCCTCATCATACGAGACAGGACTGATAGTGATCCTTCAAGGATCCTCTACCCTACCATGAGTGACCCATTCCTCGGGCAGATCCTTCCCATCCGGGATGGAATCCCTCTTAACAAAGAAAAACCGACGTTTCCAGTTTTTATCATTCTTGGTAACTTTGAAGATAGGGTGATCCTCCCCAGATTTCCGTTTCAACAAGTACCGGTGAGAACCAAAGGTGGTGAGATCATAGAGCTCAGCTAACTCTGACATCCCCAAATCAATCCCTTCTTGCTCGATGATCCTCTCAAAGGTATATAGAACCCTCCAGATCATCGGCATAGCTTGGATAAATGAGATGCCGGTAAGAGAAAAGAAAGATTGGGTAAATGTCGGAAAAGGATATGAATACCCGATGAGGAAAGGAGTAGCAGGAAAGGCCACCCAAGTGTC
This sequence comes from Helianthus annuus, assembly GCF_002127325.2. Classification (NCBI taxonomy): domain Eukaryota; kingdom Viridiplantae; phylum Streptophyta; class Magnoliopsida; order Asterales; family Asteraceae; genus Helianthus; species Helianthus annuus. The sequence continues at coordinate 61,996,740 of NC_035445.2, forward strand.
CGAAACAAAATCACTCAGAGCAGTAGGATCAAAGGGTTTGAAAACAACATTCGCTGGGAAACAATGGCGAATCTTGTCTATTTGGATATCGGTAAAACAGCATCTCTCCATAGGAGAATCTTTGATAATCCCCTGGCTTTTCAAGGGACTATCCTTCTTAGAGCCTTTGTGCGGTGAATTCCGAAGAAGCATATTCGAGATGAAAACAGAGTAAAAGCACGAAAGAACAGAGCAAAGAAGAGAAAGAGGAGAATGATACCTGATCAAGCCTTCGGTGACGATTATAAAGGAAGATACTTCGAATTTAAATGCAAAATGATCCTAACCCTATCTCCTATTTATAATGATGATCCGCAGGGATTGTCACATCAGTGACGTAAATATCCTAACGGCTAGTCCATGTACAACGGCTAGTAAACCGGAATCGTCCGTTAGAGATAAGCTCGAAACAAAATATAACTCATCTATTTACAATTAACTCCTTATATTTTGGGGGCAATTGTTAGGGCTGGATTTTTTACTATGAATGATCCTTATACGAGATCCTAACCAGTGATCCTTATTTCTTTGGCAGGCAATGATCCTCAGCCGGACCTCAGGATCAGGATCATGGGACATTGAGGTGATCCTTATACTAACGGTCACTTTCGATTGCTACAATATTATTTTGCAGGAACATCTAGCAGGATATGCCCTACATATCATGATCCAGGGACGCGCTTTCACAAATATGGCAAGAGCTGAATTGAAGATGAACGTTGTGCCGGATATGGAAACATGGCTTGATCTAAGGGCAACAATTTAGGCTAGATTATCTTTATTTCTAAAGGGGTAATGAGCTGATTAGTGGTCTATCTACCTAAAATAAGTTACCTACACATGTATAAATACCCATCTTCCTCATTCGGAAGAACACACACAACATACGACACAACTCTCAACACTTAGACACTCAGTGATCCTTGTACTCAGCTCATTATCATCCGAAGTTGTAACTACATTTTTATTATATTGAAATTGGTGATCGGTAGTTGCCATCACCCGAGGTTTTTTATGCCGGAGATCATACATTGATCAAGGGCTTTTTCCTCGTATAAATCATTGTGTCTTTGCATATTCATCACAGAAGTGATCCTTTACTTTTATAGCTAACCAAGCATCATACCCCGTTTACATAAAGTTTGGTTACATTATCCTTGTGTGATTTTTGACCAAAACACTATGTCCATCCCCCATTTCATGAATGGCCAAGGGGAAACTATAGGATATAATGGTTCAGCTGGTTGGTGCAAAATGTTGCTATGCCTCTGACATGCGTCACATCTTCGAGCATATTCTGCAGCATCTCTCTTCATTGTCGGCCAATAGTATCCTGTCCTCAATACTTTCGAGAATAATGATCTGCCCCCAGTATGGTTACCACAATCCCCTTCATGTATATCCTGAAGAACTTCTTTAGCTTCGGGATCCTCCAAGCACCTTAGATATGGTCCTGCAAGAGATTTCTTATACAAAACATTATTTATAATGGTAAATCGTGATACCTTCATCCTAAATGCTTTAGGATTTTCGTCTCTAGGGATGTGCCCTTCCTTGAGATATCTTATGATTGGAGCCGTCCAGGATTTTGAATCCTCCTCAGGATATTCAGCAACGGGATCCTGGATACTTAATACTTCTTTATCCTGAGGATTCGTAGCAGGATACAAAATATGCAATATTGGTATTTAGGTTCCTTCTGGTATCCTGTCCGATGATCCCAGATTTGCTAAAGCATCTGCTTCAGCATTACTTTCCCTTGGTACCTGTTCAAGTGTAAAAACATCGAAATATCCTGCTAATTTTTTGAGAACATTGAGGTATTCGATTAACTTCTCACCCTTAAATGCATAGGATCCATTAAAATGATTAGTGATTAACAAGGAGTCAACATATATTTGCAAATTCTTGACATTCCTATTTTTAGCTAGTTCTATCCCTGCAATTAAAGCCTCATACTCTGCTTCGTTATTAGTAGCGGGAAATTCACACCTAATGGCCTGGGGTAATATGTCCCACTGTGGCGATTTTAGTAGTATTCCCAATCCTACTCCTTTAACATTAGATGCTCCATCAGTGTATAATGTCTAGGATCCTGAGGATTCTCCTAAATGTTGTACTTCTAGGTCTACCTCATCCTGAATGTCACTACTGAAATCAGCCACAAAATCAGCTAGAGCCTGCGATTTTATGGCATTTCTAGGTTCGTACACTAAGTCATAAGCACTTAACTTTACTGACCACTTGGCCATCCTGCCTGACATCTCGGGTTTCCTAAGCACATTTTTGACAGGATAATTGGTTTTAACATGAATTCTATGTGTCTCAAAATAATGTCTAAGCTTCGTTAATGCCATAACTAGTGCTAGTATCAACTTTTCTAAATGAGAATATCTAGTTTCAGCATCTAACAAACTTTTACTAACATAATAAACAGGATATTGCTGACCTCCATGATCCTTTATAAGGACGACACTTACAGCATTTCCTGATACTGCGAGGTATAGGGATAGTGGTTCACCATTCTCAGGCTTCATCAACAGCGGTGCAGTTGAAAGATACTGCTTCAAATCCTGCAGGGCTGCTTCATGCTTCTCCCCCATTCGAACTTCTTGTTCTTCTTCAGGATATCGTAAAATTCTTTACATTTCTCGGAGGATCTTGAAATGAATCTGTTCAATGCTGCACCTCGTCCTGTTAACCGTTGAACATCCTTCATATTTGAAGGTGATTTGATATCCAAGATGGCTTTAATTTGCTCCGGGCTTGCCTCTATTCCTCTTTTGGTTACCATATATCCTAGAAACTTTCCTGCTCCCACTCCGAAATGGCACTTAGCAGGATTTAGCTTCATGTTATACTGATCCAGGATATTAAATGCTCCCTTAATATCCTGGAGATGATCCTCAGCTCTTTTAGATTTTACCACCATGTCATTGATGTATACCTCCATTGTGTCCCCCAGCTTGTCTTTGAACATCATGTTCACTAATCTCTGGTATGTCGCACCTGCATTTTTCAAACCGAAAGGCATAGCAGTATAACAATAAATACCTGTTGGTGTTATGAAGGCAGTATCCTGCTGGTCCGAAGGTTCCATTCGGATCTGCTGGAATCCTGAGGATGCATCCATGAAGGTTAACATCTCGTGCCCGGCAGTAGCATCCACCATTGCATCAATATGAGGAAGCGGAAATGGGTCTTTGGGACAGGCCTTATTCAAGTCTGTGTAATCTACACAGACTCTCCATTTCCCATTTTTCTTCTGTACCACCACTACATTTGCTAGCCATCTTGGAAGCCTACACGATATCCTGGGCCTGCATCTTTAATTGCTATGCTGTATTAGGCTTGGTTGAGGATTTCATAGAGGATGAGTAACATTCTTTTGCTTCTTGCTGATCACTATCAACCTTAACAACCCCCCAAGGGGTAGGAATCTTGATGCATTGGTGATAAGTTGACGGCACAGCCTTCATGTCATGGATCCATGGCCTGCCTAGTATGATATTATAGCAGGATAGGGAGTCCATCACACAGAAATGTTGTATCGAGTTGACCCCTTCAACATATACTGGTAACTTTATTTCTCCCACTGTGTTTCTAGCCTCTCCACTGAACCCAACAAGCACGGTGGATTTCGAAGTGATATCCATTGGAGATACATTCATTCTTTTCAGAGTCTCTAGTTGGATTATGTTGACGGAGCTGCCATTGTCCACCAATATCCTGCGTATAAAATGGTTAGCCACATATAATGTTATTACAAGAGCATCATGGTGAGGATCCTGGACTGTATCCCTGTCGTCATTGTCAAAAGTGATCACTTTATCAGTTGTAAGGGTAGTCATCCTGGCTGGTTTGTCTCCCCTTTTGGTCTTAGCCTCCTTTGCATGCCTCTTGGCCGCAGAATAGGAAGTCCCACAAATGTCGGATCCTCCTGAAATAAAGTTGATTATCTTGGCATCCGCAGGAGGTGATGTTGCCCGTTCAGGATCCTTCTCAGTATCCTGACCCTTGTTCTTCTTTCTTCCTAGAAGATCCTTCAGATATCCCTTGCTGAGAAGGTAACTTATTTCTTTTCTTAGAGCAATGCAATCCTCTGTTACATGTCCGAAGTCTTCGTGAAAGGCACACCATTTGAATTTATCCTTCCAATCGGCTTTTTGTTGATTTTTTCGAGGCCACATAGCTTTGTCTCCCAAACCCTGCATAGCATACATTAATTCAGGAATGTTAACAGAAAAGCAATATTCAGATAATTCAGGATATTCTTCAGGATCCTCGTCTTCAACAACATTCACTCTTTTATTGTCATTTCTACCATACGGCTTAGAGCGGTATGGTTTATATGAGGATTCTGACTTCCTGTTAGTCGACTCATAGGTGGTGGATGAATTCATCCTCTCTTGCATTTTCTTATCATCTTCCAGCCTGATATATCTTAAGGCCCTGTTTCGAGCTTCATCCAAGTTCCTGCAAGGATTCATCACAAGATCCTGATAAAATTGGGAATCCTTTTGTAATCCCATCTTGAGTGCTTGGACTGCCGTAGCAACATCAAGGTGTGGGATATCCAAGGATTCCCTGCTGAATTTGTTCACATAATCCCTTAGGGATTCCTGAGGTCCTTGGGTTATCCTGTAAAGATCACTTGTTAGTTTTTCAAAACTCTGACTACAAGAAAATTGACTATTAAATAAATTCACTAAATGAGCAAATGATGTAATCGAGTGCGGAGGAACATTCAAGAGCCATTTCAAGGCTGATCCTGTTAAGGTAGAACCAAAGCCCTTGCACAAGCATGCTTCTTTAAGATCTGGAGGGATAGGATTGATTTCCATCCTTTCCCTATACTGGGCAATATGCTCCTCAGGATCTGTGGTTCCATCATAAAGCTTCATGTTGGGAGTTTGGAATCTTTTTGGGATTTCAGCATCACAAATAGGATGCACAAACCGAGATATCATGTGGCTATCCTGTGATACTTCAGGAATTGGCTGAAGTACCCCAGGTACACTGGATATCATATCCTTTAGCTTCTGAAGTTCCCTAGACAATGCTGATGTCACACCTGCATCCTGCAAAGATCCAATACTGTTAGTAGCAAGTGCATTATTATTTGACACGTTACCAGTTTGAGGATTCTGGCCATATCCTGAAGCATATCCTGTGCTCCTCACAGTTGACATCCTGACCGAGGAGGGTATTTCAGGAGTATGGTTCTGGGGATGGCTAGGCACAATACTTCCCCTATTATCCTCAGTATACACAGCCGAACTGAAGTTCAAAGTTTTGGGTTGTAAAGGAGTGACGATATCCTCAGTGGATCTGCTCAAACTAGATTTTAAGAGTTGTATTTCCCTTAACAACATTTGGTTTGTTTCCTGTTGCTACCTCATTTGTTCCAGCACACTTCCAAATAAGGTTAGAATTTCATCATTAGAAGCTAAAACAGGAGCAGACCCCTGAATACTCCGAGTAGGGATAATATCCTGAGGTTGTGAAGAAGCAGGTGTTTTGGTCAAAAATCACACAAGGATAATGTAACCAAACTTTATGTAAACGGGGTATGATGCTTGGTTAATTATGAAAGTAAAGGATCACTTCTGTGATAAAGATGCAAAGACACAATGATTTATACGAGGAAAAAGCCCTTGATCAATATATGATCTCCGGCACAAAAAACCTCGGGTGATGGCAACTACCGATCACCAAACTTCAATATAAGAACAAAATGGTTACAACTTTGGATGATAATGAGCTGAGTACAAGGATCACTATTGCTTCGGGTGTCTAAGTGTGTGAGAGTTGCGTTGTATGTCGTGTCCTCCCTTCCAAATGATGGAGAGTGGTATTTATACAAGTGTAGGTGACCTATTTTAGGTAAAAGGACTAATTATCAGCTCATTACCCCTTTAGAAATAAAAGACAATCTAGCCTAAATTGCCGCCCATAAATCAAGCCATGTTTCCATATCCTGTGCAACGTCTATCTCCGATTAAGCTCTTGCCATAATTGTGAAGACGCGTCCCTTGATCATGATGCTTAGAGCGTATCCTGCTAGACATTCCTGCAAAAATAACATTGCATTAAGCGAAGATGATCGTTAGTATGAGGATCCTATAATGTCCCATGATCCTGATCCTGAAGTCCTGCTGAGGATCACTGTCTGCCAAAGAAACAAGGATCACTGGTTAGGATCACGTGTAAGGATCACCTATAATAAAAATCCAGCCCTAACAATTGCCCCCAAAATATAAGGAGTTTATTGTAAATTGACGAGTTATATTTTGTTTCGGTCTTATCTCCAACGGGCGACTCCGAATAACTAGCCGTTACACATGGACTAGCCGTTGCGATCATTACGTCATAGATGTGACAATCCCTGCAGATCATGATTATAAATAGGAGATAGGGTGAGGATCAGTTTGTATTTAAATTCAGGATATACTCCCTTTATATTCTCCACCGAAGATTGATCAGGTATTCTCCTCTTCTCTCTTTCCTTTCTATATTCTCTTTGCTCTGTTTTTTGCTCCGTCTCTGTTTCTGTTCCGTCACAAACATGTTGCTCCGGAATTCTCCACACAAGGATTCCAAGAAGGATAGTCCCCTAAAAGGCCAGGGGATTATCAAGGATTCCCCTACGGAGCGATGTTGCTTTACTGACGTTCACGTAGACAGAATTCGTCATTGCTTTCCGGCGAATACTGTTTTCAAATCCTTCGTTCCTACAGCTTTAAGCGACTTTGTTTCAGATGTTTGGGTGGCTTTTCCTGCTACCCCGTTCACCATAGGGTTTTCATATCCTTTTCCAGACTTTACCCAGTCTTTCTTTTCCTTAACCGGCATTTCTTACATCCAAGCTATGCCGATGATCTGGAGGGTTCTGTATACCTTCGAGAGGATCATCGAGCAGGAAGGGATTGATCTGGGGATGGCAGAGTTGGCTAATCTTTATGATCTCACCACATTTGGTTCTCACCGGTATTTGTTGAAACGGAAAGCCGGGGAGGATCATCCTGTCTTCAAGGTCACTAAGAACGATACAAACTGGAAGCGTCGCTTTTTCTTTGTTAGGAGGGATTCCATCCCAGATGGGAAGGATCTGCCCAAGGAATGGGCCACTCATGGTAGGATAGAGGATCCTCGAAGGATCACTATCAGCCCTGTCTCATATAATGAGGATCACTAATATCTCTTTTTATCTCTTGTGCAGCTATATCCATTGCTCATCTGAAATTAAGCCCTGCTGCAAAAGAGAGAGTCCTAGCTTTTAAAAAGCTTAATCCTGAAGTCAGAAGTTTCCACGTCACCGTCCAAGATTCTCAAGAAGTATCCTCTGCATCTGCCACTATGTCAAGTAAGTATTCTTATAGAAAATAAATTATATGTAGGATTGTTTGATTAATAAAGCAACTTATCTTGTTTTTTGATTGTGTAGGTGCTGGAAAGTCTGCCAGGTCTGTCAAATCTGCTTCTAAATTTGGGATAGATGATCTCACCAACGTCAAGTCTTTGAGGAAGAAGGCTCCTGCTGCCAGTCCTTCAGTTTCAGCCCCCAAGGCACCTATCCGGGGCAAGGGAAAAAAGAGGAAAACCTCTGAAGATCTCCAAGGATTTCCCCTCCTCCGTCAGCAATTCCTTGACTACGTGAATGAGGTAAGGATCACTGCCCCTGTTGGTTATCCGTTTCGAATATCCTGTTTGTGTATCCTGTTTCTTTGAGGATCATCCGGTTCTGAACTTACCTTATTTCCCTCTTTGCAGAAACTTGCTGAGATCGAGACCTATCTTGGCCATGTTGAGGATCAAGAGAGCCAGATTGCCGACCTTCAACAAATGGGCGTGCTTAAGGATCTCAAGATAGCAGATCTTGAGAAGGAACTCCGGGCCACGAAGGATGAGGCTACTCAGAGGTTGATCGATATGGATAACGAGAAGCAGGAGATCACCCAAGATGCCAAGGTCTCCGCGGCAATTGCTATGTACAAGATACAACTTCAGATGGCTGAGGAGGCTCAGGATCCTACCTTTGACAAAAGCTCGTGGGACGTTGAAGGTTGGAAGGCAAGGCTGGCGGACCTGGAGGACGAGGATGAGGCTGAGGAGATCCCCATGCTGGAAGGTGGTGATGCTGAGAAGGATCAAGGTGGAGATGCTGGTGGTGATAGAGCAGCAGAGGTGTGAGCTGCTGGATTGGGCGATGATGGATATTTTTGACTAGGCCGGAGCCCAATTTTTTAGGTTTGGTAACAGTTTTTTGTGGTAGTGGTGTTTGTGAAACAATTATGGTCTGTAATCTCTGAACAATAGTTTTTAGGGTAAAGGATCTTGGATCCTTTGAACAATAGGTAGGATTACAAAAGGTGGAGGGATCCTCTGTTTGGGGGATGAAGCCTTTGTGATCCTGCCGCTTTTACTTTCCTGTACTTGCTAAGACCGCATAGACAATGGACACCCTTTGCCAACCCATGTGGACGGGCCACGTTTTGCTGGTAGAAACGTGGGTTGGCAATTTTGACAACTTTTTGCAAGGGTTAAAGATCCTTTTGCTAATAATATAACCTTAATCTTTCTGGCTTATCCTGTGTTGTTATCCTTTGTTTATCTTTTTAGTTTCCAATTGTTTTAGAAATAACAATAATTAAGCAAACTATGTTCGAGAAATATAGGATATGATCCTGGATCAAATATCCTATAATCGAAAATTTTCAAGGTAGTTTATTTTAAGGATCATAGGTTCAGTTGTCAAGGTCTAAAGGTTTTTCAAATGAATAATGAAATTAAAAATAGTTAAGGATCATACCTGAGGATCCAAGTTAGGATCCTATCCTTTAATCGGGATAACCACAAGTAAAACTTTAATGGATGATAAGGATTAAGGATCCTTATTTGCTTAACTTCAAGAACCTGAAAAATGGAACATATCTTGGGACTAAGCCAATGTAAGAGATAAATTAGTAGCTGGGGACATGCCCAAAGGATAACTGAGGATGATCCCGGAGGATCACTGGGGACAAGCCCATAGGATAACTGAGAATGATCCTGGAGGATCACTGGGGACAAGCCCAAAGGATAACTGGGGACAAGCCCAAAGGATCGTATGTAAACTGGAGTATGGCCCTTTCTGGCGACTATCCAAACTTAGTGACATGAAAATGTCAAAACCTTAGCTAACGTGAAAACGTTAGAAACCTTAGGAACGGATGTATGGTACGTCTACCATTATACGTAGGATCCTAAATATAGCCAGTACGATGAGGTTGTCAGCCCCGGAAGTGGGTACTGGTCCCAAAGACGTGAACTATATCAGGATCATCGTGCGCTGCTGGCGGAAACTGGGGATAATCCCAAGGATAACTGGGGTTGGACCCAAGGATCTGCGGTGCTTTTGAAGATCTTTGACGATATGCTGAAGATACCTGAACTTATCATAACTCAAATGTTTCGTGAGTAGAGGATGAAGGATACATGATCCTTATCCTTAGGTAAAAAGTAAGAAAATGCAATAGTTTCTAGGATAAGCATATTACCAGAGTAAGGATCACTGATATCACCGGGATCCTTTAAGGATACTTCAATGTAAGGATCACGTGCATGGAGGATCATGTTCACATGAAATATTTCTTTAAGTGAACAGCATTCCAGGCTCTCGGCAACAAGTTTCCTTCCATGGTTAGCAACCTGTATGCCCCCTTTCCTGCTTCAGCTTCAATCAAGTAGGGACCTTCCCATTTTGGTGCTAACTTCCCGTCAGCAGGATTGATAGTATTTTGAAATGCTTTTCTCAACACCATATCTCCGACTTGGAATTTCCTTAATCTGACATTTTTGTTGTAGGCACCAGCCATTCTTTGTTGGTAGCTTGCCATCCTTATCCTAGCTAGATCCCTGATTTCTTCAATAGTGTCCAAATCCTGAGCTAGAATTGTAGCATTTTCTTCAGGATCACGAGTACTTGTTCTAGCAGTTGGGATCACCATTTCTGTTGGGATCACTGCTTCTGCCCCAAATACTAAAGAGAAAGGTGTTTGACCAGTGGCATTCTTGGGAGTTGTTCTATCAGCCCATAGCACATAAGGTAACTCCTCTGCCCATTTCCCCTTCTTGGATCCTAGCTTCTTCTTCAGATTGTTGATGATGATCTTGTTGGATGATTCTGCTTGACCATTGGCTTGTGGATGAACTGGTGTTGATGTTATCATCTTGATTCCCCAACTGTCACAAAAGTTAGTGGTTCTGCTTCCAATGAATTGGGAGCCATTATCACATACAATTTCAGAGGGAATGCCAAATCTAGTTATAATATTTCTTTTGATGAAGGATATGACTTCCTTTTCTCTGACTTGGGCGAAGGCTTCAGCTTCTATCCACTTAGAAAAATAGTCAGTCATGGCAAGCATAAATACTTTTCCACCAGGTGCTTTAGGAAGCTTGCCCACTATATCCATTCCCCATCTCATGAATGGCCAAGAGGATGGTATAGGGTGTAGCAGTTCAGCTGGTTGATGAAGGATATTGCTGTGTTTTTGACAAGGATCACATTTCCTAGCATATTCTACAGCATCCCTTTTCATGGTTGGCCAGTAGTATCTTGTTCTAAGGATCCTTGAGAATAATGCCCTGCCCCCAGTGTGGTTTCCACAATCTCCTTCATGGAAGTCTCTCAACACTTCTTCAATTTCAGGATCCTCAATACATCTTAAGTATGGTCCTGCAAGGGATCGTTTATATAGCACATTATTTAAGATTGTAAATTGAGATACCTTGATCCGGAAAGCTCTAGGATTTTCTCCCATTGGAATCTCTCCGTTTTGCAAGTATTTCATGATTGGTGAGACCCATGATCCTGAATAAGATTGAGCTTCTTCACTAGGGATTATTGCAGTATCCTCTTCTATTTCCATGGCCACTTGATTTTCAATAGCAGGAGCCAGGATATGGATGATAGGGATACTTATGTCTTCTGGAATTTTTAAGGATGATCCTAAGTTGGCCAATGCATCAGCTTCCGTGTTATCCTCCCTTGGTACCTGTGTTAAGCTGAAAGAAACAAAAGAGAGTGCCAATTTTTGACTATCTCTAAATATTTGGTTAGTTTTTCACCTTTAACAGCATAGGATCCGTTAAAGTGATTGGTGATTAATAATGAGTCTACATATACTTTAAGATATTTTACCCCCATATCCTTAGCAATTTGCAAGCCAGCAATCAAGGCTTCATACTCAGCCTCATTGTTAGTTGCTTGGAACTCACAGGCTATGGAGTGGGGTATTATGTCCCCCTGTGGCGATTTTAGTAGGATCCCGAGCCCTGTGCCCTTGACATTTGAGGATCCGTCAGTGTGTAATATCCAAGGATCCTTGGTTTCATCCAGCTGCTAGACCTCCAATTCTGCTTCTTTTTGTAGATCACTACTGAAATCAGCCACAAAGTCGGCTAAGGCTTGTGATTTAATGGCTGTTCTTGGTTCATATCTTATATCATGGGCACTAAGCTTCACTGCCCACTTAGCCATTCTCCCTGACATCTCCGGTTTCCTGAGGACATTCTTAATTGGAAAATTAGTTTTAACAACAATAGTATGGGTTTCAAAATAATGCCTTAACTTAGTGGATGCCATGATTAATGCAAGAATAAGTTTTTCGAGGTGTGAGTACCTGGATTCGGCATCAAGTAGACTTTTACTTACATAGTAGATAGGATATTGTGTACCTTCGTGATCCTTGACAAGGACAGCACTTACAGCGGTTGAGGATACCGCCAGGTATAAGGATAACACATCTCCTTTTTCCGGTTTTGCTAATGCTGGTGCTGAGGACATATATTCTTTAAGGGCTTGTAAAGCGTTCTCATGCTTCTCAGTCCATTCAAACTTCTTATTCTTCCTTAGGATATCGTAGAATTCTTTGCATTTTTCTGAGGATTTCGATATGAACCTGTTCAAAGCTGCTATCCTGCCTGTCAGTCTTTGAACATCCTTGGCATTGGCAGGAGATTTGATATTTACTAATGCTTTGATTTGTTCCGGGCTTGCTTCAATGCCCCTCTGAGTTACCATGTATCCTAGGAACTTTCCTGCCTTAACACCAAAATGGCATTTTGAAGGATTAAGTTTCATGTTGTAATTATCAAGGATATCGAATGCTTCTTCCAAGTCCCTTAGGTGATCCTCAGCTTTCTTTGACTTGACCACCATATCATATATGTACACCTCCATAGTTTTTCCAATTTGATCTTTGAACATCATATTTACCAGCCTTTGATATGTTGCACCTGCATTTCTTAGTCCAAAAGGCATGGCAATATAACAATATAAACCGGTTGGGGTCATAAAGGCTGTATCCTCTTGGTCAGATGGTTCCATCTGAATTTGTTGGAATCCAGATGAGGCATCCATAAAGGTCAACAGTTCATGCCCCGCTGTTGCATCCACCATGGAGTCAATGTGGGGTAATGGGAAAGGATCCTTGGGACATGCCTTATTCAAATCAGTGAAATCGACACATACCCTCCACTTTCCATTTTTCTTTTGGACAACGACCACATTGGCTAACCATTTTGGATATTTTACCTCTCTGATCATACCTGCTCGAAGTAGTCTCTCTACTTCTTCTTGGATAATGGCATTCCTTTCTGGTGCAAACTTCCTCCTTTTTTGATGGATTGGTTTGATAGACCTGTCAATGCCAAGTTTGTGAGTAATAATATCCTTAGATATACCTGTCATATCTTCATGTTTCCAAGCAAAGGTAGGTTTTCTTCTTTTGAGGAAGGATATTAAGTCTTCTTTCATCTTGCCAAGGATTCCTGATCCGATATAGATTTTTGATTCAGGATCATTAGGATCCAAAAGGATTTCGTCCACATCTTGTTCCCTTGCCTCCAAGACATCCCTCGGAGGATACTGTAATTGCTATTGCTCCCTTGGCTTCGAGGTTGGCTTCATGGATGAGGTATAACAATCCTTAGCCTCCTGCTGATCACTGTCGATCTTGATTATTCCCCATGGGCTAGGGAGCTTCACACATTGATGGTAGGTAGATGGGACTGCTTTCATATCATGTATCCAAGGCCTGCCAAGGATAACGTTGCAACAAGATAAACAGTCAATAACACAAAATTTTTGGTAATTATGTAATCCTTCCACGTAGATTGGGAGTTTGATGTCCCCCAGAGTTTTCTTCGTTTCCCCACTGAATCCTACAAGCACGGAGGATCTTGGTGTGATGTCTGATTCTGGGATTCCCATCTTCTTCAGGACATCAAGCTGGATAATGTTCACTGAGCTCCCTCCATCAATAAGGATCCTGCGGACAAAATGGTTAGAGATAAAGAGAGTGATAACTAAACTATCATGGTGAGGACCCTGAATGTTAATGCGATCATCCTCATCAAATGTTATCATCTTCCCTTCTGAGACACTTGATGTTCTAATAGGCCTTTCACCATTATCCATTTTTGATTCTTTTGCATGTCTTTTGGCCGCCGAGAAGGATGTACCACAGAAGTCTGATCCTCCGGATATAAAGTTGATCACTTGTGCATTTGCCGGAGGTGCTGGAGCTTTTTCGGGGATCCTTTCAGGATCCTGAGTCCTTTGCTTTTTTCTTCCCAATAATCCTTTTAGGTGCCCCTTGCTTAACAGATATCCAATCTCTTTCCTTAAAGCTATGCATTCTTCAGTTAGATGCCCGAAATCCTCATGGTATGCACACCATTTTGACTTGTCTTTAGTCCCGGATGGTTTATCATTCTTCCTGGGCCACCTAGCTTTTTCACCTAGATTCTGCATTGCAAGGATTAGTTCATGATTATCAACGGAAAAACAATATTCTGAGATTGGAGGATATTCTTCATCATCCTCTTCTTGGTCAACAGCATGCACATTCTTGTTCTCATTTCTATGGTAGGATTTGAATTTGTTGTTCTTGAAGGAGGATCCTTGCTTCTCCTGTTTTGAGGATCCTACTTGTCTCTCCTGGATCCTCTTGTCATCCTCTAGCCGGATGAACCTGAGTGCTCGAGTTCTTACTTCATCTAGATTCCTGCATGGTGTCATAACAAGATCATCATAGAATAATGAATCCTTAAGCAGTCCCATTTTGAAGGCTTCAACAGCCGTAGCCATATCCAAGTTGGGAATGTCCAAGGATTCTTTACTAAATTTAGTTATATAATCCCTTAATGATTCATTATGATTTTGAGTTATCCTGTACAAATCACTAGTTAATTTTTCAAATTTTCTGCTACAAGAGAATTGGTTATTGAATAAATTAACTAAATTAGCAAATGAAGTAATAGAGTAGGGGGAAGACTTAGCAGCCACTTAAGAGCTGATCCCGTAAGAGTGGATCCAAATCCTTTACATAGGCATGCTTCCTTCAACTTTTCTGGGATAGGATTGATCTCCATCCTCTCCCTGTATTGTGCTATATGCTCCTCTGGATCCGTTGTGCCATCATACAGCTTCATGGTAGGGATATGGAACCTTTTGGGTACCTCTGCATCACAAATTGGTGGTGCAAAGCGAGATACCTTGTGGCTTCCATCTGCAATCTCTGGGATAGGCTTGACTACCCCTGGAACACTTGAGATCATATCTTTTAGCTTCTGCAACTCCCTGGCCATAGCATGATTGGTACCTGTATCCTGCATGAATCCATGGTTAGTGGTAGGATAATTATTTAAAGTGTTACCTCCCATTGGGTTCAAGTTAGGGAACCCATATTGCTGGGATTCTGGAACAACGGAGGGACCAGTGGAAGCAATGGTCTGCATTGGAATGAAGTCCCCTTGATGGACATCTAGACTTCCTGTTTGCAAACTTTTTAGGGATCCTGGTATCTGGAAGGATCCTGGTGTCTGGGATGATCCTGGAACGAAGGAGGATCCTTGAACCTGGGATGATCCTGGAACAAAGGAGGATCCTTGGCCCTGGAATGATCCTGGAACAAAGTAGGATCCTTGAAACTGCTGTGCCCCCGGATAGGCTCCCGGATTTATGAAGGATCCTAAATGCTGGGGATAGGATCCTGCCGGCTGGAAGTGTGAGCCTAATGCCTGAGTCATTGTTGTCGATCCGTGGTGCAATCCTCTTGATTCTCCCATGATTTGCACGTCTGGAATTCCTGATGGCTGAGAAGTAATCATTGGAGTATCAAAGCTCAAGGATTTGGGCATTAATGGAGAATGATCCTCTGCCGTTTTCTTCTGTCTTTTGAGATCTCCAATTTCCCTGAGGATCCTTTCATTAGTTTCATCCTGCCGCTGCATACGATCCTTCATCTGCAAAATCAAAGTAAATACATCACTAGTACTGGGAATATAAGAATTCATAGCAGAAGGAGATGGAGATTTAGAAGTAGTAGGAGTTTGTCTCTTCTCAGCATTCTTCTGGGATCCTGCCGGTGGTGGAGGCAGAATGCTCTGGGACGAGGTGACTGCAGACATTGTCGTGGACATGTTTTTCAATGATGAAGCCATGTAACTCTTCGAAATGATTTCGAACAAAAGATTTTCTTATGAATGAAGCACCAATTGCCCCACGGTGGGCGCCAAACTGTTTTGGTAAAAAATCACACAAGGATAATGTAACCAAACTTTATGTAAACGGGGTATTATGCTTGGTTAATTATGAAAGTAAAGGATCACTTCTGTGATAAAGATGCAAAGACACAATGATTTATACGAGGAAAAAGCCCTTGATCAATATATGATCTCCGGCACAAAAAACCTCGGGTGATGGCAACTACCGATCACCAAACTTCAATATAAGAACAAAATGGTTACAACTTTGGATGATAATGAGCTGAGTACAAGGATCACTATTGCTTCGGGTGTCTAAGTGTGTGAGAGTTGCGTTGTATGTCGTGTCCTCCCTTCCAAATGATGGAGAGTGGTATTTATACAAGTGTAGGTGACCTATTTTAGGTAAAAGGACTAATTATCAGCTCATTACCCCTTTAGAAATAAAAGACAATCTAGCCTAAATTGCCGCCCATAAATCAAGCCATGTTTCCATATCCTGTGCAACGTCTATCTCCGATTAAGCTCTTGCCATAATTGTGAAGACGCGTCCCTTGATCATGATGCTTAGAGCGTATCCTGCTAGACATTCCTGCAAAAATAACATTGCATTAAGCGAAGATGATCGTTAGTATGAGGATCCTATAATGTCCCATGATCCTGATCCTGAAGTCCTGCTGAGGATCACTGTCTGCCAAAGAAACAAGGATCACTGGTTAGGATCACGTGTAAGGATCACCTATAATAAAAATCCAGCCCTAACAACAGGCATTCTTAGAGGAGGTGGCGGGAGCACCGAACCAGTAGTAGCAGAAGCTGTAGCAGACACAGTGGAGGAGCTCATGCTTGATCTTGTGGCCTTTGCAAATAATGTAGCAAAAAGTTTTGAAAATAGAAAGCCAATTAATGATTTCACAAAGATTTTTAATAAAGATAGCACCACTTGCCCCACGGTGGGTGCCAAATTGTTTTGGTCAAAAATTACCGAAGTAATTAAGTGATCAATTCGTTAAGTGAGGTAGTGTGCTAAAAAGTGTATCGGAAATATGCTGGTTAACTTGTTTAGGAAAAACAGTCTTCAGGATATGGCTCAGGATATTGAGCTATATCTAAGATCAAACTATGAGCAAAAAATAAAGGAAATGACACGAGATGTACGAGGAAAGCCCTTGATCAATCTAGATCGCTGGCATAAACCTCGGGAGCTGACAATCGCAGCTGCATTGTTCTTCTTATTGCTTTCGACTTCAGGATACAGTGCAGGATATCGACCAGATCGCTAAGTGTTACAATGCTTTTTGTGAAAGTGAAAGTTGCGGAAGAATAAGTGTGAGAGAGTAGTGAGTGTAGCTGTGATGCCCTATTCGATCTGGTATACCCACCTATTTATAGTTACTAAATACAAACTAAAATTCCTATAAATATGGGATGCTCCCGAATATTCCATTGATAACGTTGCAGGTCGGGAAAAGCGGCTTCAACGTCTTTATTTGAACGACTTAGACCGAGTCTCCCGGAGAAAGGGTCTTCGCGAACGTTGGGCACTTGAGCTCGTACTCCTGCACACAATCCGTTAGTAATCCTGAGGATACCATTCAGGATGTTACCAATATCCTGAATGAGCATCCCGGATATGAACAGAAATTACATAATCAAGATACAACTCAAGATATTTCCCAGGATATGGGCTCAGAATTTCACCCATAACAGTGGGCATGATCAACGACTGGGGAGACGCCACGTGGAAAGTGGGCAAGTGTGGATCTTTCTTCAATTCAGTGCCATCATCGTGATTTTGAGGGGTGCTTAGGATGATACCACGTGGCCATTCGGTTATAACCGAATGGTTGTGCATGATAAAGCCTTCTAGAAGATTTACAACTGTAATCCTATGTGGCTCTGTCTCATGTAAATTCTGTTGTAACAGAAAGGTTTCTTTCTGTCCAAGTCTGGGTGATATTCGCACGAATATGTTGTTAGGGCTTTATCCTAACTGTTCCGTTATATGAGAGCTTGCGTAAGGATATGTTATTGGTTTTCTCAGCGCGCATATGTTGAAGGTTGTTCCCTTTTAAGTTCTTTCTTTAAAACCAGTGCGCTGCCGCGCAAGGTTCTCCTTAAAAAGGTTTATTGAGGTGAAGATGTGGTATGGTCCAAAGTGCCTGCGCGAGGTTTTTGGGACCATACCCCTTCAAGTCCCCTAGTCCAGTGTTGCTCTTATGCAAATAAGTGGAGTACTGGACTATATAGGATACGAGTGTTTTTTGCTATGTGGGGTCTCGGCGCGAAATGTTGGAAATCCTCTTGGAGAAGATTTTTTTCAAGTTGAACTGTTCATTATACTAGAATGAACGTTTTTTAGCATGAGCTGGTTGATGTGATGTGACCCTTGTGTGCCATAGGGCAGAAGACGAATAGGTGTTTGACCGATCACCTTCTTATTGAAACTGTAGCATACGGGAACGTGTGCAGACGTGTAACACTGTCAGGAGTTATTTAATAAAATCGATGATTACTGTGGTGCCGCCGTTTCAGAAAGTGGCGATTTGACATTAATCATTACGATTTCTTACACTTCTCTTAATTATGCTGACGTCAACTCGTTTTAGCTTTATATAAATGTACTCTATTACTTTCTCTTTACCAGATTTGGTAAATATGAAAACGAGTCGAAAATACTGTTTACAGAGGGTTACTGAGATTTTGAAGACTCTTGATGCTGCTAAAGCTATGCTTCGTCTTGGGAGTCCGACACCGGAAAAAGTTGTCGGAAATGCAGGGTTTTCCTGCACCGTGTTTCGCCCTTGTAAAGGGAAAGATGGTATCCCATTTCCTACTGGGGTTGATGATGATGCAGGTGTTACACGATTGTCAGCCAATGTCTTGATGCAGTCTTTTCCGTCTGATCGGAGGGGTCGGTGCTCGATAGTGTATAAACGGCGTCAAAGTGGGCGACCTTCTGTAATTCCGGCTGGGGCCCAAATGATGACTTCTTCTATGGGTGATGGGGTGGGTGAGAACCCATGGATCGTTGACCCTCACCCTCTCGAGTGGTATGGTGAAGCACTGCATAACCTTTGGAGGTGTTGGCCATGTTCCCGGATATCTAGTTTGTTTTGTATGCTTTTGTAAATATTGTTTGATGCACTGCTGTGCTCGTATACTTTTGTTCCTGTGCTTTCTGCACAAGTAGCATTTTGATGCACTGTTGTGCAAGTAACTGTGTCTAATATAAGGAATGTTTGAATTACAATGTCTTGCATGTGTATAATTACTTTGTTTAGGTAAAGCGAATAAAGATGGTATAAAGCTCATGTGTGAACATAGGTCTGGATTGTATGCAGGGCTTGTATCCGTGGACCGTTCATGAGACTTTGCAAAGTGTTACCATAGTGTTTTCGCGCTTACCAAAAGAAATTACATGCATTTTGTAATAAACAATAGAAAGTAATAGAAGTAAAACTTTGTATTAATTGGATAAGGCGCGAGGGCCAGTTGATACGAAGTTAATAATTAAAATAATTATGTTGCCTGCGCAATTGTGCGGGATGGTTAAGTTGGTTACATATAGCACCTGCGCAATTGTTGCGCATTCCAGGTGCGTGGTACCTCCATTCCATCGAGCCTTTTTAGGGTATATGCGCCTTTACCCAGGACTTCATGAATGACGTATGGTCCTTCCCATTTGGGCGCGAGTTTTCCTGGTTTCTCCGCGTTGGAGGCCTCATTGTCTCGCAGGACAAAATCTCCTGGAACAAAGGTGCATACGCGCACCCGAACATTATAGTATTTTTCTAACTTTGATTTGTACCTGGCTTCACTAATGGCTGCGTTTTCGCGCCTTTCTTCAAGGAGGTCCAAGTCAATTCTTCACTCTCGCTCGTTGTCTTGTTTTTCCATGGCGATCATACGTGGTGATGGGAGGCCGACTTCTACTGGAATTACCGCTTCTGAACCATAAACGAGGCTGAATGGAGTTTCACCTGTACTGGTTTTTGGCATGGTGCGGTGAGCCCATAAAATGCTTGGGAGTTCGTCAACCCATCCCCCGCGCGCGGTTCCCAGCCTTGCTTTTATGCCATCCACTATCTGCTTGTTTACGCTTTCAACTTGCCCATTCGCCTGTGGGTATGCCACAGAGGCGAAGCTATGTTCGATGTTCATCTCTTTGAACAATTTTTGTAGGTCCTCTGATGCGAAGTTTGTACCATTATCAGAAATGATGCGCAATGGCAATCCGAATCGGCAAATAATGTGTTCCCAGATGAATTTTCGGATCACCATTGCTGTAGTCGACGGGAGGGCCTTTGCTTCTACCCATTTAGTAAAGTAGTCTACTGCTGCTACTATGAAATTGACTGCACCGGGCGCATCGGGAAAAGGACCAATGAGGTCAATGCCCCATTGTTGGAAAGGCCAGGCTGAAGTAACTGGGACCAGAGGGTTCTTTGGGCGGAACTTCTTGGGGGCGTGGCGCTGACATGCCGTGCACTTGCGCAACAGTTCAACTGCATCTACATGCATACCTGGCCAGTAGTAGCCTGCATTCATGATTTTTGCGACCACCATGCGCGGGCCTGCATGGATCCTAGATAGTCCCTCATGAATTTTGCGGACTAAATATTGTGCGTCGGTCTTATCTACGCAGCGTAGAAGAGGGCCCATGAATGATTTGCGGTACAAGCTACCATCTGCCATTTCATAGTTTAACGCTTTGTGCTGAATTTTTCTGGCTTCCGCCTTTCCTTCTGGGAGGATTCCGTGTTGCAAGTATGTAATGATTGGGGACATCCAAGATGGATTCTCGACTTCTATGATGTTTACTTGTCTTAAGGGAACATATGGATTAGATAATACCTCGATGCGGACTTCTTTCGCGAGGTGTTTGAAGCTTGTAGCAGCCAGTTTACTCAACGCATCTGCATGTTTGTTTTCGCTTCTGTTGATGTGGACTATCTTGAAGGTCTGAAACTGGTTGATAAGGATTCTTGCTTGTTCTAAATACAGAGCCATGGCTTCGCCTTTAGTGTCATAATGACCGTTGACTTGTTCTGCTACTAATTTGGAATCGACATGTGCTTCGAGATTTTTTGCCCCCATCTTGAGTGCCAGGCGGAGACCCGCGAGAAATGCTTCGTACTCCGCCTCGTTGTTAGTACTTTTGAAATCCAGGCGAATTGCGTACGTGAGCTCATGGTTGTCAGGGCTAACTAGGCGAAGGCCTGCACCTGCACCATCGTCGTTTGAGGCGTCGTACGTATGTAATGTCCACACCTTGTCATCGAAGACTGGGGTAGGATTTTGAATTGCGTCGCATTCCTGAATTTTGTCGATGGGGACTTCGGTAACAAAGTCTGCTAGGACTTGTCCCTTAATAGCTGGTCGAGATTTGTACAAGATGTTGTACCCTCCTAACTCAATAGCCCACTTGGCCAACCTTCCCGCGACATCTGGTTTGGACAAAATTTGTCCCAGATGATAGTTTGTAAGGACGGTGATAACATGGCCAGAAAAGTATCATTGTAGCCTGCGTGATGCGTGAACCAATGCAAGGACGAGTTTCTCCATTATAGAATAGCGCGTCTCTGGACCAGTTAACATTTTGCTGATGTAGTATATCTGAGTTTGAACCCTGTCTCTTTCGACCATTAGTAGTGCGCCGACTGCTACTTCTGCTGCAGAGAGATATAGGATCAATGGCTCATCTTTTTGCGGAGCCGTTAAGGTTGGTAACTGAATCAGACACTCTTTCATTTGTTGGAAAGCTTTTTCTGCTTCTGGGGTCCGCTGAAAGTGACTCTTTTTGACGCAGTTGCGCAGCGCACTGATGAATGGGTACGTTTTGGCGGCGTGATATGCCAGAAATCTGTTGAGTGCTGCTAATCGACCAGCGAGATGTTGCATCTCTTTGATGGACGCTGGTGATGGCATGAGTTGAATGGCTTCCACTTTTTCTGGGTTGACCTTGAAACCATCCTTGGTTACAATAAACCCTAAGAATTTGCCTTCTTCCATCCCGAATGAACATTTTACCGGGTTTAGCTTGAGGTTAACTATGCGCAGGGAATCAAACGTGCGCTGAATGTTTGCTAGCATGGATTCTTCTTCCCGACTCATGATAACGAGGTCATCCATGTAAACTTCTACTGTTACCCCAATATCGTCTCCGAAGACTTTGTCCATCAGTCGTTGATAAGTGGGGCCTGCGTTGCGAAGGCCGAAAGGAATTTTTGTATAGCAAAAAATACCTTTGTCTGTGCGGAACACCGTTTTGTTTTCGTCTTCTTCTTTCATTTGTACTTGATGGTATCCTTTATAGCAATCCAGGAAACATTTCCATCGGAAGGATGCTAATGAATCGACTTTCTTATCTATTTCTGGAAGGGCATAACAGTCTTTCGGGCAGGCTTTGTTAAAATCTTTGAAGTCGACACACATGCGCCACCCTCCGTTATGCTTTTGTACCATTGCTGGGTTTGCTACCCAGGTATGGTATTGTACTTCGCGCAGGATCCCAACTTGAAGTAGTTCGGCTACTTGTTGCGTTTGCTTTTTCTGTACTAAGACTGCGCTTCCCTTGCGCGACTGGTTTCGCGGAAGGTCGGATATTTAAGCAGTGTTGTGTTATCTCTCTTGGTACCCCGGTCATGTCCGCCGGGGACCATGCGAAGATATCCATGTTGTTAGATAGGAGTTCCTTAATTTTGCGCGGATTTCTGGTGAGATGGCTCGTCCTAACAAAATGGTTTGCTCAGGATATTCTTTGTTGAGGACCCACTTTTCTGGTTCGTTTGATGGTGATGGCTTGACAACTTTTACGGGTGGCTCATCGTTTACATACATCACCTCTTTACTAGAATAAAGAATTGCTACCCCGGTTTCCGTTAGAAAACCACAAGCGGCGTGTGGTATGGAGGTAATCATACTGAATTCCCTTTGTGATCGTCTTCCTAACAGTACATCATGGCGTGATGTTGCTGGCATGACCATAAAATTGGCTGTGACGGTGCGCGAGTGCTCGCCATCTGAGAGTGTGACAGGGAATGCAATTTGACCCAACGGAAAGACAGCTTCATTGCAGAAACCAGTTAGAGGAAAATCGACTGGTTTCAAGCACGCCTTGTCCTCTGGGTCTAATTGCTTAAAGCATTGCTTGTAAATTATATCCATGGAGCTACCTGGATCTACAAACATATAATCAGTGCGATAGTGGCCGAAGATACCAGTAATGATTAATGTGCGTTCTTCTTGAGGACCCCCTGGAACGACGGGGAAGACTACTTGTTGTTCTCGCCAGTGCTGATTGTGGCTCTGTTTGTGCGGTCTTCGTGAAGGTCCTCCTTGTACCATATTTGTCTGTTGCACCTTGGTTTCCTGGTGGTTGTCAGCCTCCATATTTTGTCTTATGTATCTGAATGGCCCCAGATACCCATTGTTACTAAGTTGGATGTCCCACTGATTTGTTGATTATGGGTCCAACTCTATAACACTGGATTTCCTCTTAAGCATGTAATCTTCCTGAGATTCCTGACCATTAGATCTGGTATGGAAAGACTCAGATATGGAATTTGGTACAAAAATTTCGTTTATGGTGCTCTAAAATTTGTGGAACCAATATTCTGGAGTTTCTTCTGATGATAGATCTGGATGAATTCGAGTTCTGGATTTTATTTCTGGGGTAACAAAATTTTTCCCCCATTGGCGATTGTTGCTGTTAGCTGTTTTGTCCATGATTCCGTCGATCTGAATAACCTGATCTGAACTACCCTTGTTTTCAGATCGAGGACTTGATGGAAGGTTTGACGGGGTTTCTGCCATGGATCACAGAGATCGAAGAGAATTGAATCAAAACGAGATGATTAGAATAAAAATTGAAGAATCGGTGGGCGCCAATGAAGAAACACCGGTTCGAATGACCGGAATCAATCGGACCAGGGGGTTTGGTTCTGCATAAAAGGGTGAGTCCTCTCGTTTGATTCGGGGTTGGTTGATCTCCTTCTTCGAGTGATAACTGCAAAACTAACAACCGTTAGACTCGCCACGGGGAAAATGGGGGTTCTCTCCGTGACCATCCTCTGGCGTGAGAATAAGTACAGGTTTCAATGAAGAAGAAGTAATAGTGAAAGTGAAATGAGTGTAACTTGAGAAATGATACCTGAGTTGTCTTATTTATAACCGAATTTGGGTGGGAAAGTTTGTTGACAGGAAAGATAATGGAAAGTAATTTCTGTAAGCAGTTATTTCTTCACTGTTAATCGCTAACGTGATGTATATGCACACGAATCGTGGGCATGATCAACGGTTGGGTAGACGCCACGTGGAAAGTGGGCAAGTGTGGATCTTTCTTCAATTCAGTGCCATCATCGTGATTTTGAGGGGTGCTCAGGATGATGCCATGTGGCCATTCGGTTATAACCGAATGGTTGTTTATGATAAAGCCTTCTAGAAGATTTATAGTTGTAATCCTATGTGGCTCTGTCTCATGTAAATTCTGTTGTAACAGAAAGGTTACTTTCTGTCCAAGTCTGAGTGATATTCGCGCAGAGATGTTGTTAGGGCTTTATCCTAACTATTCCGTTGTATGAGAGCTTGCGCAAGGATATGTTATTGGTTTTCTCGGCGCGCATATGTTGAAGGCTGTTCCCTTTTAAGTTCTTTCATTAAAACCAGTGCGCTGCCGCGCAAGGTTCCCTTTAAAGAGGTTTATTGAGGTGAAGATGTGGCATGGTCCAAAGTGCCTGCGCGAGGTTTTTGGGACCATACCCCTTCAGTTTTCAAAATCACGTAATCACGTAATGGGTATTCAAAAATCATGTAATTTTTTTAAGAAAACTATAGCAATAGACTGTTCGAATTAAAGAGGATGAAATGCTCGTTAATACGGTGTAATTTAAAAAAAATGTATGAAAAAGTTATAGCCGTTTGAAAATCAAGGGAGAAAAGAGTTCAAATGGGAAAGGATCAGAATACTCTTTTCTCTATTTGTTTCTTCAATTGTTTGAACAACGTAATTACGAAAATGCCATCCCTAGTTTTGAGCCATTGATCTTAGGAGATCAATGAGATCAATGGCTGAGATTCTCACCTATCCTTCGTACAAAAGAAGGCTCTTGTACAATATCGGGATACTATTTATATATTACTATATATACGCTTCCTTTTTTAGTGGAGAGTTCAAACGAGAAGAAACTTTTTCTAAGAATAAAAAAGAAGAAATTTCAACCAATAAGAATGTTTTATTTTACTTTATTTAATTTTGTGTTTAATATTAGTGTAAGGGTATATTGGTAAAATTAGATATATCATTAATTAGTAGTATTCCTTTTAATAGCTAACTACATTAAATTTGTAACTTATTTAAAAAAAATATAAAAAAGAAAAAAATAATTTATAGTGTAGGATAAATTACGACGTATGTAGGATGCATTACGAGTTGTGTATGATGAATTTCAAAACGTGTAGTATAAATTTTGATGTGTGTAGGCAAAAATTTTAGTGTGGAGGATAATAGTCTTTATAACTAATTAATTAGTCAAAGATAACAATGAATGGGATGAGAGAAAAACTATTTAATGTTTTACAATTGTACCCTTTGTTCTTTTTCTTCTCAATTTAATTTTCTTCTCAAATGGACCTCCCCTCCTTTTTTATTATTATATTTGGTTCCTTTTTTTTATAAGAGAACGGTTTTGAAATTCTGTCTTTGTGTATTACTAGGTTAGAAACTCGTGTATTACACGGGGTTGTAGATTAAAAACACTATAATTCAATTTTTTTTCCAAACATCTCATCACCGAAATTACATATTATTACATGTAATAATGGTAAAATAAAATGTATAATAATATATTATAAAATTTAAATGACTATTTATATAAAATGAAATATATAGCTGGCTAAACTCATCAAGAAGCAATCTTTTATAACCCCCATGTAAAAACACTTTTTTACTTATAAAATATGTTTATAAAAGTATATCTTTGAAAAACAATTAAATAAAATTAAAAAAAATATAAAAGTATACCTCCACGTATTTTTCAAGCACCTCATTTGCATTTTTTTTTAATTATTTTAGTAGTCTCAAGTATACTATAATATTACCGAGTTAAACAATACAACTTTTGGTGTATATTTGATGAGGTTTTGTTTTTTTAAAAGGGTGTAGTTGACAAAATTATTTATCAAAATGACTTGTTTCAAAAGTATTTATTAAAATGGGTTCTTTTATAAAAAAATAAAGAAATACTAAAAAATCCCCTAACCATCCTATCTTCTTCCTTGTTAAATATGGGGACTCCATGGTTATCGCCACCAAATCACTACACCCTTTTGAAAAAAAAAACTCTACATATGTTGCTTTTTTAACTACGAATATCATGTTTTTTCGTAAGACTTGAACCCAAGATCTCACATTTAAGTAATCAAGATTGTAATGAACTAATATTTTTCAACTAAGGGTGTAAGGAGTGGTTAAACACTTTGGAGTGACAAACCAAAAAACCGACCAATCAGAGCGCGCCATGTCAATCAGTTAAAAGTGTTTAAACTTTACTGAAAAGTGTTGGCAATGGTTTAAACATTTGGTGGAGTGGTAAACTTTTTAAATAAAAAAAAGGAAAAAAGATGTGATTGGTTGAGATTGAAATGGACCCCACCCCACACCCCCTCTCTCTCTCTCTTCTTCATCCCTTTGCCGCATCGGTGTTGGCTCACCGATTTCACAACATTTTCGTCAAACATGCATGTGGCAAATGGGTTGGCATTGGTTTGCCACCCATTGCCGATTCGGTGAAAACCATTTGCCGCCCCCCACTCCTTACCCCCTAAGAGTGTTACTACGATACTTGCATGCATCATAATACCTTTAGATACACATTTAAAGATGCATAATTGGATTTAGGTAATTACAACTGATTTATAATTCACTTGCAGTAAATGCATTAATTAAATCTAAATGTTGACCACGTTTTCAAAATACCTAAACTTTTTGAAGAAAAAATAGGGGTGAGCAAGTTTAGGTCTGGACCGAAAATAACCGAGAACCGAACCGAAAATATACCTAACCCGACCTGAACCCAAGTACCTAGGTATTTAGATCGGTTCCAATTTTTCATATAAAATAGGGTCAGGTCGGGTCGATTCTCGGTTCTTTTCATGGTGAAACCCGACTTGGATCTATGGACCAGAACCGACCCTATATTTAGGGTAGTGAATCGGTTCTGTATTTTATGTTTGATCGGTTCTCGGGTCGGGTAGGGGTGGGTTTTTCCTTTTGCTCACCCCTAAGAAAAAACATTTCTTACTAAAAATTTAAAATCAATTAAATCAATCAATCAACCATCAATTATTAATTATTAATTATTAATAAAGAATAAATAAAAGAGTTAATAAAATGTAGAATACTCACAACATGACACGTGGCAAAAACAATTCTAATAAATGACAAGTGACAAAAATTAAAGAAGGAAGCCTAAAAATTATCTATATGTACTTTATTTTTATTTATTAGGGGGAGCGGGGCCCCTTCGGTGACCCCATGCGGGAACCATGCTTGCCGAATTAGGGGGGTGCCGCCATCAAGGCGGTGAGCTATTTGGGGGAACGAAATCGGTAGGGAGTCACCGATGAAAGGAAGGAGAGAGGGAGGAGAGAGGGAAATGATGGACCAATTAAAATTTTTCTTTTGTTTTTTTTTTGAATAAAAAAACAATTCCCCTAAGAGGGGTGCACCCCGTACGTTTTTGGACAAGAGAGAAGTTATAGAGGGGAAATAACATGGCAACGTATAATTGGGTTAAAAAATTTTTTCCCACACCTAATAAGGAGGTGCCCCCTTCACCCTTAGTATAGAGATGAGTTTTATGGTATGTATGTGATTTGATATAAGATTGAAAGAAATCATGAGGACAAATAAATCCAGATTTACATCGGTCAAAGGTCAAATAGATTTCACTTATTAGATAATTAATAGCATTGAAATAGGACTTAAACCACAATTACTTTTAACCGATTATTATTAGAAATCCTTATAACTGAAATTTAATACATAGCTAGCTAACTCATAACTACAGAATAAATTATATTTCATAAAATTAAATAAATGTATCAACAATCCAAAACTACAGAGTAAATTATATATCATAAACTTAAAAAAATGTATCAACAATCCAAAACTTATTAACATTAAGAATATATTATATGGGTGGAGATACAATAGGAAGTTTATTTGGCTAGGAAGGCTAGGAAGTGATCTTGACCATCCATTAAGTTAATCAAGGGCTAAGATTAAATCAGGTAAATTGAAAGGAAGAAAAGAGGCGCATGAGTTTGTTCAAGGGCATTCTAGTCAATCCAAGCCAATAGTTTCTCTCTCCTCCAATTCCCCCATTTTTTAAACGTTAATAACTCTTTCATACGACATTATTTTTTTTATAAAAATTGCACAAAAAAAACGAGCGTTTTTTTATCTTAAAAACGAGTATACTATTGCTATATTTAAAAAAAAAAATTAAAACCCAGTTGCGTAAAACGCAATAGAAAAACCACCAGTTACGTAAAATGCAATGAAAAAAAAACCTAAAAAATGACATTTTTCTAAAACGCAATGCACCAAAAACACAAAGAAATGACTTATTTGTAAAACGCAATTGCCAGAAAACACACAGAAATATCTTATTTGTAAAACACAATGGTCAGAAAACACATAAAAATGTGTTTTACCTAAAACGCAATGCACCAAAAACACAAAGAAATGTCTTATTTGTAAAACGCAATAGCCAGAAAACACATAAAAAAGTGTTTTTACCTAAAACGCAATGCACCAAAAACACAAAGAAATGTCTTATATGTAAAACGCAATGGCCATAAAACACTTAAAAATGACTCATTCTAAAACGCAATGGACTGAAAACACCTAAAAATGTGTTTTTACCTAAAACGCAATGACTAAAAACACTTAAAAATGTGTTTTTTTCTAAAACGCAATAGCCAGAAACCACATAAAACTCTCTTATATCTAAAACGCAATGGACACATAAAACTGTCTCTCACTGTGAACTGTCTGAATTGTCTACGAATTACTGTCTTCAAAATGAGCCAATTTCTGGAAAATTTTTCTGGCAGCTCAACCCCAGCCAGGGGCTCTGCCCCTTGGACCCCGCCAGGGGCTGCCGCCCCTGGGACCCCGCTACCAGGGGCTGCCGCCCCCGGACCACCGCAAAGATCGTAAAACGCAATGACTGAATCAAAAACCCAGATCGTGAAAATGAAATTAAAGAATTTCTTACATGGATCGAAGTCGATTTCTTCATCAATTGACGAAATTTGAATGATAGAAACACTTATCAATGCTCGAATCGAACGAATTGAGTGATTATCTCCAAAATCACCGGATTTTACAAGATTTTTTTATGAAATTAAACTGGGTTTTTTTTCAAAAAAAAGCTGAAGAACACGTTGATCGGGTTTTGAATCATTGATTGGTGATCTTTTCCCTATATTATAATTACTATTGATCTTTTCCTATTATAATTAACTTCCTATTTGATCTTTTCTCTATATTATAATTACTATTGTTATATAGTCTTTTGTAAATTTGAAGTGTTACAACTTTACATATATAATTAAAATATATGTGGGTATGTATATTTAAAGGGTTTTATAGATGTAATAACGAAGTTTAAATAAAATAATCCAAGGTGTTTTATAGGTCTAGTATATATGTATAATGGAAACAAACTAGGTGACAGATATATGGCTCAAATATTCTGGTTTATACATAACTTAAAAAAAAAATCAATAAATACGCATTACCCTTTCGTTACATATTGTATCATTTATACAGGCATAGTATAATATACTAGATCAAAGAAGACATTTCTCTCTTGCTGTATATTTCGTTCGTAATGACAATAAATAAAATTTAAGGACAATTACTATTCAGAGTTTGTTTGATTTAAAAATTCAAGGACGTGACTTTTCCATAATCAAAAGTATAGACGTACTTAAACTGTTAATTGTTGATAAAAAGCCTATGACGTTATAGCCTAATGGCACCTTGGAGGTGGGATAAGGCTTAAATACTATTAGGTTCTGGGTTCGATTCCCACAAGGGGGGTTTTCCCAGATTTATTGGGTTTCCCCATGAATTAGTGCATAGGCATTACTGTTTAGTGGAGATGGAAATGATCGGGTGACTCCACTGGTGGCACAACAGTGATTCAATTTTTCGGTTCAAATTATATATATATATATATATATATATATATATATATATATTGACAAAAGTGATAATCAACCAAGTAGGACATTTAATGTTGTCTACAAAGAATATTTTAGAGATTTATAACTTTTATTGTATTAATAGATTTGTAAATTGTAAATATAACGTAATTTTTCATTATTAATACATGTATAAAAACCATCAACTCAGTCCTATAAATAGTAACCAAACACACCAACTTATGGAATCTAGAAACACGAACTTTCTTCGATTCTTGAAGATGAAGATCTCATCTCCACTCACCATTCTCTTTCTTCTTTTCCTTCTTCAACAAACCCTACTTTCAGCCATGGCGGATATACAACTCATAAAAAACACATGCAAGGGTACACCTTCCTCCAGTTTATGCCTCAAGATTCTATTAGCAGACCCCAAGAGCCAAAATGTAGATCTAACAGGGTTAGCACTCATCGGAGTTGATGCAGTCAACAACAAAGGTCTCGAAATCTTAAAGCAGATTGTTGCTCTTAAAGAGTCTAGGCCAGAGTTGGGACCGGCATTGGATCACTGTGCGGAGGTGTATCATGCGGTGGTTGATGCGGATGTGCCGTCGTCTAGGGATGCGTTGAGAAGTGGCGAAGCTATGTTTGCTGAACATGGAATGGCGGATAGCGCGGTGGAGGCCCAGGGGTGTGAGGGAAGTTTCGGTGAGCATGGTAACACGTCTCCAATGACAGAATCAAACAATGCTATGATTGATGTTGCCAACGTAGTTAGGGCCATTGTTCATATTTTGTTACAATAATAATTGAAATGATGGTTATCATTAATGTTTAATAATAATTGAAATGATGGTTAACATTTAACATTTTTGATGTGTTAATTACATTAATATTAATATTAATAATTAATAATTAATAAATTACATTAAATGGGAACAATACATGTAATATAGCACAATATATTATGCAAAATAGATTGGATAAAATGTATATAATACATATAACAGAAATTAATATGATCCAATTCCAAATAGACAAATGTAGTTGTACTTTCGATGATAAACTCACTCGTAAGAGGTTGTGTGTTTTTCTTCAGTCGAATGGAACTAGATTATGGTAGATGTTTGATAATCAGATCGATATGAGAGTTCAGTCTTTTGTTTCATGAAAATATAACTAGTGAGAGTTCTTTTTTAATACGTTCTTGTGTTAATAAGAATGAAGTGGCATGCTCATTTTTATAGTCACATAAGAAATGAAGATGCAAAATTGTTTTGTCATAACTTAAACTAAATGCATTAAGATAATTTTTTTCATGGGTCACAGTAATGATAGAAATTATATAAATAAATACAAAAATAATAAAGATACTCTCCTTACATATATTTGAGAAATTATAGTAATCGTACCGTATACAAGCCGTAACGAAATAACTTATAATACAACATATGTAATTAAATTGGTTCAAATTATGCTCTTCTTCAATAAGAACTTTAACCGTGTCTTCTTATATGGTCCGTTGTGTTTTCATTCCGTAATGTAGGCTTCAACGGGACCTCGAACCACGTCTTCTATACAATAATTTCCCACAAAAAACAAACAAGTGTTGACGGTTGTTTCTGAGGCACGTGTTCAACACGCTTCTCTTAAAAAACAGATTTCGCGCCTCTACTAAAGATGACGCACCTGTCTCCTAGGGTACAACAGCCGAAGCAGTCTGTACTGCCGGAGAAGGCCACATGCCCGAGGTTACACCGAGTAAAATCATAGTGTTAGAACTTTTGAAAACTAACAATAGAAATGTTGTTGAATCGTGTAGAGAAACTTATCTCTATATGTTCCCAACATATGGGTTTCCAAGTACTTCTTCTCCAAGGACTCTTCATGCATACATCTCTCTTTCTTGTATCCTTTCACTTGTATTTTTTCTTTTTTGTAATCACAACAAAAGAGGCACATAGCCTACTAAGTATGCAAGAGCCATGGGTGGTGAATAATCCAACATAACTAGAGACTTAATTTTGACATAAAATCTCTAATCAATTATCATAAAAGAAACTCTACTCAAGAGTTGTGATCAATACATCACATAACTCTACTCAAGAGTTTGTCACTATATGTAGAATTTAATGTTAATAATCTTAATAAATTTCCTTCGTCACATTTTAAAAATTTCCAACATTTTCTTTTCGATCATATATGTTAACGACAGCCAACCAAAGCCAGCCATGCCACCCAGTCCCACGCCATGCTCAATCCCCACGTCATGCCCAACGCTTACCCGATGTGGGGTAGCCAGCATTAAAGCCAAACTGTCACCCCAACCCACACCTCACACCCCACACCCACACCCCACACCCCACACCCACACCCACACCCACACCCACACCCACACCCCAGAGTCTAACAATCACACATGTTTAGCTTAAAGCATTCAGACCATCCAACTTTCAATCTCCACGCATTCTCATTAACAAGAATACAAACTCTTATGTAGTAATATAATAGAATATGATTTCTTATTATATGTGTTGGACATAAGTATGAATAGCCATTTATGATTTATATATTCAGGCCTGGCCTAAGGGTAAGTCAAACAAAGCTTTTGCTTTGGGCCTCCATACATTAAAGGCCTCTATTTTTACATTTTATTTACATATTATTAGGCTCAATTTCTAGTTCTCTATGTTTGACGGCCTACCATCAACCTAGAAGAACAAACCAATTAATGCCTCTTTGGGTGAAAATTGAAGCGTCGATCTATCGAATTTGTGTAGAAAATCGAACACTGAGTGAAAATCGAAGCGTCAATCTATCGAATTTGTATAGAAAATCGAACATTGAAACAGATGTTCTATCAAAAACAAAATGACAAAAGCTAATTATAATTCAAAGTCTTGGGTTCTCCTGTGATCCAAACTTTATCGGTCTGAAATTAATAATAAGTCGGAAGTCCTATTACACAATCTTCATTGAAGTAATTCAACTGAAATGGAATTGTGATAATAAGTCTTGTGAAACTATGAAGGTAAAAGCAAAGGGTAACTGGATGTTTAAAAGCTTGCTGGATGTTAATTTGTATAACTGTTTTTTTTTTTAAATTTCTTTTCATTAGTTGACATAAGTGAAAAGATTAACTAGATCATTATACAATTGTTTAAGCATTTGGTACATGAAGTTCATTTGGTTTCAGCAACACAAGCCTTACTAATATTCTAATCTTTGTTGGATGTTTATGATAAACAAAAAGGACACTTATAGGATCGTAGAGATGTCTAAACCATCTGTTCGTGATAAAGTTAGCAAATACTCGATACCGGTAACGTGTGTATTGTAACTTCATGTTTATATAAAACTTTACTTTAAGCGTTCTTTTTTTCTTTTTACAAGGGCCTCAAATTTTTGGTTCGCTTTGGGCCTCACATTTGGTTGAGCCGGCCCTGTATATATTACAGGTAATAGGTTAGAAACCCGTGTGTTATACATATTTGTGTTAAAATAAAATTCAATTAAAAAATTATAACAAATAAATACACATTGTAGTAATAAATTCTTCATTAATAATTACATTTCAATTTTACACTTTGTAACAAAAAAAACTATACAACATCTTTACGAATCTCTAAAAACTTCTTTATACACAATATTCACGGTCATAGTTATAAGTTTACCATCTTTATCGACAATTACCAGTTTAAGTCCATCTCTGCTTTTTTACTCTGGACAAAGCAACATAAAACTAGACGTACGTAAACACTGGTTGTCTGAGAAATAGCCCAACTTTAGAGAAAGATTCACCTTGACTCTTATTTATTGTCATTGCAAAGCATATCATAATAGGAAACTATCTTCTTTTAAATTTAACCGGAATCCTCTTGTCAGATGATGATAAAGTAGTTCGAGGAATAAAAGTTCGATTACCTATATTACTACCAGATATTACTTCAGCTTCTATAACACGGAATCCTTGAGTCAAAAACTTTAGCTGAGTCCCGTTATCCATTTTTTTTATCAATGTTTCGTAATAACATGATAGGAACGCCGACTTTTAGTACTAACCGGTGATGTGGCAAACCTGATATTTTGAGTCCGTTTAGAACATCAGGTGAATAAAATTTTGGATCAAAACCATCCCTTAGTTTCTCAGACTCGCAAATACTATCATAACTCAGGTATTCCTTTGCTTCATCGGGAGTCAGAAATATCAATCGATCATTAATTTCGTCTACAACTTCATTAGTCGGAGCAAGAATGACTCTTTCTTGGAAAAATATTCCAATATTGAAATTTTGAAAATTTGAAGGACAACAGGATCATCTGAATCTAGAATAAGAGCATTAGGTATTTCAATAATTGCCTCACCATCATTTCGGCCACCTATGTTCTCTTCACCTAAATCCAACAACCAATTTGCAGAAATGTCACACCCTGATTTCCCGGTGGGCCCGGACTTGGGGTATATGCGTGACGATTGATATCAGTAATCACAATGCACAACAAAAGATGGGAAGTTAAATTAAATTATACAAAAGTACAAAACGGAAATAAAGTACAAAATTAATACAAATTGTTCATACCAGAAGATCCACATGCGGATCGAATGATATATAGAATAAGACTTGAGACTAATAAGGTCTTTTTCGTGGAGTCGCAAATTCCAATATGTCTAGACCCAAGCAGCTCCAGCCTATTCCATACTTGCTAAATAACATGCGTTTTGTCTTTTGAAAATACGTTAGTTTTCACTGGTAAATACAATTAATCGACTCTTTTGAAAATCTTTTCAAAATGTATTTGATACCATTTGGTATATCATTTTTTTAAATAACTTGGGACAAACTATCTCTCTTGTTACCAGCTTTACATGCTTATCAATACAGTTGGGGACCGGAAACTAAACGTTGGTACATGATTAATCGACACACCATGTTTTCAATATCATATAAATATAACATTACCGTCTGTCAGGTGTATGCCTACACCCCGTGTCACACCCCAACCGATGGCGGAAACATCAGAGTGAGACGAAAACGAGATTGCTCATTACTCATAACACTAAATTGTGACAAGTATTTAAATAACGAATTTCATTTCATTGCTAAAAGCATCAATTACATTGTTCGAAATCAAATACAACAACTTGAAACAAAAGAATTACATTACAACAAATATATAAAGTCTAAAATGTGTTTCTAGGCTTCCTACTAAGTTCCATGCATCAGCACCATCATCATAACCTGCAACATTTTTTTAAATGCATAGTTCAATAAAAAAAATATTGGCGAGTATACAAGTTTGGTGTACTAGCATATAAGAATAAAATGAATAATGAACAATCCACATGGTAAACCTCGTTATTAAGATTAACGTATAAACTGGCATGCGATTTACAAGTCAACCCTTTGGTTACCACAAAAGAATGTGTGAGTGCATTTATGTCTATCGCCTCCGTCAATCCGAATCGTAGCAGAAAACTGAACAAAACAAGGTTTAATAATTGTTAAATATAGGGGAATGGCATTATTGTAAATAAGGAAACTCTCTTTATTGCCATGGCCTATAAATAGGAGCTTATGTTTAGTTTTAGTGACTTTTGCAACTTTTGCCATTTTGTCACTTTTGGAGCTTTGGAGCTTAGAGAGAGAATCTAGAGAGAGAAAGTGATCAAGGTGATTCAAGGTTTTGTATTCTGTCATATCATCAATAGAATCATCATATTATTACGTTCTTGTGTTCGGTCCACACACGTGCACGGATTCCGCACGTCGCATGTGCAATCGTTTGGGAGTCAAAATCGGTCCTATAAGTGGTTAGAGAGAGATTCTAGAGAGAGAAAGTAGCAAAGGAGAAGATTCAAGGTGATAAAAGAAAGGTGAAAATTCAAGGAACGAAAAATACAAGCTGCGAAAAATCAAGACGCGATTCGAAGATGTCAGGCATTGGCGAAGAATTTTATAACACGTTTTACAACGCGTTCACAACTAAAGAAACTCCAGTGACACCAAAGAATGCTACAACTATGATAACTAAGAGTTTGAACCATGATAACTGATGTGCACAAAATGCAACATATAAATTACATCAATTGTGGCTTAAAACTAACCCCTTTTTAGTACTAATGTTGGAAAAAGTGTGCTTTTGTCTTCCTTTTGTATTTTCAGGATTAAATGAGCTCAAATAAACAAAAGAAGCAAAAAGACAGCAAAATCTAACATAAATACAAGAAAGGGAACAAAAGTGATATGCCCGACCCCCCGACAACATCTTCCCAAGCAAAACAAAGAAGACAGAAGACTGAACACGCCCCGTGCCCAGTGAGCACGGGGCCGTGCCCAAGTGCCAGCAGAAAAGACAAACTCATAGAAGCTTCTGTTGCCCACCACGGGGCCGTGCCCAACGGACATGGGGGCGTGGTCAACTTCCTGCAGGCGCATTTATTGTAATTGCGAATTACAATTAATGAAGAGAGAGAGTCAGCTGGACACGGGGCCATGCCCAGTGGACACGGGGCCGTGCCCGAGCTTCTGTTCAGCCTATAAATAGGAGTTTTTGGAGCTCTTGCAACTCATCCCTTGGCACACCACCTCTCTCACACTTCACCCACCACCCACCACCACCATAACACCATCATCCACCACCATCATCCATTATCCATCATAGAGTGTGTGAGTCGTCTCGGGATCTAAGATTGATCGTAAGAGTTCTTGACAATCAAAGGCCATGTTTGCCTAAGTCTCTTACATCACTTGGTGAAGACAAGTGTTTAGTGTAATACTTTTTATTTTTAATCTTTTGCACTTTTTAATTGGTTTTGTATTAATGACTTTAATTACTAGTTTCTTATGTTGAAGGTGATTCTTCCTTATCGTTTGTCCGTGGTGTCTTGGCATTATTTTACTGTCTATATAAAATAAAAGATTTTCACCATTCATATCTCCACGGTCTATACGGCGGTATGTTGGCTACCTGGGCGGGGGTTAAGGGAACGGTTTGGTAAGAGTCTTGCCATTGTTCAGTGTATAGATCCTGCAAAGGACCTGGGTCAAATTTAGTAGGACCTCCTTCAATACCCAAGGGTATTGGATGGCGGGGGTCCAAACTCTTTGATCCCCTCATAAGTTAAACTACCATTAAAACTTTAACCCAGCTACTTAGGACTGTATCCCTGCTGACTCAGACTACTTAGCTGAGGGTAACGTCGCCTTCAAAAGAGGGGCCTACCACATTATGCATTAATAACTTAATTCATTATCTTTCAATAATCCGACCCTTTAGGATTGTATCCTTGCTGACTCAAACTACTGGGTTGAGGGTAACGTCGCCTTCAAAAGAGGGGCCTACTACAATAACTAAGATAATCTCTTAAACAAGTGCAAAAGTGCGAAAATAATCAAAGGTTATATTACACACGAGTCGGATCCAAGTGATTCATCTTGTCTATCTGTTTTTATTTTTATTTTTATTTTTCAGCATTTTAGTTAGTTTTATTTTCTTAGTTTAAAACCTTTTTCTAACATTTTGATTTGGTTAGACGTTGAGGATAAACCGGTACTAAAAGCTCTTGTGTCCTTGGACGACCTCAGTATCTTACCAACACTATACTACGTCCACGATGGGTGCATTTGCCCATATGTGTGTTTAGTGTTAGTAAATATCGTGTTTTATAAATTTAAAACTTGGCTAAAAAGTGTAAAAAGAGCTTAAAATATATACCTAAATTATATTACACCTAACGCACATCAATAACGTTTACGGAAATCATCAGAGACCACCAAAACTAATGAATATTGAAGATTATCACTGGTGGTGTACAAGATTTGAAAACTGGGTGCAAGCCTATGGGTAAGAAAGCTGGATCATGTTAACTATGGGATATGAAAAACCAAGAAATGAAAAACATGAATTAATCACACTTAAAAAATTCACAGCTGATGATAAAAAGGAACATTCTTGTGAATTAAGAATGATTACTCTAATTCAACAATCTGTCAGAGAGGATATTCTTTCACTACTTTAGCATGGTGAAATGTCTAAGTCAATTTGAGAAGCGTTAAAGTTGAAAGCTGAAGGTGGGAAGGATATCAAGAAGAACAAGATATCGTTTTTTTAAAAAGGAGTTTGACTTGTTTGGCTGCATGAAGAGTGAAATAGTTCGTCAAATGATTGAAAGGTTTTGTCATTTGAAGATTGAAATGGAAAGGTTTGGAATCTACAAAGACAGAGAAGAGTTGGTGGATAAACTTGTCGAAGCATTGCCACATGAGGAAGATTGGAAAACCTCTGTGATCGTTTTGAAAAATGATGCTAAATTCGATGAGATGCCGTTAGAGAGTTTGATTGAGAAAATAGAGGGACATGATTTGCTGCTACAAAAACAAAACAGGATGTCTAGCTCTGGTTATCAACAGAATGTTGATTTGTACTATCGCAGAGGAATGCCACAAAACAACGAATCTGCAAAGATCAGAACTGCTTTCAGTGCAGATAAGACTGGTGATTCGTCAAACAACAAATCCTCAAGCTTTGATCCAGGATATCATTCTTCTTCTGCTTCATCCAAATTTGGTCCAAATCAGGATTGGAAAAATTCTCCACATTTGAACAATGAGTTTGCTCAACAGCACATGAGTTTCTTAGCTTCTATTCTGGTATCTTATGAAGGTTTAATTGCAGGTAAGATCAGGAATCCAAACATGACGAAGGAGGATTACGATCAAGTCAATCCAGAAGAGATGGAGCTCATGGACATTCGCTGGTGCATGGCAAGCGTCATCCGAAGAGCTCAAAGGTTCATGGAGATAACTGGCAGAAAATGCTTAGAAGACCCAGACATGAAGATAGGTTTCGACAAGAACAAAGTCACTTGCTTCAAGTGTAAACAAAAGGGGCACTTCAAGAGAGAATGCTCGAACAACAAAGCTGACGATAGCGTGAATCCTTTTCATTAAGATTACTACAAAAAAAGCTATTTATCATCAGAATAACGAGCAACCAACAAGAAAGCACATTGATGAAGGACCTTCTAAAGAAAAGAAACATGTTGTATTGACGATTCGTGATCGTAGTGAATCCAGTATACATCAAAATGAAAAATTTGATTGGGATAAATTTAATTGGAATGATTACTTCAAAGATAATGTAGTCAGAATCGTAATTCATGATGATGAAGGGTATGATTGGAGTCAACATGACAAAGAAGATGCAAAAGTCAAGGCAATGGTTGCTGAGATCAAACAGAGTCGAGAAGAAAGACATGCTTGCATGAGGTTGGATGACGTGTATGATGCTTACAAGGAAGCAACAAGAGCAGGCATGTGGAGTTAAGAAAAGGAATGCTTTGTGGATCCTCAAGGAAACCCAACAGTTGATCCTGATAAAGTTGATTTTGAAGCATTAGTTGCTGCGATTCCAACTGTAGGGGTTTGGTGCAAAGCCCTTGAAGAGATTCTAAGGTATAAGGAAAAGGTTGAAGAAGGCAAAAAGAAGGTGATATATGCCAGTCTGGAGAAGAAGAAGAAGAAGAAGGTTGAGGAGATTGTTGATGAGAGTGAGAAGCTGGTGAAGGAAGTGAAGAAAGCTGATGTGAAAACTAAGGAAGTTGCTGCTGAGAAAAAGCAGAAGATTGAAGAAGATCAGTCTCAACAAGCGAAAGAAGCCACGGTGCCAAACACTGAGGTAACAACTCAAATTGATTCTTCTGATTCATCAATTAAAATTGATAATAAAGCTGAACAACAGTGCAAGAAGTGCATGGAAACGTGTAAAGCTTGTACCGAAAAAGATGATAATATAAGAACCAAAGACATTGAAATCACAAAAATAGAAATGATTTTCAAAGAAAAATGTCATGAAATGCTTGAAAATGAAAGAATTTAGAAAGAAAAAGAAAAAGAGCTGACACAGAAATGTGAAGATCTTGAAAAAGAAAATAAAATTTTGAAAGAAAAGTGTTCAACTGAGTGCAACGAATGTGTTCCAAAAGATAAAACAATTCAAGAGTTGCAAAAAGAATATGCTGAAACGCCTAAGGTCAAGCAGACCTGGGCTGAATTGTTCAAGTAATTGAGTAATGTGTATGTGCAGGTGCTCCTGAAGACTGTTGATTGTCAAAACGTAGAACGTAGCAGCCTGGCATGGGAGGAGGCTGCTAGTCCCCTACATCTGAAAACAGGGAGTGTTCATTTCTATACATAAATAAACCAAATTTCAAAAACCCTAAAACTGAAAAATTTAGAAACCAAAAATATGTTTTTATTCTGTCAAAAATTGAAAATGAAAAAATATGTTTTATAATTTTTTTTTAAAAAAAATCAAAAATCTTAAAAAATTGTTGATTGGAAATTTCGAAACCCTCACGGCGGAACAAACATGATTAGTTTCACAAGATTTAAAAACGGTTTTCAAACTGTCAAATATCAATGTGTTGTAAATCATGGGTGTACTTTATGCAAAACAGAGCATGTTATTGCAGAAAATGGATTGTGAGACAAAGTTATCTGCATCGGGTTGTCAAATTTTCTTAAATGTTTTGAATTTTGGGGGGAGTAAAAATTTCAGAAAATACAAAAACATTTGAAAATTTGAAAAAGCAAAAAACAATAGAAAATCAAAATGAGTTTTTGTAAAAAGAGGAAATGATAGTACATCAGTATACAATCACAGTACGCTAAAGAAATGGAAAGTCAAATGTGATAAACGGACTCACTGATGATATGCCAGTAGGTTTTTACACATTTAGTAGATTGAATTCGGGATGTAAACCTAAATATCAAATTCTTACTTATCTCGTGGGGAACATCTCTCGGATATATGGGTAACCCCCGAAATCTTGATTGAGAGATTGCCTGATTCTGAGATACTAGGTCTTTATATTGTTTGATATCTGGGGTATTATACCTAGTATTCTGATATTGCGGAAGCAATGGCCTAGACCTCGTATAATACTTTACGCGCTTTAAAAGTTTACCCTCTGCATAAAAATTGAAAAATATCGAAAGATGTAATTCAAGTGCAGTTGTAAAGAAGATCCCTAAGTGGGACACACCTCAAAGTCGAGCCTTCATCTCTTTGACTGAACGGTAGTTCATACCTGAGCTCTCAAGGTCTC
Organism: Helianthus annuus; assembly: GCF_002127325.2. Taxonomy (NCBI): domain Eukaryota; kingdom Viridiplantae; phylum Streptophyta; class Magnoliopsida; order Asterales; family Asteraceae; genus Helianthus; species Helianthus annuus. The sequence goes on from NC_035445.2 coordinate 62,037,643, forward strand.
GCACTAACCCAGAGAACATATATCATTATGGTATATTCACCTGTAAGACTGAATCTAGGGAGTCTTGATACGAGAGTATATTCTGAGGTGGGACAAGCGAATAAGTTTAAGTTGTTAAGACACTAAATACCGTATCTCGAATCAGTTGAACTTTGTGTGAAAATTTAAGTGGATCAGTATACTGATAATCTAAGGGAATCGTTTAGAACTTAAAGTGTTTAAAGCTCAACGGTGCTAGTGATTTGTCAAAAACTGATATGATCCTCTGACGCGAACTCAAACAAAAATATTGTCTGTAAATATTTGTTTACTGCTTTATGTTTTAGAAAAATACAAAAAGATTTTGTTTCTACTTTATTTTCGACAACTGATGTATGAGAAGCTGAGTTTCAAAATCTAAGTATGCTGAACGTGTTTCTGAAAATAAACAAGTTCATTAAGTTGAAACTTGAAGTTTTAAAATCAAAAATCAAAAACAGATTGTGAGATCTCCAAGGTCATTAAGTTGGAATTGGATGATAAATTGTGAAGTTTTGGATTCTTAAAACTGTCAGATATAAAGTCATGTGATAGGGGGAGAGAGTCAAGTTAATTCTGGGGAAATTCATATTGTTACATTTGTGTAATAGAGCCAGATTCTTGATCCAAAAGGTTTTAAGAGCCAGGTCATCATTCCTGGAAAAACCTAAAAATCTTTCACCGTCACATATTTGTAATGCTCCAGCTTATGCTAAGAGTTAGGTTTTCAATCTTATATCGTCATATATCTTACAAATGTTTGAGATTTGCAGATGTTATGCTAGATTACGATCCCGGTAGCCGCGTCTAAGGGGAGTCTGAAGACGAGCTCGACGCAAGGGAGAGCTTGTAACCGAAGAACCAGGTGTCGATCCTTAAAGCACGGAAGCTTTACGAAAGGGGGAGCCTGAAGGAAGAGTCAAATGAAAGGGGGAGCAACTGAAACTGAAGACAGATCTACGGGGAGTCTGTTCGAGCAATAGATAGTCTGTGGTAGCTGAAGATGTTAAAACTTCATAGAGACTCAGAGAGAGAGAGAGAGAGAGAAAAGACAAGATGCTACGAGATTGACTGGGACAATATCCAAGGGGGACTCTGTGAGTGCATTTATGTCTATCGCCTCCGTCAATCTGAATCGTAGCAGAAAACTAAACAAAACAAGGTTTAATAATTGTTAAATATAAGGGAATGGCATTATTGTAAATAAGGAAGCTCTCCTTATTGCCATGGCCTATAAATAGGAGCTTATGTTTAGTTTTAGTGACTTTTGCAGCTTTTGCCATTTTATCACTCTTGGAGCTTTTGAGTGTTAGTGCATGCGTATGTCGACTTCGTCTTGTATCGAGTCTTGTTTGTAGATAGCTTGAACAGGGCACGTATTTTGAGATAATTTCGCATGAGAGAGTAATTCCGCATGAAATGACCATGTGTGTAATTCCATACGGAATTAAATTCTGCATGGAATTCTAATTTCGTATGAAGACAGTTCATGCAGAATCATGTGCCTATAAATAGTCTTGTTCATGCGAAATTAGATATAGTTTTCCGATCAATGTAACGAAGTGCTGCCGAAGTGCTGACTCGTTGTAATCTGTCATTATATCAATCAGAAAGGCAGTTTATTAGTGTATATTGCTGAATTGACCTTGTTTCGTCTTTTTCCGCCTTTCGTTTCAAGGATTAACTCTTCTGATCGACTCGTTCGGGTCAAGAATCGATCCTACATGTGGTATCAGAGCCCAGGAGGAAGAGTTCATACCAATTCAGCTGCAAATTCTAATTTCTACACCTTCTTTTCTAAATTGAACAAGTTTCCATGGTTAAAATGATCTGAATTTCACATATATCATTCAAAATAGTGTTTTATCAAAACCTTGAGAAAATTGGACATTAGTTGGACTTAAAACTGATAAAATCTTTAATTCCACATGAAATTCTGTTCGAAAATGATGACATCACCATAATTTCGTTTGAATGTGATCCTTAATTTCGCACGAAAATACTTTGTTGAATTAATTTCGTTTGAAACTGTTTTTAATTCTGCACGGAATTAGAATTTCGTTTGAGTAGTTCCGTTTCAGAACTAATTCTGTTTGAAATCTGAGTAATTCCGTACGGAATTACCTGATTCCGTTTGAACATTACTAATTTCATTTGAAGTATTATGTGCAGGTAATTTCGTTTGAACTTGGTATTTCCGCACCAAGTGATTCCGTTTGAAGATTAATTCCGTGTGAAACTGCTTGTTTGTGAAATTTTGAAAACCGAATCATGGACGAGGATTTCTACAATGCTTTTGCTATCCCGATCACTGTGACTCAGCAAACAATGTTGGAAAACGAAACGGGCACTATGCAAAAACCACCTAAACTCATGAACATTGAGGAGTATAAGGGTTGGGAGGAACGGTTTTAGAACTGGGTACAAGCAAACTATCTAGATGCTTGGGAATGCATTGAAACAAAATACGTTAAACCAACAAATGATGACGAAGAGGTGATTGCAATCAAAGATCTTAGTTCCGAGGAGAAAAAGAAATACAAGAACGAAAAGATGATGATCAGTTTACTGCAACAGGCAGTGAAAGAAGATATCTTGGTCTTATTGCAACACACTGGGAGTGCATATTCGATTTGGAAAGCATTACGATCTAAGTTTGTTGGAAACCAAGAGATGATCAAAAACAAGAATTCACTTCTGAAAAAGAGTTTGATCTATTTCGTGGTTTGAAAAATGAAAGCACAAAGCAGATTATCAAAAGATACTGCAATCTGTTGGTAAACATGGAGAGGGTTAGCATCAACAAAGATAATAAAGAGTTGATTGAGAATCTGGCTGATGCTTTGCCACATGAAACTTGGGGTACATATTTGATGATGCTAAGAAACAAGAAAGGGTTCAACAATCTTACACTGAGCAAGTTTATTGAGAAGATTGAAGCACAGGAAATGGAACAGATAAAGATTTCAAGAATGAAAGTGTTTGATGGTGAACAAGATATCGGTCTGTACTACAAAGCAGGACTGAATGATAAAACCAACATGTCACCGAAAGTTGAAACTGCATTCAACACAAAAAGTTCTTCAGGAGGTTCATCTAAAGGATCAAGCAACAAAACGAGTTTTTCATCATATCCATCAATTGATCAGAATTTGGCAACAACAAAGAATGGAAGGAAGTTACAGTGCAACATTGTTTTGAATCTTGAGGATGATCAAGATTATACTGAAGAAGTTGCAAAAAGCCACATGTCTTTGTTGGGGACTATGTTAGAATCATATGGAAGTTTTGTAGCATGTCGAATCGGGAATCCAATGCTGACTAAGGAGGATTACGATCAGATCGATGCTGAAGAGATGGAGCTAATGGATATAAAATGGTGTTTGGCTAGTGTGTTGAGGAGAGTTGAGAAATTCAAGCAGATCACAGGAATAGATGATCTTCGTGAGGCTAATGTTTCTACTTTAGGTTTTGATAAATCTAAAGTCACTTGTTTTCGTTGCAGGGAAAAAGGACATTTCAAGAGGGAGTGCACTAATCGCGAAGCAAGTGGAGGTCAAAACCCGTTCAACAACAATGATTAATATAGGAAGGCCATCTACCATCAAGTTGCTCAACAACCAAATCAACAACAGGCACAAACAGCTCATGGAAGGAATGTGATTGAAGAATCTTCAAAGAGAGCTTGTATGGTGAATCAAGATGAAATGAAGTCATCAATAGGATTCAACTGGGATAAATATATACCAGCTGATGGTAAAGCATGTGTGATAAACCAAGATGATGAAAAATTACCTGAAGGATTTAGCTGGGAAAATTTCAATTGGGATGATTATGATCCTAACAAAACTCCAGTTCACACAGGTTTTGTTGCTCGAATTGAAGAAGATAGTGATGATGACACTGAGTATTATGCTAAAAGAATGAGAGATCATTTGAAAATGATGGCAGAAAGTGATAGTGAAGATGAAAAAGCTAAACAGAAAAAGAAAAAGGTCAAAACACCAGTGAGCAGTGATGATGAAGGAGTTCAAGTGGTCAAAAGAAAATTTAAAGAAGTTCCAAAATTCAAAATTAATGAAGATGTTGATGCAAGAGAGATTCCAGTGAATTGTGAAACCTGTGAGATCATGAAGAAGAAAAACAGTGAGTTGATCAACAACATGAACTGGTTGAAGGAATCTTATGATGTGTTGAACAAAGCTATGAACATGTATAATGACACAAGTAAAGAACATGCAACAGCGATGAAGATACTTCAAGGAGCGTTCATGATAAAGCAAAAAGTTGTGAACAACTACATTGAGAAGTGTGCTGTTCTTGAACAGAAACTGGAACTACAAAGAATTGAAACTGAAAGAGTTAATCGTTTGTTGAAAAGTTACTCATGTACTTCTTATGTCATTGACAGGATTTATTCAACTGTTGAAGGCATGAAGGCATTTGAAGATAATGAAGTGACTGAAGAACAGAAGGTTTCTGAAGAAAAGGCTCTTGAAAGGAAGAAAGAAAAGAAAAAGGATACTAAAGAAAAGACATCTGGTAAGAAACAAGGTGTCAGTTACAACAAGTGTCCACCCCCGCTGGAAAATGGATATTTGCCCAGTAATCCAAATTCTGAAAGAGTCCAAAAGGCAACAAACTTACAGTGGGAGTCTGAGCCTACAGTCAATTTGTCTAAAAATATTGATGTCACGTTTACATCGTCTGACACCAATCAACAATCTCAATTAATGAAGAATGTGTTGGATCATGTGTTAGATAACGATGAAACAGAGGAGTCAAAGTCTGAGTCCAGCACTCCGAGTCAAACTGAAAAACAGGGAAAAAGAGTTTACAGTAATGAATTCTTATTATCAAAATCTAATTTGGATGACGAAACATTTAAAGTTGCTTATACTTTGAATGATTCTGACAAATTATATTCTGATGAGGAATTTCCAATAAGAGGTGTCAAACCTAAAATGATCAAAAAGGTTTTCAAACTAACATAAATTAATATTTCTGAAATAAAAGATGTAAATCTTACTGATAAACCTAAAAAATACACCTCAAGAGTACAACAAAGGTTAAACAAGAAAAAAAGGTTACAGTTCTGGTTCTGGTTATCGAAAGAAACCAAACCATAACGGTAATTTCAAAAAGAAAGGTCTTGGATTTATTCCATCAGAAAATCAGAAAAATGAAAAATATGTTCGAGATTTTAAAACAAAGATGACTTTTATTTCAGGTACATCTTCTGAAGAAGAGAAAGAAAAGTTATTCAGAAAGCAGTCAAACAGAGAGTTCCTTGCAAAGAAGCAAGAAGAAATACAGATTGTTGATCAGAAGAAGGAAACTCGAACCTGTTTCAAGTGTGAAAAAAGTGGTCATATTGCCATAAAGTGTTCACAGACAATTCAAACCAAACAGGGAGTTTCTAAAATGAAAGAAAAAGTGATTGAGTTTGAACTACCAATTGATAGAACCAAACTGTTCAAAAATCCAAAATTTGAAATTGGTGAATGTTCAAACAGGTTTTACAAGAAAAGAGCTAAATCTGACAACCAGAAATGGGTTGTTAAGAAAACAATTGATAGTTCTAGCGATGATTCTGATAGATCAAAATCAGAGGAGCTATCTTCTAGCGATGAATCTGATTCCACAAAGTCAGATGAGCCACAGGTTGAAGAAAAAGGTGAAAAATCAATTCCGACTGTGGATGATGAGAATTTTCCACCACTTAGGGCTGAAAATTTTAAAAAGAAAATTGGTAAAGTTGAGATTTCAAATCAATTCTTTTCTGAAAAGAAAGAATTTGATGTTGAAAAGACCTTTAACCCCAAAGTGAAACACATCTTTGGTAAAATGATTGACATAAAAGTTAAAGGGGTTAAGGAGTTCTATGAGAAGAAGTTGGAAGGTAAGAAATCGAGTGTTAGTAGCTCGGTAACACCCAAGGCTGGTCAGGCTTGGGTGGATATTTTCTTTGAATGAAAACCTGACTTGCCGGAGCTCCCAAGTTGGTAATCGCGGAGCATGAATCGGCATCTTTATTGAAATGTTTTTAAAATAGTTAAGTGTGACTTGCCGAAGTTCTCAAGTTGGTAAGAGTGGAACAGGAATCGGCATCATTCTTTGTATTTGGATTGGTAAACTTACAAGTGGTAAATCAGGGACATTAAGTTGTACTTGATTTCTTACAAGTGGTACAGAGGTTAATCAAGGTCATTAAGTTGAACTTGATGTAATCCTGCATATGAATAGGTTGATAAACAAAGCAAAATGATGAACCCCGAACCTACAAGTGGATAAAACAAAACTTATTTTCCGGAAAAACCATTTTGATTAAAACAAACTTAAGTGTTTTGAAATCATAATGGGAAAATAGTTTGTTGAGAGGGGGAGTTCTGATTGTTTAAGTCAAGTGAATGGCGAATTGAAGCAATTCACATCAGTTGTCATTTTACTTGTACAGTTTATTTTTAAATTTCTTTAAATGTGTTTGCATTTTAGGGGGAGTAAAAATTTCAGAAAATCCAAAAACATTAGAAAATTTGAAAATGTCTAAAACATGATAAAATTAAAAAAAACGAGTTTTTGTTGTAAAAAGAGGAAATGATAGTACATCAATGGACTATCACAACATGCTAAAGAATTGGAAAGTCAAAATGTGATAAACAATCTCTCTGCAGATGTGCCAGTAGGTTTTTACACATTCAGTAGATTGTTTTCGAGATATAAACCTAAATTCAAACTTGCTTATTTCGTGGGGAACATGTCTTGGATATATGGGTAACCCCTGAAATCTTATTTGAAAGGTCCCTCTTTCTGAGATACTAGGTCTTTATACTCAGTGATATCTGGGGTATTATCCCGGGACTTCTGATTTTGCGGAAGCTATGGCCTAGTCCCCGTATAATACTTTCTGCTTGCTTGAAATATAGCGCTGCCCTCAGTACAAAAATGATGAAACATTGAAAAATGCTAATCATGTGCTGTTGAAGAAAAGATTCTCTGAAGGGAACACACCAAAAGACGAGCCGTCTTATCTTTGCTGAACGGAAGTTCTGACCTGAGCTCTCACGATTTCGCATTTAACCCTTTTACAGATATCATCTAGGTATACTCACCTGTAAGACTGAATATTGGGATCTGGATTCGGGAGTATATTCAAGTAGTGGGACACGCGAATAATTTAAAGTATCTAAAACACTAATATCGTATCTCGAAGCAGTTGAACTTTGTGTGAAAATTTAAGTGGACCAATATACTGACAATCTAGGTGAATTGTTTAGAACTTAAAATGAAATGAAGCTTAACGGTGTTGGTGATTTGTCTCATAAACTGATATGATCCTCTTACACAAACTCACAAAAAAGATTGTGTGTAAATATTTCTTTACTGCATTTCATTTCTTTTAAAAAGTCAAAAAGATTTTAGTGTGTTTTAGCATAAATTTTTGTAAAGTCCAAAAAGATTTTTGACAACTGGTGTTGGAAAGCTGATTTTCAAATTTCCAAGTGCTAAACAAAATGAACATCATTAGAGGGAAGATTGTGTTTAAAAGGTTTTAAAATCTATCTTGCAAGCGGTCTTCAGAAAATTTCAATATCATTTTTACAAATGGTTCATCAGAGATCTGCAAGTAGTGTCTGTGTTTGCAAAGTTTTTATGGTATAAAACTTATGTTTGTGGAAGAGATTGTGCAGGTTTGCCAGGTTCCGATTCCTGAGGATTCTGTGATTAAAGAGAGCAAGGTTTCGATTCTGAGCAGAGTATGAGCCAGGCGACGATCTTGAATCTGTTAAAGCCAGACTGCGATCCCAGCTTATCGTAAGGGGGAGTCTGAAGATGCTAAGAGCCAGGTTTTAATTCCGAAAGCTTGTAGACACGCAAGCTGCTGATGAATTTAAAGACTCGACATTCGAGGGGGAGAGTATTTGTTCGAAAGGAGTCTGATGGTGCTGATAGAGAAGAGAAGAGAGAGATTTGAGGATGCTTTATAGTGTAAGATATTTTGAAGAGAAGCCCGAAGACTGTTGAAGACTGAAGATGCGAAGACTCGACATTGAAGACTCGTCAACATTCGAGGGGGGGTCTGTTAGTGCATGCGTCTGTCGACTTCGTCTTGTATCGAGTCTTGTTTGTAGATAGCTTGAACAGGGCCCATATTTCTAGATATTTGTAATTTCGCATGAGAGAGTAATTCCGCAAGAAATGAGCATGTATGTAATTCCGTACGGAATTAAATTCCGAATGGAATTCTAATTCCGTATGAAGACAGTTCATGCAGAATCATGTGCCTATAAATAGTTTCGTTCATGCGAAATTAGATATAGTTTTCCGGTCAGTATAACAAAGTGCTGCCGAAGTGCCGACTCGTTGTAATCTGTCATTATATCAATCAGAAAGGCAGTTTATTAGTGTATATTGCTGAATTGACCTTGTTTCGTCTGTTTCCGCCTTTCGTTTCAAGGATTAACTCTTCTGATCGACTCGTTCGGGTCAAGAATCGATCCTACATGGAGCTTAGAGAGTGAAAGTGATCAAGGCGATTCAAGGTTCTGTATTATGTCATATCATCAATAGAATCATCATATTATTACGTTCGTGTGTTTGGTCCACACATGTGCACGGATTCCGCACGTCGCAGATGTCGTTACGCAATCGTTCGGGAGTCAAAACCGGTCCTACAAAATGAATAAACTTAACATGACCTCTCATTCATGGGTGGTGCGTTACTCCTGTAGCGCTATACATGTTAATTGGAGGCTCATACGAAGTTAATGACATGTTCATCACATAAGAATCACCCAGAAAACACGAATCTGGCATAACATATTGGTAAGCATGTATTGGATTGTTTGTATATTTGCATAAAGTATGTATGTTGAGTGTGTTTTGTATATGTAAACATGATGCACCCAAAAAGTGTAAAAACGGTAAAAAGGGCGTCGAGTATGCTCACAATATTGCACATGCTTTCCGATTATCCGCGAGTGACGAGTTTGTTGAAGAATAAGGAGTTAATGGTACGGTTATATCATGTTTAGGAATTGGTAAGATTCGGGATTTAGAATGTAAAGTATCAAAAGTATGTATACAAAGTAAATATCTAGTTCTAATCACTCGTTTATGACACCATGTTATGTGGTTTCATGGGTCCCAAATTGCCCATTAGAATCATTAACGAGTGTCTTAGATTATAGATATATTAGCCTAAGTTTATGATGGTCAATCATAGGTTGATTAACATCACAAATTCAGCCTTGTTGCTGTTACGCGGCTTCTGTGTTGTGGAATCGGGTCAGTCTCTGGTGCAAGATAAGTCCCATCTACGCTTTTTCGGTTAAAGACTTGCTGGAAATTTACAAGTACGTAGGCTTGAAGAAGCATGAGGAAGATATCCCGCAAGGTATTATTTTGGTAGACTGCTGGGTCTTATGGAAAAGGAGGAATGACATCAGGTGTTTTTGGCAGTAGCATCGATATTGGGAAATTTTTTCACGATGTAATGGTGCTTGGCTTTTTTTTGTATAGGAGTAGATCTAAAAATAGAGAATTGTCTTGGTCTAATTGGTGCTCTTTTCAAATGTTGTAAAGGCCCTGCTGTTGTGTTTTGTTGTTGCCCCTGATTTGGGGGTGGTGATGTTGTATAAAAGTTTACTTTAAAAAATTTTGTTACTGTTGTATTTGCTCAATTTTCTATTTTGTAACCATATGTAATTTGCGGAACAAATTTTTGGGTTTTTGAATAAGAGTATAAATCTGCGTTCAAAAAAAAAAAAAAAAAAGAATCAACACACTTTCATATTGCATCAAGTGGTAAGTTCAAGCATGAAAAAAAATAACTCATAAGGATAAAACTGAACACATTTCTTGTCTAAACATCAAAAGTTAACATAAAAAATAAATTAAACTCTTGTATAAACCAGTAACCTCAAACAAAAAGAAACATGTGATAGGAATTAACTCATTTTTTAATAAGCGTTAACCAAATTTGATTTTGGGCTGTCAAACGTAAAATGTAAACACATTGGGCACTTGGCACTTTGGCAGTGGACTCACGGGCCAATTCAAGTTAATTTAAAGAAGCCCAGTTTTATTCATATAATTTATAGATAACTAGAAAAGTGATCGCGCGCGTTGCGCCACTTGCAACGAAATTGGCGTGCAATCGATCAGATTTTCACCGGTTGTGTTTAAGCTTATCATACTTCTTTCATCATCAAAATCCGAGTAACAAGTATAACTACAACGTTATATAAATAATTGTGTACACTAATAAACACTGTAGGATCGTTTTCACGACCAAACGAGTCGTTCAGAAGAGTTCAAATCAATACGAGAGGCGGAATTCAGTCGTATCGAAGTTGTTTCAGCTATTTTGCACAAGAATCACTTTAAACTGTCTCTTATATTTAAAACACAACGTTTTACAGCCTGGAGACACTTCGGCAGCACTTCGGCACCGGAATCAGATCGTTACAAATGAAATGCAAAACTAGTATTTATAGGCAGTGTGATTCCGCACGAAATGGTTCGTACGAAATGACCATGTCATTTCGTGCGAAATGCCCATAAACAAACTTTTCTCGTATTTCGTGCCCTGATCTTTCTAACCTATTACAAGACTCGATACAAGACGAAGTCGACATACATATGCACCAACAAACACGTCATATAAATAATTATGTACACTAATAAACACAGGTTGATGACAAATAATACAATAACTGTTTCTTTCAAGAGTTTACCTGTTTCGTTTTCTATGCTCTTGGTTGGTTAACATGGACTAAACCTAAAAAGGTTGAGTGGATATTTGTAGGCCGATCAATCATCATCAATTTTAGCGATTGTGAAAAGTGGCCAGGGTGTGTGAAGATAGAAGGTAGGAGGCTAACGACAAGGTCCAATGCTAAAGTTAAAGGAATGATAGCACACTGAATATGGATATAAATAGCAACTTGAATGTATTTTTCATACAAGTTTATGGTCTATTAAGCAACGGAATTACAACATGTAGTGTGAATATGTGATTATAGCAATTTACACTTATTCTAATTTTAATTTAATTTTTAATCTCTAATTCCTATAATATAGGAATATGAGGATTTAATCTTTTTATAATCTCTATCTCTATCCCTATGTGTTCTTTATCTTTATCTCTATTTATACCTATATTTTTACCTAATAAATAAAATCTTAGGGACATACGAAACAATTATAGGCAGACTTAATTTTTTTTTCTCACCTAAACCGTGTACTCATTTAACTTACATGCGTATCCTTACCCGTTTTGTCTTTACCTGATTTTGTTTCCAATATTATAGTTAATATATTTCTTATATCGTTTTTATCAACCTCGCACATTTTCATTATTTAAACTTACCATTTTTATAATAAAATTTTAATTGACCATTTATTTTGTGTCTTTTCTTCTAAATTTAAGAGGGCTGTGATTCTCATTTTCATCTTTTACCTTTTACGGTCACACATATTTAAAATCACGAAAATAAAACCAAGCTTTCCTAATTTAAGTTGTGTAATACACAAGATTTTAACCTAGTAGTAGTAGGAGTACAGGTAGAGGCATGAGCAGGGGTTGTGGGCAGCGGGTGGGGGGCGGCACCCGGCGGCACAACGCAACAGCAGTACTAATAATAATAATAATAATAATAATAATAATAATAATAATAATAATAATAATAATAATAATAATAATAATAATAATAATAATAATAATAATAATAATAATAATAATAATTTTTTGGCCAACCATTTTAATGGTTGCAATTAATGCCACGTGTCACTCTCTCCTTCGACCTCACAATTTTACCTTTATTTAATTTCAATATATATTTTTAATAATTAATACATGGATATCACTTAATACAAATGTAGAAGTATTTGTTTTCTGATCTTATTGTAATAAATGATTTCAAATAATGCCTCATGGCATTTTCTCCTTCAACTTCATAATTTTTATTTATATTTTTTAATAAGTAGGTTTAGGTTCATTTGTAAACAACCCCTTTGATTGTGAACACTAGTGAAGTAATCCTAGCCCTTGATTATCAATACACAAGTATAAATCAATGGCCATGATTCGATGATGAAAATACACTAGTGTATTTTAAGATTTGATGATGTAAATCAATGGCCATGATTTGTTCATTCAGTTCACAAATACACTAGTGTTCACTCTAGAACCCCACCCTTAATAATTAATATATAGATTAAGGATCCTGTAAAAAGTGGCAAGTGTGTGTGAAGTGTAAGAAATATGATAGTGATAACACGTGTCCATCAATTATATTAATGAAAAAGGGCAATGATGTAATTTACTCTGAAAACTAATTTAATAAATAAATATTTTTTTAACTATCTTTGAGTTTTTTTAGGAAACAAAATATCCTAATTTACGTTTCATACATCTCATACCTATTACAATGATTGCAACTATAGCTAGTCCATCATTAATTAAAGTATGCATAACATGGTGTTTTAATAAATTCGTAGTTCAATTCATAATGTTTTACACCTGCATTCCAGTAGATGTTCTTCGTATGATGTTTTAAAGTTGCATTTACAGAATACGTTCTTAGTATGGTGTTTTAAAGCTGCATTTCCACATGATGTTATAAATCAGCATTTCCAGAAAATGTTCTTCGTATAGTGTTTTACAATTTGCATTCTCAGAATGTGTTCTTAGCATGGTTGTTTCTGGTATTCTTTTGGTTTATGGTGTTTTCTGGTATTCTTTAGTTTGTGGTATTTTATATTATGCTGATGATGATATATAGTTCATGTCATGGTGTTTTAACATTAGGTTTCATATCATGCGAATACTGATAAAACACAATGACGAAGAAGGTTCGTTGATTACATTTATAAGATAATCTGAACTTTGAATATTGATTTTGATCCATATCTCCGATTAAGTAGGAAAGGGCGTTAATTGTGGAGAGGTTAATAGCAATTTCTTTATTTAAATAATATAAAAAGACACTATTACCCCTCATCTAGCCAAATTAGTTAAAAAATAAAAGATAATTTACATTTTAAACCCTTTTTTATCTCAACCATTAGCTAAAAGATCTAAGTGTTTAAAACACTTCTTACACTTCTCAGAAAATCCCCTGTTTACTATAACCCCACCCTATATATATATATATATATATATATATATATATATATATTAGTTTAAGTTCCTGTGTGTTACACAGGTGACCTCATAATAAAATATATTATTTAACACCATTGACATAATTTTTTTAATGAAAGAAATGTTCAATTACTAACGTAAATATTAAATCACATTGAATTGAAAGAAATGACTCCATCTCCGGTTTTTACTCTTGATAAAGCGATGTACAATGACCATGAGTGAAAACGGGTTGTTTCACGTACAAACCAACCCAAGATAGTGATTATCCTGGGCTTTTGTTGAATGTCATCGCGAAACATATAGCTAATGGAAATTGCCTCCTTTGAAATGTGAAATGAATTTTTTAATCCAAAGGTATCAAATTAATTCTAGGTATATGTGATTACATGCTAACCAACATACTGACTTCATAGACGATTTCGAAACAAATTGTTTGTGCAATTAATTTTGCGTAAATGATGTTTTCTTTATATCTTGTATCTTGTGAAGCCACGTGGATAATAACCAATTTATTTAAGGGTTGGCGGCACAGCTTGTTGCCCGTCTACCTTCTGTTTTGATGTAATTTAACAAGTTTTCTCGTTATATTAATCAAATTAATTTAAAACATAGACTAAAAAAGGTATTCAAATAATCAAATTACCAAATTCTTAAGGAGCACCATATTTATTAAAAATGCAGTACACTAGGTTAGCCACAAATGAACAATCAATCATAGAAATGCCAATATAAATTTTAGTCAAACCTAATTGCTTAATGGTATTTTAATTATAACGTTGTAGTATACAGTCTATCGGAAAGTTGAAGTATATAGTCTATCGGAAAGACATGTATGAAAAACATCATTTTATTTTTTAGGAAGCAATATATAGCATTCAGCCCGCCAAGCGGTTTCGAATGAATTGTCAGGTCCAACATTTCTGGATTGTGATGAAGCAATAGATACCGACTGATCAATTAAAGTAACCAGTAATACAATTTAAGTGTGACCCTAGGCGGAGCAGTTGTCCGGTATGCTTCAAATGATGGCTAGACCCTTTCCTAGAATGATCGGAACCACTCATTTTCGATTAAGGAACAACTTATGTCCGTCGTCACACCTCAATACCCACGGTGATCACTGTTTTGGTATAGTAATCTAAAAACACAGTAAATAAGTATATCTTTTAAATAGTATAGTAATCTAAAAACACAGTAAATAAGGAAGATCATTAAGTAAATAAGGAAGGTCATTAAGATGAAGAAAAGAATTAAAACAAAATAGTTTTCCCTCGTAAACCAAAGAAATGTGGAGTAAGGGATTGCCACATGACAATAATAGGCTTAAGTTTATGTCATATGACATAAGATTGTTTTGTTTTAGTATAGTTAATAGATATATATATCAGTTATCTAAATTCTAATAAATGTTACATAATAACTCCTGATTTATATTATTATTATTATTATTGTTGTTATTATTATTATTATTATTATTATTATTATTAATAATCTAAAGAAAAGAGGAGCAATGGTGTAGCCAAGCCAGATCCATCTGAAAAAAATAATAAACCTGACGAAAGTTATTTATATATTACTATATATGGTTGCTTTTTTATTACTATATACCAGGGGCGGACATGGCATTAAACTAGCGGTAGCACGGGCTACGGCTCAACTTCTTATCGGCAGTGTAATTTTTTTCGGTTTTTATACAAAGGATACCCCTAAACAACTACGAGGATACCCCTAAAAAAGTTTCAAGCCCAAACCAGTTGATAAGTTTTATAAATGTAAACTGTAACTTTAAAAGGCCAAATTTTGAAATTCATATAGCCCAAACAAGTATATAATGGATGCCCAATTGTTAGCCCAAAATACAAACTTGACTATGGGAGGCAGGAGGGCGCAACATTCTGGGTCTGGAACAGTGGAACGATCTCAGGAATTAGGAAACCAAACGTCAAGTGTACAACTACAAGCAAAATTCGATCGAGATTCAGGCAGCAGCGAATAAGGACAGGCCAACAAGCATAAATCAATCAAGATCATTTCAAGGCCTTCAGCCCTTCACGGCTTCACAAGCATACATCGATCAAGAACAGGCGACAGATTTTTTCGAACAAGGTGCAACAGAAGTTTGTGAGTATTATTTACTTCTTTTTTTCTTGTGCTTAGCCTTTGGTAGTTTGGTAATTTTTATATTAATACTTTTCTAATTTTCTTTGTTAAACTAGGGATTGTTATTTTTGTTCAATTTTAAATTCTTTGAAGTGATGATGAAACCGCAATCTAAAAAACAATATTTAATTGGGCACTTTTTGAAAAGAAAATATGAAGAAGTTAATGAAAATCGGGTTGGCGATGATGATACAATTCCGAATGAAACAATTCATTCGAATGTTGATAATGATAGTATCCAAGCAAATGATGACGTTGATGCAAGTCCGAATGATAAGAATGATAATATGCAAGAAAATGTTGATATCGGTCCAAGTAATCCTACAACTTCAATTTCAACAACATGAGGTATTATTGATTTGAATGATCTTCCTTCGGATCTATATGAAAGGCCACCTATTGCTAGTTATCACCCAAATCAAATAGATGACATAAGAAGAGCATATCTTGTTAAAGGGGCAATTTAACCGCGTAGTCATAAATTTCCAGTTAGAGACTTTTATGGAAAAAAAGACGTTTTTGTTAGTTGGTTTAATGATTGTAGTTGGTTGGAGTATAGCATCAAAGCACACAAAGTATATTGATTATATTGTTACTTGTTTAAAAAAGATGTTGGTAATCAAGGCGGAAGAGATACATGGTCTTCTAGTTCTAAAGGCTTTTGTGATTGGAGGAAAAACGGTTCATTAAAGAACATGTTGGGAATGTTGATAATCATCATTTAAAGGCGGCACAAAAATGTCACAATCTCATGAACTAAAAGCAATCGATGGACGAGAATGTAAAGAAGTTGACTAAAGAAGAAATAACTGCAAATTATTATCGATTACTTGGTTCTGTTATGAGTGCTAGATTCTGTTTAGAAAACTCTTTACCATTTTGTGGCCATGATGAATCGAAAGAATCTAATTCTCAAGGTAGTTTTCTTTCAGTGTTAAACTTGATTAGCACTAAACACCCGAAAATTGGTAAGTACACATTAGGGAACGCAAAAAAGAACAATAAGTTGACATCGCCAAAGATACAAAAGGAGATTACTGAATGCTTTTCAAAGGAAGTAACAAAAAGCATTTGTGGAGAAATTGAAGATGATGTGTTTGAGTTGTTGGTAGATGAATTCAGTGATGTATCTTTGAAGGAACATATGGTTGTAGTTGTTAGATTAGTTGATAAACTTAGGGCTGTTAGAGAGAGTTTTGTCGGAATTGTTCATGTGAGACACACGGCTTCTTCAGCTCTTAAACAAACCATTGATGATTTATTAGCAAGCAACCAGTTGAGCATAAAGCAAGTAAGCAATAAAATTCATAGATTCTTTACATAAACTTAATAATCATTATTTTTTTATGTTATAGTTTATTTTTTTTTTAGGTGAGAGGCCGAGGTTATGATGGTTGAAGGGGTAAGGTCCCAAAAACCTTGCTTCAAGTACTTGGGACCATACCACAACCTCATCAAAAAGCCCTCTTTAGACCTTGCGCGGCTGCGCACTGGTCCTACAAAGAGAACTTAGAAAGAAAAATGATATTCAACATCTGCGCGCCAAAAGGAAACTAACGAATCCTTGCGCCGACCTCCATAGCAGACAGGATAAAAAACCTAGCAAACACTTCTGCATAAATAATATCCAGACTTGGATAAAAGTAACTTCTCTGTTATCACAAAAATTAACGTGAAGAAGAGCCACACAGGATTACAGCTGTATCCTTCTAGAAGGCTCCATCATGCACCACCATTCGGTTATAACCGAATGGCCACGTGGCATCATCCCATGCTCCCTCAAGGTCAAGATGATGGCACAAAATTGGAGGAAGATCTCCACTTGCCCACTTTCCATGTGACAACACCCTAACCGTTAATCGAGATCACGATCTGTGTGCATACACACTCGTTAGCGATTAACGGAAAGGAAAAAATAACCGCTCACGGAAAAGCACTTTCAGCCAACTTTTCATTAACAAATTTTCTCGCCTAAACCCCGGCTATAAATAGAAGGATAATTCAGGTATAATTCTCAAGTTACATTCACTTCACTTTCACTTCTTCTTCATCAAAACCTATACTTATTCTCACGCCGGAGGGTGGTCGCGGAGAGAACCTCCATTCTCCCTGTGGCGAGTCTAACGGCTGTTGTTTTGCAGTAATTGCTAGAGGAAGAAGATCATTCACCCACGAATCGAACGGGAATATTTAACCCCTTTATGCAGATTCAAACCCCCTGGTTCAGTTGATTCCGGTCAATTAAACTAGTGTTTCTTCATTGGCGCCCACCGATTTCTCAGTTTCTATTCATACCTTCTCATTTTAATTCGTTTTCTCTTCATTCTCTGTTTCGTATGGCAAAGAACTCGTCAATTCACCCATCAAGTCCTCGATCTGAAATCAAAGGTACTGTACCCCAAGGTATTCAGATCGACGGAATCATCGGCAACATAGACAGCAATAGAAGTTATCCGGAGGGAAAGGGCTTCGTTGTGCAGACAGGAGTTCATAATCGCCCTGAACTACTCCCGGAGGAAACTCCAGAGTACTGGTTCACCAGGTTCCAGAACGCCATGAACCAAATTTTAGCACAAAACGTCAGATTTGAGTTATTATACAACAGATCTGATACTCAAGAAGAAAACAAGGGAAAATCTAGCACTATAACGTTGGACCCATAGTCAGCCCGTCAGTGGGACATCCAATTCAGTAGCCAAAGAGATATGGAACAAAATTCAGAAGATACCAATCACCAGGAATGTCACACCCCGATTTCCACGTGTATCACCGGTGGGCCCGGTGGGGGATTACCGTAACGTAGTTGGCAACAATATAGTCAAACCACAATATATAAATGCACAGCGGAAGCATAAAGATAAATATAATTCAACCATTTACTGTAATATCAATGTATCACAAGTAGTTGAATAGTATCCACAGGATGGATCAAAATAAATAAAAATATTGTTCAACAGATAGACATCAAGCTTGCGAGACTTCTTTAGATGCTAGGGAGCTACTACCAGCCAATTACGTGTAGTACCTGCACTTAATCTTTTTGGGAAAATACGTCAGTTTACACTGGTAAATACAATCAACTGACTCATTTTGTAAATGATTGAAAATTGGTTTGGATGCACGAGGCATAACACGTTTGTTTAACTTGGGAGAATTATTTAAAATTATAATCTTGTGAACGAATTACATGTTCCTTCTTTGCGTTCAGTAGCCCGGATCGTGCCGGGTTAAAGATCAATAGACACACCACATTTGCGTAAAACCGAGGCGGGTAAACCATCGGCTACGTCTTTTAATAGTATAGACATCAACCGGGTGTACGCCTACACCCGGGTGTCGAGGTCGTGGCCATTTCGTAAAATGATGCCAAGGATATCCGGGACATGGTCATTAACCCCCCAAAGGCTTTTAAGTAACAAGACTGTTTAAATGAGCCGATCAAACTATTCAATTAACCACCTAAGCGATGGAATTATTTGATGCTCAATCAATCGGTATTTTATATACCGTAACCTAAGCCCGTATAAGGGAAAATAAGTTAAAAGTATTTACCTTTGCAATGTATATTCCTTAATCAATTAAATCACCGGTATCTTTTACTGGGGCTCCTTATTCTGGAACGAAGGTTTTAAATAACCTATTAGAATCCTAACGGGTCTTTATATTAGCCGTAGCCTAGACCGGTTAGTTTCAAGGGATAGATACGGTTTAATCGCGTGAAAGGCGAAAACCGAGAATGGAATGTGATTCTGACCCAACAAGTTCGAAGACTTGTTTTATATGGGTTTAATATTCACACTCTGGAATTTGGGGTCAAAATGATATGGTTTGACCCGTATCGGCTAATTTATGTAAACTAGTTACATAAGCCGAACCGTGCGCGCAATAGGCGCAACGGGTAACCGTAGGAGTCCTACACTGTTTTCCTAAGTCAATATACTTAAAGAGGTTGTGGTATCAGTAGGATACCTTCCATAATGCCCGTAACGAGTTTCGGTTTATTATATGCCCGGTAGGGGTTTTCCGGTCAATTTAAAGACTTTTAAAGGGATTTCTGAGTTCTACAGGAAACCTGAGTTTCCCGATCAGTTTAATAAGTCTAAAATATCTTATTTATTATTTAAAATCAGTAGCAACTGGAATCGGGTCAAAAGACCTTGTAGAACTCAAGTTTTGGCCGAAAAGGGCATATTCGGTATTTACCGAACCGTAGCCATAACCGCAGGTTATGAGCAGGTTAAAATTTATTAAAAATCTTTAAAAATCCCAAAATATTATTTTACTACAGTGGGTAAAAGTTTTGGTGACGAAATCTTGGTTTAGGTAGGCGTTATGCTAATTGCGCCGTTTATTACAAAAGTTTCTTATAAATGCGCTAATTAGCATAACTCCCATTCTAGACCTCGGATTGGCGTGAAACTTTAGTGACATCCTTAGAATTTAGTAAGCAAGGTTATGGTCCCTTCACGTGTCCGCAATACTCGTTTTATTTTAAAAAGGGCGTTACGGTCAACTTTTAAGTAATTAACGGAAACACGTAAAAGACTAGGACAAACAACGAACCGGTCACAGAGGTTTATACCATCATGTAACCTGGTCCTCAGAGAGTCCTAAGGCATATCTACATTGCACTAAAACGGGTCAGAACTGAGGTCAAAGCAAAAGTCAAACTTTTGCGACATTCGGTTCCGAACCGGGTCAATATAGCAAATGGCCGAATCAAACGAGCGTAGACAAGTTTATATACTTAATATCATGTTTTATGAGTGTCTAAACAGGTTGTATATCATTTATATTACAGATTATGCAAGAATCTCAAAAATAGCTTTCTGTTGACTTTTTAAGCATTCGTTTGACTCGACATTTGAACTAGTTAGAGTGGTGATCAGAGGGAACCCTTTTAGAGGTTTATTACCCACATAAACACCAACACATAACTACCTTTGATTCGACATAAGACTGAGCCATTAAGGATTTATCTTGAAGTCAAACCGTAGTTACGACGGTTTGACTTTTAGGCTAAACTAAGCAAAAACAAAGCTATAGAAGGTATGGCATACTTACAGAGGCTTGATGTAAGACTTAGAACTAGAGAAGAACACTTTGGAGCTTTAGAAATGATCAGAGAAGTGTGTTTGAGGTGTGTTCTAAGTTGTGGACAATGAGGTCTATTTATAGTGCAAGCAAGGCTTCAAGATCATCCCACATTGGCCTATAAGTGCTCATGGATGATGGGCAGGTGTCCCAAGGTGCTATGGGTCGAGTAGGGGGTGCCCATGCCTCACTTACTGCCTAATTGATCCTTCACAAGCTCAAAAGGCATGCAAGTCCAAGGTTTCTGCATCTGGGCGTCTCACACGGCCCGCATGGAAGAACCATGCACTTTGTACGCGGGCCGCCTGAAGGTTTAAATCAGACGCGTACAAATATAAGGCTCGCGGCCCGCTTCAACTTAACCCCGAAACTTAACGCGGCCCGCGAGAGGGTTGTTTTTCAAGTTTTTTAAATCTTTTATAATCATGACAGAATCCTGGTAATTAATAACGAAATCTTCTATATTTATTAACCTGACCTTTCGGGTTTGAAGGGGTAACTTTGCGATTTGGCCCTTGATTATTTACAACTAAGGGCCTCGTGTTATTTACCCGTATTGTTAAGTCCCTGGTTATCTTTGTTAATTATTCAGGAAGCCTTAACTTTCATTGTTGACGCTTTTAACCTTTCTCGTACGAATTTGATCATAACTTTCTCGTTTTAAAACGGAACTCCGCGGAATTTATATAGTATATTCTAGTGAGCGTATTTTACTGTTACAAAGCCTCGGGAACGTCAAAGGGTCACTCAGAGATATAATTAAACATGTTGACACAGTTAACCCCTGTAGCTTGTAATCTCTCACTTTCTTCCGCGTTTCGCTTCCGTACGATCCATGATTTATTCGTTTGAAGGTACGAGCACCATTTAGGGTTATTATACAGTATACTTACCCTCGTTTGACATTTATAACCCTCGAATTTACATACTTTCAAGGTTTGTCAACATTAGTCCTTTATTTAATATGAAACGCCACGTGTAAACTTAAGACACGTGTCAATACATTATTGGACACAAAATTTCGAGGTGTTACAAGGAATCCAAAGCAAGATAGATAAATATGATACAAGGAGGTCCTTCATGAAGACTGAACAAACGAAGCCATAATCAGCATTGGCGAGAGCAACAGGTAGTCTTCCCTGTTGTTCCCGGAGGTCCTCAAGAAGAACGCCCAGTAATTATCACCGGTATATTCGGCCATTACCGAACTGACTATATGTTCATAGATCCAGGAAGTTCAATGGATATAATCTATGAGCAATGTTTCAAGCAACTAGACCCAGAGGATAAGGCACGCTTAAAAGTTAAAACCAGTCGATTTCCCTCTCATTGGGTTCTGCAACGAAGCTGTCTTTCCGCTGGGTCAAATCGCTTTTCCTGTGACCCTCTCAGATGGCGAACACTCGCGCACTGTCATAGTTAATTTTATGGTTATGCCAGCGACGTCACGTCATGATGTACTACTGGGGAGACGATCTCAGAGAGAATTTAGCATGATTACCTCCATACCACACGCCGCTTGTGGTTTTCTGACGGAAACCGGGGTAGCAATTTTGTATTCCAGCAAAGAAGTTATGTATGTGGACGACGAGCCACCAGCAAAAGTTGCCAAACCTTCGACATCAAACGAACCAGAAAAATGGGTCCTCAACAACGAACATCCGGAACAAACCATCTTGTTAAGGCACGCCATCTCCCCGACAATCCGAATAAAGTTGAAAGAACTTATCTCTAACAACATGGACATTTTCGCCTGGTCCCAGCGGACGTGACTGGAGTACCACGAGACATAGCACAACACTGTTTAAATGTCCGACCTTCAGCAGAACCTGTCGCGCAAGGCAGGCGCAGTCTCAGCGCAGAAAAAGAAGAAGCAATGAACGAACAAGTAACAGAATTACTTAACGCTGGGATCCTGCGTGAAGTACAGTACCAAACCTGGGTAGCCAACCCAGTAATGGTACAAAAACACAACGACGGGTGGTGCATGTGTTTTGACTTCAAAGACCTCAACAAAGCCTGCCCGAAGGACTGTTACGCATTCCGGGAAATAAACAAGAAAGTCGATTCTCTAGCATCTTTCCGCTTGAAGTGTTTTCTAGGTTTCTATAAAGGCTACCATCAAGTACAAATGAAGGAGGAAGACGAAGACAAAACAGCCTTCCGCGCAGATAAAGGTATCTTTTGCTATACGAAAATGCCTTTTGGTCTCCGTAACGCAGGGGCTACTCATCAACGCTTGATGGATAGAGTTTTTGGAGAAGACATTGGCGTAACAGTGGAAGTTTATATGGATGACCTCGTCATCATGAGCCAAGAAGAAGAGTCCATGCTGGCAAACATTCAGCGCACCTTTGACTCCTTGCGCAGCGTCAATCTAAAACTGAATCCAACAAAATGCTCCTTCGGAATGGAGGAAGGCAAATTCCTAGGGTTCATAGTAACCAAAGACGGCTTCAAGGTCAACCCAGAGAAAGTAGAGGCCATCCAACTAATGTCGTCACCAGCGACAGTTAAAGAAATGCAACGATTCGCGGGTCGATTAGCAGCACTGAACAGATTCTTGGCAAATCATGCCGCGAAATCTTATCCGTTCATTAGCACATTGCGCAACTGCGCCAAGAAGAGCCATTTTCAATGGACACCATAGGCGGAGAAAGCCTTCAAACAAATGAAGGAGTGTCTGATCCAGTTACCAACTTTAACAGCACCACGAAAGGAGGAACCGCTAATCCTATATCTGTCCACAGCTGAAGTAGCATTTGGCGCGGTATTAATGGTAGAAAGAGATGGCGTTCAAACTCCGGTATACTACATCAGTAAGATGCTAACTGGCCCAGAGACACGCTATTCTATGATAGAAAAACTTGTCCTCGCACTAGTCCACGCGTCATGAAGACTGCGCTGGTATTTCTCTGGCCACGTTATCACAGTACTCACAAATTATCATCTAGGACAAATCCTGTCTAAACCTGATGTCGCGGGCGTCTGGCTAAATGGGCTATTGAGCTAGGAGGATACAACATCCTGTACAAGCCCCGACCAACAATTAAAGGGCAAGTCTTAGCAGGTTTTGCCACTTAAGTTCCTGTTGACAAAATCCAAGAATGCGAGGCAATCCAAAACCCTATCCTACTCTTCGATGATAGGGTTCGGACACTACACACAGATGGCGCCTCCAATGACGATGGTGCAGGCGCAGGCCTTAGCACAGGCCTTCGACTGGTTAGCTCGGACAACCACGAGCTCACATACGCAATACGCCTAGATTTAAAAAGTACAAACAATGGGGCATAATATGAAGCATTTCTTGCGGGCCTCCGTTTGGCACTCAAAATGGGAGCAAAGAACCTCGAAGCGCATGTCGATTCCAAGCTACTGACCGAACAAGTCAATGGTCATTACGACGCTAAAGGCGAAGCCATGGCTCTATATTTAGAGCAAGCAAGGATGCTTATCAACCAGTTCCAAACATTCAAAATAGTCCATATCAACAGAAGTGAAACTAAACATGCAGACGCACTGAGCAAACTGGCCGCCACCAGCTTCAAACATCTCGCAAAGGAAGTCCGCATTGAGGTACTATCTAACCCATCCATTCCCCTAAGACAAGTGAACATCATCGAGGTCGGGAGTCCATCCTGGATGTCCCCAATCATTACATACTTGCAACATGGGAAACTTCTAAAAGGAAAGGTGGAGGCCAGGAAAATCCAAAACAAAGCGCTGAACTACGAAATGGCGGATGGTATCTTATACCGGAAATCATTCATGGGTCCACTTTTACGCTGCGTTGATAATACTGATGCGCAATATTTACTCAGAGAAATTCACGTAGGGTTATGTGGGATCCACGCAGGACCACACATGGTAGTGGTGAAGATCATGAATGCAGGCTATTATTGGCCAGGAATGCATGTGGACGCAATAGAACTATTGCGCAAATGCGCAGCATGTCAGTGCCACGCACCAAAGACTCTCCATCCAAAAAATCCTCTCGTTCCGGTCACCCTCAGCCTGGCCTTTTCAACAATGGGGTATCGACCTCGTCGGTCCTTTCCCCGATGCGCAAGGCGCAGTTAAATTCATCGTAGTAGCAGTAGACTAGTTCACCAAATGGGTGGAGGCTAAGGCTTTGGCATCGACTACAACAATGGTAATCCGCAAGTTGATATGGGAACATATTATCTGTCGATTCGGGTTACCATTACGCATCATTTCCGATAATGGCACAAACTTTGCGTCGGAAGACCTCCAAAAATGGTTTAAAGAAATGAATATCGAGCACAACTTCGCCTCTGTGGCACACCCACAAGCGAACAGGCAGGTTGAAAGCGTGAATAAACAAATAGTAGATGGCATCAAGGCAAGGCTGGGGACCGCGCGTAGAGGATGGGTAGACGAACTCCCTTGCATCTTATGGGCCCATCGCACCATGCCAAAAACCAGTACAGGTGAAACCCCATTCAGCATTGTATATGGTTCAGAAGCAGTAATACCGGCGGAAATCGGCCTCCCAGCATCGAGTATGCTCGCCATGGAAAAACAAGATAACAAACGAGAACGAAGAATTGATCTGGACCTTCTTGAAGAAAGGCACGGGAATGCAGCCATTGCGGAAGCCAAGTATAAATCAAAATTAGAAAAATACTATAATGCGTGCGTACACGTGTGCACCTTCGTTCCAGGAGATTTTGTCCTGCGCGACAACGAAGCGTCCAACGCGGAAAAGCCAGGGAAACTAGCACCTAAATAGGAAGGACCGTACATCATCCACGAAGTCCTAGGCAAAGGCGCATATACCTTAAAAAGGCTTGACGGAACAGATGTGCCTCGCACCTGGAACGTGCAGCAACTGCGCAGGTGCTACATGTAACCAATCAAGCCATATCACGCAAAAAGCCTGGCACATGCGCATGCAACAGGATTATTCTAATTATTCACTTTGTATCCATTGGCCCCGCGCCTTATCAATACAAAGCTTATCCTTATATGTTTTATTGTTTATTACAAAATGCATGTAATTCCTTTTGGTACGCGTGAAAACACTATGGTAAAACAGTGCAAGTCTCATAAACGGTCTAACGGGTACAAGTCCCGCATACAGTCCAGACCTACGTTCACGCATGAGCTCAATACCATCTTTATTCACTTTACCTAAACAAAGTAATTATGCACATGCAATATATTGTAATTCAAACACAACTTATATTTAATCACTGGCGCGCCACGCGCAATAAAACCCATATGCACAGCAGTGCATCAAAAAGTTACTTGTGCAACAAAGCACATTAACAAAATATACAGAACACGGCAGTGTATCAAAATATTAGTTACAAAATAAACAAACTAAGCATCAGGAAACATGTCCAACACATCCAACGGTGCTGAACAAGGACCACGGCGACGCCGTTGGTACACTATTGAGCAACGACCTCTCCAGTCAAACGGAAAAGCTTGAGTTATGGCATGTAGCGACAGCCTGGTAACTCCTTCGTCATTATCATTGACAGCATGAAAGGGAGCATGATTTCTTCTTGAAGGCACAGGAGGAATAGTACCATGAACACCTTCGTTTCCGACAACCGTTTAAATTGACAAGTCTGAAAGAAGAAGTAGAGCGTCAGCAGCATCAAAAGCTTTCAGAATTTTGGAAACCCTCCGAGATCGGAACCTTCGCCTAGTCCTCATTTTTTACCTAAATCTGGAAAAATATCAACACACTCTATATAAATATATAGCCGGGAAGAGCTAACGTCAGCATTGAAAAGAGAGCTGAAAGAAATCGTGATGATTAAGTGTCAAATCACCTCCCTTAGAAACGGTGCTGTCACTGTAATCGTCATATCCCATTAAATACTCTCTGACAACGTCCGCACATATTCCCAAGGCTACAGTGCAGTAAGAAGATGAAAGGATAATACATATATGCGTTTTCATCTTTGGGTGACGTAACAGCAGTCAACTCATGATTAAAAAACCTTTCGCTCAAGTGAACAGTTCGAAATAGAATAAATAAAACAAACATCTTCTCCAAGAAGATTTCCATTTTTTCAAAACCTACAAAAAACTCTACAGCAAAAGCACCCATTTCTTATAATCTAGTGCTCCACTTAATAGCATAAGAGCAACACTAGACTAGAGGGACTTGAAGGGATAAGGTCCCAAAAACCTTGCTTCAAGTACTTGGGACCATACCACAACCTCGTCAAAAAGCCCTCTTTAGACCTTGCGCGGCTGCGCACTGGTCCTACAAAGAGAACTTAGAAAGAAAAGCGATATTCAACATCTGCGCCAAAAGGAAACTAACGAATCCTTGCGCCGACCTCCATAGCAGATAGGATAAAAATCCTAGCAAACACTTCCGCAAAAATAATATCCAGACTTGGATAAAAGTAACTTCTCTATTATCACAAAAATTAATGTGAAGAAGAGCCACACAGGATTACAGCTGTATCCTTCTAGAAGGCTCCATCATGCACCACCATTCGGTTATAACCGAATGGCCACGTGGCATCATCCCAGGCTCCCTCAAGGTCACGATGATGGCACAAAATTGGAGGAAGATCTACACTTACCCACTTTCCACGTGGCAACACCCTAACCGTTAATCGAGATCACGATCCGTGTGCATACACACTCATTAGCGATTAACGGAAAGGAAAAAATAAACGTTCACGGAAAAGCACTTCCGTCAACTTTTCATTAACAAATTTTCCCGCCCAAACTCCGCCTATAAATAGAAGGATAATTCAGGTATAATTCTCAAGTTACATTCACTTCACTTTCACTTCTTCTTCATCAAAACCTATACTTATTCTCACGCCGGAGGGTGGTCACGGAGAGAACCTCCATTCTCCCCGTGGCGAGTCTAACGGCTGTTGTTTTGCAGTAATTGCTAGAGGAAGAAGATCATTCACCCATGAATCGAACGGGAAGATTTAACCCCTTTATGCAGATTCAAACCCCCTGGTTCAGTTGATTCCGGTCAATTAAACCAGTGTTTCTTCAATGGTGCAAGCAACATGCGGGGAGAATTTAATGGGTTAAAACCAATGATTTTGAAAGATAACCCGTCAGCACATTACATCCATTGTTTTGCTCATCAACTTCAGTTGGTTATTGTCGCTGTTGCAAAAAAAAAAAAAAAGAAAGAAAGATTGAAAGAAACATATCGGTGTCAAAACTTTCTATGAATTTCTTTCCATGGTTGTTACTACGGTTTTAGCTTCTTGCAAATGAAAATATATGTTAAGGGAGGAAAAAAGGCGAGAGTGGAAAAAGAAATACTTGAAGGTGAAATTAAAACGACTAAATGATTAAACCAAGATGTTTCCCTAGTACGAGCCGATGATACACGATGGGGTTCACATCATAGAACTGTCACAGTTGGCTTAGATTGTTTCCGGAAGTTGTTACTGTACTTCAATATGTTAAAGAAGATGGAGATTGCAGTCAACAACGAACAAATGCAATATGTATTCTATCGTATTTTTAAAAAACTCGAGATTGTTTTTTATATGCATTTGATGGGAGATATTTTAAGCTACACAAATGCTCTTTCAAAACACCTTCAACAAAAAGGTAAAGATTTATGAGAAGCCACCAACTTGATAAATGGAACAAAACGAGCATTAAATTCTTTAAGACAAAATGGGTTTCACTCGATGTTGGAAAAAGTGACTCCTTTTTGTAAAAAATACAACATTACAATGTTGGACATGACGTAAAGTTACGGTATTCCAAGAAACCGAAAGAATGTCATTAAAAATCGATATCATTTTGAAGTTGACATTTTTAATGAGGTTTCGGACATGCAAATTCAAGAATTAGGAAATCGATTTAGTGAGGTAACAACTAGTTTGATAAAAAATATGTCGGGTTTAAATCCTTGTAACGGGTTTTCTAAGTTTGACCCATCTAAGATAGTGGCGTTTGCTGAGATGTACCCGGATGATCTTACTACACAAGAAATAGGGACTCTTTTGGATGATATTGAGTCATTTTGTCACACTATAAGCGATGATGATAATTTTGCAAATTTGAATGGAATAAGTGATCTTGTGCGTATTATGGTTGAAACGGGAACACATAGTTCTTGTCCTTTAGTTTATCGGGTAGTGAAGCTTGCTTACTTTTACCGGTTGCAACCGCAACCGTTGAAAGATGTTTTTCGAAATTGAAGCTTATCAAGACGGATTTACTCAATCGAATGGGCCTAGAATTTTTGAACAATGCTATAGTTTGTGCGGTCGAAAAAGATTTTTTTACATGTAGTAAAAGACGGCGATATGATGGAACGATTTCAAGCTATGAAAAAAAGAAGAGGACAAATCTATTAGGTATTTATTTTACTCTATTTATTTTTGTCATTTTTTAATATTGTATGATTTCATGGTGAAATTTCATTTTGGGATAGCTCTGAGTTAACGTTCTAGTTCCGCCACTGCTATATACGGTTCTTCTTTTTGTAAGAGAACGGTTATGAAATTATGTCTTTATCATCAATTATAATGAGTTTTATGGTATGTATGTGATTTGATAAAATTGAAAGAAATCATGAGGACTGATAAATTCAGATTTACACTATTGGGGTGGTGGTCTATTAGTAAAGGTAAAGACTTTAAACATCTTGAGAGGGTGAGTTCTTGGATTCAAGTTAAAAAAAATCCACATTTACATCGGTCAAAGGTCAAATAGAATTCAGTTCACTTAGGCTGGAGGGTGTGGGGCGCCACCCTTCGCCACCTGGCCGCCTATAGCGCCCCCCCTCCAAATTCGACCACACCCCCGGCGCCATAGCCGGGGCGCCATTGATGCTCCGCCACCGCTATGGCGAGCGGCAACGCACAGGGACCGAGACAAATTGAATGTTTTGGACCGTTGAAACGGTCAAAATTTAAAAAAAATTACTTTTTATTTTATTTATAAAATCACACTATAAATATCAACTTCTACCTCTTTTTAAATCATTCCTTTCACTCTCTACCTCCATTTTTATACAACTCTCTTCATTTTTTTAAAAACTTCCAACAATGTTTCCTAACAACCCAAACAACCCATGGGATCCGACCAATTCGTATTGGCAAACTTTGCAAAACAACGAGCAAGAGGACCGCTATCGCCGAGACCCGCGTACGGGGGAGGTTGGATATTATCCAATGCCACCAACTTCTCCTCATCCCACCACTCAACCGATGCCTCCTCCATATTTCGGGTATTATTCTCAACCCCCTTTTTCCGCCAAACATGCCACCACCAAACATACCCGCCCAAGACACAAGCGAACCGGAATTTGTTCCCGAAACCCAAGTCGAATCCTCTTCTATCAAAAAAAGAAGCCATAAAAAGAAGGATGAGATTGAAAGACGTGCGACAAAAAAGGTAGAATTTTGGTCGCCTAAGGAAGAGTTCGAGTTGGCAAAAGCTTGGCTCGACGTGTCGGAGGACGAGATTGTTGATAAATAATTTTTTTATGCTTGTCTAAATACTATTTTTTCTGCTTGTCTAAATAATATTTTTTATGCTTGTCTAAATAATATTTTTTTAGGAGACGACCAAGACATAAAGGCATTTTGGGGTCGTATACGCGATAAGTTTTTCGCCGCAATGGGTCGTGGCGTGTATCGAACCCCCGACTCTTTTTCGGGAAAGTGGGGGGTTTTGAGGACGAATGTTAGCAACTTCAACAGCATATACAATAACCTCGTCAATAACACTCGAAGGAGAAGTGGTGCGAGCGATGTCGATATCATGACCGAAGCCCACACCGAGCGATGGAGAAACAAATTGCGAGAGACATGGACTTTCTCGCAAGGGATCTGTCACATGTCTCGGAGGAGGACCGAGTCATTTTGGAAGCTCGTAAGGCACAAATTCAGGCCAAGTATATGTAGTTTTTTTTAAGTATGTTGCTTTTTTTTCTAGTATGGTATGTTTTTTTTCTAGAATGTAATGTTTTATTTATTTATTTTTTTTGACTTGGTTGTTTTTTTTAATGAAATTATGTTTTTATTTTTAATTTTGTAGTTATTAAAATTGCCATTTAATTTAAAAAAATAATATTTAAATAAATAATTACTTAATCATTACACGGGGCTCCATCTACACCCTCCAAATTAAAGGGGAGAATGATAAAAGCCCCTTTGCTGACATGGCGGTGATATGGATCCTACATGGCATAATAAAGCCCCTTGGGGCTCCATCCACACCTCATAGCTTTAGGAGCATGTAACGCAAGTAATTTAATTTAGATAATTAATAGCATTGAAATAGGACTTAAACCACAATTTCTTTTAACCGATTACTGTTAAACAATATGTTTTCCGTCATGTGGCAGTACAGTCAGCAAGGGGTATTATTGGGCGTTTTCTAAAATGGGTGTAGTGTGGATGTGGACATTATGTTAAAAGAGTGTAGAGAATTAAATAAAAATAAAAAAACCAACAAAAAAGCTATTGACCAAAAAAAGGAAGATTAAATGTAATTGGCCATTCAAAAAACCTTCAAGCCTGATTTAAATCAGGCCAAAACAAAAAAAAATCATCCAAACACGCCCAGAGGGCTGGTGACCCGACATGTTTTGGCGTTTTTGGGAAAAAAAACTAGGCAACCACGCCCAGTACGCATAGTCTTAGAAATCATTATAATTGAAATTTAATACATAGCTAGCTAACTCATAACTACAGAATAAATTATATTTCATAAACTTAAAAAAAATTTATCAACAATCCAAAACTACAGAGTAAATTATATTTCATAAACTTAAAAAAATGTATCAACAATCCAAAACTTATTAACATTAAAAATGTATTATTATTATTATTATTATTATTATTATTATTATTATTATTATTATTATATAGTGTTTTGTACATTCGGGGTGTTACAACTTTACATATATAATTAAATAGGGTCAGGATTTAGAGAAAACGCTCAAAAGTGTGAGAACGGAGAGAACGCTTATGGATCGTCAGATCAAAAAAATCTATGGACTAGATGACACGGTGGCGTTTTCGTAAATAATATCACTTTTATTAGTGTGGCACGCTTCATTAAGAGTAAAAGGGTCTTTTGACTTCTCTACACAAAACGCCAAACTAACTAATAAAACGCTATTAAAATCCCGCCTTACACACATAGCACACTTCATCCTAATTTAAACGCCATTAGATATAAAACGCCAAACTTTGTTTTTAACCGATAAAGCGGAACAAACAGTACTGAAATGACGGAACTTAATTACTAGTATTTACTATAATAAAAATGGCGCCTAAAATACGCACCAAAAACTTTCTATATAAACAACCTCTCAGAACTACTAAAATCCACACCAAAAACCCAAACGCCATATTTTCCTCTATACCATTCATATTAGAAACGCCAAAAAAACCCAAATATCAAAGATTCCAATTCATGTTTCTTTGATATACACTATTTTCTCAGTAAACTTTCGCTCGATGTAATGAGCAAGATCCTCAATATAAACGCCAAAACATACGAAAACCACAAAAATTCAAAAACGCCATTTCATGGAGATTTAGTTTTGTTCTCAATAAAGTTTAGCTAAATGGGATGGACAACATTGTTAGACATCTTTCTTGACTGAGGATTAACAGTGTTGTCCATCTCGTTCAGCAAAACATTATTGAGTTTAGAATGACCAAAATTAGAGGTTTATGGTAGTTTTTTTAGTGCCGTTGTTTTTTTTTTGGCGTTTTATTTGCTTGTCCGATCTTATATTGTTTGTTATGTAACTTCGAAGTAGCATGTTATGAACAAATAGGTCGAAAAAAAAGATGGAAAAAAATGATGTATAAAAATGATGTAAAACACCAAACTGAGATCTATCTATGTTCTATAGGATTGAAATATACAAAACGCCAAACTACTCTATACTGGCTCTCGAAGACCATCTGTATGTGTTCTGTAAGAATGAAAAATACAAAACGCCAAACTACTCTTCACTAGCTCTCGAAAACCTTGTCGATCTTCTTTTAATTACGCATGTTTGCATGTCGATGCGTAGTGTCCATAGCCTTTGCAGTTCTGACACTGTCTTTTTTTGGCCTCGGGTTTCGACTTTGATTTCTTTTTCTAGACTGCTATCTCCTGTTTAGATTTCAGGCGCTTCCGAGAACCAGAACCTTTGGATTTATAACCAACGGGGACTCTTATCGGATTCTTATCATTTTTATATTGACCGGTTATCTCAGCAAATCTATCCCTAGTACTAGCAGGAGGAGCAACAATCTGCATATCTTGAACCTTCTTCATATAAGATTGAACATGATCCTTGTATAAGGATAGCTCTTCTTTATTACCAGATAAACGATTCAAAGTATATTCCGTTGAAAAAATAATATCTCGCATCATACTTTGCACATCAGGATCAAGCTCGGTCATATATTCACGACTAATTAAGTATTCAGGAGAGCAGTTTGGGGAAGCCTTATTGCGCCATCTATTCAGAATGTGTTGTTTTGGAAATTCCCAAATGTCAATAATTCTCAAAACATAGAATATATGTCTACATAGCAAACCAAACTGATCAAAACGTCTGCATGAGCAACTACATGTGCAATCAGACTTACGGAAAATTAAATGAAAAACGCCAAAAACAATATCTCTATAACGCCATGCAGAGAATGTTTGTCTAAAAACATAAAAAAAACACATTGGATATGATAAAACGCCATTAACAGAAAACGCTATAAAAAACAAAACGCCATTGTTTACCTCAAATAAGGATGTACAAGGCTGTTGGAAGTCATTTATGTAAAACTTAACAAACCCATCGGGCTGATCTTCGTAACGTTTATTTATGCAATCCGCAATTCCAATAAGCTCAGCTTGAACGTCACAAAAAAAATACTTTTTGTGTATATGTCAATGACGAGGTATGACCCGAATCGGAAAATCCGACCCGGTCAATACCTACTATTTTATTATAAACAAATAATTATAAAAGGTTATTCTAGAATATTCCACCTTTGCGTGGAAGCTGGCACAACCAAATCTCCAACTTTTCGGGAAGATCATGCAAATCCCTAACTTATCGGGGCTCATCCTAAGTTAGGGAAAACCCTAATAGGAAACTATAAATAGAGGTAAACAACCAAGGTATGATTCATCTAATCTCTCACTATCTCTCTTTATACATACATACTTTCCTATACTCCCAAAACCGAGACTTATTCTCATGCCGGAGGGTGGTTACAGGAATAACCCCATTCCTGTAACGAGTCCTAACGGTGTTTCTGTTTTGCAGCCAATTGTTCGGGTCACTGATCATTGAAGTCCTAGCCAAATACTACTGTTTAGGTCAGTGTTTCTTCATTGGCGCCATCCGTGGGACCTATTCGGTAACAATCAGGTAGAACCCCATGGCAAGTGATCAGAACGTAGCAGTTACTCCGAATCAAACAATGACAGACAACAACCTGGTGTTGGGAACAAGCCCTGTTACCACCGCACCGCTTTCTCCGGCCGTTACCAGGTCGCTTGACCTGGAGTTTGAGGCAGAAGGACCGCCGCCAGGTTTTGGCAGCACCACCGCTGTTTCTTCTGGGACCATGGAGGAAGATCCGTTTCTTTATGCGCCCTCACGGTTGCAATCAGGGGGATCAGGTATAACTAGCGGTAGCATGTTCACCCCAGTGGCAACCACTGGTGCACAGATTTCACGCCTTAGCTCCATGCCTGTTATTACATCGGCAAACCCCAACACCGTTATACCACAGGCCAGCACGCTCCAATATTATCAACCTTTGGTTACCTGCTCGATGTCGCCGTTGTATTCTGCAGCACTAACAGCGGCACTGTCAACCCCACCTCACCAACCGGTTGTCATGCCGGCCAGAATTTTGAACGCTCCCGTCACACCAGGAAATCAAGCATATTTCCCCGGGTACTGTTACGCACCCCCATATGGATATTTACCCCCATACGGAAACTCAATGTACACACCTCAGGGGACCACACAAGGCAACACTCAATCGCCATACGCGGCTTATATGCCGCCTTGGTGGGCTTTCCCAGCGTCACAACCGGTTTACGTTGAGACTCCGCCAACGGCGGAACCCGTTTATGATAGAGGAAACGCGTTCAGACCCAGATTCTCTTCAGGAGGAGGTTCCAATCCTATGCTGAACGTTACTTCGGCACAACCCCCGGACACTCAAGGCGTAAGTCAGAGTGGGAACACTCCTCCGATACAACCTATCAACGTAGAAGAGGACGAACTTACCAGACCTTACAAGCCGGTGGACGCGACTTTCAGGTCTAAGTTCACCAGAAGAATAGCAGAAGCCCCTATCAAGGAAAAAC
Organism: Helianthus annuus; assembly: GCF_002127325.2. NCBI lineage: Eukaryota > Viridiplantae > Streptophyta > Magnoliopsida > Asterales > Asteraceae > Helianthus > Helianthus annuus. The sequence continues at coordinate 62,072,396 of NC_035445.2, forward strand.
CCAAGATGCCTCAAACAGTTGGCAAATATGACGGTCTAGGTGACCCTGATGACCATCTTAACCTATTCAAAAGTGCCGGCGAGGTAGCCTATTGGTCCATGCCCCTATGGTGCAAAATGTTTGTGCAAATGCTGATAGGCGCGGCCCGGGTCTGGTGGGATAGTCTGCCCACCGGCGAGATAGACAGTTTTGAAGATCTAGAATCCAAATTTATCCTACAGTTCAGCCAGCAGCGCAGACACACAAAGGATAGAAACGAGCTCCTCCACATCCGCCGACGAGACAATGAAACGGTGGAAAATTTTATTGTTAGGTTCAATAAGGAAAGCCTGGCAATCCCGGGGGTGACAAACAACCTAGCATGTGGAGCTTTCCTACAAGGAGTAAACGATGACGAGTTGTTAAGAACACTTCATGGAAGGGATGGCATGCCCCCCACAATAGACGAAATACTTCGAATAGCCAAAGTTTATGTCATACAAGAGAAGGCAGTGGCAGCCAATCACGCGGCTAATAGGAAAAAGGAAGCTCTAAAAAACCAGGAAGAAAGGGAGCACCGGGGATCTAGAGGTAAGGGTAGAGGAGACCGATACCAAAGGAATGATAAGGCGGACGCGCGGTATGACAGACACCGAAACACCTATTCCAGGAACGAGCCTTCGAAACCTCGATCCGACTACCCCAACCTGAGTAAGACACCGGCAGAGATCCTAGCCTCGGAGAATCTCAAGTTCAATCCTCCAAAGCCGCTGAAAGATAATCCCAACAAAGACACAAGTAAATATTGTGAATACCACAAGGGGAGCGGTCATGACACTAACGACTGTTTTCAGCTAAAAAAGCAGATCGAATATTTCGTAAAGGCGGGCAAATTGGCACACCTAGTAAGAGATATCAAGCAGGGCCCACCCGTCGTCAAGGAAGAAAACAATAAGGCGGCAGGTAAGAGGCCTCGGGAATTGAATATGGTACACGCGGATAAGGGAAAAGGGGCTAAACAGAGTTTCTTCATGCTTGAACCCTGGATGCTAGCAACAATGACTATCGAACCTCGCATGGAGGATTTACACCTCACAACCGATGCCCTAATTATATCCGCTGCAGTAGGAGATTACCGCATGGGGCGGATCCTGGTCGACACCGGGAGCTCAGAAGACATTATCTATGAGCATTGTTTCAATAGAATGCAACCAGAAGATAGAAAACTGCTCAAATCAGTGCATGCTCCCATTAAAGGATTCACAGGCGAAAAAGTTGACCCTATTGGTCAGATCACTTTCCCGGTTACATTTGGACAAGAACCCAGAGAAAGAACCATACTCATAACTTTCCTTGTGGTCCGCGCTGAGTCATACCACAATGTGATTATTGGAAGATTCACCCTGGGGAAGTTGGACGCTATAGTTTCTACAGTGCGAGGATTCATGAAGTTCCCTACCCCGCGGGGTATTGCCACAGTATTCCGTGACAAAATTAGAGAGGTGTTAACACCAAAAGATGCCGCCAAGGGCCCACCGGAGCCACTGGTCCAGAAAGGTGGGTACTAAGCACACGCCATCCGGATCAAACGGTCACAATTGGAGACAGCCTCTCTCTAGAGATTAAAAATGACTTGAAGCAACTGTTGAGAAGAAATGTTGATATCTTCGTCTTTGAACATTCTGACATGACAGGAATCCCCCGCGATAAGGCGGAGCATAAGCTAGCAACGCTCCCAGGCATTAAGCCGGTCGCACAGGGTAAACGCAGTATGGCTCCAGATCGGAAGGCAGCGGTTGTCAAAGAAGTACGAAAATTGGTGGAAGCTGGAATCCTCAGAGAAACACAGTATCATACATGGGTATCCAACCCAGTAATTGTAAAGAAGCCAGACGGAACGTGGCGAATGTGCATTGATTTCAAAGATTTAAATAAAGCATGTCCTAAAGACGCATACCCACTGCCTGAAATCGATTTCGAGGTCGACTCCCTGGTACCTTACAGGTATAAGTGTTTCCTAGACGCTTACAAAGGGTATCATCAGATTAAGATGTCCAAAGAAGATGACGAAAAAACAGTGTTCCACACCGACGTGGGCATCTTTTGTTACACAAAGATGCCTTTCGGTTTACGAAACGCCGGAGCTACCTATCAGAGACTCATGGACAAAGTTTTCTAAACACAAATCGGGAGAAATTTGGAGGTGCACGTCGATGATCTTGTAATCAAAAGCAGGGAAGAAAAGCAAATGCAAGAAGACATCGAGGAAACTTTCCAAAAGCTTAGAGAGTACAACATCAAACTCAACCCCAAGAAATGCTCTTTCGGGGTGGAAGAATGGAAGTTTCTGGGGGTGGTTGTCACCCGGGATGGTTTTTGAGCTAATCCAGAAAAGGTGGCCGCCATAGCGCGGATGCCTTCCCCAAGAACGTTGAAGGAAGCCCAGGCTTTGAATGGGCGGCTAGTGGCGATCAACAGATTCTTAGCAAGGCATGCTGAGAAATCTTTGCCATTCATCAAGACATTGAAAGACTGCCTCAACAAGAAGAATTTCAAATGGACCAACGAAGTGGAAGAAGCTTTGCAAGACATGAAGCGTTTCATAGAAAGATTACCCATGCTGACAGCACCAAGGCCTAATGAGGTACTTAAAATGTATTTGGCAGCAGCCCATAATGCGGTAAGCGCTGTGCTTATGGTAGAACAAGACGGGAGACAGGCGCCCATATATTACATCAGCCGAGTACTGGCTGGGCCCGAAACGCGATATCCAACGCTGGAAAAGCTGGTCCTAGCACTTGTACACGCCACTCGGCGATTAAGAAGATATTTCCAAGCACATCGCGTACAGGTCTTGACCAACTACTCGCTACAACAAATTCTGCACAAGCCAGAGATCTCTGGTAGATTGGCCAAATGGGCAATCGAACTAGGCGTTTTGGATATTGAATACCGAAAACGAACAGCAGTCAAAGGGCAAGTAATCGCCAACTTTCTAGCCGAAATTCCCGAAGGAGAAACCATAGTGGACCCTGCCATCCGGGACGTCCCGGAATCCAGTACTGCCCGGCAGCCTTGGAAATTATACACTGACGGGTCATCAAGTGGAAAAGGATCAGGGGCAGGCTTAATGTTAATAAGCCCTACGAGATAAGGTTGATGTATGCTTTACACTTCGATTTCGAATGTTCCAACAACGAAGCAGAGTACGAAACACTGCTTGCTGGTTTAAGGATGGCCCAGTCCATGGGAGCCACAAGGGTTGATGCATATGTGGATTCTTTACTGGTCAATAATCAGGTAAACGAAACATACGAGGCTAAAGATGAATCAATGGCAAGGTACCTAACAAAAACGAAGGAGCTCATGGCTTCCTTTGATAACGTCACACTCAACCACGTCCATAGAAGCAAAAACCAGATAGCAGATGCCCTCAGCAAACTCGCCACCTTAGGCATGGAAAAAGAAGTTAAAGTAGAGACGCTACAGGCACCATCGATCGAACCGCGGAGTGTCTCCGCCGTCATGACGGAAGAACCGTGCTGGTACACCCCGGTACTAAAATTCCTTATCAGTGGGGAGTTACCTTCCGCCAGGGGCGAAGCACATAAGGTACAAACAAAGGCATTGCAATATGAAGTCAATAACGGCGTCCTGTACAGAAAATCATATTTGGGACCGCTTCTACGGTGCGTGTCCCCAACAGAAGCAAAGTACCTGATCAGCGAGATTCATTCAGGTTTATGCGGTATTCACGCCGGACCTCGAGCAGTAGTGGCCAAAATCCATAACGTCGGGTACTATTGGCCCGGGATGCACGAAGACGCCGTAACGGAACTCAGGAAATGTCGTAGTTGCCAGAAATTCGCCTCCCAGACACTCAGGCCCAAGAACAACCTAATACCGGTTACAGCGACATGGCCTTTTCAAAAATGGGCAGTGGATATCGTAGGACCTTTCCCGCCAGCTCCCGGAAAGCTAAGATACTTGATTGTGGCGATCGATTACTTTACCAAATGGGTGGAAGCCAAACCCTTAGCTAAAATCACCGCTGATAACGCCAAGAAGTTCCTTTGGGAACACATAGTATGCCGGTTTGTACTACCGTTGTATTTGGTGAGTGACAATGGAACACAGTTTACTGACAGGATTTTTCAAGAATGGTGCGCCGACCTTCAAATACAGCAGATTTTCACATCAGTAGCGCACCCCCAAGGAAATGGCCAGGTCGAGCGGGCGAACAGGAGCTTGCTAGATGGTATAAAGCGAAGATTAGGTCACGAGGGAAGCTCCTGGGTAGAGGAATTGCCAAACATCCTCTGGGCACATCGAACAATGCCTAAGATAAGCAATAACGAAACCCTGTTTAGCCTAACCTATGGTGCGGAAGCAATGATACACGTGGAAGCAGGATTGCTTTCACTACGCCGCTTAGCCACAAGAGATGACAATGACAGGCTTCTAAGGGAAGGCTAGGGATGGCAAAAATACCCGAGCCCGACGGGTATACCCGAAACCCGACACAAATGGGACGGGTATACCCGATACCCGACGGGTATTGGGCCGGGTATGGGTTTAGTTTTAAAAATTTTCACGGGTATGGGTCGGGTATGGGATTAGGTGATACCCGACCCGATTACCCGAAACCACATACCCGTTTACCCGAACTATATACCCGATCAAATACCCGAAGTTTTTAATTTATATTTTTTATTTTCCATTAACCCTTATATATTAGTGATTTATTTTAATATGTTTATAATGTGAAAAAATAAATTTTCTTTTAGCATATGTATTTGATCATAGTATTTATATTTTGTATGTTGTGAAGTATATACATATAAGTGTATACATATTATAAATTTATGCTAAAACTTATATCTATGTAATGTATATTTTAATTTATAATAGTTGTTGCATAAATAAAATTATATAATAATTATAATAGTAAAAAATGTATTTGGAAATCCCAATGTATATTTTTTTAACAAACTAATGGGTATACCCGATACCCGCGGGTATACCCGGTACCCGACGGGTAATTACCCGACATATACCCGACGGGTATTGGGTCGGGTATGGGACACGATTTTACAACCGGGTATGGGTATGGGATTGCCAATACCCGACCCGAACCCGACCCATTGCCATCCCTAGGGAAGGCCTAGACCTACTTGAGGAAAGGCGCGAAGCAGCCGCAATCAGCGAAGCAAAATACAAGAAAACATTGGAAAGGTACTACAACGAACGCGTGGCAGAGCACGTTTTCAAAGAAGGCGATTATGTAATGCGCGATAATGAAGCAAGTAGGGCGGAACCCCTAGGCAAGCTGGGACCCAACTGGGAAGGCCCTTACGTCATTCAAGAAAATCTGGGCAAAGGGGCCTATCGCTTATCCAGACTAGATGGTACCACTTACCGCGCAGTTGGAACGTAGCTCAACTAAGGAAATGTTATTTGTAATGCCTTGCTCCTAACAGCAAGAGCAGACCTTTTTTGGAAGCAAATGTAATCCACCCACGACGGTGTCATTTTCGTTTCATTTGGAAATTAATAAAAGTTATTTGTTTTTGGTTTTAGTCATTGTTTAACAATATAAATTACCATCGCATTATAACTGCACATAACGGTAAACCACAAAAAGCACCCTTAAACACGAAATATTTTCATACACAAAAGTCATGGGGTCAAAATATACAGCGCTGATAGCGGGTATCTTGGTAATAGATATGCTAACCGCTACAAAAGGATAGGCATTCTTAAAACATGCACACGACCTATCTTAAACAAACCTAGTACTTGTCCCTGTTGTTAAAAATCAACACATGGAAACCAAAAAGACATGTTTTACCAACTACTGGTGGAAATCGGTTGCCATCACCTCTGCAAGGGTATGCAGTACCGCACCACCATCAACCAACGTAGGAGGATTAACGGCCAAGCCACCGGATGATTCCCCAACCACTAACGGAGCCACCATTCCCAGATCGTCCACCGGATTCTTTTTGGAACAACCACCGCGACGACGCTCGTACGTCAAGCGGCAACGTTGGACATGATCAACTGGGATAAGCTCTGTCAAAACATCGGCCGATAGAGACATCACACCAGAATCCACTGGTTGAGGATCTACATAAACAACGCTTTTGCAGGCTCGATTCGCCCGGGTTGCAGTGGCATTAGGAAGTGGCCTTCTCTTCCGAAGCATTGATTTCGTTACAGGATTCTGCAACTGAACCAAGCCGTCAGCAGCATCCAAAACCCGGAAGATATCGGAAAGTCTCTGTCTATACCTTTTTCGATCCATCCTGTCCAACTACCAAATCAGGAAAAGGAGGGCCAATTTATAGAAGGGTAAAAAGCCAAACAGTTTTGGCAGTGATAACGTTAGAGGCATTAATGGAAAATAATCATTACACGTCACATAGCCACATTTCAGAAAAACGGCGGTGTCAGAAATCATGACATTAGCATTAAAACGCCTGTCAAATCACACAGATATTTTCACCAAACCCAAGTAAAACAGTGTCATTAACAAAAATTGAAAGGAAGTACAGTACGTGCCAAGCAAAACAAACAGATTTTTTATTCCTCCTCAGATTCCTCCGCGGGGTCCAGTAGCAAGCGCAACGATTCTATACCATCTTCGTTCACTTTATCCATTAAGTCCTCATAAGATGACAATGGCTTAGTGTATGCGGCTTCAAGGGCGTTCGACATGTCACTTTGAAATTTACCCTTTGCTGCGTGAAAGTCAGGAGTTATTTTGTCCAGCTGCTGGCACTCCATGTAACCCTTATAAACGCCATCATGATGACCAAACTAGTACGCAGCGGCGGATAGGCGATCTATCAGGGCCGTAAAGGGGGGCGATTGACGGAGATACTCAAACGCCCCCACCAAGCCATTAAATATTAACCAATTCCTATCGCCCCGTAGAGCCGCTAGCTGGCTAGTCAGGTCGTCTACCTCAGCATTAGATTGTGCTAAGGCATTTTCTACCTCCTTCAGTTGGGCAGCAGAGGACGTGGCAAGCGTGTTGTTCTGGGAAACAAGAGAATCGCAATGGCCTTGTAGTTCTTTAAGTTTCTCCTCTCGCTCCTCCAGCTCCGCTTGTAGTAATCGTGATTTGGCAGGAGAGGCTTCTACCTCAGCAGTCAATCCCTGGTACCGCTCTTGCACCTGAGTGTAACACCCTTGCTATTATTTTAATGTTTTAGTATAATCTACGAAAATAAACATGTAATTATGATTTCATATCAATTAAGAATACAAGTTAATTAAAACTTTTCTAAATTTTATAACGTTACATCATGATTGGTAAAAAATTGCCGTTTAGAAATAACGACTAAACTATGTGCGGAAGCTTGTAACTGCATTGTGTTCGGTCCTTCAACGAGCTTGATCTTCATCCGTAAGCTTACTAAAGTTTACCTGTAATCAAAACCAACACCAATGTTAGTTTTGATACTAAGATAACCAGTTATATCAAGTCCCTTTATCAACAAATAAAATAAAATAAATTTTTCCAATTCATGCCTCCCGCGACACGCGGGATGAGTCCCTTGTTCTGTCGCGTGTCGCGACAATCGCCGCGTGTCGCGCCCCAATTACCGGATCCCGTCGCGTGGCGCGGGGGAAACTAATTTCCAGCAGGTCCGTTTCTGGACCTGCATTTTCTGCCCAGCTCAAGTTTTTTTAACAAAAATTAAACTTCAAATGGCCATAACTTTTAATCCATATGTCCGTTTTACACGATTCTTTTTCCTACGCGTCCGTAATTAAATTGCGGACCCGTTTATCACTTTGGTTTGCATAAAAATCTGATTTATCCAATGTTGGATCATAAGTCCTTTAGGTGATTATTCGACCTGTTTGGCATTATTATTTCACTACATGCTCTAAAAAGAAAATAGTTAATTCCTATCATTTTACCCATCCCGGGCTTGTCAAAACTTAACTTTTTCGCTCCCATCCTAGAGTTTACGTAGGTGTTTACATTCACCGATTCATTTGTATCTATCTAAGCATTTAACCACAATTTATTTCTTAGTCTACTTTGACCCGCAAACGTTTTTGCCTATACTTTTTATATGTATCTAAGGGTTTCAAAATCAATAAACAAGTTTCTAAACAAACTCTAACGGTCGTTTACCCGGTTTACCCATCAAGGGCTTTTTGGTTAATTCTAGTCTCTTATTTTAAGACGAAGTCTCTCACTAATTATTTGACCAAAAATAACACTTTTAACCACAACATAATTATGCGTACCTGGCTCGGATCAACATATTGACCCATTTTAATACCTTGTCTTCATTTATTTGCTATTTCATAGCTTCGCTAATTCCCGAGCCGTTCATCCTGCGAGCATGAGACTCGGCATACACTTATTAGTCGTTAATTGTCAAACAGTATCAATATTACCATTTGACCCGTTTTACCCTTTTTATTAGTTTAGGCTTACTTATAAAGTAGCCGTCAAAAACTCATTTTATCTTAGTCCTTTCGTGACTAATTTACCGTTCCACCCCGTTTCACCATTAACTATGGTTTTTAACATTTGTTTTTGGTTCCGACCCGTATCATTTTGCGTCGAAAACCTTATTTCGAATATTTTCTCTATTGTATTTATAACTTATAGAGTAGACACATATTCTACAAAAGGTGTAAGTTTCACTTACCTTGCATCCATGCCACACTTTTCTTTCCGTACTTGCTCCGTTTGACCCGCTTCATCCACAAGCTTCCATCTAGCTCGTTAGGCGTCAACTATCATCATATTTCGTAAGGTGGTTAGATTAGTCATAATCATTTACGACTATTCCATCCTACGGGTTTTATGTCGAATTTATCATTCGTTCATATCAAAATTATCCTTCGATCTAATCATTGGTCGGTTTGACTTTTTAAAAGTCTATTGACTTATCAACATATTCAAATGCACATTTGGTTCAATGAACTCACTAAGGCATATTTCATCCAAACTCTTAACGAAATCAAATTTTACATACTAACTAGTAGGCCGCGATTTCATTTAGGCGTTTCATATCACTGAAAATGGGCTGTTTTTGGTGACTTGTTTAACCTGTTTACAAGCCTTCAAAAATTATGATTTTTTTGTGTAGCGTACCACTCGGAGGGTTAGACCTTGTGTTAAAATTTCAAGATCTAACTCTTTACCAAAAATTCGTAAAAATTCATTTACTAAGCTCCAATCAGATTCGTCACTTCTGACTGCAGCTTACGGAAAAATTCATTTAAAATTTCTCGTTTATCCGATTGACGAAATTCCAATTAGCGATTATTCTAATCACATAAAACTATCTACAGTAAGAATTTGAGATCATAACTCAATTCCTAAATTGAGTTATGACATTCGTAATGGGCTGCAAATTCTGCCAGAAAACGCAGCTTGAACCTTTGATACGGAAAAATTCATAAAACGCTCAATTTTCGTCGAAAAAATGCGATTCCATTGGGGTTTAAAAGATATTTCCTGGAATTACATTCTAGGCTCAAGAAATACATGTTTTTATCACGTTTTGTCCAGGTTGAATTCAGCTTTCAATTTAAGCATGTTCTTGACATCATAACACTATTTTAGCAAATCAAAAACCCTAACAACAATCACCTTCAATGGTGTTCATGGATTTTTACTAGAATTAGGCACGATTTCAACATATCTTGTCTAGGGTTTACTCCTAAACACTATAATGTTCCTATTTCATCCATATAACAAGCATGCATCAACAAATTTCGAATTCCCTAAATTCATGAGAATTTCAAGTAGAGAATTTTAATCAAATTTTACATACCTTATGATCTCCTTGCAATGGGGATCACTAATCTATGCTCGATTTTTGTTTTGGACTTGATTTGATCCTTCAATTTAGAGGTTTTGACAAGAACTAGGGTTTTGGGGAGCTTGGGACCGCCCCCTGCTTCTGATCGACTTCCAGAACAAAACACAAGTGTGTTTTGTTTTTAATAAACTGATTTTATTATAATTAATTTCCAATCAGACACTTTTAGCCCTTCTAATTTCTTTTAGTTCATGTTTAGGTGCTTTTAACTCACTTTTGAGTTAACACAAGTCTTATAACTAACTGGGTTATTTTGTCCTTGTTTATTTAAAACTTTATAATTTTAATATAAAGTTTTATATTTTCCTAATTATAAGGTTTTAGCCCACTAGTATGTCACTACAAGACTTCTCTTCTAACTAGGTTATTATTATTCCTAGTTAACTTATTGGATTCCGGGAGTTATAAGCCATCTTATTTAAGTTCCGTTAACTAGGCCTTTTATCCCTTTTATTCCTTGAAAGTTCTTATCCGTCTTTTAATTAATATTAGGATTATTTATTTAAATTCTAATATTTATCGGGTTGCTTTTGCCGCTAACGATACTTTACCCGTCTTTTAGTATTAACGGGGTTTGATTTCCAAACCCGTTTTCGGGGTGTTACAAGTCTACCCCCATTAAAGAGGTTTCGTCCCCGAAACCTTATTTACGTATTTCTTTAATTTCAGACTAAACAAACTTAGTTTCGTTTTCAAGACATTCATTCGTTCCTTCGATCTAACGTTTTCATTTATATTGACGCGTACGTCTTTCATGTGTAAGGCCTCGCGGGTCGTTACCTTCAGCTCGTATTCGTTATCTTTATTGATTATCTATTTTTGCGGTTAGACTTGTTAGTCACCGGTTACTTTATACCCCATTGCTCAGGTATATATCCATATCGCCATCTCCGGCCTTATGTGCGTTTACAGTTTTCTAAACTTCCTCATACCACTTATGTTCATTAAAATGTGGCTTTCAACTAAAAAAAGCTAAATTTTTAGGTTACGTTTTCTCTTTGTCTTATGTCTTTCTCTCATATATAGGAATATTGCTTCCAAAGACTTGTTACTTTCCATTATCTTTTAATGCGGGGAACTTCAACTAGTTCCCACGCTTAACCCAAATAACCCGTAGGTTCTTTCGCTTCGTCTCGTAGACTATTTCTTTGGATTTCCACCTTTTTAAGGTGATACTCAACAATTCATTTCTTTCTATTTCCGACCCAAGAGTCTTCTTGGTCCCGTAGACCTTAGCACTACCTTTAATCCTGTAGGTTATGATGATCCCGTAGATCATATTTTATTCGTGTCTTTATTCAATGTATATATATTTATATATGTATATGGCGTCAAGGCACCCTTTTTATGTTCAGAATTCGTTCTTTTTCATTTTTGAATTATATGGACCTTGACCGTAGTCCAAGGCTACACCCGTTACCATTTTAAACTAACCTTCCAACTCTATGACTTCTTACGTCATTTACGCGTCGGTTTGTTTTCCACTTGTTGTTATCCGATTTATTCCTATATTTATTTACAACTCATTACCCGGGTTCTTTTGTCTTAATATTTCGCGCTTTTATTAATTCGATTTGCGCTTACTTACGTTAGCAAGCGTCATCCATTATTAAATTTGTTTGACTTGTGTGTGTGAGAATTCATCACTTATGAATGTCAAACTTCATTCTTTGTTCGACCCGTTTAACTTTAAAATAGTTGAACGTAGTTATCAAAATTTTTGTTTGCAAATTCTTATTGTCTTTTAGTCGTGACTCTTAATCCGAGTCCTTTGACTTTCTATTTCGTGTACCCGTCTCTTGGTTTACGCATGCTTTCAAAATCCTTCCCATCTATCGGGTATCTTTACTGAAGTTATCATAAAGTAACCATTCTTATATGGTTTTAGACATCATCTTAATTTATTTGGTCGTTTAGCGAAATCCATCGCTTTTATTCAATTAAGTCCTTTATTCTTTTATTCTACCCCTTTGACTTGTCTGTGTGAATTTCATCACTTTTGACAGTCAAACTTTATCCCCTATGCCTTAGCATTCACATTAGTTGGTTTGTGTTCTTCATTTACCTTAATCTTTGTCCCTTCTCTCGGGTTCGTTATTCTAACGTAATACGCTTTCGTTATCCGACTTGCGTTTACATTTGCCATCAAACATTTTTACTTATTTGACTCATTTGGGTATCTTTTTAATTCGCCCCATTCGCCCCGCCCTTACTACATAGGACATAAATGCGTCCACTACAAGAAGTTCATGGTATCATATGCCACTACTTACTTGGCCAGAGTAAGCGATTAACACATGACACACACGGCCTTTTTATAGTTTTCACATCACACCCTATGTAAGTAACGCCTCTATTTAGTTTTCTTGGAAATAATATCCTGGATAGGTATTCTATTCAGGTTTTCCAAGTTTTTAATTTACATATGCAACAATCATTCTCTACATGTTTATTGCATATTGCTATTTGTGCGATTATATTTAAAAGCGTGCACCTGGTAATGCTTGCCTCGACGGGCGTTCCTTGCCGTTATTCTTATTTGCGATTGTTACGCGGTTAGGTCCTTGGTGAGCATGCTCCTCTTGTCATACCTCGGACCGTTCCTCCGTCATATCCGTAATTTATTCAATTCTCGTCATCTTCATATGCGAGTGTCCTTCAATCAAAACATTCACAAAGGTTAGTAATGTTGACATCAATAATCGCCCGTATTATAATACGAGGCTTTCTGCTATACGTGTCAACGCACGTAATTTCATTAACTGTATCAATCATTTTAATTGGGGTAGCGTGTATTACACGATAACCCTATGTGTTGTTCACAACACTTTAATCATACTTAACCATTAACATATTTGTACTTACCGGATTTGCGATCAAGCCTCGAACCGAACACACTTTATTCTTTAACCGTGAGCTCTGATTACCAACTTGTAACACCCTTGCTATTATTTTAATGTTTTAGTATAATCTACGAAAATAAACATGTAATTATGATTACATATCAATTAAGAATACAAGTTAATTAAAACTTTCCTAAATTTTATAACGTTACATCATGATTGGTAAAAATTTGCCGTTTAGAAATAACGACTAAACTATGTGCGGAAGCTTGTAACTGCATTGTGTTCGGTCCTTCAACGAGCTTGATCTTCATCCGTAAGCTTACTAAAGTTTACCTGTAATCAAAACCAACACCAATGTTAGTTTTGATACTAAGATAACGAGTTATATCAAGTCCCTTTTATCAACAAATGAAAATAAAATAAATTTTTCCAATTCATGCCTCCCGCGACACGCGGGATGAGTCCCTTATTCTGTCGCGTGTCGCGACAATCGCCGCGTGTCGCGCCCCAATTACCGGATCCCGTCGCGTGGCGCGGGGGAAACTAATTTCCAGCAGGTCCGTTTCTGGACCTGCATTTTCTGCCCAGCTCAAGTTTTTTTTTAACAAAAATTAAACTTCAAATGGCCATAACTTTTAATCCATATGTCCGTTTTACACGATTCTTTTTCCTACACGTCCGTAATTAAATTGCGGACCCGTTTATCACTTTGGTTTGCATAAAAATCTGATTTATCCAATGTTGGCTCATAAGTCCTTTAGGTGATTATTCGACCCGTTTGGCATTATTATTTCACTACATGCTCTAAAAAGAAAATATTTAATTCCTATCATTTTACCCATCCCGGGCTTGTCAAACCTTAACTTTTTCGCTCCCATCCTAGAGTTTACGTAGGTGTTTACATTCACCGATTCATTTGTATCTATCTAAGCATTTAACCACAATTTATTTCTTAGTCTACTTTGACCCGCAAACGTTTTTTCCTATACTTTTTATATGTATCTAAGGGTTTCAAAATCAATAAACAAGTTTCTAAACAAACTATAACGGTCGTTTACCCGGTTTACCCATCAAGGGCTTTTTGGTCAATTCTAGTCTCTTATTTTAAGACGAAGTCTCTCACTAATTATCTAATTATTTGACCAAAAATAACACTTTTAACCACAACATAATTATGCGTACCTGGCTCGGATCAACATATTGACCCATTTTAATACCTTGTCTTCATTTATTTGCTATTTCATAGCTTCGCTAATTCCTGAGTCGTTCATCCTGCGAGCATGAGACTCGGCATACACTTATTAGTCGTTAATTTTCAAACAGTATCAATATTACCATTTGACCCGTTTTACCATTTTTATTAGTTTAGGCTTACTTATAAAGTAGCCGTCAAAAACTCATTTTATCTTAGTCCTTTCGTGACTAATTTACCGTTCCACCCCGTTTCACCATTAACTATGGTTTTTAACATTTGTTTTTGGTTCCGACCCGTATCATTTTGCGTCGAAAACCTTATTTCGAATATTTTCTCTATTGTATTTATAACTTATAGAGTAGACACATATTCTACAAAAGGTGTAAGTTTCACTTACCTTGCATCCATGCCACACTTTTCTTTTCGTACTTGCTCCGTTTGACCCGCTTCATCCACAAGCTTCCATCTAGCTCGTTAGGCGTCAACTATCATCATATTTTGTAAGGTGGTTAGATTAGTCATAATCATTTACGACTATTCCATCCTACAGGTTTTATGTCGAATTTATCATTTGTTCATATCAAAATTATCCTTCGATCTAATCATTGGTCGGTTTGACTTTTTAAAAGTCAATTGACTTATCAACATATTCAAATGCACATTTGGTTCAATGAACTCACTAAGGCATATTTCATCCGAACTCTTAACAAAATCAAATTTTACATACTAACTATTAGGCCGCGATTTCATTTAGGCGTTTCATATCACTGGAAATGGGCTGTTTTTGGTGACTTGTTTAACCTGTTTACAAGCCTTCAAAAATTATGACTTTTTTGTGTGGCGTACCTCTCGGAGGGTTAGACCTTGTGTTAAGATTTCAAGATCTAACTCTTTACCAAAAATTCGTAAAAGTTCATTTACTAAGCTGCAATCAGATTCGTCACTTCTGACTGCAGCTTACGGAAAAATTCATTTAAAATTCCTCGTTTATCCGATTGCCGAAATTCCAATTGGCGATTCTTCTAATCACATAAAACTATCTACAGTAAGAATTTGAGATCATAACTCAATTCCTAAATTGAGTTATGACATTCGTAATGGGCTGCAAATTCTGCCAGAAAACGCAGCTTGAACCTTTGATACGGAAAAATTCATAAAACGCTCAATTTTCGTCGAAAAAATGCGATTCAAGTGGGGTTTTAAAGATATTTCCTGGAATTACATTCTAGGCTCAAGAAACACATGTTTTTATCATGTTTTGTCCAGGTTACAACCAATACAAGTCGGCTGTAAATTCTGATCAAGAGCCGTTTGAATTCAGCTTTCAATTTAAGCATGTTCTTGACATCATAACACTATTTTAGCAAATCAAAAACCCTAACAACAATCACCTTCAATGGTGTTCATGGATTTTTACTAGAATTAGGCACGATTTCAACATATCTTGTCTAGGGTTTACTCCTAAACACTACAATGTTCCTATTTCATCCATATAACAAGCATGCATCAACAAATTTCGAATTCCCTAAATTCATGAGAATTTCAAGTAGAGAATTTTTATCAAATTTTACATACCTTATGATCTCCTTACAATGGGGATCACTAATCTATGCTCGATTTTTGTTTTGGACTTGATTTGATCCTTCAATTTAGAGGTTTTGACAAGAACTTGGGTTTTGGGGAGCTTGGGAACGCCCCCTGCTTCTGATCGACTTCCAGAACAAAACACAAGTGTGTTTTGTTGTTAATAAACTGATTTTATTATAATTAATTTCCAATCAGACACTTTTAGCCCCTCTAATTTCTTTTAGTTCATGTTTAGGTGCTTTTAACTCACTTTTGAGTTAACACAAGTCTTACAACTAACTGGGTTATTTTGTCCTAGTTAGTTTGTCCTTGTTTATTTAAAACTTTATAATTTTAATATAAAGTTTTATATTTTGCTAATTATAAGGTTTTAGCCCACTAGTATGTCACTGATGTGTGTAAAATGCAACATATAAATCACATCAATTAAGGCATAAAACTAACCCTTTTTAAGTAATAATGTTGGAAAAAGAGTGTTTTTGTCTTCCTTTTGTATTTTCAGGATGAAATGAGCTCAAAATCACAAAAGAAGCAAAAAGACAGCTAATTCTACCATAAATACAAGAAAAGGAACAAAAGTGGACTGCCCGGACCCTCAACGGCATCTCCCAAGGCAAAGGAGAAGAAACAGAGTCTGAACACGCCCCGTGTCCAGCGAACACGGGGGCGTGCCCAGGAAGCAGCAGAAAAGACAAACCAGTAGAAGCTTCCATTGCCCACCACGGGGCCGTGTCCAGCGAGCACGGGGGCGTGGTGAAAGTACGGCAGGCGCATTAATTGTAATTCGCAATTACAATTAATGAAGTGAGAGAATGTCAGACGGGCACGGGGCCGTGTCCAGCGGACACGGGGCCGTGTCCAGCCTTCTGTTCAGCCTATAAATAGAGGAGCTTGGCTTCATTCTCTCTCATCCCTTGGCACACCACCTCTCTCATACCTCATCCACCACCCACCACCACCATAACACCATCATCCACCACCATCATCCATTGTCCATCGTAGAGTGTGTGAGTCGTCTCGGGATCCAAGATTGATCGTAAGAGTTCTTGACAATCAAGGCCATGTTTGCCTAAGTCTCTTACATCACTTGGTGAAGACAAGTGTTTAGTATAATACTTTTTATTTTTAATCTTTTGCACTTTTTATTTGGTTTTGTATTAATGACTTTAATAACTAGTTACTTATGTTGAAGGTGATCTTTCCTTATCGTTTGTCCGTGGTGTCTTGGCATTATTTTACTGTCTATATAAAATAAAAGATTTTCACCATTCATATCTCCACGGTCTATATGGAGGTATGTTGGCTACCTGGTCGGGGGTTAAGGGAACGGTTTGGTAAGGGTCTTGCCCTTGTTCAGCGTTTAGAGGTCCTGCTTGGGACCTGGGTCAAATTTAGTAGGATCTCCTTCAATGCCCATAGGTATTGGATGGCGGGGATCCAAACTCTTTGACCCCCTCATAAGTTAACTACTATTAATACTATAACCCGGCTATTTAGGACTGTATCCCTGCTGACTCAGACTACTTAGCCGAGGGTAACGTCACCGCCAGAAGCGGGGCCTACCACAATTTGCATTAATAACTTAATTCATTATCTTTCAATAATCCGACCCTTTAGGATTGTATCCTTGCTGACTCAAACTACTGGGTTGAGGGTAACGTCGCCTTCAAAAGAGGGGCCTACTACAATAACTAAGATAATCTCTTAAACAAGTGCAAAAGTGCGAAAATAATCAAAGGTTATACTAATACACGTGTCGGATCCAAGTGATTCATCTTGTCTATCTGTTTTTATTTTATTTTTATTTTCAGCATTTAGTTAGTTTTTATTTTTCTTAGTTTAAAACATTTTTCTCACTTTTTGATTTGATTAGACGTTGAGGATAAACCGGTATTAAAAGCTCTTGTGTCCTTGGACGACCTCGGTATCTTACCAACACTATACTACGTCCACGATGGGTGCACTTGCCCATATGTGTGTTTAGTGTTAGTGAATATCGTGTTTTATAAATTTAAAACTTGGCTAAAAGTGTAAAAAGGGCTTAAATATACATCAAAAATATAACACACTTCACGCACATCAAGTTTTTGGCGCCGCTGCCGGGGACACAAGGATTTTAAGAAAGCTTAAAATCGACGGCCTAATCAGTTTTTCAAAACCTTTTTAAAACGCGCGCATTTTTCTGCATTTTAGTTTAGTTTTGCATTTACAGTAGCCTGAACACGGGGCCGTGCTCGCTGAACACGCCCCCGTGCTGCATATTTTTAGAGTAGATGCCCAGATACAGAGTCTGAACACGGGGCCGTGCTCGCTGAACACGCCCCCGTGCTCAACGTGACCAGTAAATTTAATTAAAACGCCCAGATACAGTCCCTGAACACGGGGCCGTGTTCACTCAACACGGGGCCGTGTCCAGCTTCTGTTTCCGTCTTATTTTTGTTTTCTGGTCCCGAGACTCAGTTGTGGTCTGTTGAGTGATTCTTATGGATCAATACTCAAGAGGTTACAACTACACCTATGATGAGGATGATTATAGGGGTAATTATTGCACTAATTGTCGTAACGCACGCTCGGTTCAATATAATAACTCATATCAACCATCCAATTCATACAACCATTATGAGGAGCCCAGGTACGAGCCATCAACTTCATACACATCCTATGAAGACCAAAGGTATGAACCTACTCCCTCATACTCATATTTTGATGAACCAAGGTATGAGCCTTCATACTCATACTTTGAAGATTCAACATATGAGCCATCACCTTCATATTCTTATTATGAGGAACCATGGCGTGAACAACCCACCTCATATGAGTACTATGAAGAACAAAGTTTCGACCCTTATCCATCATATACTTACAATGAAGAACAATGGTGTGAACCATCTACTTCATATGAGTATTATGAGGAACCAAGGATCGAGCAACCGGATTCAAGCTTTGAGGATCCAAATTCTTTCAATCTCACCGAAGTAACTAATAGGATATTAGAACACATTAAAACTATCGAACATTGCATAAAAGAATCTCGCGCAAGGGAAGAGGAATCCCGCGCAAGAGAAGAGTTAAAAAATGATAATAACGTAGAGATAGTTGAAAGTGTAAAATTGGAAGAACAAGAAAGTGAAAAACCGACACATGAGTTAAACAACGAAAATGGTGAGTCCGATAATGTTAAAATTCAAGAAGAGTCTAATTTTGAAGAAATTAACCTCTTGTCACCTACTTTCGAAAATCATTGTTTAATAACCCCTCATGCCAAGTTTTTAAAAGAGTTAAACACTAGTGCTAAAATCAAAGACTTAGTAAGTGTTAAGTTAACTAATGATCAAACCTCGCTAATAAAAGAAGATCTTTTTGAAATTAACATTACACCGGTTCCATGTTTCTTTCAAAATTCATTTATTAGCAATATCACCATCGATAAGGATCTTTGTGTTAACATAATGCCTAACTACATTTTTGAAAAATTAAGTGTTAGTGATTTTACTCCACTTCAAATACCCATTTTTCTATCCAATCGGAAAGTAATAAAATCAATCGGTGTAGTTGAAGATGTTTTGGTTCAAACAAATCAAATGGTAATCCCAACCGACTTCGTCATCCTAGATGACGCCCCCTTAGTCTTGGGAAAACCTTTTGTACAAACTCATAGAGCTTTGAAAAACCAGAAATTTAACAATCTACCTCTCCAATTAGGGGCATTCAAAAGGAGCATAGATCTTGAGCGCTCAATGAAATATCCTTTTGGCAACAATGACCCCCTAATTGAAGATGAAGCTGAACCACCCGATACAACCAACGAAGAGGACCACTTTGTCGAGGAAGAGATAGCCATAGAACAAACCTTTAAGGTTCTTGATCTAGATGAGCCACAAAATAAGGTGTCTTCTAAAGACCCACCCATTGAGCTCAAAGAACTTCCTAAAGGTTTAGAATATGCTTTTCTAGGCAAAGAAGTTAGTTTACCCGTAATTATTTCATCTAAATTAAGTAATATAGAAAAAGAGAAATTAGTTAACCTACTTAAAAAACACAAAAATGCGATCGCTTGGAAGCTTGTAGATATTAAAGGAATAAGCCCTTCCATGTGCACGCACAAAATTTTAATGAATGATGACTACAAGACGGTAATTCAGCCACAACGAAGAGTGAACCCCAATGTTCAAGAAGTGGTTAAGAATGAAGTCATCAAACTACTCGACGCCGGACTAATCTACCCTATCTCCGATAGCCCGTGGGTAAGTCCCGTTCAAGTAGTCCCAAAGAAAGGAGGTATGACGGTAATAACTAACGAGAAAAATGAATTAATACCAACAAGAACCGTCACAGGATGGAGAGTCTGTATAGATTATAGGCGATTAAATGAAGCGACTAGGAAAGACCACTTTCCTTTGCCCTTCATTGATCAAATGTTAGAAAGATTATCCGGTCATAAATTTTATTGTTTCTTAGATGGTTTTTCAGGTTACTTTCAAATACCGATAGCACCAGAAGACCAAGAGAAAACAACTTTCACATGTCCCTACGGAACTTTTGCATATCGACGCATGCCATTCGGTCTATGTAATGCGCCTGCAACATTCCAACGTTGTATGGTCGCCATTTTCCATGATATGATCGAAAAGACAATGGAAGTCTTCATGGATGACTTTTCCATCTTTGGAGACTCATATGACCAATGCCTCGATAATCTTGAACGAATGCTATCCCGATGTGAGGAAACTAACCTCGCCCTTAACTGGGAAAAATGCCATTTCATGGTAACAGAGGGAATAGTACTCGGTCACAAAATCTCAAGCGAAGGAATGGAAGTTGATCGAGCAAAAATAGAGACTATTTCTCGATTACCTCCTCCATCCTCCGTGCGAGCAATCAGAAGTTTCCTAGGACATGCCGGATTTTATAGAAGGTTTATCAAAGACTTTTCAAAAATTTCAAGGCCTCTAACAAAATTACTTGAAAAAGATGCACCCTTCATCTTTGACAAGGAATGCAATCAAGCATTTCTAACCCTCAAGGAAATGCTAGTCAATGCACCTATCATGATAGCGCCAGATTGGAAGTTTCCTTTCGAAATCATGTGCGATGCAAGTGACTTCGCTGTTGGAGCAGTCTTGGGACAAAGAAAAGAAAAACATTTCCACCCAATTTATTATGCTAGTAAAACTCTTAATGATGCGCAAGAAAATTATACAACTACAGAAAAAGAATTACTAGCGGTGGTATTTGCTTTTGATAAATTTCGTTCTTATCTTGTTCTTTCTAAAACAATAGTCTATACAGACCATGCAGCCATCAGGTACCTCTTCAAGAAGCAAGACGCAAAACCCCGTTTGATAAGATGGATTCTACTCCTCCAAGAATTCGACATTGAAATCAAAGACAAAAGAGGAGCAGAAAACACTGCTGCAGTTCATCTCTCACGCTTAGAAGACCCAGCTTTGGAGACAACCAGAGACGAGCAAATCAACGAGAAATTTCCCACGGAATCCTTGGAAATGATGGAGAGTAGACAAGAACCATGGTATGCCGACTACGCTAATTTCTTAGCTAGCGGTATAGTCACTAAAGGATGGCCACATCATCAAAGAAAAAAATTCTTTGCTGATGTAAAGCATTACTTTTGGGAAGACCCCTATCTTTTCAAAATGTGTGCCGACCAGCTCATCCGAAGGTGTGTCTATGGTAATGAAGCACGAAGAATTCTCCATCATTGTCATGAAGATCCATACGGAGGACATCATGGTGCCGCAAGTACCGCACGAAAGGTATTTGATTCAGGATTTTACTGGCCGACCATTTACAAGGATGCACAAAACCTTGTAAAGACATGTGATGCCTGCCAAAGATCAGGTAATATTTCTTCCAAAAACGAAATGCCTCAAAATGGCATTCTCGTCTGTGAAATCTTTGATGTGTGGGGACTCGATTTCATGGGACCTTTCCCACCTTCAAAGGGAAACAAATATATACTTGTGGCAGTCGATTACTTGTCTAAATGGGCAGAGGCCGAGGCTCTTCCAACAAATGATGGAAGAGTGGTGGTAAAATTTCTGAAAAAGTTGTTCTCTCGTTTCGGGACACCAAAGGCTTTGATAAGTGATAGAGGTACCCATTTTTGCAATCATCAACTCGAAAAAATATTAACAAGGTATGGGGTCTATCACCGGGTCTCAACGGCATATCATCCTCAAACAAATGGGCAAGCCGAAGTGACTAATCGAGGTTTAAAACGAATACTTGAAAAAACCGTAGGAATAAACAAAAAAGAATGGGCCGACAAATTAGACGACGCTTTATGGGCTTTTCGAACTGCTTATAAAACCACTATAGGCACAACCCCATATAAACTCGTCTATGGAAAAAGTTGTCACTTGCCAGTAGAAATAGCTCACAAAGCCTACTGGGCAATAAAAAACGTAAACTTAGATTTGGAAAATGCTGGTAAAAATCGATTTTGTCAAATAAACGAATTAGACGAACTTAGGAATTATGCATATTCTAACTCCGAAATTTATAAAGAAAGAATGAAAAATTTGCATGATAAATATATTAAATCTAATGAATTTCGGGTTGGAGACCAAGTTCTATTGTTTAATTCACGACTTCGATTATTTCCTGGTAAGTTAAAATCTAGGTGGTCAGGACCTTTTTCCGTCACCCATGTTTTTCCACACGGTGCAGTAGAAATTAAAACTCGAAATGGGACACCATTTAAAGTCAATGGCCAACGGCTGAAACTCTACCGAGGATCCATTGAGGATGAGGAAGAGGAGATCTCACTTCAAACGGTTAACGAATAAACTCGTACCCGACATGTTACAGGTAAGTGTACGTTTAAAAACCGGTAAATCGTCTAACCATTCTTCGGAAATAAGGGGCATGCACACGAGCACTTCAAAAAAAAAAAAAAATTTAAAAACTTTGCCCGGCACGGGGGCGTGTCGAGGCGACTGTCGGGATAAAACCCTCTTTTCCTATCAGTTACACCATTCCACACGCCCCGTTTAGCCGAAAACTCTCTGCTTTGAGGCGATTTTCTGCAGTTTTTCTACGTCACCACCGAATCTAACAACGTCAAGGTATGATTCTATCTTCATTAGTAGTTAGATTAGTTACTTGCATGTAGTTAAAACATCAAAAATTTGGGAAAAATCTAGGGTTCTTCATGTTCATCCGGATCGAACTCAAAATTTTTGATGAAATTTGTTAGTAGTAGTTTAGATTAGAGTAGTAGAAAGTAACTAGGCATGTATTGTTGATAGATTTGTCCGATTTCCAAATAAAACCCCAAACCCTTGTTCTTGAACCGAAAAACACGAAATTGAAAGGGTAAACGGTTTGTTTTGGGAAAAATGACACTTAGGGTTTCATTTTCGGGGGAAACCGCCACTGTTGGGCTAAAAATTTTCAGGTTTTCGAAACCGGGGCGAAAAATGGAATTTTTAGGTTACAGACGCCTGGACACGGGGTCGTGTCCGCTGAACACGGGGCCGTGTCCAGCCCACTGTTTGCAGTTTCACTCTGATTTTCCTTGTTTCGTACTAACTTTTTATGTATTCTTTTCAGATGTCGAAATTCACAAGGTTTAACGCAAATGAACTGGACGCTAGGGCACGGTACGAGGTTGTACAAACAAGACCAGAAGAGTACCCAAGGCGGGCGTGTACTGATTTGCTAACCATGGTGAACCAACTTGACCGCTTCAACAACATTGTGAGGGGTCCACTGCATGTCGCATTGACCACCCGACTACGGTCGGTACATCAATGCACGATGGAGTTCTACAGCACCTTCATTTTCAACTCGAGGCGCGAACCGTTTGATCATGACGCGGTCGAATTTCGATGTGGAGGGACCACGTTTAGAACCTCCATGGCACAGTTTGGAGCCATCATTGGGCTATATAGTGAAGAGGAAGCGGGGAATGAAGAGAATACAAGGGGGTTACGAGACTTGGATGCAACTGAACGCCAAGCCGCATGGGCTCAAATAGGTGAAGGAATCTACAACCCAAGCAGCACCAAACTGAGGGACCCGTTATACCGCTACATCCACAGGCTCCTCACGTACTCGCTGAACCAACGCCATGACAGTAGTGGCGTTGTTGGGTTGAAAGATTTGGTTGTCCTTCACTGCATCCACAACCAGAAGCCTCTCGATGTTCCTTACCTCCTACTGCGAAACATGCACTTGAACCGCCTTGCTCATGCTCCTACACCAATCTTTTTCGGAGGATGGGTGTACCGTCTTTTCAAGCACTTCACGAATATCCCAAGGTCCTTTGAAAGGAGTCCATGGTCAGGACGGGTTGATTACCACATTTGCCGAGCCATGAACTTGCTTTATGAAGCGGAGGACGGGACGGTGAGCTTTCAAAGGACGCAAGGCTACGCATGGAACCCGCAGGAGGCTCTAGTTCTTCATGCACCACCTCCCCATTTTCAGTACCCACCCCAAGGCGATGCGGGCCAATCCTCCTCTCAAGGAGGTGGTTTTCCTAACTTTCAAAGTTTACATGATCTCTTGCAGGAAAACCTCATGTGCACAAGGAACACCTACAATCTCGCCAACAACACACACCACCGGGTTGGAGCTATCGAACGCAACATTAACGATATACAAGATGATATCGGTAGCATCCGGGAGTACATGGCGAGGCACGGGGGTGGAGGTGATGGTAGTGATGAAGACATGGAGTAGGAGGCTTGGAGGAACAAGGGGCTGGTTGGTGATGAGCCCACAGGTTTAAGTGCCCTTCTATCTATCAAACAATTCATGGCCTGCGTGCCATTTGTCGAACAACTTACTTTCTCTAACTACTTTTTATCTTTGTTTTATTTTTACTTTGTGCTTGACGATGGTAATTTAGGATGGTTTGTGCTTGTTTGGTTGGTATTTAGTGTTTAAACAGGTGCAATGCGAAGGTTAGAGTGCTAAACATTAGCACTTGCAGCCCCATGATGGAGAAACCGGGAGACAAAACCTATTTTTCAGGCTAACAGACTGTCCACACGGGGACGTGTCCAGCCGACACGCCCCCGTGTTCATCTCTCAGATCTGTTGTTTGGCTACTGACCTGCAATTTTTTTCCAGACACGAGGTCGTGTCCAGCCGACACGCCCCCGTGTTCACCTTCTGTAAGTTATCATTACTGGCAGTTCACCACGGGGTCGTGTCCAATGGGCACGGGGCCGTGTCCAGCCTGCCAGTAACATAAATCTTTGCTTTTTAACACACTTTTATACATTCTAATCAACCAAAAACTTTATTTTTGGACACATTGAGGACAATGTGTAATTTAAGTGTGGGGGGGATGCTAAAACCTTGAAATTTTGCAAAATCCTAAACACAAGCCTTACACAAAACTCTATTGGAACCGCTAAACACCCCAAATTTTTTCAAAAACTTTTTCATTTTTTTTATTTACTTGTCTTAGTTTAAGTTGGGGATAACAAGTTCTAAAAAGGTTATATTTTTACAAGTTTACAACCGATAGCGTCGTGATAAAAAAGAACCAACATAAGAAAATTATGAAACGGTATAACAAGTCTAGTTAAAAATTCGATTATATATGCTTGTTCACATTAAAAACCCATTCCCACAAAAGTGAGTTTTGAGCCTTTATTGAGCATAAAAATACACATATTTAGATTAAATGCTCATTTTTCGTTTCTTGTGTGAATAGCCGCTCGGTCTTTACAAATCTAGAACTTGCCACGACGATACATTCCCGGTCCTTACCAACTTAAACCCAAGTAAGTAAATGATGGAGGCATTAGGACTAACCATTTTTCTTTCAAAACCTTATTTTTCATTTTTTTTACCTACCCAAAATCCCCCTAGATAGCCCCTTTGAGCCTAAACCTTTCATTTCATTACCCCAAAACCCTTTTTACCCACCAAAAACCTTTTTAATTTTTTTTTTATTTTAGTAACAAGTTCGCTTTTTTCGTAAACTCACCTTTTTATGTGACGTTAAAAAAAATGATGATGATGAAGTCAAAAACAAATAAAAGCTACAAAAGCTTGTTTGGAGAAATACTTCAAAATAAAAAGTCACTAAAAACAAGGTACTTCACGAAAACCGACGCTTGTTACGATTTTTCGCCCTTTTTACTAACCACTAACCAACCACCCACCTTTAAACCCAAGCCTTCACCCCAAAAGTCCTCTTGATATTTACAAAGGTAAAAAGTTAAAAAGGAGGAGGATTGATTGCTTGGCAAGCCTATGGAAGACGTAAGTTCCGTGCCGCTCTCGAGTGATTCACTAAAATATACACCTTCGGCCGAGTGTTGAGTGATCTCCCGTGAGGTATGTGAACTTGTATATAAATGGAATTTTACTAAGGCATGCTATGCCCAAATAAGTAATTCATCTTATGAAAAGTTCAAAATAAATCATAACGAATAGGATTGTAAATAAATAAAAATAAAACCTATAAAAACCTTGGATTCCCGACACTCTAGGACAAGCTAAAAAACTTCTCTTCTACCTATTCCATTTGGGAGTGTAAGCCACATTTAAAGAGTTTTGCTTGAGGACAAGCAAAAGTTCAAGTGTGGGGGTATTTGATGTTTGTAAAATGCAACATATAAATCACATCAATTAAGGCATAAAACTAACCCTTTTTAAGTACTAATGTTGGAAAAAGAGTGTTTTTGTCTTCCTTTGTATTTTCAGGATGAAATGAGCTCAAAATCACAAAAGAAGCAAAAAGACAGCTAATTCTACCATAAATACAAGAAAAGGAACAAAAGTGGACTGCCCGGACCCTCAACGGCATCTCCCAAGGCAAAGGAGAAGAAACAGAGTCTGAACACGCCCCGTGTCCAGCGAACACGGGGGCGTGCCCAGGAAGCAGCAGAAAAGACAAACCAGTAGAAGCTTCCATTGCCCACCACGGGGCCGTGTCCAGCGAGCACGGGGGCGTGGTGAAAGTACGGCAGGCGCATTAATTGTAATTCGCAATTACAATTAATGAAGTGAGAGAATGTCAGACGGGCACGGGGCCGTGTCCAGCGGACACGGGGCCGTGTCCAGCCTTCTGTTCAGCCTATAAATAGAGGAGCTTGGCTTCATTCTCTCTCATCCCTTGGCACACCACCTCTCTCACACCTCATCCACCACCCACCACCACCATAACACCATCATCCGCCACCATCATCCATTGTCCATCGTAGAGTGTGTGAGTCGTCTCGGGATCCAAGATTGATCGTAAGAGTTTTTGACAATCAAGGCCATGTTTGCCTAAGTCTCTTACATCACTTGGTGAAGACAAGTGTTTAGTATAATACTTTTTATTTTTAATCTTTTGCACTTTTTATTTGGTTTGTATTAATGACTTTAATAACTAGTTACTTATGTTGAAGGTGATCTTTCCTTATCGTTTGTCCGTGGTGTCTTGGCATTATTTTACTGTCTATATAAAATAAAAGATTTTCACCATTCATATCTCCACGGTCTATATGGAGGTATGTTGGCTACCTGGTCGGGGGTTAAGGGAACGGTTTGGTAAGGGTCTTGCCCTTGTTCAGCGTTTAGAGGTCCTGCTTGGGACCTGGGTCAAATTTAGTAGGATCTCCTTCAATGCCCATAGGTATTGGATGGCGGGGATCCAAACTCTTTGACCCCCTCATAAGTTAACTACTATTAATACTATAACCCGGCTATTTAGGACTGTATCCCTGCTGACTCAGACTACTTAGCCGAGGGTAACGTCACCGCCAAAAGCGGGGCCTACCACAATTTGCATTAATAACTTAATTCATTATCTTTCAATAATCCGACCCTTTAGGATTGATAGATTGTCCGATTTCCAAATAAAACCCCAAACCCTTGTTCTTGAACCGAAAAACACGAAATTGAAAGGGTAAACGGTTTGTTTTGGGAAAAATGACACTTAGGGTTTCATTTTCGGGGGAAACCGCTACTATTGGGCTAAAAATTTTCAGGTTTTCGAAACCGGGACGAAAAATGGAATTTTTGGGTTACAGACGCCTGGACACGGGGCCGTGTCCGCTGAACACGGGGCCGTGTCCAGCCCACTGTTTGCAGTTTCACTCTGATTTTCCTTGTTTCGTACTAACTTTTTATGTATTCTTTTCAGATGTCGAAATTCACAAGGTTTAACGCAAATGAACTGGACGCTAGGGCACGGTACGAGGTTCTACAAACAAGACCGGAAGAGTACCCAAGGCGGGCGTGTACTGATTTGCTAACCATGGTGAACCAACTTGACCGCTTCAACAACATTGTGAGGGTCCACTGCATGTCGCATTGACCACCCGACTACGGTCGGTACATCAATGCACGATGGAGTTCTACAGCACCTTCATTTCAACTCGAGGCGCGAACCGTTTGATCATGACGCGGTCGAATTTCGATGTGGAGGGACCACGTTTAGAACCTCCATGGCACAGTTTGGAGCCATCATTGGGCTATATAGTGAAGAGGAAGCGGGGAATGAAGAGAATACAAGGGGTTACGAGACTTGGATGCAAACTGGAACGCCAAGCCGCATGGGCTCAAATAGGTGAAGGAATCTACAACCCAAGCAGCCACCAAACTGAGGGACCCGTTATACCGCTACATCCACAGGCTCCTCACGTACTCGCTGAACCAACGCCATGACAGTAGTGGCGTTGTTGGGTTGAAAGATTTGGTTGTCCTTCACTGCATCCACAACCAGAAGCCTCTCGATGTTCCTTACCTCCTACTGCGAAACATGCACTTGAACCGCCTTGCTCATGCTCCTACACCAATCTTTTCGGAGGATGGGTGTACCGTCTTTTCAAGCACTTCACGAATATCCCAAGGTCCTTTGAAAGGAGTCCATGGTCGGACGGGTTGATTACCACATTTGCCGAGCCATGAACTTGCTTTATGAAGCGGAGGACGGGACGGTGAGCTTTCAAAGGACGCAAGGCTACGCATGGAACCCGCAGGAGGCTCTAGTTCTTCATGCACCACCTCCCCATTTTCAGTACCCACCCCAAGGCGATGCGGGCCAATCCTCCTCTCAAGGAGGTGGTTTTCCTAACTTTCAAAGTTTACATGATCTTTTGCAGGAAAACCTCATGTGCACAAGGAACACCTACAATCTCGCCAACACACACACCACCGGGTTGGAGCTATCGAACGCAACATTAACGATATACAAGATGATATCGGTAGCATCCGGGAGTACATGGCGAGGCACGGGGGTGGAGGTGATGGTAGTGATGAAGACATGGAGTAGGAGGCTTGGAGGAACAAGGGGCTGGTTGGTGATGAGCCCACAGGTTTAAGTGCCCTTCTATCTATCAAACAATTCATGGCCTGCGTGCCATTTGTCGAACAATTTACTTTCTCTAACTACTTTTTATCTTTGTTTTATTTTTACTTTGTGCTTGACGATGGTAATTTAGGATGGTTTGTGCTTGTTTGGTTGGTATTTAGTGTTTAAACAGGTGCAATGCGAAGGTTAGAGTGCTAAACATTAGCACTTGCAGCCCCATGATGGAGAAACCGGGAGACAAAACCTATTTTTCAGGCTAACAGACTGTCCACACGGGGACGTGTCCAGCCGACACGCCCCCGTGTTCATCTCTCAGATCTGTTGTTTGGCTACTGACCTGCAATTTTTTCCAGACACGAGGTCGTGTCCAGCCGACACGCCCCCGTGTTCACCTTCTGTAAGTTATCATTACTGGCAGTTCACCACGGGGTCGTGTCCAATGGGCACGGGGCCGTGTCCAGCCTGCCAGTAACATAAATCTTTGCTTTTTAACACACTTTTATACATTCTAATCAACCAAAAACTTTATTTTTGGACACATTGAGGACAATGTGTAATTTAAGTGTGGGGGGGATGCTAAAACCTTGAAATTTTGCAAAATCCTAAACACAAGCCTTACACAAAACTCTATTGGAACCGCTAAACACCCCAAATTTTTTCAAAAACTTTTTCATTTTTTTATTTACTTGTCTTAGTTTAAGTTGGGGATAACAAGTTCTAAAAAGGTTATATTTTTACAAGTTTACAACCGATAGCGTCGTGATAAAAAAGAACCAACATAAGAAAATTATGAAACGGTATAACAAGTCTAGTTAAAAATTCGATTATATATGCTTGTTCACATTAAAAACCCATTCCCACAAAAGTGAGTTTTGAGCCTTTATTGAGCATAAAAATACACATATTTAGATTAAATGCTCATTTTTCGTTTCTTGTGTGAATAGCCGCTCGGTCTTTACAAATCTAGAACTTGCCACGACGATACATTCCCGGTCCTTACCAACTTAAACCCAAGTAAGTAAATGATGGAGGCATTAGGACTAACCATTTTTCTTTCAAAACCTTATTTTTCATTTTTTTTACCTACCCAAAATCCCCCTAGATAGCCCCTTTGAGCCTAAACCTTTCATTTCATTACCCCAAAACCCTTTTTACCCACCAAAAACCTTTTTAATTTTTTTTTTATTTTAGTAACAAGTTCGCTTTTTTCGTAAACTCACCTTTTTATGTGACGTTAAAAAAAATGATGATGATGAAGTCAAAAACAAATAAAAGCTACAAAAGCTTGTTTGGAGAAATACTTCAAAATAAAAAGTCACTAAAAACAAGGTACTTCACGAAAACCGACGCTTGTTACGATTTTTCGCCCTTTTTACTAACCACTAACCAACCACCCACCTTTAAACCCAAGCCTTCACCCCAAAAGTCCTCTTGATATTTACAAAGGTAAAAAGTTAAAAAGGAGGAGGATTGATTGCTTGGCAAGCCTATGGAAGACGTAAGTTCCGTGCCGCTCTCGAGTGATTCACTAAAATATACACCTTCGGCCGAGTGTTGAGTGATCTCCCGTGAGGTATGTGAACTTGTATATAAATGGAATTTTACTAAGGCATGCTATGCCCAAATAAGTAATTCATCTTATGAAAAGTTCAAAATAAATCATAACGAATAGGATTGTAAATAAATAAAAATAAAACCTATAAAAACCTTGGATTCCCGACACTCTAGGACAAGCTAAAAAACTTCTCTTCTACCTATTCCATTTGGGAGTGTAAGCCACATTTAAAGAGTTTTGCTTGAGGACAAGCAAAAGTTCAAGTGTGGGGGTATTTGATGTTTGTAAAATGCAACATATAAATCACATCAATTAAGGCATAAAACTAACCCTTTTTAAGTACTAATGTTGGAAAAAGAGTGTTTTTGTCTTCCTTTTGTATTTTCAGGATGAAATGAGCTCAAAATCACAAAAGAAGCAAAAAGACAGCTAATTCTACCATAAATACAAGAAAAGGAACAAAAGTGGACTGCCCGGACCCTCAACGGCATCTCCCAAGGCAAAGGAGAAGAAACAGAGTCTGAACACGCCCCGTGTCCAGCGAACACGGGGGCGTGCCCAGGAAGCAGCAGAAAAGACAAACCAGTAGAAGCTTCCATTGCCCACCACGGGGCCGTGTCCAGCGAGCACGGGGGCGTGGTGAAAGTACGGCAGGCGCATTAATTGTAATTCGCAATTACAATTAATGAAGTGAGAGAATGTCAGACGGGCACGGGGCCGTGTCCAGCGGACACGGGGCCGTGTCCAGCCTTCTGTTCAGCCTATAAATAGAGGAGCTTGGCTTCATTCTCTCTCATCCCTTGGCACACCACCTCTCTCACACCTCATCCACCACCCACCACCACCATAACACCATCATCCGCCACCATCATCCATTGTCCATCGTAGAGTGTGTGAGTCGTCTCGGGATCCAAGATTGATCGTAAGAGTTTTTGACAATCAAGGCCATGTTTGCCTAAGTCTCTTACATCACTTGGTGAAGACAAGTGTTTAGTATAATACTTTTTATTTTTAATCTTTTGCACTTTTTATTTGGTTTTGTATTAATGACTTTAATAACTAGTTACTTATGTTGAAGGTGATCTTTCCTTATCGTTTGTCCGTGGTGTCTTGGCATTATTTTACTGTCTATATAAAATAAAAGATTTTCACCATTCATATCTCCACGGTCTATATGGAGGTATGTTGGCTACCTGGTCGGGGGTTAAGGGAACGGTTTGGTAAGGGTCTTGCCCTTGTTCAGCGTTTAGAGGTCCTGCTTGGGACCTGGGTCAAATTTAGTAGGATCTCCTTCAATGCCCATAGGTATTGGATGGCGGGGATCCAAACTCTTTGACCCCCTCATAAGTTAACTACTATTAATACTATAACCCGGCTATTTAGGACTGTATCCCTGCTGACTCAGACTACTTAGCCGAGGGTAACGTCACCGCCAGAAGCGGGGCCTACCACAATTTGCATTAATAACTTAATTCATTATCTTTCAATAATCCGACCCTTTAGGATTGTATCCTTGCTGACTCAAACTACTGGGTTGAGGGTAACGTCGCCTTCAAAAGAGGGGCCTACTACAATAACTAAGATAATCTCTTAAACAAGTGCAAAAGTGCGAAAATAATCAAAGGTTATACTAATACACGTGTCGGATCCAAGTGATTCATCTTGTCTATCTGTTTTTATTTTATTTTTATTTTCAGCATTTAGTTAGTTTTTATTTTTCTTAGTTTAAAACATTTTTCTCACTTTTTGATTTGATTAGACGTTGAGGATAAACCGGTATTAAAAGCTCTTGTGTCCTTGGACGACCTCGGTATCTTACCAACACTATACTACGTCCACGATGGGTGCACTTGCCCATATGTGTGTTTAGTGTTAGTGAATATCGTGTTTTATAAATTTAAAACTTGGCTAAAAGTGTAAAAAGGGCTTAAATATACATCAAAAATATAATACACTTCACGCACATCAGTCACTACAAGACTTCTCTTCTAACTAGGTTATTATTATTCCTAGTTAACTTATTGGATTCCGGGAGTTATAAGCCGTCTTATTTAAGTTCCGTTAACTAGGCCTTTTATCCCTTTTATTCCTTGAAAGTTCTTATCCGTCTTTTAATTAATATTAGGATTATTTATTTAAATTCTAATATTTATCGGGTTGCTTTTGCCGCTAACGATACTTTACCCGTCTTTTAGTATTAACGGGGTTTGATTTCCAAACCCGTTTTCGGGGTGTTACACTGAGACACAAAATCAGTGTCAACTCGGAACTTTTCCAACTGAGTAGATAGTTCGGATCTCACCTTTTGAGCTTCAGCTATATCCTTACGCTCCAATTCTTCCTGCGCACTCTTAGCCTGAGCCAGGACCCGGTCTTTCTCCGCTATATCGCGGGCCCACATTATTCGTTCCTCAGCAAGGTGGGCGGTCACTCTCTTCAAATAATCCTCGGCTTTGTTCTTCTCCGACAAAAACCTAGCCTCCCTTAACCCGGCGGCCAGAAGTTGACTCTCCAAGCGGTATTTGTCATCTTTCAGCTCTTGGATAATAGACCGCGCCTGGTGAAGCTGGGTGTTATCATGCATCCACCTGCGCCGGATCTCTGCCAACCTCCGGGGTTGGCTCACGGAATCCGCTATAGTGGAATTCATCAGATTTTCGTTGTTCAAACCTTCAATATATGCCGCCTCTGCTGGGGGTAAGCCCGCTCAACCCAGTGTTGAATCACTGGAGGAAAAATTAACCTAGAAGACTCGACGATTTTCCATTGGGGTTGGTAGCGTTTATCCCGGGCATTGGGATCCCAGCTGACAGTGGGCAGAAACAAGTCATCAATCAGACGGGCACCGTCATCAGCAATACCACTACTCGACCCCCCAGCATCCCTAGCAGAAGCACCCCCGACACTGGTAGCCTCCTGCGCTGCGGATACGGCGGGTGCCTCCTTATCAGGAGCAGAAAAAATACTCAGGGGTGAGTCAAACATGGACGGCTCAATGCTAGAAGTCCGTGGTGTGGAAACGGGATCGGCTGTAACAATCACAGAGGCGTTAGGTGTCGGCGGCGGCATGGTACAGCTAATGACAGCGGTAACGCTGGCCTGGGTTATGGGCTCCGTAGCACTGCCAGTACCAGAACTGGGAAGCGTCACCCCCACAGATGATACAGGGTTTGGTATAACATTCTCAGTTTGAGTCCCGCTAGAGATACCTGCATATAAAACGGCAAGGTTTAGTACCATGAAGCTCATAACTCATAATAACGTTTGAAGGCGAGCAATACACACCTAGTGCCAAGGCATAGGCAGCCTACACAGCCTGGAACGTGCTCAAAGTAGGAGCAATAAATGTTTTCCACTTTTTCGAGGCATGAACAGGACTCGTCATAACGGCGGTAGCAGGAGCATCTCCTCCAGGAAACGTTGTCCCACCAGTGGAAGAAGCGGCCACACCGGCCGCCATGTATTTCCTCCCAGTAAGCTTTATCCGGGTGGGCCTCTTTTCCAGAGCAGGAACACCGGCACTTGGGACAGAAGGCAGGGGGAAATATACGCAGCAGGGTCCGCTGGTACCGCGGGTAACACAAATTGCTCCAGGTGCATCCCCAACACGCCCAATTCCCCTTCATTCAGAACGCGGTCCGCAGCCCTTAGTGCAAGGTGACGCGGAGGGTCAACAAAATCAAACATGCTCCATTCCCCTGTAAAGTATACATATATCATTTCTAAATCGGCAACATAAATAACCAAAGATAAATAAGTATACCTGCATCATCCCTCTGAAAAGAAGGGTACTGCCTGATGTCACGCCACAACAAACTCATACCCGCCATCACCAGGGCCCCTTCTGGGATTACTGTACACTCGAAAGGCCGTCCACGCAATTTGGTATATAGAGCGTTCGAAATATATGCATCCTCAGAGGGACCATCGTCTTTAACTTTGTCTTTTGGCCCCTTTTCTCTCCAGTGCATCTCGCCGGGAATCACAGAGGTGTCGATGTAGAAAAATTTCTTTTTCCAATCCTTGTCTTTAGAACTGGTAGGAATATCCCTCAGAAAAGAGACGTCGGTATCTCTCCGGTCGAAGGTGAAAAAAGGAGACTTCCACACAAGTACAAAGAAAGCCCTAAACACAATAAGTTCCGGAACGTGGCCTAGGGCTACACAAGCAAACTCGAACTGACGAAGTTTCACTAATCCCAGTGGATGTAATTGAGAAATGTGAATACGGTAGTAATCGAGTACCGTTTTCAAAAACTTGGTAATGGGTAGTCGAAAGTTGCAAAATCTGAAGAAATCACTAAACAATGTGATTTTACCCTCTTTCAGCGGAAATGTTGTATCCGTTTTGGACGGTAACACGGGATTCCACTCAGCTCTTATGCCATAATCCTGCACAAGATTGTGATAAGACACGGCGCCCCATTTACAGAACAAGGCATCAGTATTGGCGGGGACGGAGGAAGAAGGTTCACTGGTTTTAGAGGACATTTTCGGTGTAATACGAAGGTGCTAGATCAAGATACGAGGAGATGGACTTTGGATCTCACAACTAGAGGCACTATTTATAAAGGCAGTTTTTAAAATTCAAAAAAAGACGAACGGACGGGTATACGTGTCAGAACAGGGTATATACAGCTGTCACCCCAACAAGAGTCATGAACTCAACAAGAGTAGCTTTCGACAAGAGTAACTTTAAGATTCATGATCATTTTTCCGGTGTGTGTGAGGCTGTGCTTCTATTGCAGTCTCGTAATGAGTCATGAACTCAACAAGAGTAGCTTTTGAATTTCACACTTGACCAAAAAAAATGATTCTCACTCTCCGACCTCGATGTCGTTCGCATAAGACCCGACATCTCCTCCATTATATAGTATGCGGGGATCCAAGATTCCCTGAGTGCAAAAATATCAGATAGCCAGTCATTATCTGCTAAATTGAACTCTGCGATAACCGCTTCCCATTCTGATTCAAAGTCTTCAGATGTGAGAATATCCATCCACACAACACCACAAATACGTTCTTTAAAATTAGCGGAATTGTATAGCCTAACACCAACCTATGTATAACACGAAAACGCCATGCATGAAAAAGCATCTAAATTAGACAAAGACAAAAATTAATTAAAAAAACAGTGACAAGGTAAAGAACGCTATGTATTTTAAAACACAGTGTATCCTAAAACGCCAAAGGTAAAAATAAGCATAACAACCTTCAGAGAAAGTTTATGCATCACATGCCACATGCATAACCGATGACTCGTGTCAACAAATACAACAGAAATAGCCTTCTTCATTGGTGGATCTTGGTCATTGACAACAACTTTTGGTTGAGTACCAACAGCTTTTAGAAAAACTCTCAACAACCAAATATACGTAACAGCAGTTTCCGACGCCAATAATGCTGCACGAAATGTAACATTGCAGTGATGATTGTTGATGTGCTAAACGTGGTCTAAATAAATTAACTAAATTTTAACCCTAAATGGCTAATTAGACACTCTAAGTTTTAAATTTATAAACTAAGACTCTCTAAAACCTAGACCACACAACCGACAAGTGTACCGATCAATGTAGTATAGCCTAAGGTGTTGTTTGTTTTTTGAAGAAAAGTGCTTCTGGCCACTTATGTCTGCATCGCGCAGACACCGCAGACCTTTGGGTCCTGCAGCTTGTTTGTTTTCTTGAAGAGCTTCTCACCAAAAACCTCTTCCCCACCTCTTCCCCAAGCAGACATGAACCCAAGTCTTTAAACCTCTTCAAACCTCTTCTCTCTATCATTCAACACAGAAGACCACCTCCTCTTCTCTCTGCATCACCTTCACCACCCATCTCCACCACCACCTCCACCACCATATCTCCGCCACCACCTCCACCACCATATCTCCGCCACCACCTCCACCACCACATCTCCGCCATCACCTCCACCCCTACAACGAGTCCGGTGAACCCTTCTCCGGCTACCCCCTCTTTCTCACCCCTCTCTACTTTCTCTCTCATCGTTTCACCGTCGAACATCAGGGGGTTGCTCAGATCTGAAAGGTTGCTTAGTCGGTGGTGGAGGAGTTGGTTGGTGGGGAAGACGGTCGTTGCTCAGATCTGAAAGCTTGCTCGAAACAGGGGCTGACCCCAACATTTCTCCGCCGCCACTGTTGATGGTTGGTATTTTGGTATGGTGGCGGGTTGATGGTGGTGGCAGGTTAATGGCGGTGGCAGGTTGATGACGGTGGCAGGTTGATGGCGGTGGCGGGTTGATGGCGGATGGTTGTGGTGGTGGTGGTAGATGAAGGCAGAGAGAGAGAGAGAGAGGAGTGTACTATGCTGTGTGTGTTGTGAGAAGAGAACATAACCCAAGGTTTTTGTAGAAGTAAAAGAAACAAACCCTCTTCTCCTTGCAGACTGCAGACATTTGGTCCACCTCTTCTCCTGCAGATGCCTACAGATGTGGTCCGCAGACTGCAGACTTTTTACCTCTGAAAAAACAAAAAACACCTATGTAAGTCCGAGTATCGAACCCACGAGACTCTCTAATTACGTTAACTAGACTCTATCTAGACTTAGACTGACACGAACTCTAACTGTACTTATGTTGAGGGGGGTTTTCTAAATATCCTAAATTTGCAAATAAAATTAAACTAAATTAACTAATTTAACTAAATTAACTAGACGCGAATTTGGATGAAGACTTAACTCAGTGATGATGAAGGCTACCTAGGCTAGACTCATGTTCAACTAGGAATGGATTTCTATTCGAAATTAACGTGGTACGGAACCGGGATCTTTTAATGCTAAACCCTAAGAAATCCCTACTAAGACCTCCCGACCCTTCTCAGGAAGAAACTTGTGAGACTCTACAAGGCTGTTACGACTACCGGTTGTTAGATTTCCTTACAGTTCTCTAACTTCTTGAAAAGTGCCCTAATGTGACAATCTACCTTACAGCGCGAAAGTCTAAGGCAACTATGGATTTTAACTTGGTTTAATACACACGAGTATGATTAGAGAACTAAGACCGATTTCTTACAAAACCTAATCCTAGCTATATACCAAACCGAGACCTATTAATAACCTCGAGCCTACAGTTTCTAAAGCTATTTGATCAATTCACCCAAAAATTACCCAAACCCGTGAAGATTAGATAATTAACACGAACCTATTCTATGAAAGACATTCATCAAGATTCATGTGAAACAAGCAATTAATTTTCAATAATCTTTTAATTACCGTTTCTAAGGCTATTGATCAATTCACCCAAAAATTACCCAAACCCGTGAAGATTAGATAATTAACACGAACCTATTCTATGAAAGACATTCATCAAGATTCATGTGAAACAAGCAATTAATTGAAAATCAATACAAGATACGCATATACATCAAATTAAAGATTACAAAGTTACTTTCCAAGAAAACCCATAACCAACATTAAAAACGAATAAAAATCCAATCTTTGTTAAACAATCATCATAGCCTAGGTAGTTTTAGAAATTTAGCCAAGTATCATCGTATTAAAAACAATCAAACAAAATCTTAAACAAGAATTCATCAGATAAAACAAAAAAAAAATAAGAAAACTAGAAGAATCGGATAACAAAACCCGGTAATTCCTTGTTCTCCAAGCTTTCCGCTCGATCCCGATGATTCCCGCCTTCAAGTCTTGCCAAATAAAGCTCTAAATTTCGTCTCTGAAGTTGTTGTGGACAACAATGATGTGCGGCTCTGTTCCTCTAATATGCTTTCTGCTCTTCCGTCTGATGTTGATTGGCAGCAGCCGTATATTGTTAATATATTCCCTCCAAGATATTCAAGATGGCAGCCCCCGAAAGAATTATATATCTCTTTTTTTTAGGGTTAATTACATGAATATACGCATTTAGATTTGCAAAAAGGCCCACCATTGGTCAAGTCTTATGCGGCCCACTACATGTTCTCGAAAATAATTAAGAGCCCCATTTAAATACTTGCGCCTATTGTTGCTTTCCAAAACAATAATAATAGCAGCCCTTTTCTAATTGTGTCCCTGCTCTACGCACAACAATATGCTTGGCCCAAGTTCCAACTTATTCATCTTTCTTTTATTTCTTTTGAGTTGAAGCCTCTTTCGTGATGTGTTCCTCCTTTTCACCATAATAATAATAAATTCTCACTAAATATTTATATGTTCGCTTTTATTTTAATAATATAGAGATTGTGGGTCTGGCCTAATCACAGAAAATAGCGGTAAATTTCCTTTGGTCACTGGCACCTCACTCTGCCCAACTGGCTGGTCATTTCCATATTACTCGTTTTTGCTCCATTTGCACCAGCACCTGACAAAACACAAAATAATATAATATACTACTAGTAGCTAAATAAAACAAATAAAAACTATACAATAATTATACAATTTACAGGGGACAAATATGTGTATTTTACCACTTATCAATTGTCTATATCAGTGAACTGTACAAACACTATAGAGTATCTGCATATGAAAACGCCATGAGAACTGAAACAATAATAAAACGCCATTGCATGTAAACTTATAAACGCCATTGCATGTAAACTAATAAAACGCCATTGCATGAAAACTAATAAAACGCCATTGCATGTAAACTCATGAAACGCCAAAAACAGAAGAAGTTGAATTATAAAATATTACTTGCTGGAACGATACGTGGCGTCAAACGAAATCACATCTCCAAACACGTGGTAATTACATTTGGCTTGATCATCACACCAAAAAGTCCCTTCAAACGATTCACTTCGTCTGTGAAGTAATCATACGAGAAATTAGGCTGGGAATGTTTTTTTTCATTCAAATGTCTCACAACCATATCAGCGTCATATTCCCCTATAAACAAGTTAATTTGCCTCTTATAGTTCTTAAATTCAATTTCACTTGCACCCACATCTTCAAAACCGCCAAAACAAGTCTTCATAACATTAAACGCCTTGACGGGACCCAAGTTCAGCTTAGACATGTTGTGTATAACATGCTTTTGGAGCTGAGTGAGGTGTCGTTCAGTTGGAAGAAAATGCTTATCAGGAAGTTCAACAAGATCATGGTTGTGCTCCTCGACAAACTTATACACCTTCCATGATCCAGCCTCAAAAGTACACATAACAGTGCACCACAATCAGTCCTCTTTGAAAAGTTGGATCGTACTAATCGCTCCATTTGATTGAGGTCCAACGTATCAACCTTCTTGTCCTTGTATAACCCAGATCTCGTACACAAGTAATACGTAATACGTAAGACACCTTTAGAGTTTGTCTTTGTAGTCCCTTTCTTGACTGAAAACCCACACTCCTTGGCATACTTAACATACATTGAATAACAATCATCGAGGCTTGAGAATACCATGTCCATTGTGGGCTTTATTTCTTCACTGACGTCAGGAATGATAAATGGTAATCCAATTTTGGGGCAAAGCCTTTGACTCGAGGAAGCAACTTCGTCTGAGAAAGCACAGGAGGAACAGAAAATCAGAAAAACACCATTAAAAATAGAAAATATCTCATAATAACATTATATATTAAAACGCCATTAATTGAATAATAAACAAGACATAATAAACACATAATTTAAAAACGGCATGATAAAAACGTCATGAGATGAATAATTAAAAACAGTTAACAACATAAATAATTAACAAAATATAACATCATAATGAAAACGCCATAATTAACAAAACTGATGTCTACACAAATTAACAAATAGTAATAACTTATGTTCACAAATACTACAAAATAAAATTGAAAGCTAATCAAATAGATGTAAAACACCAATGATCGTAAAAACATAAGAAATATACTAGATCGTAAACGACAATTAAATTAATATTGAAAACTCCAATTATCAGTTCTTAGTAATTGTTTAAATACCAATTAAAAGGCGATTAAATTGCATAACTGAATAACGCCATTGAAAATCATACAACACGTTATAAAATACTAATATAAAAAAACAATGAAACAAAAGAACAAAACGCCATATCTGTTGCGTGATTTGCTGGAACAAAAATAGAAAACGCCAACGAATTTTACTTTGTCGAACAGAATCCACGTTAGACACCATAGATTTGAGAAAACTTGCAAAGGAGGTAACAGCTAACAAGAAATCTTTGGAGTTTTAATTTGAAAGAGATTTATAACGCGAATAAGGAGGGAACGTATAAAAGGACAATCGTACCCCTGCATAACAATTAGCGCACCCTTCCACGTGTTGGGCCAGGATCCGTTCTCACCGTTCTCACACTTTTCACCGTCCTCTCCTGGTCTCGTTTCTAATTAAATATACGTGGGTATGTGAATTTAAAGGGTTTTATAGATGTAATAACGAAGTTTAAATAAAATAACCCAAGGTGTTTTATAGATCAAGGTAGAATACAAGTATAATGGAAATAAACTGGGTGACAGATACATGGCTGAAATATTCTGGTTTTTACATAACTTAAGAAAAGTCAATAAATACACATACCTTTTCGTTACATATTGTATCATTTATACAGACACAGTGTAATACAATAGATTAAAGAAACATTTATCTCTTGTTGTATGTTTCGTAATGACAATAAATAAAATTTAAGGTCAATTACTATTTAGAGTTTGTTTGAATTAAAAATTCAAGGACGTGGCTTTTCCATAATCAAAAATGTAGACGAACTTAAAGTGTTAAGGCTGCTCGGTGTGGGGGTCGTCCAGGCCCGGCCTGGCCTGTCAACGCCCCTCAACACCATTTCCCTTGGAACGGCTGCGTCGAGACCGGCATGGCCAAGACGTTGAGGACGGGCCGGATGAAGACAAAAAGTAGCCGTTACAACGGCTAGATTTTTTTTTAAAGAAAAATTATTTTTTCTTTCCCACTTTATAAATATATGCCCTTTATTCCCCTACTTTTAACCCAAATTTTCCAATCTCTCTAACTTTTTTATACACCACCATATTTTTATATAGTTTTGGGCATGTTTTCATCTTCTTCATCGTGGTGTTCGTCATCTTCGGGTGAGGGCGATTAATTTTTTGCGAACTTCGTTATGCAGGCAACATAGATGATCATGGAGGAAGAGGAAGAAACGTCGCCACAACCGCAAACTAGGGCAACCGCCTTAAACCGAGACCGAGAAGGTTATCTTTATTTTTTGGTGACGACATGCCGGATGAAAACTAGTAGTTTTTTTATTTTTTTAAGTTTAGGTTGTTTTTTAGTATAATGTTAGAATTAATATTTATTTTAGAGTTTAAATTAATTTTAGTTTTATATATATATGTTGCATATTTAATTTGTCAAAATTAAAAAGATAAATAAATTAATAAGTGGGAGGCACATCAACCATTTCTCTTGTTTCATCCTTGGAGGGCATCCTTCTTGGATGTTAACGTGGCGCTCAGGTGAAGGGGCATTCTTCAAAGACTTGACTCCTCCCGCACCGAGTAGCCTAATTGTTGATAAAAGTGATAATCAACAAAGTAGGACATTTAATGTTGTCTACAAAGAATATTTTAGAGATTTATAACTTTTATTGTATTAATAGATTTGTAAATTGTAGATATAACGTAATTTTTCATTATTAATACATGTATAAAAACCATCAACTCAGTCCTATAAATAGTAATCAAACACACCAATTTATGGAATCTAGAAACACAAACTTTCTTCAGTTCTTAAAGATGAAGATCTCATCTCCACTCACCATTCTGTTTCTTCTTTTCCTTCTTCAACAAACCCTACTTTCAGCCATGGCAGATTTACAACTCATAAAAAACACATGCAAAGGCACACCTTCCTCCAGTTTATGCCTCAAGATTCTATTAGCTGACCCCAAGAGCCAAAATGCAGATCTAACAGGGTTAGCACTCATCGGAGTTGATGCAATCAACAACAAAGGTCTCGAAATCTTAAAGCAGATTGTTGCTCTTAAAGAGTCTAGGCCAGAGTTGGGACCGGTGTTGGATCACTGTGCGGAGGTGTATCTTGCGGTGGTTGATGCGGATGTGCTGTCGTCTAGGGATGCGTTGAGAACTGGCATGGCTAAGTTTGCTGAGCAAGGAATGGCGGATAGCGCGGTGGAGGCACAGGTGTGTGAGGGGAGTTTCGGTGAGCATGGTCACACGTCTCCAATGTTGGGCTCAAACAATGCTATGATTGATGTTGCCAACGTAGTTAGGGCCATTGTTCATATTTTGTTATATGGTTAGTGACATGATTACAATAATAATTGAAATGATGGTTATCATTTAATGTTTAATAATAATTGAAATGATGGTTAACATTTAACGTTTTTGATGTGTTAATTACATTAATATTAATATTAATATTAATATTAATATTAATAAATTACATTAAATGTGAACAAATACGTGTAATATAGCCAACAATACATGTAATATAGCACAATGTATTATGCAAAATAGATTGGATAAAATGTATATAATACCTATAACAGAAATTAGTATCATCCAATTCCAAATAGGCAAATGTAGTTGTACTTTCGATGATAAACTCACTCGTAAGAGGTTGTGTGTTTTTCTTTAGTCGAATGGAACTAGATTAAGGTAGATGTTTGATAATCAGATCGATATGAGAGTTCAGTCTCTTGTTTCATGAAAATATAACTAGAGAGAGTTCTTTTTTAATACGTTCTTGTGTTAATAAGAATGAAGTGGCATACTCATTTTTATAGTCACATAAAAAATGAAAATGCAAAATTATTTTATAATAACCTAAACTAAATGCATTAACATTAACATAATTTTTGACATGGGTCACAATAATAATAGAAATTATATAAATAAATATAAAAATGGTAAAGACACTTTCTTTATATATTTGGGAAATTGTAGTAATCATACCGTGTACAAACCCTAACGAAATAACTTATAATACA
The DNA here is from genome assembly GCF_002127325.2 of Helianthus annuus. NCBI lineage: Eukaryota > Viridiplantae > Streptophyta > Magnoliopsida > Asterales > Asteraceae > Helianthus > Helianthus annuus. Next base: position 62,115,575 of record NC_035445.2, read on the forward strand.
ACATATGTAATTAAATTGATTCAAATTATAGTCTTCAAAAAAAGCTTTAACCGTGTCTTCTTATATGGTCCGTTGTGTTTTCATTCCGTAGTGTAGGCTTCAACGAGGTATCGAACCACGTCTTCTATACAATAATTTCCTAAAAAAAAAAAAAACCAAACAACTGTTGATGGTTGTGTCTGAGGCACATGTTCAACACACTTTCCTTAAAAAACAGATTTCGCGCCTCTACTAAAGATGACGCATCTGTCTCCTAGGGTACAACAGTCGAAGCAGTCTGTACTGCCGGAGAAGGCCGCATGCCCGAGGTTACACCGGGTAAAATCATAGTGTTAAAACTTTTGGAAACTAAGAACAAAAATGTAGTTGAATCGTGTAGAGAAACTTAACATATGGGTCTTCAAGTACTTCTACTCCAAGGACTCTTAATGCATACATCTCTCTTTCTTGTATCTTTTTACTTATATTTTTTCTTTTATGTAATCACATCAAAAGAGGCACATAACCTACTAAGTATGCAAAAGCCATGGGTGGTGAAAAGTCCAATATAATTAGGCTAGAGGGTATGGTGATGGTCCTCCAAGGGAGGATGATCCGCCACGTAGGCGCCACGTCATAGTTCTCCCAAGGATGATCCATCCCACAAAACTAGGGGGTATGGGAGGATGGTCCTAGTCATAGTCCTCCCCACCACTTTTATGTTTTTTTATTTTTTTTAATCATTTACTTTTTTTAACATTTAACAAATAAACTACCAAAATATTTTCATTAATATTAAAAAACATTATCTAAACTTAAAAAAAACATACACTAAAAACAACAATTATATTATTTTTTATTTTTAATTAAAAAAAAAACTAAACCTAAACAAAAAAAGTAAAATAAAAAAAATAAAATATTCTCCAATTGGTATCTTCTCTCTCCCTCAAAGGAAGCAAAAAAGTAAAATAAAAAAATTAAACAATTGACATCTTCTCTCTCCCTCTCACAGTATCAGTCGTCTTCTCGAACACCCCCTCTCTCTCTCTAAAACCTAAAACCAGACACACACTCTCTCTAAAATGCAAAATATTGTAATTGTTTTTTTTTATTTTAAACGGTCACATTTGAAGGGGCCCACCAAATTTGGATCGTCGCCACCGGCAAGAACTTGACGGTGAGGACGGGACGGGGAGGGCCCAGGATGGTTTGCCGGCCGTCGCCGGAGCTCGACGGGGTGGGGACGAACCCCATACCCCCTAGCCTTAGAGACTTAATTTTGACATAAAATCTCTAATCAATTGTAATAAAACAAACTATACTCAAGAGTTGTCATCAATACACCACATGAAAAGTTTATTATTCTAATAGAAAGCTAAACAAGTGACATAAATAACTCTACTCAAGAGTTTGTCACTATATGTAGAATTTAATATTAATAATCTCAATAAATTTACTTCATCAAATTTTAAAAATCTCCAACATTTTCTTTTCGATCATATATGTTAACGAAAGCCATAGACTATGGGGTATGGAGGAGATTGGGTTGGGGCATTGCTCGATACGTAGTGAGGGTGGGATCCACAAGGTAATACTCAAAAACTAGGGGTGCGGTGTAACGTGGCTTAGCTTGGCGTGACCAGCCATATGGATTTTTTTTGTTTGGCAACGGCTACCCCCAACGTCTAGATCGAACCAGCCAACCAAAGCCAGCCATATCACCTAGCCCCGCACCCCCCCCCCACGCCAGGCTCAATCCCCACGCCAAATGGGCAATGCCATACCCAACGCTTGCCCGATATAGTATAACCAGCATTAACACCAAACTGCCACCCCAACCCACACCCCACACCCCACATTCTAACAATCACACATGTTTAGCTTAAAGCATTCGGACCATCCAACTTTCAATTTCCACGCATTCTCATTAGCAAGAATACAAACTCTTATGTAGTAATATAATAGAATATGATTTCTTATTATATGTGTTGGACATAAGTGAATAGCCATTTATGATTTATATATTACATGTAATAGGTTAGAAACCTTTGTGTTATATATATTTGTGTTAAAATAAAATTCAATTAAAAAATTATAACGAATAAATACACATCGTAGTAATCAATTCTTCATTAATAATTACATTTCAATTTTACACTTTCTAATAAAAAGAACTATGTAACATCTTTACGAATCTCTAAAAACTTCTTTATACACAATATTCACGACGGTCATAGTTGTAAGTTTACCATCTTTATCGACAATTACCAGTTTAAGTCCATCTCTGCTTTTTTACTCTGGACAAAGCAACGTAAAACTAGCCGTACGTAAACAGTGGTTGTCCGACAAATAGCCCAACTTTAGACAAAGATTTACCTTGACTCTTATTTATTGTCATGGCAAAGCATATCATAATAGGAAACTATCTTCTTTTAAATTTAAACGGAATTCTCTTGTCAGATGATGATAAAGTAGTTCGAGGAATAAAAGTTCGATTACCTATATTACTACCAGATATTACTTCAGCTTATATAACACGGAATCCTAGAGTCAAAAACTTTAGTTGAGTCCCGTTATCCATTTTTTATCAACGTTTCGTAATAACATGATAGGAACACCGACTTTTAGTGCTAATCGGTGATGTGGCAAACCTGATATTTTGAGTCCGTAGAACATCAGATGAATATAATTTTGGATCAAAACCATCCTCTATTTTCTCAAACTCGCAGGTACTATCGTAACTCAAGTATTCCTTTGCTTCATGGGGAGTCTAAAATATCAATCGATCATTAATTTCGTCTACAACTTCATTAGTCGAAGCAAGAATGACCCTTTCTTGGAAAAATGTTCCAGTACTGAAATTTTGAAAATTTGAAGGATACATGAAATCAATAAGATCACCAACAGGATCATCTGAATCTAGAATAAGATCATTTGGTACTTCAATAATTGCCTCACCATCATTTCGACCACCTATGTTCTCTTCACCTAAATCCAACAACCAATTTGCAAAAAAATGTCACACCCTGATTTCTCGGTGGGCCCGGACTTGGGGTATATGCGTGACGATTGATATTAGTAATCACAATGCACAACAGAAGATGAAAAATTAAATTAAATTACACAAAAGTACAAAACGGAAATAAAGTACAAAACTAATACAAATTGTTCGTACCCGAAGATCCACAGGCAGATCTAATGATATATAAAATAAGACTTGAGACTAATAAGGTCTTTTTCGAGGAGTCGCAAATTCCAATATGTCTAGACCCAAGCAGCTCTAGCCTATTCTGTACTTGCTAAATAACATGTGTTTAGTCTTTTGAAAATACGTCATTTTTCACTGGTAAATACAATTAATCGACTCTTTCGAAAATATTTTCAAAATGTATTTGATACCATTTGGTATATCATTTTTTAAAGAGTAAATTACAAGTTTTGCCTTTTATGTTTGTCCCAAATTTCAGGCGCTGTCCTTTACCTTTAAAATTGATAAGTTTTGTCCTTAATGTTTCAAAATCTTGCACGTTATGTCCTTTAAGCCAAACCCAATTAATTTTTTTTGTTAAATGCAGTCATGTGCAAGGCACATGGGGGTAAAGTTGTCATTTTACTAATGTATTATAAAGGGTATCTTATAAAATTAAAAATCTAATCCACCACTCTATAACTCTCTCTCCCTCCACCAGATTTTCTCCCCCTTTCTCTCTCTATATTAACATATACGCATCTTCATCTTCTACATTACCCAACCCTGAAACACCCTAGCCCCCATCCCCGTCGACCATCTTTTTCGCCTGAAAGATCTGAAAACCCCAACTTCCACCATCGCTCAAAGATCTGAAAACCCCAACTTCCACCATCGCTCAAAGATCTGAAAACCCCAACTTCCACCATCTTGTTCGCCTGAAAGATCTGAAAACACCATAGCCCCCATCCCCGTCGACCATCTTACCCATTTCTCGGCGTCTTTGCTCAAAGATCTGAAAACCCCAACTTCCACCATCGCAAGGTTGAGCTGAATGTGGATCGGTGGTGATAAGTAATATGTGAATCGGAGGTTAGGGGTGGCTGAATATGGAGGTTTTGTGTGGAAATCGGTGAGGGTGGTTAAAGGCGGTAGTTGTGGCGGTTATGGTCTTCATCACATCAGATCTCAAGATAGGTTTATGGGCAGTAGTTGTGGTAATGATGTCGGTGAAGGGTGGAGGGTGGTGGTGATGGTGGCCGTAGTGACAGTGGCGATGGAGGGTGGTGGTGACGGCGAGGGTGGAGGGTGGTGGAGATGGCGGTGAATTGGGTTTTATTTGAGTAGAAGTTTAAGGTTTGTTTTGCAAACTTCAATTTGTTCAATTTTTGATTTCAATCTCGTTAATTGTAGTCGATTTGAAGTATCTGTTCATTTTGTCATACTTGAATGAATTTATTCATTTGTTTTGTTTGCGGATGTTCAATCTGTTGCTGGGTTCAATCTGTTCATTTGTTGTGTTGGCGGATGTTCAATCTGTTACTGGGTTTGATCGCTGAAGATCGGGTTCGGCTACGGTGGTTGTGGGAGGTGATTAGGGACGGCGGCAGTGGTTGTGTTAGGGGCGGTGGGTGAAGCTGAGAGAGAGAGAGAAAGAGTTGATGGTGATGATGGGTTGATGGTGGCGTTTCTGGTGGGTGATGGCGGTTAGAGGTGGTGGAGTGTTTCTGGTGGTGAAGGGTGACGATGATGGTGGTGGTGGTGGGTGTTTGATTCAGTTCTGGTGGGTGATGGCGGATTGAGTTTAGAGAGAAAGAGAGATGAATTGCAGAGAGAGTTGGGGAAGATTATGATTAATGATTTCATATATATAAATAATAGTAATAATAATAGTATTTTTTAATATTAATATTAAATATATAGGTAAAAAGACAAAAATACCCTTGGATGATCAGTTTTAACAAAAAAAAAATTAACTGGGTTTGGCTTAAAAGACATAACGTGCAAGATTTTGAAACATTAAGGACAAAACTCATCAATTTTAAAGGTAAAGGACAACGCCTGAAATTTGGGACAAACATAAAGGACAAAACTTGTAATTTACTCTTTTTTAAAATAACTTGGGACAAACTATCTCTCTTTTTACCAGCTTTACATGCTTGTCAATACAGCTGGGGACCGGAAACTAAACGCCGGTACATGATTAATCGACACACCATGTTTTCAGTATCATATAAATATAACAATATCGTCTGTCAGGTGTATGCCTACACCCCGCGCTTAGGTCATGGCCATTTGCAATTAAATGAGTCGGGATATCTAGGACACGGTCGTATTAAGCCCTAATGTTTAAGTTATCAAGCAAAACACATTAAAATTGTCACACCCCCAAAATCCACATGAGGAGTACCACCGCTTGGAGGCGTGACATGACCAGGATCAAGCCACCAATCATATTGAACATATAAGTAAATAGTAAAAGTCATTCATCAATATGAAAGGTGTTTTCAAAACCAAACATAATCAAGTGTGTAGCGGAAGCAATAATGTAAAATCCCAGCATAATATCAACTTTTGAAATATCATAAAAGTGTTTAACTTAACATCCATGATCCTTGCCAACAACGACTGCGCCTCCCGTGCAAGCTCCATGAGTACCTATGGTCCTGCAAGGCATGTAACAGAGAGTTAACAACTAGTTGAGCGAGTTCACAGTAAGGTATTCAATCAATGCGTTCGTTATTCACAAGTAGTAAGTTCTTTGCATCAACATGCGTAATTAACTAAGCCTGTTGTATGTTCAATTAGTGGGGGCTTCCCATGTCATATGCACTAGACTAGTTGTACCAGTATAAGTTTACGTAGGTTTTACGTAAGTGTTCTTCTCAATCCGAGAACAGAGGTACGTACGAGTTTTACGTAGGTTTTACGTAAGTGTCCTTCTTATCCCGAGGACAGTGGTACGCGTGAGATTTACGTAGGCTTTACGTAAGTGCCCTTCTCAACCCGAGGACAGTAGTATGCATAAGTTTACGTAGGTTTTACGTAAGTGCCCTTCACAACCCGAGGACAGTGGTAAGTAGTCTAGTTGTGGCGAACGTACAAGTCTATCTTAACCATCAATACCATTCCATCAATACCATTCCCAACCCACCGGGAATCCCATGCCTTGGAAGTGTGAACTCACCTTGGTTTGCTCGGCAGATACACAGAAAGGTCAATCAAGCTATATTGTGGTCAACCACGTCCTAACATAGGTGTACCATACAAGTCAGGTTCGTATTTAGGTAGTGCACGTGTGTTTTCTACACACATTCTAACAAGTTGTGTACAAGTATTGATCATGGCATACATGTATAATCATGGCAGTTAACAGTTCATACGTTATATGTTCAACAGTAGAAAGCACGTAACAAACAAAGCCCAACAGTGCGGCCCAATTACTTAGGCCCGTAACAGTGTGCAAGTCCAACAGTATATACGGTTATATGGTCTCGAGTCGGGACTAGAGATCTCGAGTCGAGACTAGGCGGTCTGGAGTGGAAGTCTTGGTGTTCTCGAGTCGCAACTAAGAGGGTCTCGACTTATGCATTTATCACTCGAGACTGGATGGTCTCGAGTCAGGTCTCGAGTCACAACAGGACTCGCAATCGTGGTCTCGAGTCGTGTTGTTGGGGTGCTGGTGATGTGGTCTCGAGTCGAGACTGTGAGTTCTCGACTCGCAACCCGTGTCGAGATCATGAATGTAACAGATTTCCTTATTTTCACCTCAATTATCTCTGTAACATTTGCTAACAGTTTTGGCAGTTTCAACTTAGATCAAATCAATCATTAATCAGCATTCAAACATATTCATATCACCGTAATCATCATCAATTCAAGAACAACTAATCAATATCATACAGAACATATGATCGGATCATGTGATTAACGAATTCAAAGACTATCATGCAACCTATTGCTTATCACTCGAATCAAAATAATCAAAATCACATACTCGAAATTCATCACACCCATCCATGAAATCGGTATCAATCAATTTGGATCAAATCATGCTCTTAGTCATTCAAACAACACAACCTCATCACATATATATATACGTATCGATATCCGGCATGTGAGTCTAATTCATAATCATAGTTTTAACCACGTATTTTCTAGCATGAAAACCAAATCGAAGACACCACAAAACAATAACAATAAAAGAAATCCATAACTGATACTAACCAGAAAACTGAAGAACTAGGTTGGTCGAGATTGAGAGGTCTCGGGTGCAAGGTTTGCCGTCGAACAAGAGAGAGAGAGGAAGAGAGCTTAGGGTTTGTGTGTGTTGGTGATTTGTAAATTATGAAAATCGAAACCCCTAAATGGGTTAATGAACATGCACAAGAGAAGTGGGCCGAACCCATCAACGGGCTGCCCTTGGTCTCGAGTCGGCCAAGTGAGTGGAGTTGGGCCGAGAGAAAGGGGTGTGGCCAGAAATAAAGTGTGCGGCCCATACATGATAACACGTAACATAATAAAACCCATAACATTCAACGCAATCATACATATCAACTAGTCACGTAATGCTCATACAAGTTTCAATAAGCACAAAGATAGGTTCTGGAATACGAGTTGTCACATTATCCCCAAGTTGAAAGAAATTTCGTCCCGAAATTTGGTACGTACTCACTGAGGAAGCTAGTAAGTTGCATGGTTTTCCTGGTTTTCCTGGGGTGTCACATCCTCCCCCCGTTGGTTTGGAATTTCGTCCCGAAATTCCGCAGTAGCTTCAGCCTCAGTAGTGGTTGTACTGTTTGCGAACAATTGGGGATACTTTTGTTTCATTTGGTCTTCACGTTCCCAGGTGAACTCTGGTCCACGACGGGAGTTCCAACGAACTCGAACAAGAGGTATTCTGGTGTGCTTGAGGACCTTAACATCCTGGTCCGTGATTTCGACTGGTTCCTAGACGAATTGCAACTGTTCGTCGATAGTGAGCTCCTTCAAAGGAACTATGAGGGTCTCATCTGACAGACACTTCTTCATATTCGACACGTGGAAAACGTTGTGAACTGCACCGAGTTCTGCTGGTAGGTTTAGTTTGTAGGCCACTTTGCCTATTCTTTCTATTATTTCGAACGGTCCGACATACCGCAGATTGAGCTTGCCTCGTTTGCCAAAACGAACTACACCTTTCCAAGGTGAGACTTTGAGTAGCACTCGATCCCCAACCTGGAACTCGAGTGGTTTCCTGCGCTTATCAGCGTAGCTTTTCTGACGGTCACGAGCCGCCGCCATGCGTTGCCGTATCTGTGCAATCCGTTCAGTAGCATCAACTACAAGTTCTGGACCTGTGATCTGACTATCCCCCACCTCTACCCAACAGAGAGGTGACCGGCATTTACGTCCATACAATGCCTCGAATGGAGCGGCTTGGATGCTGGTATGGTAACTGTTATTGTACGAAAACTCCACTAACGGGAGATGCTTTTCCCAGCTGTTGCCAAAATCAATAACACACGCCCGGAGCATGTCTTCTAGAGTCTGGATAGTGCGCTCATACTGCCCATCCGTCTGAGGGTGATAAGCTATGCTCATGGCTAATCGTGAGCCAAAAGCTTTGTGCATTGCTTGCCATAGTTCTGAAGTAAATCGTGCATCACGATCCGAAATAATAGAAGTTGGCACTCCATGCCTCAAAACAACTTCTTTCAAGTAGACGTCTGCTAAGGTAGAGAACTTATCTGTTTCTTTGATAGCCAAGAAGTGAGCAGACTTAGTGAGTCGATCCACGATCACCCAAACGGTATCGTTACCACGCTGAGATCTAGGTAGGCCAGTAACAAAATCCATGGAAATTTCCTCCCATTTCTATTGTGGTATCTTGGGTTGCTGAAGTAGGCCTGATGGTTTCTGGTATTCCGACTTGACTCTCGCACAAGTCAAGCACTTGCTAACGTATGTTGCTATGTGAGCTTTCATGCTAGGCCACCAATACGTAGTTCTGAGATCGTGGTACATTTTATCCGAACCTGGATGTACCGAGTAGCGAGACTTATGTGCTTCGTCCATTACAAGCTCGCGTAAGTTGCCATATAGTGGGACCCAAATACGCCCGTTACATAATAGGCGCCGTCTTCCTTCTGTTCTAATCGTTGCCTTGAGCCACGTAAGGCTTCAGCCCTGACGTTTTCTGGTTTCAATGCTTCTGCCTGAGCATCTCGTATCTGTGCAGGAAGACTAGACTGAATAGTAAGTTGTAATGCTCGTACGCGTCTAGGCGCCGTATCCTTTCGACTGAGAGCGTCAGCCACAACATTGGCTTTGCCTGGATGGTACTTGATGGCACATTCGTAATCATTCAGTAACTCGACCTATCGTCGTTGACGCATGTTCAATTCCTTCTGCTTGAAGATATGCTCGAGACTCCTGTGATCGGTGTAGATGGTGCACTTGGTACCGTACAGGTAATGTCGCCATATCTTAAGCCCGAAAAAAACAGCTCCCAGCTTTAAATCGTGCGTAGTATAGTTTCGTTCATGAACCTTAAGTTGACGTGACGCATAAGCAATGACCTTGTCACGTTGCATTAGCACACATCCAAGACCTTGAATGGATGCATCACAATAAACCACGAAATCATCTGTGCCCTCTGGCAATGAGAGAATAGGCGCACTGCAGAGCCTATCTTTTAAGTGCTGAAAAGTTGTTTCCTGAGTACTACCCCAACGGTAGGTGACACTCTTCTGTGTCAGTAGTGTAAGCGGCTGTGCAATCTTGGAAAAATCCTTGATAAACCTCCTGTAATAACCTGCCAAACCCAAGAATTGGCGAATTTCCGTTGATGTGCGAGGCGCAGGCTAGTTTTTGATCGAATCTACCTTGGATGGATCAACATGAATCCCATCCTTGTTTACCACGTGGCCTAGAAAATGGACTTCACGAAGCCAGAAGTCGCATTTCGAGAATTTTGCATACAGCTGCTCTGCTCGAAGTAGTTTCAAAATGAGTCGTAAGTGATGCTCATGTTCCTCCTGACTCTTAGAATAGATCAGGATGTCATCGATGAAGACAATCACAAACTTGTCTAAATAAGGCTTGCACACTCTGTTCATAAGATCCATGAAGACTGCAGGCGCGTTTGTTAACCCGAATGGCATAACTAGGAACTCGTAGTGGCCATAGCGAGTTTTGAATGCTGTTTTGGAGACGTCCTCATCCCGGACTCTCAGCTGATTGTAGCCTGAACTCAGATCTATCTTTGAGTAGTAGCTCGACCCTTGCAATTGGTCGAACAGGTCGTCGATGCGTGGAAGAGGATAGCGATTCTTCACTGTCACCTTGTTTAGTTCGCGGTAATCTATACACATCCTGAAAGTACCGTCTTTCTTCTTCACAAATAATACTGGAGCTCCCCAAGGCGAAGAGCTAGGACGAATGAAACCCTTATCCAAGAGTTCTTGTAATTGTTTGGACAGTTCTTCCAGTTCAGTTGGAGCTAAGCGATACGGGGCACGAGCTATTGGTGCTGCTCCTGGAGCTAGTTCAATCTGGAATTCGATCTGGCGATGAGGCGGTAGCCTAGGTAAATATTCAGGAAACACCTGAGGAAAGTCGCGTACTACTGGAATGTCCTCCAATCTCTTCTCTTTCGTTGATGCGTCAGTAATAAGCACTAAAATAGCGGTGTGGCCCTTTCGCAAACACTTCTGGGCCTTAAGAAAGGAAATGATGCCTACTACAACACCACTTTTGTCGCCTTGAACTTCGAGAGGTTCTTTACCAGAATGGGGAATACGAATAATCTTCTCCTTGCATAAGATATCTGCTTGCTGTTGGGATAGCCAATCCATACCAATGACGATGTCGAAACTACCCAGAGTTATAGGAATGAGATCGATAGAGAAAGTCTGACCAGCTAGGATAAGATTACAACCCTGAACTATGTGTGTGGCCTCTAGACTTTTACCGTTAGCTAACTCTACGACATGCTTAGTGTTCAGAAGTGTGGGTGTACGTTTGAGCATTTGACTAACTTTCAGTGACATATAACTGGTATCTGCACCCGAATCAAACAAAACAGTAACATAAAAGTCGTCGAGAAGAAACTTACCCATAACCACGTTAGGATCGTTCCTTGCGTCACCCTGCCCCAGCACAAATGCACGACCCCTAGCGCCTTGTTCCCATCATTGTTATTTCCCCCGTTGTTGTTCCCATTGCTTTGGTTATTGTTGTTGTTGTTGTTCTGGTTTCGGTTTAGCTGGGGGCAGTGTCTCTTGAAGTGACCTTCAGCGCCACAATGAAAACATCCCTTGTTGCCCTGTTGCTGATTCTGTGGCGTTTGCTGCTGCTGCTGGCGATCCTGAGTTACAGGCCGTGGGCTCCTACAATCCTTGGCCTCATGACCCATCTTGAGACACCTCTGACAATGACCCTTGTTGCACTGGCCACTGTGGTGTCTGTTACAATTGTTGCACTTTGGGTGATTTCCTCGGTATACACCCCGTCCCTGATTGCCCGAAGATTGCTGACCAGGGCTCTGATAGTTGTCAGTCTTTCGCTGCTGAACCTGAGACTGAACTGTAGCTGAACCCTTGCTAGAATCCCCATCCCATTTCCTCTTGTTGTCACTGGGAGTAGCAGGAGTGGCAGAAGTGGTAGCGGTAGTAGTAGCACTGATACGTTTTGGCAGCCTGTTCTGTTCCACTGCCTGATCCGTGAGGCGATGAGCAAGACGTTGAATATCCTGGATATTATCAAGGTTGGCCGATGTCACATGGCTCTGAATTTCTGGTGCTAGCCCTTTGAGATACAACTCTATACGCTTGATAGGAGGGTCCACCATAGTTGGACACAAGATGGCCAGTTCGTTCGACCGTTTCGTATAAGCCTCAATTTCCGACCCCGTCATTTTCAAATGAAAGAACTCCACTTCTAACTTGTGGATGTCATCACGTGTGCAGTATTCCCGCTTGATATGTTCCTTGAAATCATTCCAAGGAGTGGCGTTAGCAGTTGCCAGCCCTAAAATCTGAACTTGCGCATTCCACCAAGTCAGCGCAATGCCTTCTAGAGTACCAGTGGCGTACTTCACCCTGCGAGCCTCAGGGCATTCACACATCTCAAACACGGACTCGAGCTTTTCAAACCAATGGAGGAGTCCAACTGCTCCTTCAGTGCCACAGAACGTGCTAGGACGACAGTCCATGAAAGTCTTGAAAGTGCAAACAGGTTGCTGAACGTGTTGACCTCCTGCTTGGGCGGCTGCAAGTGCCGCAGAAACTTGTTCGTTAATGAGAGCCATCAACTGGGCTTGAGTCATGTTAACGCGTCCACTCATGATCTTCATATCAAAGGGAACATAAGTGAGGGAGGTTCGCGAAAAGTGCGATGACAGAAGAGCGTAAGCACATAAGTGTTCTCAAGCAATAGTAGTTATGTGTATCTAAGCATACCATGAGTAAAGTTCTATATAATCTAGCAAGTAGGCAATAAAACATATACCATATTACCTGGAATGTTGAGTCTTGCACGTGGAGCGAGGCGTCGTTGTGGATCGTTGAGCACTGTACAGGTCATAGTCTGGTTTTAATAAAAACATTTTCCCCTTATTAAAACCAAGTTCGCTATAACCAATGGCTCTGATACCAATCTGTCACACCCCCAAAATCCACACGCGGAGTACCACTGCTTGGAGGCGTGACATGACCAGGATCAAGCCACCAATCATATTGAACATATAAGTAAATAGTAAAAGTCATTCATCAATACGAAAGGTGTTTTCAAAACCAAACATAATCAAGTGTGTAGCGGAAGCAATAATGTAAAATCCCAGCATAAGTATCAAGTTTTGAAATATCATAAAAGTGTTTAACTTAACATCCATGATCCTTGCCCACAACGACCGCGCCTCCCGTGCAAGCTCCATGAGTACCTATGGTCCTGCAAGGCATGTAACAGAGAGTCAACAACTAGTTGAGCGAATTCACAGTAAGGTGTTCAATCAATGCGTTCGTTATTCACAAGTAGTAAGTTCGTTGCATCAACATGCGTAATTAACTAAGCCTGTTGTATGTTCAATTAGTGGGGGCTTCCCATGTCATATGCACTAGACTAGTTGTACCAGTATAAGTTTACGTAGGTTTTACGTAAGTGTTCTTCTCAATCCGAGAACAGAGGTACGTACGAGTTTTACGTAGGTTTTACGTAAGTGTCCTTCTTATCCCGAGGACAGTGGTACGCGTGAGATATACGTAGGCTTTACGTAAGTGCCCTTCTCAACCCGAGGACAGTAGTATGCATAAGTTTACGTAGGTTTTACGTAAGTGCCCTTCACAACCCGAGGACAGTGGTAAGTAGTCTAGTTGTGGTGAACGTACAAGTCTATCTTAACCATCAATACCATTCCATCAATACCATTCCCAACCCACCGGGAATCCCATGCCTTGGAAGTGTGAACTCACCTTGGTTTGCTCGGCAGATACACAGAAAGGTCAACCAAGCTATATTGTGGTCAACTACGTCCTAACATAGGTGTACCATACAAGTCAGGTTCGTATTTAGGTAGTGCACGTGTGTTTTCTACACACATTCTAACAAGTTGTGTACAAGTATTGATCATGGCATACATGTATAATCATGGCAGTTAACAGTTCATATGTTATATGTTCAACAGTAGAAAGCACGTAACAAACAAAGCCCAACAGTGCGGCCCAATTACTTAGGCCCGTAACAGTGTGCAAGTCCAACAGTATATACGGTTATATGGTCTCGAGTCGGGACTAGAGATCTCGAGTCGAGACTAGGCGGTCTCGAGTGGAAGTCTTGGTGTTCTCGAGTCGCAACTAAGAGGGTCTCGACTTATGCATTTATCACTCGAGACTGGATGGTCTCGAGTCAGGTCTCGAGTTGCAACAGGACTCGCAATCGCGGTCTCGAGTCGTGTTGTTGGGGTGCTGGTGATGTGGTCTCGAGTCGAGACTGTGAGTTCTCGACTCGCAACCCGTGTTGAGATCATGAATGTAACAGATTTCCTTATTTTCAGCTCAATTATCTCTGTAACATTTGCTAACAGTTTTGGTAGTTTCAACTTAGATCAAATCAATCATTAATCAACATTCAAACATATTCATATCACCGTAATCATCATCAATTCAAGAACAACTAATCAATATCATACAGAACATACGATCGGATCATGTGATTAACTAATTCAAAGACTATCATGCAACCTATTGCTTATCACTCGGATCAAACTAATCAAAATCACATACTCGAAATTCATCACACCCATCCATGAAATCGGTATCAACCAATTCTGGATCAAATCATGCTCTTAGTCATTCAAACAACACAACCTCATCACATATATATATATATATATATATATACGTATCGATATCCAGCATGTGAGTCTAATTCATAATCATAGTTTTAACCATGTATTTTCTAGCATGAAAACCTAATCGAAGACACCACAAAACAATAACAATAAAAGAAATCCATAACTGATACTAACCAGAAAACCGAAGAACTAGGTTGGTCGAGATTGAGAGGTCTCGGGTGCAAGGTTTGTCGTCGAACAAGAGAGAGAGGAAGAGAGCTTAGGGTTTGTGTGTGTTGGTGATTTGTAAATTATGAAACTCAAAACCCTAAATGGGTTAATGAACGTGCACAAGAGAAGTGGGCCGAACCCATCAACGGGCTGCCCTTGGTCTCGAGTCGGCCAAGTGAGTGTAGTTGGGCCGAGAGAAAGGGGTGTGGCCAGAAATAAAGTGTGCGGCCCATACATGATAACACGTAACATAATAAAACCCATAACATTCAACGCAATCATACACATCAACTAGTCACGTAATGCTCATACAAGTTTCAATAAGCACAAAGATAGGTTCTGGAATACGAGTTGTCACATTATCCCCAAGTTGAAAGAAATTTTGTCCCGAAATTTGGTACGTACTCACTGAGGAAGCTAGTTAAGTTGCATGGTTTTCCTGGGGTGTCACAAAAATGGGTTATTTGAATTTCTAGGCATCATTCGCCCTTTATCGAATACCCGACCAAATGGCTAGTGCCTATCCCAAGCCTTAATAAAATAAAATAGGCTAAGAGTATTTACCTGTGCTGTCCTTTACAAATCAAAGATATTTAGCACACCTGTATTTCAAAAACAACCTAAACTTAGGCGCAATTTACTGGATGCTTGTAGTCTGGAAAGAACGGAAACATGATCTGTAAGAATGTTAACGAGTCATAAAAGTCATCGACTTTGACCGGTTAACTTAATAGATACGTACGGTTCGCATAATTAAGCGTTGACCGAATAGAATGTGGTTTATTGTAACACCTTGACGATATTTTATATTTATATTTCATGTTTACTTGGTGATAAATAATATTGACATAATAACTAAGACAATGTAACTTGATTAAGTTGTTTTGACTACTAGTAATTAGTAAACTTATAAAGAAAACATGGATGGTAAACATGTATTGTTAAATGAAACAAACATGAGGGACTAAAAAGGGTTAATGAGGAAACTAGTTATTATTAAACAAAACAAAATAAAAATACAACACACTCTTATGTGTGTATGTGTGTGTGCGACCAGAGAAGGGAAGAACACACCAAAACCCTCCTTCATCAAATTGATCAAATTGGAGGGTGGATTGGGTCATCATTTGAACTTATGGACGTGAACAACGCTTTTCTTCATGGATACTTGGAAGAAGACGTCTACATGAAAATACCACAAGGCTTTTCTAAGGAAAAGGAGACCCAAGTTTTCAAGCTAAAGAAGTCGTTATATGGATTAAAGCAAGCTTCACGGAATTGGTATAAAAAGTTTACCACATCACTCCTCGATCTTGATTTTCAGCATAGTAAGGCAGATTACTCTGTTTTTACTGATAAGAAAGAAGACAATTTTGTAGCGACTCTTATCTATGTTGACGATGTTATTGTGGTTGTTAATGATCAACATTATATTGAAACTGTGAAGGAAGAACTCGATAGACGCTTCAGTATCAAAGTTTTGGGAAACCTCAAATATTTCTTGGCATTGAGGTGGCTCGAACCACTAAAGGCTTGGTGGTGAGTTAGAGGAAATACACGTTTGGTATTCTTGATGATTCTGGGATGGGAGGATGTCCTCCTAACACTTTTCTTATGGAGCCTAATTTAAAACTTGCATAAGGTAACGAATAGCCCAAGGTAGAAGAACACTAGTACCGCCGAATGGTAGGTCACCTTTTGTACCTGCAAGCCACCCGACCAGGCATCACATACGCCG
Source organism: Helianthus annuus (assembly GCF_002127325.2). Taxonomy (NCBI): domain Eukaryota; kingdom Viridiplantae; phylum Streptophyta; class Magnoliopsida; order Asterales; family Asteraceae; genus Helianthus; species Helianthus annuus. Next base: position 62,131,802 of record NC_035445.2, read on the forward strand.
TAAATGTTTTAAGCCAATTTGTTTCAGATTCTCGACAATCTCATCTCGATGCAGCGTTTCATGTGCTTCGTTACTTAAAAAATACTCATGGTCAAGGTATTCTTCTTCCCCGTGATTGTGGCTTCCACCTCACAACATATTTTGATGCGGACTGGCTTGGTTGTCCTTTCACAAGACTTTCACGCACTGGCTATGTTCTTCTCCTGGGAGGTGTCCTAGTTAAACAACAGTTTCTCATTCTTCTGCTTCTTCTGCTGAGGCAGAATATCGTTCGATGACCAATATTGTCAGTGAAGTTTTGTAGATGCGTTGGCTTCTACAAGTCTTAGGCAAGTTCATTGAGGAACCAACTCCTTTGTTTGTGATAACCAGGCAGCCATACATGTTACAAAGAATCTAGTCTTTCACGAAAGAACAAAACACGTTGAAATGGATTGTTATTTTGTACGTGAGCGAGTTGAAAGCCACACGATTATTCCTATCGGTATTGACACAAAGATGCAAGTAGCGGATCTTTTCACAAAGGGTTAGGAGCACCACAGCTACAATTCCTACTTACAAGTTGGGTGTTATCAACTTACACACTCTAACTTGAGGGAGAGTATCAGAAATTGACACATACGCTCAGAGCATATGCTTCTATATAATAGAGCATATATACTCTATAGAGTAGAGCTGATTTTTGGGTTTTATTTGGGTTTGAATTTATTTTCTTTTATTCATGTTGCTCTTGTTATATAAATAGAGATGATGTCTCTTATTCAAATTATTTAATAAAAAGATGAGATTGGGGTTAGTAATACTTGTCCAAGTGGTGGACTCAAAAATTATTTTCTGAGGGTGCGAACGAGGGGTTCAATCAAAATTTCAAGAGGTGCGATCGGGATTTTAGTCTAGAAAATACACTAAAAACTTTTTTTTTTGAGGGGGGCGTCCACCCTCCCAACCCCCAACTTGGGTACGCCCCTGTACTTGTCTCAAATTCGTTTCATTGTCATCCTTAAAACTAAGGATTTTGAACAAAATGTAACAAATCAGTCGCCAAACCCACCGGATTGTTTTGCTGTTTTCAGAAACTTTAGTTAGTGGTTTAGATTGAATTTTTTGTCAAAACTGGCTGAGAAAGAAATGTGTAATCGAAAGAGAGGGTGGTGAGATGGAATTTAGAATGTTTTGACTTATATAGCATGATGTGGATTTTATGTTCTAAAGCGTTTTTATTTGCATCTTAAAAGAAACTATTGCTATAAAAGTTGTAAACATTTTCAGAGCGACTTAACTTGATTTTGATTTTAGGCTTTTATATAGTAAAACGTATGGATAAATAAATACGTTACACTATATAGTATGGGGATCGGCTTTGGACCGTTGCCCACGGCGCCGGTCCTCTTTCCATGTTGCCCCCCCCCCCCCCCCAAGCGGCGTCCTCACCGTCCGCAGGTGGACGTGTCCGACGAGCCACAACAAGACAAAAAACAACCATCCCCTCTCACACACACCTATACATACATATACATTTTAGGTCCATCCTCTCATTTCCATACCTCCATCCTTTTTGCCCCATCCTCACACCCATCCTACGTGGTGCCTACGTTGCGGATCATCCTCCAAGGGAGGACGATCACCATACCGCATAGCCTTACACATAAAATAAATATAAAAAAAATTCTATATTTATCCCATGAAATTAAATGCTTTATTATATTGTATCCATGTTATTGTTATGTTATGTTTTACATAATTTATATCCTTATGTTTTAGTTCTAATTTTAATAAAATAACTAAATAAAAATTAAAGTAAATTGCCAAAATCGTCACTAAAGTTTGGACATGTTTGTCATTTTCATACAAAACAACTTTTTTATACCATATAGTCATTCATTTTTGGAATTTTTGCCATTTTCATCCAAACGTCTGACTTTTTTTTTTTTTTTTTTGCCAAAATCATCACTGAGATTTGAGATTTTTTGTAATTTTCATCCAAATATTTGATAGAAAAAATAAAGCAAATTAGATGTTTAGATGAAAATGGCAAAAAATCCAAAAGTGAAGAACTATATTTTACAAAAAAGTTGTTTTAAATGAAAATGACAAACATGCCCAAACCTCAGGGACGATTTTGGCAATTTACTCTAAAAATTAATATATTAAAATTTGTTTAAATATAAAAAGATATAAATAAAAGAGTAAATTGTCAAATTCTCCCCATAGGTTTGGGTGTGTTTACCAATTTCATCCAAAACAACTTTTTTATACCATAATGACTCCCACTTTTGTGATTTTTTGTCATTTTCATCCAAACATCTAACTTTTTTTTTTACCAAAATCATCCCTGAGATTTTGGATTTTTTGTCATTTTCATCCAAATATTTGATAGAAAATATAAAGCAAATTAGACATTTGGATGAAAATGACAAAAAATCTCAAAAGTGAAGTACACTATTGTACAAAAAAGTTTTGAATGAAACAGACAAACACGCCCAAACCGCAGGGACGATTTTGGCAATTTACTCCAAATAAAAACAATATACCAGTTTTCAAAAGCCATATTCGACAAAACAATAATTAACAAATGTGAGAACAATATAATAAATATTTATACAGACGTTGTTAGGGTTTAATGAGCGCCCAAACACGTAATAAGCAAGAGCAAACACAAGATTTACGTGGGTCAGTCGTAGTCGTGATGTGTAACCTGCGTATACAGGGACAACTAGAGTATTCTTTTTATTCAGATATTAAACATTACAAGTACAAAAGATAAATTTTATAGACGACACAATTAGGTTAAAACCAATAATTAAAGAAATAAGCTCATGGACTGTGACTAGGGCCGTCTGCCCTTACTGTCGCGTCACTGTGTCGAGAAGTTTACAACGCAACATCTATACATATAATAAAGTAAATCATATGAAGGACACATGGCGTTCAATGAGGTGATCTCAACTATTTTTCCCGCCTAAATAAATAAATATAAATAATATTTGTTAATAAGATTTAAATAAAAAATATATTATTTTAATCCATAAGTTTTATCTTTTTATCTTTTACCCTAAACAAATAGATATAGATAGTATTTGTTAATAAGATTCAAATAAAAAATATATTCTAAACAAATAGATATAGATAATATTTGTTAATTAAATTCAAATAAAGAATATATTATTTTAATCTATGAATTATATCTTTTACTATTTTTTTCCATTTATATTTATCTTGTCCTTACTTTACAATAGGAATTATCAAAATTGAATTATAATAAAATAAGCACAGGTAACTCATAGATTCTACTAATGTTTTAGAACCCTAACGTTGTTACTCTCCGGTCGCCGGAAAAAAAGTTTTTGACCGAAAAACTTATTTTTGGCCGGAAAACTCAATTTTTTGTCACAAACCTCTTTGTAACCTTATTACTTTCTTTAGGAACATTTTTTCTACTAAAAGCTCCAATTATTGAGGTCGTCGTAAATTCTTTCATCGCCGGAAAACTCAACATTTTCGTCCCCAACCTTTATGTAACCTTAGATCAGACCTTTAGGAACCTTTTTCCGGCTAAAAACGTTTTTAGTTCCCCGTGTGTTACACGGGTTAAACAATTTAAATTATATAATAAATATTCTTGTAAACGTAAATCAAAGACGGAGACATTTATATATTTTTGATAAATAATGAAACTAATAATAATAGTAAAAAAATCTCATACATGTGTACAGAGGCGTTTCTGAGAATTCATGTACCATGTTTGAGCTCGAAAAAATATGTTCTTCCTTAATGTTTTATTATTATTATTTAATTTTAAAATCAAATTGGTATTTGGCTCACTAAAGCTAATGCCAATGGGCTAACTTCCAAACAATAAAAATTCGAAAAATTTTGTTCTTCCGTAATGTTTTTTTTATTATTATTATTTAATTTTAAAATTAAATGGGTATTTGACTCACTAAAGCTAATGTCAATGGGCTAACTTCCAAACAATAAAAATTGTTTTGTAAAAAAACCTATCTTTGAGTTGGTAAAGGTATACTATTTAAAAAATTAACATATATATCAGATTTTTTTATAAGAAAGCCAATCGAAATCACGGACCCTGTGCGGTGGTCCTCCCCACACACCCTTATCACCGCCCATGCATGTGTATACTCATTTAATTAATCGATATACATTTGATGATATCCTGTATTTTTTTATTCAATTAACATTTTTCTATTTAGTATTATTATCTACAATTTTTTTTAAGTTTTTCTAAATGTATATATAGAGTACGGATGTTACTGAATTTTTGAAGAATAATTTTTAATTTTGACACATATATTCATGCTTATAATTATATAATGTAGTCATGAATTTTTGATTTTTTGGTTAACATTTAAAATTTAACAAAACGTGAACTATGTAGTAAGATAAACATGTATACTAACGGATAAGATCAAATAAAAAGTTCATTTTGCCTAAACTAAGTAAGATGAGAAATAATGTTAACCATTCATTTTTCAAATCAATGGTTGGAAATGTAGGAAAAAAAAAGGAGTGTAATGGTATTTTTAGAAAATCCTATTTATAGACTTTCTCTCTCCACATGCAAGGCACATGCATGGTATCTTGAGAAAATCATATTTATTGACTTTCTCTCTCCACATGCAAGACACATGCATATTTCATTCTTATTTTTTAAACGTTCATAACTTTTTTATACGACTTTATTTTTTCATAAAAAATTCACCATAAAATCGAGCGTTGTTTTATCTTTAATTTGAGTACCATATTGCTATATAAAATATGAAAACAAAAAAAAAAAAACCCATAAAAATGTGTTGTATTTCTTTGTTGTATAACATTTTTTGTGTTGGATTTTTTTACTATATTTTTGTGCTATTTTTTTTGCTGATTTTTTTTGTGATGAATTTTTTTGTCTTAATTTTTTTTAATTTTTTGTGCTAACTTTTTTGTATTATATTTTTTTTGTGCTGAATTTTTTCGTGCTATATTTTTTTATACTAGATTTTTTTGCTATATTTTTTTACTGCATTTTTTGTGCTCTATTTTTTTACTGGATTTTTTGTGCTAGATTTTTTGTACTAGATTTTTTTGTTGTATTTTTTTATAAAACAAAAGGGGTGCCACATGTCATTTTAACACTTCTATTTATAAGGATCAAAATGCCCTTCCTTCCTACTTATATAGAGTGCCACATGTCGTCATCACAATCCTTGTTAGACTACTTAGGCAAAATCTACTTTTTAATAGATCCTTCCTTGTATACTAATTCTAATGTTTGATAATATAAACGAGTCTGGGAGGAAAACTAGAAACATACACGTCTTGTAAAAAAACTTTTTACGGGTCAGGTACATGTATGCAGGGGCGGACCTACGTTACGAGGAACGGGGTCCCCGGACCCCTATCTTTTTTAAAAAAATAGTAGAAACGGTATATAAAATTGTCTATGGACCCCATAAAATAATTTAGTTGGACCCCATAACAATGAAAGTGAGCCTAGTGCAGTGGTAAAACCCCTTGTTTACAAACAAAAGGTCATGGGTTCGATACATGTTTCTTCCTTTTTTTTGTGTGTTTTTTTTGGACCCCATTGTCCAAAAATCCTGGGTCCACCACTGCATGTATGTTATTTGGTGATATTCGATCTAATTGCCCAAATCATACCCAAGTATTTGATACGTAGATATATATATCTATGGGCTCGAATATATAACATAATTTCACAGTTGCGTGTAACCAAAATGATTAGAACCATCAAATCTTAGAGCATTAATATTGAATTCCTTATCCCTATTCCTATAATTTCACTTAAATCACTATATTTTTCTGTTCTTTTTAATTAAATAATATTTTTTATACCTTTGTTATTACCTTTTCTTTCTCCTCCAATCACAACCACTTTCAAAAACATTAAAAAATTCATAAGGGTGAACAGTGTTACCCATATATTTAGACTATACCAAGTGGAAGGGGAAAGCTGGCGTGGAAGCCAGTCCACACCTAGCACACCAACCCGGGAACGACGTGGAGGGCGTCGTTGGTGAGGGGTGAGAAGAATATTGCCGGCGTGGAAGGCAATGTGGGAGACGACGTGGCCCCGTTATATTCAATGTGGTAGACTAGCCGTTAAACGGCTAGTTTAACTAAAAAAAAGTTTTTTTTTTTACTTTTTAAAAATGCCTATACGTTAAACTCATTCAACCCAAATTAAAAAAAACACATAACATATCCAACCCAATTTTCTCTACCCACTTATATTTTCACTCTTAGCTTTGACATCATTTTAATAAAATAGAAGGCTCAAGTTCGTCATCTTCATCGTCATCGCTTGAAAAGCTTCTTTTATTCTCGTTAGATGACGAGGAACCGACTCTAATTATTTCAGCGGTTGAAATTATATTGGAAGGCGAAGGGTGCTCATCAGAATCAAGAGGAGGAAATATATAGTACCCGATCGAATCACCATACATGATTTATTGGTAAGTGATTATTTTTCACGAAACCCTATGTATGATGATACTACTTCTAGGCATCGTTTTCATATGAGCCGAGCCGCTGTTTATTTCTTAAAATATGAAACGATTTATCAAGTAAATATAAATATTTTCAACAAGAAACGGATGCGCGTGGTATTCTAGGATTTAACATGTTGAAAAAGTCACGTCCGCACTTAGACAATTGGCTTATGGCACGCCTTCTGACATTATGGATGAATATATAAAAATACCAGAACAAACCACAAGGGAAAGCCTCCATTATTTTTGAGTGTATGTCATTGAACTATATTTAAAAAAAAATATTTGAGAAAACCTACGTTTCAAGACATAGAACAACTTTTGGAGGCTCATGAAGCGCGACATGGTTTCCCTGGGATGATCGGTAGTTTAGATTGTATAAAATGAGAGTGGGAAAATTGTCCAACTGCATGGTGGATATCATAAAAAACGACTATGATGCTTGAAGCGGTTGCATCACAAGATCTTCTTGGTCTGCCTGCTGCAAATAACGATTTTAATATTCTTAATCAATCATCCATTTTCAACGACTATATAAACGATGTTGAACCGAATGCCTCTTTTTTGTAAATGTTGCAGAGTGCAATTACGGTTATTATCTAACGGATGGTTTTTACCCGGACTATGGCGTGTTTGTAAAATTGTTTACAAAGTGTACAATGTTAGACGAAAAGAGAAAGAAGTTCATTAATGCTCAAATAGCGGCACGGAAAGACATAGAACGAGCATTTGATGTTTTGCAGAAAAGATGGCATATTCTAAGCATATTGTGTAGGATTATGAAAAAACTTAGAATTCGAAATGTGATTTATGCATGGGTTATTTTAAATAAGGTGACCAACCAAGTAACATACTCACAATCACAAATTTACAGGGGAGCAATTGTGAATGCTATTGGTACTTTTGTTACATGTATATTTGAATTTGACATTAATGACGTCAAATTTTAGAAAATAATAATAACATAAAACTATCAAATCCAAGTGTCTTTATAAATAGCAAGCAAACACACTAACTTTCAAGCTAAAAACACAAACTTTCTATAGTTCTTGAAGATGAAGTTCTCGTTTCCTCTCACCATTCTCTTACTTCTTCTCCTTCTCCAACAAACCCTACTTTCAGCCATGGCAGATATACAACTCATAAAAAACACATGCAAGGGCACACCTTCCTCCAGTTTATGCCTCAAGATTCTATTAGCAGACCCCAAGAGCCAAAATGCAGATCTAACAGGGTTAGCACTCATCGGAGTTGATGCAGTCAACAACAAAGGTCTAGAAATCTTAGAGCAGATTGTTGCTCTTAAAAAGTCTAGGCAAGAGTTGAGACCGGCGTTGGATCACTGCGCGGAGGTGTATCATGCGGTGGTTGATGCGGATGTGCCGTCGTCTAGGGATGCATTGAGAACTGGCGTGGCTAAGTTTGCTGAGCAAGGAATGGCAGATAGCGCGGTGGAAGCGCAGGTGTGTGAGGGGAGTTTCGGTGAGCATGGTCGCACGTCTCCAATGACGGGCTCAAACAATGCTATGGATGATGTTGCTAATGTGGTTAGGGCCATTATTCGTAAGTTGTTATAAGTGGTGTTATGTGTAAGTGAGATACTTATATATATTGATATGATGGTTGTCATTTAGGTGCTTTTGATATATTAATACACAAAATAAATTACAATAAAATTTGAACAATACATGTAATATAACATGATATTCTATGGAAAATTGGTTGAATAAAATGCATACAATACATAGATAAAAGATTATGTACAAGAGAAATTTATTATACAAAGTGTAGGAGACAAGCTCAGCCATTGATCTCTCAAAATCAATAGCTCAAAACTAGGAGAGGGCACTTTTGTAAATTTCATATTCAAGCAATCGAATAAACAAATAGAGAAAGGGTATTTTGTTTCCTTCTCAAACGGCTATATTTTTTTATACATTAATATTTAAAAGAAAAATTACACTGTATTAACGAGAATTTAATTCTCTTTAATTCGAGCAACCTATTGCTATAATTTTTTTTAAATGTACATGATTTTGAATACTCATTACGTGATTACGTAATTTTAAATACCCAAGACATGACTACGTGATTTTGAATACCCATTACGTGATTTCATTATATTATGTGAAACCACACTAAGTGATTACATAACTGCATAACAATAGTTGACTATGTATTATTACGTGATTTTGAATACTCATTTCCTAGTTACGTGATTTCATTATAGTGTATTTTATGTAAAGTTATAATAAATCAAATTAAATGTGTAATCACGTAATGGTTTATGTTGAATGTGTAATCACGTAATGGTTATTCAAAATCACGTGGTCATGTGCTGGGTATTCAAAATCACGTAATGAACTAATGGGTATTTAAAATCGTGCAATTTAAAAAAAAAACTATAGCATTAGGCTGCTCGAATTAAAGAGAACGAAATATTCATTAATACGGTGTAATTTTTTTTAAATATTAACGTACAAAAAAGTTAAAACCGTTTGAAAATTAAGGGGGAAGTTGTTTAAGTGAGAAAGGGCTAAATATATACTTAATCTTTTTATTTGTTTCAGTTATTGTCTTATGCATCTGTCAAAAACAATGTTTCTAAGAGGTGGAACAAAAAATTGGTTGTTAATGAAGTCTACTTGAAACAAGTGAAGATCACTAAAGCTGGAAAACATTATATAATTGCGGTCTTGGAGATGGATGGAAGCAAATCATAAATGATATTCCAATAAAATTTGTCTATCTTGTGTGTCTATTTAACATTATGAATTGTAATATATACTTGACCTTTTTTTCGTATCTAATATAATATGTAATTGTGTCCTCGCCTTTTTGTATTAACTTATTTATGTCAATTTGGTTTCTAAATGTGTCCATCTTTGGTTTGCATTTATAAATATATATATATATATATATATATATATATATATATATATATATATATATATATATAGGTAGAGGATCCTGTACATTAATCTAAAAGTGTGAGAAGGGTGAGAAATATTGTGGTGATGACATGTATCCTCAATCTAAATTAATTCAAAATGGTAAACAAGTAATTTTCTTATTGATTTAATTAATTGATAACCTTCCATAACCGCCACCCTTAATTATAGGAATACGAATTAAGAATTAATCTACGAATTTGTGTCATCTCGTTCAGAACTGTATAGTGTTATATATTTTTATATAGTCTTATATAGTGTTATATATTTTTATATAGTCTTATATAGTGTTACATAGTCTTATATGGTGTTATACGGTGTTATATAGTGTTTTTTGGTGTTATATAGTATTATATAATGGATGTATAGTGTTATATAGTGTTATATGGTGTTATATGGTATTATATGGTATTATATAGTGTTATTTAGAGTTATATAGTGTTATATAATGTTATATAGTGTTATAGTGTTATATTTGTCTAATACCATGTCTATGATCGATGTATAGTGTTATATATTGTTATATAGTGTTACATAGTGTTATATGGTATTATATGGTGTTACATAGTGTTATACGGTGTTATATGGTGTTATATGGTGTTGTATAGTTTTATATGATGGATGTATAGTATTATATATTTTTTGTAGCAGTTACATATTTTTGGATTTTTTAGAATGTCCGAATTTTAAAATAAGTTTAAATTGAATCGCTAGAATTTAGGAATGAATCGCTAGAATTTAGGAGAGTTTACCTAATTTGAAACATATACAAAAACACGATTACCTCTACAATTTTCAAATCAGTCCAAATAATTAAAACACAATTTATAATTTGCTCCCTATTGATCTCAACCATTAGATCTTTGGTTTAAAACACTTCTCACACTTTTAAATTAATGTACACTATCCCTAACAATATATATATATATATAGAGTGAGAGAGACTTATTGCATAATTTAATTTATATAGTAAAACGTTTTCATTTGCACCCAAAATAGAAACCATTGCTATAAAAGTTCCATACATTTTCGGAGTGTCCTATAACGGTTTCGATCTTAGGATTTTATATGGTAAAACGTATCGATCACAAATACAATTAATTTAGCTTTCGTGTAACCTAATTTAAAAAAAATCTTTCAGCTTCTTATTACTGGTTGCCGGAGGCTCGACGGAGAGAAGTCAGTTGGGTTAGAGTGCAAGGTCGCTTGGATATCCGGCTAACCTTTCATACTAACTTGACCCACGGATACTCCCATTCGCCGTCCGGGATTCGGTCCTATATTATCGGTGTTATTTGATCGGAAAACAAAACGTCGGTGGCTCGACGAAGAGGAGGAAGTCGGGATATCGTGTGAGGTGGGTTGAGCCGCATATTGGTTGGGGTTCTGACTATACCTTCCATTATATCTGGATCTTCTAACGATTCCATTCGCTATTCGAGTCTTGTTTCTCCACTGTTTTGGCGATGGGAAGATTCCCTGACCATGGGAACCAGGCGTATCAATTTGGAAGGAAGCCTGTAACGACCTTCTACGTAACAAATCTCCCTGAGGGGGTGTCAAGAATGATGCTATGGCGGGCTTTTCAACAGTATGGGGTGATTAAGGACGCGTATGTGGCTAGGAAGAAAGATTCCAGGGGAAACCATTTCGGGTTCATACGATACGAGGGGGTACACGATGTGATGGCAACACTACAAGGTATGAATAAGGTCACAATCTTCGAAGCTGTCACACCCCGATATTTCCACGTATTACCGGTGGGCCCGGTGGGGAGTATCGTGACGTAGTTGATATCATCATAGTCAAACAACACAAATTTAAATGCACAGCGGAAGTAAAAGATAGATTCATTTCAACCAAATAAATTGTAATATTAAGTATCACAAGATAGTTGAAAATGATCCACAGGCGGATCGAAAGAAAAAGGAAATTGTTCAACAGACTTTAACATCTAGAGCTTGCGAGACTTGATTATTGATGCCTGGAGTAGCCAGCCTATTACGTATAGTACCTGCACTTAGCCTTTTTGGAAAATACGTCAGTTTACACTGGTAAATACAACTGAACTGGCTCATTTTGAAAATAGTTTGAAAATTAATTTGAATGCACTTAGGCAAAAATATCTTTTATGACTTGGGACAATTATTTAAAAATAATCTTGTACACAGTTTTACTTATTTGTCGTCCATTAGGGCCGGTTTGTAGGGCCGGACAAGATTAACTGACACGCCACAGGTATAATACCCACAAGGTTGTTTCCTTTAAGTGGATTAGGGCTATAAACGAACCGAACGAACACGAACAAGGCCTTGTTCGTGTTCGTTCATTAAGGAAATAAATGTGTTCACGAACGGTTCATGAACACTTACCGAACGAGATTTTATGTTCGTGTTCGTTCATTAAGGAAATTAGCGTGTTCGCGAACGGTTCACGAACACAAACGAACACAAATAAATTTGGCGAACGCGACGAAGGATAAAGATAGATGGCCCAGAGAGTAGCACTCGAACTTGAATCCCTTATTATGGAACGGAGGTCAACGTATTCGCCGATGTAAATAATGAGAAATGAAAGGGAAATGGTGCATAAACAAGGTGAAAGTAGGTTTCCGAGTTTAATTGTTAGGGTAATAAAAAAATAAAAGATTAATAATATAAAAAGTACAAATAAAATATAAGAAAGTACAAAGATCTTCAATTAAAACACAAACATACGAACATAAACGAACGCAAATCATCGAATGTTCACGAACACCTTACCGAACGTTCACGAACACAATCGAACGAACGAGACCTCTGTTCATGTTCGTTCATTTAACTAATCGAACGAAATATCATGTTCATGTTCGTTCGTTTATTAAACGAACGAACATAAACGAACTTCCCGCCGAACGATTCACGAACTGTTCGCTGAACGTTTGGTTCGTTTACAACCTTAAAGTGGATTACCAGTTTTTACATAATGCAACTGTCAGGTGTACGCCTACACCCCGTGCTTAGGTCGTGGCCATTTCTTTGAATGATGCCAAGGATATCCGGGACATGGTCATTTAACCCCCAAAGGCCATACACCAAATAATACATATTAAACGAGATATGTAAATGCATTAATCACAATCCGATTTAAATGACTACATACCCGACCAAGCGGTATTATTATAATACCGTATCCCAAGCCTGTATAGGGAAAATAAGTTAAGAGTATTTACCTGAGCAAAGTATAAATCAAATACAACAAGTGCACGTAGCTTTTACTGGGCTCCTAATCTGGAACGAAGGTTTTTAATAACCTATTAGAATCCTAACGGGTCTTTAATTAAGCCTAGACTTAGACCGATTAGTTTTAAAAGAGGATACGGTCCGAAACGCATGATTAAGCGAGGACCAGATTTAGAATGTAGTTTAGACCCGACAAGCTTGGATACTTGTTTAATATGGGTAAACTAAACACATTCTGGATTTTGAGATGAAGATGATATGGTTTGACCCGTTTCGGCAAATATATGCAAACTAGTTACATAAGCCGATCCACACGTGAAAAGTGCGTAACCGGTAACCAAATGAGTCATATACAAGTTTCCTAAGTTAATATGCCTTAAATATGTTGTGACATCAGTAAGATATCTTCTATTATGCCCAAAACGGATTTAAACTCAAATTACACCCCGTAGGGTATTTTGGTCATTTTAAGGGTTATAAAAGAGTTTAAATATTTATATGAGTTACAGGTCTGATATAATCAGTAAAAATACTTAATTTACTAAGTTATATCAGTAGGGTATTACCTATATGTGAAATTTATCATTTATAACCAACTATGTACCGAAAGGGCATTTTGGTAATTTCACCTAAGGTTTAAAGGTCAAATCTGGAAATCTGAGTTTAAAACTTTTGCTTACTGCTAAAGTATAAAAATTTACTTAAAACATCAGTAGGTATCCAGTCTTACATATCTAAAATGGTTTTAATACATACTATGCGTTTAAAACGCGTAAAAAGGCGATTTTAAGCGATTTTCGGGTTTCATAAGAAAAGATGACATTTTTATTATTCCAGAAGGCTTAAGATATTCTATTTATCATATTGGATTAGTAGAAAAAGGTTTGGTATCAAAAGGAAGGATTGGTAAAACTCATTTTATAGCCTAAAAGGGCAAAACGACAATTACCGAATCAAGCTTAGAACTCTATGTTATACTTAGCCTAAAAATAAATAAAAATCTCCAAAAATCCCAAAATATTATTTTATATCAGTGGGTAAAAAGTTTGGTATCAAAATTTGGGTTTAGATAGGCTATATGCTAATTATGCCATTTAATTACTAGAAAGCTTTCTAATTACGCTATTGAGCATAACTCCTAATCTAGACCTCAAACTGATGTCAAATTTTAGGTACAAGTTTATAAATTAGTAACTAAGGTTTCTATTCTTTTATATTTTTAAAAATCATGTTTTAAGGTCAAAAGGGCATAATAGTCAACATTTAAGCATTTAACGGAAACATGCATATGAATTGGATAACTAATGAACCAAGTTGTATAATCACAGAGGGTTATACTTATATGAAACCTGGTCCTAATAAAGCTCTAAGACATTTCTAAACTATGCTCTAATGGGTCAAAAATGAAAGTCAAAGCAAAAGTCTACTTTAACGACTTTCGGTTCCGAACTGAGCTTAAACTGAAAATTGTCGAGTTGAACATGTTTAGACATGTTCTTACATTAATTACCAAGTTATATTAATGACAAAACAGGTTGCATAGCTTCTACATTGCTAATTATGCATTTATTTGAAAATTAGCTTTGTGTTGACTTTTTAAGATTAACTTTGACCCGACAATTGACCTAGTTAGAATGGGAATCAGAGGGTGCCCTTTTAAGGGTTTATTGCCCACATAATTACCAACTCATAGGTACTTTCAATTTGAAATTTTACTGGATAAATTAAGGTTAATGATGAAGTCAAACCTTAATTACGACGGTTTGACTTTAGGCTAAATAACTAGGCAAAACTGAATTAAGAAGGGTTAAGGAAGCTTACTGAAGTCCTAGATATGATTAGAGTTCCTTAGAGAATGTCCTTGAGCTCCAGGAGTCTTCAGAAACCAAGTTATGAAAGTTTCCAAGTGATATGCTCAAGGTTGCAACCAAGAACTTCTTATATAGGGCTTTAGATTGAACAAGATCATGCCAAACAAGTCTATGGGGTGATTCCTGATCACCCCAAGTGTCCCTAGGCCATTATAAACCATCAAACAAGCCCCTAGAATCGAAAACCAGACTTTAAAGTCGGTTTAACCGGCTGGAACAGGCAGCTGTGATGATTTCCTGCATCTGCAGGTCTCACGCGGCCCGCGTAAGGTCCATAGGGGACTTACGCGGCCGGTATGAGGGTCGGGTCGGGTCCAGGTCTCACAAGTTTCAATAATTGCTTTTTGGCCCCTGATCCTTTTTAAACTTGGTTTTCACTTCATTTCTTGCATTTTTGGCCCTCTAACTTGACTTTTAAGTAGGGCTGTAAACGAACCGAACGAACACGAACAAGGCCATGTTCGTGTTCGTTCGTTAAGAAAATTAACATGTACGCGAACTGTTCACGAACGCATATCGAACATAAGTTTATGTTCATGTTCGTTCGTTAAGGAAATTCAGTTGTTCACGAACAGTTCGTGAACACTGGTCTCGAACATAAACGAACGCAAGCGGACACAAACGAACACAAGCAAATAAAAAAGAATGCAAACGAACGTTTAACTTGAAAATAAAAAAATAAAAACATTGTTATCCTTAAACACGTGATATAAGTAGTTAAATACTTATATTACCGAACGTTCACGAACGCAGTCGAACGAACGAGACCTATGTTCGTGTTCGTTCGCTAAGCTAACCGAATGAAATTTTTTGTTCGTGTTCGTTCGTTAAGCTAATCGAACGAACATAAACGGACTTCCCGCCGAACAGTTCACGAACTGTTCGCTGAACGTTCGGTTCGTTTACAACCCTACTTTTAAGGGCTCCAAGCCATAACCAAACATCGTTAAGTCCTCGGTTAACTTTGTGATCACACGTAAGGCCCTAGAATTCAACGTTGACGCTTTTAACCCCTCGTATACGAATATTATCATAACTTTCTCATACTTTATCGAAACCTTGTGAATTTTTTATCACTTATTCTAGTTAGTATAATTAACCGTTACAAAGCTTTGGGTTTGCTAAAAGGTCACTCAGAGGTATACTTTAAACATGTTGACACATTTAACCCCCTGTAGTTTGTAATCTCTCACTTTCTTCCACAATTAGCTTCGTATGATCCATGATTCATTCGTTTAAGGGTATAAACATCGTGTAGGGTTATTGTAAAGTATATTTATCCATCGTTGACATTTTGAACCCTTTTATTCACATACTTTCCTTGTTTGTCAACTTTAGTCCCTCTAAAGTAATCTTTTACACGTTTAAAGCTTATGACACGTGTCGATACATTATTGGACATGAATTTACGAGGTGTTACATCCTCACCCCATTAAAAGAAATCTCGACCTCGAGATTTACTGAAACAAATGAGGGTATTTTTCTTTCATTGTGGAGTCTACCTCCCACGTGTACTCGGGACCTCTACGGGCATCCCATTTGACCTTTACAATTGGCACTTGCTTCCTTCGAAGCGTCTTAACCTGTCGATCCTCGATCGACAAGGGTTTTTCCACAAATTTCAAGTTCTCATCTATGTGCACATCTGTATGTGGTATGACTAGCGATTCATCGGCTAGACATTTCTTCAGATTGCAGATGTGGAATACATTGTGAATACTACTGAGCTCTTCAGGTAAGTTTAACTTATAAGCCACTGTTCCTACACATTCGATGATCTCGAATGGTCCTATATACCTTGGGCTTAACTTACCTTTTTTACCAAATCTCATCACCCCCTTCCAGGGTGATACTTTAAGCAAGACTTTATCACCAACCTCAAACTTTAGAGGTTTTCGCCTTTTATCAGTATAACTTTTCATCCTATCCCTGGCAGCTTTCAGGCGGTCACGAATCTGGACAATCTTGTCCGTCGTTTCAAAGACTATGTCAGGTCATGATAATTGAGCTTCCCCTACTTCTGCCCAATAAATAGGCGTTCTGCATTTCCTACCATATAATGCCTCAAATGGTGCAGCCTGAATGCTTGTATGGTAGCTATTATTATAGGAGAACTCGATCAACGGCAGGTGGTTATCCCAACTACCACCTAAGTCAACTACACATGCACGAAGCATGTCTTCCAAAGTTTGGATGGTACGCTCACTCCGTCCGTCCGTCTGAGGATGCTAAGCCGTACTAAAATTTAAGCGCGTGCCCAAAGACTGTTGGAAACTTTTCCAAAAATGTGAGGTGTATCTAGTATCCCTGTCAGAGATAATAGATACTGGTACGCCATGAAGAGATACAATCTTATCTACGTACAATTGGGCTAACATGTCGGAGCTATGAGTCTCCTTGATAGGTAGGAAATGTGCTGACTTAGTCAGTCTATCTACTATGACCCATATAGTATCATTTCCTTTCCTTGTCTTTGGCAATTTGGTGATGAAATCCATTGTCACCATTTCCCACTTCCAGTTTGGAAGTTCAGGCTGTTGTAGCAAACCTGACGGCTTCTGATGTTCAGCTTTGACTTGAGCGCACGTCAAACATTTGGCTACATAGGTAGCTATAGACTTCTTCAAGCCTATCCACCAATAATTTGCCTTCAGATCTTGGTACATCTTATCAGCTCTAGGATGAACGGAGTATTTAGAACTGTGGGCTTCCTGGAGGATAACATCCCGAAGTCCTCCATAAACTGGAACCCATATTCGTGCATTTAACCTCAGGATTCCGTCCTTGCCATAGGATAACTGTTCTTCAATTACTCCTAGCTTTTCATCAGGATAGTTAGCTTCTAGCACAACTTCTTTGTATGCAGCTAACAACCTTTCATTCAAACTATTCTTTATCTCAATGCTCTTGGCATTGATTCTTATAGGCTTCACTCTTTCTTTTCTACTTAAGGCATCGGCGACTACATTTGCCTTGCCTGGATGATATCTTATTTCACAGTCATAATCATTCAAAGTTTCCATCCAACGTCGCTGCCTCATGTTCAAGTCCTTCTGATTGAACAAATGTTGAAGGCTTTTGTGATCAGAATAGATCACACACTTAGTTCCATACAAATAATGCCTCCATAGTTTTAGTGCAAATACAACGGCACCCAGCTCCAAGTCATGGGTGATTCTCATGCACCTTTAACTGACACGAAGCATAGGCAATGACCTTGCCTTTTTGGATAAGCACATATCCCATCCAGGTGTGTGATGCATCACAATATACCACAAACTTATCAATTCCATCAGGCAACGTCAATACTAGAGCGTTGCTCAACTTCTGCTTCAGACTATCAAAAGATTCTTGCTGCTTAGGCCCCCAATTAAACTTGCTATTCTTTCGAGTTAGTAAAGTCAGGGGTGCTGCAATTCTTGAGAAGTTTTCAATAAATCGCCTGTAGTATCCTGCTAGTCCTAGAAAGCTGCGAATCTCCGTAGGCGTCTTTGGCTCTTGCCAGTTCATAATAGCTTCAATCTTAGCGGGATCCACTTGGATACCACACTCACTAACAACGTGTCCAAGGAATTGGACTTCTCAAAGCCAAAATTCACACTTTGAAAATTTGGCGTAGAGCTTTTCCTGTTGAAGCAGCTTAAGAATGCAACGGAGATGCTTCTCATGGTCAGCTTGACTTTTCGAGTAAATGAGGATGTCATTGATGAAGATAATGACGAATTTATCCAGATAGGGCTTGCAGACGCGATTCATGAGATCCATGAATGCGGCAGGTGCATTAGTGAGCCCAAAAGGCATCACTAGGAACTCGTAATGACCATAACGAGTCCTAAATGCAGTCTTGTGCACATCTTCATCTTTAACTTTCAGTTGATGATATCCTGACCTCAAATCGATCTTAGAAAAGTAGCTTGCCCCTTGCAATTGATCGAACAGATCGTCGATCCTGGGCAAAGGATACCTATTCTTGATAGTGACCTTATTAAGCTCACGGTAATCAATGCATAGATGCATTGATCCATCCTTCTTTTTGACAAACAGGATTGGCGCTCCCCAAGGAGATGAACTAGGTCTAATGAATCCTTTAGCTAGCAAATCATCTAGTTGTGTCCTCAACTCCTTAATTTCTGTTGGTGCCAACCTATAAGGTGCTCTCGCAATAGGCACTGCTCCAGGGATGATGTCAATTCTGAATTCTACTTGCCTATCCGGTGGTAAACCAGGTAGTTCTTCAGGGAAAACTTCAGGGTATTCAGAAATGACGGGAATATCTTCAACCTTAGGCTTCTGCTCATCAATAGTTACCTGTGCCATATAGATGACACAACCCTTCTTCAGACATCTGGATGCCTTGAGCATAGACACTTGCTCAGGCAGTCCATACAGGGTATCTCACTGAATGGTAAGTGGTTCACCAGACGGAGTCTTGATCACCACTTGCTTCTTATTGTAGACGATCTGGGCTTAGTTATGAGATAACCAATCCATGCCTATAACTATGTCGAAACCGGCTAACTTCAAAGGAAGCAAGGATAATGGAAAAGAGTGGTTCCTAATGGATATAACACATCCATCTAACACAGTTGATGCGGTTTCTATGGTTCCATCGGCTAATTCCACCTCATATTTCACACTTAAGGTTTTAACAGGTAAATTCAGCAACTTATAGAACTTATTATCTACGAATGACTTATAAGCTCCTAAATTAAAAAGTACTCTTGCATAGACATCATTTATGAGGAAGGTACCTGTGATCACATTGTTGTCCCGAACAGCTTCCTTTACATCCATCCGGAAGACCCTTGCATTGGTCTTCTTGGCCTCCTCAGGCTTTTTTGCGTATTTAGGGCAGTTGGTCTTAGTGTGCCCTTTTTCATTGCAGTTATAGCACGTAACATCCTTAATCTTCTTGCAGTCTACTGTTTTGTGCTCCTTAGACTTGCATAACCCACATGCAGGTGGTCCTGACTGAGACTTGGTCTCAAGCCTGCATTTTCCAAAGTGGCGTTTTTGGTAAGTCTTGCACTTTGACTTTTCCCCTGTCTGCTAATTACCTCTGTTGGACCCAGACTTCTTCTTGAAGTCAGTATTACCCTTATGCTTCTTCTCCGATCCTCGTGAGTTATCATCCTCACGCTTTCTTTTACCTTCTTCAGAATTCTTTAGAGATCTTAGCCTGACCGCATCTAAAGTAAGAGACATAGATAGATCAGCTGCTGACCTAAACGTAGCAGGTCTTGAAGCCTTAACACTGGCTTTGATTTCTGGGGCTAAACCCCCAATGAAGCAAGCAATCCTTTTGGGTTCCGGGGTTACCAGGTACGGAACCAGTCTAGACATGGTATTGAAACTGGTGAGGTAAGCTTGACAATCTAAATTCTCCATCACCAATGACAAGAAATCTAACTCAATCCTTTCAACCTCATGCTGAGGGCAGTAATTCTCCTTAATGAGAGCAACAAACTGATCCCATGACAAATTGTAAAGTGGGATCTTTCCAGCAGCTTGAATGAGAGACTTCCACCATGCCAGTGCCTCTCCCTTGAATGATTGGGATACATACTTCACTATATCCCTTTCAGCACAACCGCTGATATCACCTACTATGTCCATCTCATTTAACCAGGTCATATAATCAATTGCCCCTTTCTCCCCAGTGAAGTCCCGGGGTTTGCAGGAAACAAAGTACTTATAGGTACATGACTTGGTACGCGGTTCGTTATCGGACACTATCCTCTTGGATGGAACACTGTGTTGGTTTGAGGAATGTTGAACATCCTCTTTCTTGGGTTCATCTTTCTTAGAGGGTGGCTTGCTGTGAGCTTCTGAATGAGTTTTAGGGACAGATTTAGAGTGGGGTACCGATGAGGTTCTACTATGAGTCTCACTAGATTCCCTGAACTGTCGGTCTACTGCCTTAGATACAGCAGTGTCAATCAGCGTACGGAGCTCTTCTCTTGTTATATTGATCCTATTGTTTTCGTGGTTTTCCACGGGATGACTGTTTACTTCCTCCGACCTAGTCATGTAGCTAAATTGCTACATAAAATCAATTAAAGACAAGGTTTATATATAGAAGCTTATACAGTTTTATCATTCTTGACGATTTATTAACCATGGTTTTTAATAGCCATTTTAGTTAATTTGCTAAATATATAATTATTCAGGATCTTTATCATAACCCTACATTATAAGTTAATAATAGCACAAAAGGCCTAGTCACGTAGACAAGTTAGTTTATAAGCCCAGATTTCATGGAATCGAGGCATTAAGGCTTGAATCAAAGTTCATTACCTTTCTTTGACAGGGAGTTGTAGGCTACCACTGTTTTTAGTCTCAGAGAATGTTAATTATAGCCCGTAGGCACTTCATCTTTTAAGGGATGATTATTTTAAATAAGGAAAATTGGAATAACCCAAATTTAAAGATGACTTATGCGATTATCGAATCATATTTTTGCCAGGAATGTTAACATGTCTTCAGATGTTAACAAGGATTTGAATCTTTTGAATAGGCTTTTACCATCTTGGTCATGTCTGCAACGACATTTAGGCTAGGATTTACCTTTAAGATTCTTTTTAATATTTAACGCAGAACAATCCTAAATTGTGTCATACCCTGGTGTTTGCGGAAGCGTGGGTTTATTTGGTGTGACTTCTTAATACCATAGCACAATCACAACAATGCTATATGAAAATAAAACACATGATAGTCATCCATTCATTAAGTTTTAAAAGTTACCACACCATCATTGTTTTTAAAAGTCGACACATAAAACAAAATACAACCATGACATACTTAAACGTGTTCACTTGACACAACAAAAGACTTGAATAAAAACATAGTTTAAGACTTGTAACCCGTCCAGGCAAGGGTCACACTTCCTAAACCTGGATGACATCATTATTCCCTATGCAGCTTGACACGATTGCACACTTCGCCAGATCCACTAATTTCCTGAAATACATGTAATTTGAAAAATCAACAAAAAGTTGAGCGAGTTCATGTAAAAGTGAGTATGTATAAGCCTTTCATGTATGCATAAAAGTCCCTGGTATGTAGCAATAAGGAAAAAGAGATCACCAATGGGTTGCAAAGCCACTGGTATGTGTGAAAAGGTGCAGGAAAACTCAAACCTAGCAAATTTGTTACCGGGCTTCGGCTGGAAGACACAGTCACCTCTGTGGGCCGCCCCGGCCTCACGGGTGTGGGCCCGCTACACCCAAATAGATCTATCACTCTTGTGTCCCTTGGTCCTAACAACGAGGATTAATAGCCTTAAGTGTTGTACCCACCCCTCACATGATCTAGTAGTATAAACCCTCCCTACGCTAACCATACCATGTAAGTAAATGTTTGTAATAATTTTCGCATGTATTTCACCCCCGAAGTATAAAATTGAAAACAGTAAAGAGAAAAGGGGGACATGAACTCACAGAAGTGCGTATCCTGAAATAGTCGCCAATCCCAACTCGGTCTGCTACGCGACGACCTACACGTACTAATGTCTATTAGACGAACGGGCCATGCCTTGACTTAGGGTTTAGTGTTTTGAGTTGCGTTACTTTAATATTATACTTGTTAAAATAATATTAATTATTTTAACTTAACTTTTGTATTTAGGAAAAATAGTTAGGCAACATTTCGTATTCACACTTCTTAATTATTTTGTATGTGTATTTCCTTCCCAAGGATGGGGGTATTTATACATGTACACTTTATAATTCCGAAAAATATATTTTAAGTCCCACTTAGAAAAATATATTTTAATCACTTGTCTAAAACATCTTAATTCCAAAATATATATTTTTTTTCCCAAAAATATTATATTCTTCTTCATAAATTTTCCAAAATAATACTTTATTAAAAATATAAGTATGAGAGTATTTTTCTGAAATATACATAAGTGACGTTTTAGCGCTTCGTAATACAACAATACTTGCGTAACTTAAATATTTATTTTGTGAGAGTTTTAGTATTATTTTGGAGTCGTAATATCATGGCGTTATAAGTTATATTATTTTTACCCTAAAAATAATATATCTAGTTCACGTAATAAACAAACAATCACACAATTGTTTTAGTATAAAATATATATTCTAAATATATATTTAACAAATTTTATTTACGAAAATCAACCTCCAGCACTTAGTATTTTTGTAATAAAAATCGTGGCGAAGTTTATTTTGAAAATAAGGTTAAAATATATTTGTAAACACTTACTAGAAAAATATTTTCTAAGTGTTGGAATTCTAGAAAAATTTCGCCAGAGTTTCCTTTATAAATGGAGGCGTCCATGCTTACTAGCATATCATTTTCTTTTCAAAAATTCATTCAATCAATCATCAATTAACAACATACAATTACTAATTACCAAACTTGTCAAAAACAAGCATAAACCATAAACTCATGAACTTGAAGATTTATAAAAACATGTAGTAACTTACTATCACACTTAGTAAGTCTTGTTATCTTTAAAAAAGTGATTAGTTTCTTAAAAACTTTATTTTTAAAGAGTTTGAATATTCACAACTTCTAGTCATATTTTCTAAAAATATTTCTTTGTGAAATTTTCTTATTACACAAGTGTTTCTACACTTGTTTACTCACCAAAAATGTGTTTAGTTTATGCAAGATCCAAGTTTTAACAAAACTCACACTTTTCACTTGGTTCTTTTGAAAAACCGCTCATGGATCTTTAGATCTACACGATTACATCCTATGTTGATCTTTATTTTTCAAGAAAACATGTATTTATTCAAGTTCATAGTTTATGTGTGGATGATTTCATCATCCACATACCTCTAACTTTCACATCTTGCTAGTTCATGTTCTTAAGCATCATCTAGCAAGTCCATGTGATGATCCATACTATTTTTACTAGCAAACAACAACAATAATCATAACAACACAAGAACAACATGATTTCATCTTCATTTTAACACCACTTTATCTCATAGTTAGTTTATGTCAAGACTTTGTTTATGTTCTTAGTGTTTCTTGATATTTCACCATTCTTTTCACTATTATCCATCAAAAATATGAAGAAGATGAAGATCTAAGACACTTACTACTAGCACAAGGCTAGGGGAGTTCAAGAGTATAAAAGTGGTGGCTAAAAGAAATCGAGAGCGGTCCTTGAACTTCCTAACACACCGAGCTTACTTGTAGGATCTCTAACACCTTTGGATATGTGTAGATTGCTTGAAGGAAACTTGAAGGTGATGATGGTGTGTGTGGTGGTTCTCGGCCGAACACACAAGGAAGAGGGAGAGAGTGTTGTTGTTTGGTGTTTGTGAATGTAATGTGGTGAAGGACTAGTGTGTTTATATAAGTGAGTTCCAACAACCTTTTAACCATGGGTTATTATGCTTCTAAATCCATCAACAAGATCTAATAAAATAATGGAAGAAATCCATTGGTGGGTCACCTATGTAACCGTCCCCATGGGGGGGGGTATAGGGTTTGGTTTCAAATGGTTTAGTTGCAATCTAGTTAGATTACAAATGTTAAGTTAGTGGTTTATTGTGTGTGTTTAATTATATAGTGTTTTAGGGTGTTCGGGGACCCTAACTATCTCAGAAGAATAAAAATAATGTGTTTGGCAATATTTTTGTGTTCCGGGTAAAGTCCGGTTGTTCGGTTGGATGTTCTTCCGTTAAAGTGCTAAAGTAATCCATAAAGTGTCTTTTATAATGCTTTTTAGTGACACATTTAATTCCCAACACTTTGGAAAGTATCTAGGACTATTTTGCCAAGTTTTTGCACTTTACTAGTATAGTTAAATGCTGAATTTTATTTACTAAGTGCAGAATTCTGCATTTAAAGTGTGTTTTAGGCACTTCCCGGCACTATAACTATCACCTAGTGACGCAGTTTTATGGTCTTCACATCCCTACACTCCCTACTAGTGTAGTATTCCATCTCTGGCTCATACTGGCCTCAAAAACATTGTCTGTCTAGGTGCTGGCATTGTCAGCATGTTTTCTAGGTTATCCGTTTAATGTGCTAACTGTGCTTTGTGCATCAAGTTTGTCACTAATGTTTGTATGAAATAAATGAAGTGACAGTACGAAATGTGATGCATATGTATGTATGTAACAGAAAACAGAAAGCAGTTTAATCACAGTTGTAATCAAGCACAGTCATTAATCACAAATTAATTATTAATTAATTGTACGGATACCTGTAAATGTGAGGGTTGTCACATTCTCCCCCCCTTAAGAAAATTTCGTCCCGAAATTTTAGGTTCTGCTTCTAGTTGCAGGGGTCTTGGGAAATAAATGGGGGTATTTCTCCTTCATACAATCCTCACGTTCCCACGTGAATTCTGGGCCATGTCGTGCATTCCATCGAACTTTGACGAGCTTGACACTACTCCTGCATGTTTTGTTAATCTTCCAATCGGTAACCTCAACTGGTTCTTCGACAAAGTGGAGCGTATCGTCGATATGAACTTCGTCAGCAGGAATGACAACTGCCTGTTGAGTTGGACTCTTTTGCAGGTTTGATACATGGAATGTATCATGAACGCCATTACGCTCAGCAGGTAGGTCCAACTTGTATGCTACAAGCCCAATCCTTTGCAGGATCCTGAATGGGCCAATGTAGCGTGGATTCAACTTCCCACGCTTTCCAAAGCGTGCCACACCATTCCAGGGTGAAACCTTCAATAAAACCATGTCTCCTACCTCGAATTCCAGAGGTTTCCTTCTTCGGTCCGCATAACACTTTTGTCGATCGCGAGTCGCCTTGATGCGCTCTTGGATCTGTGCAATCTTGTCTGTCGTTTCCTGGACCTATTCCAGACCAACTTGTTGTCTATCACCTGCGTCGGCCCAACAAATCGGTGATCGACATTTGCGTTCATAAAGAGCTTCGAACGGTGCGGCTTGAATACTTGCATGATAACTTTTATTGTATGAAAATTCGACCAATGGTAGGTGAGTGTCCCAACTTCCACCTAAATCCATTACGCAAGCTCGCAGCATATCTTCTAATGTCTGAATCGTTCGTTCACTCTGTCCATCTGTCTGCGGGTGAAATGCGGTACTGAGGTTCAGCTAAGAACCGAATGCCTCTTGAACGGACTGCCAAATCCTCGACACAAATCTTCCATCCCTATCAGAGATGATTGAGAGAGGCACTCCATGTCGTGCAACTATCTCTCTCATGTATATCTCAGCTAGTTTACTCGTGTTGTCTTTTTCCCTGATGGGTAGGAAGTGCGCAGATTTCGTTAAACGGTCTACTATTACCAAAATAGTATCATGACCTTTGGGTGTCCTTGGCAATTTCGTTATAAAATCCATTGAAATCTGTTCCCATTTCCATTTGGGTATTTCAGGTTGCTGTAGAAGACCTGAAGGCTTTTGGTATTCGACCTTTACCTTGCGCACGTTAAACATTTGCTAACATATACCGCAACATCGCCTTTCATCCTAGGCCACCAATAGAAATCCTTAAGGTCTTGGTACATTTTATTTGCTCCTGGATGAATTGAGTACCGTGACTTGTGAGCTTCATCGAAAATGACCTTTCTCAATCCACCAAACAGAGGAACCCAAATTCGTTTCATGAAGCATAAAGTTCCTTCCTCGTTTGGTACCAACTGCTTCTCCATCCCACGAAGATACTCGTCCTCAATATTCCTTTCTTTGAGAGCTTCCCTCTGCGCAGCACGAATGCGCAATGAGAGGTCTGTCTGGACAATCATTTCCAAAGCCCTAACCCGTATGGGCTTGATCCTTTCTTTTCGACTTAGGGCATCGGCGACCACATTCGCCTTCCCTGGATGATACGTGATCTCACAGTCGTAGTCGTTCAACAGTTCAACCCAGCGTCTTTGTCTCATGTTAAGCTCCTTCTGGTCAAATATGTGCTGCAGACTCTTATGATCAGTGAAGATTGTACATCGCATACCATACAAATAATGTCTCCAAATCTTCAACGCAAATACCACCGCGCCTAATTCCAAGTCGTGCGTGGTATAGTTTTTCTCGTGAACCTTCAACTGGCGAGAAGCATATGCTATAACTTTCTGTCGCTGCATCAACACGCATCCTAAACCTTGACGTGAGGCATCACAATATACCATGAAATCATCCGTTCCTTCGGGTAGCGATAAGATCGGTGCATTACAAAGCTTGTTCTTCAACCACAGAAACGCTTCTTCTTGTTTGTCTCCCCAATCAAACTTTTTGTCCTTCTGGGTAACGGAAGTCAAAGGTTGAGCGATTTTCGAGAAATCCTCAATGAACCTTCGATAGTAACCATCCAAACCTAAGAATTGTCGGATCTTGGTCGGCGACTTTGGAGTTTCCCAGTTCTTTATCGCTTCGATCTTTGTGGGATCCACATGAATTCCATCTCCATTAACCACATGTCCAAGAAATTTGACTTCGCGTAACCAGAACTCGCACTTCGAGAACTTGGCATACAACATCTCCTTTTTAAGTAGCTCCAAGATAGCTCTTAAATGCTGTTCGTGTTCATCCTTCGTCTTCGAGTAGATCAAAATATCATCGATGAACACAATCACGAACTTATCGAGGTACGGCTTACAAACTCTGTTCATCAAATCCATAAAAACGGCTGGCGCGTTTGTCAACCCAAACGGCATCACCAGAAACTCGTAATGTCCATACCGAGTTCTAAAAGCAGTCTTGGGGATACTTTCTTCTTGTATTCTCAACTGATGATAACCTAATCGCAAATCGATCTTTGAGTAGAAACTTGAACCTTGCAGCTGATCAAATAGGTCATCAATTCTCGGCAGAGGATATCTATTCTTGATTGTTAACTTGTTCAGTTCTCGGTAGTTGATACACGTGCGGAAACTACCATCCTTCTTCTTGACAAACAAAACTGGAGCTCCCCAAGGTGAGAAGCTTGGTCTGATGAATCCCTTGTCTAACAACTCCTGGAGTTGCATTGACAACTCCTGCATCTCCGAAGGCGCAAGTCGGTAGGGAGCCTTAGCCACAGGCGCGGCGCCTGGAACTAAGTCAATGTGGAACTCGACTTGTCTTTGCGGCGGTAATCCTGGCAAGTCTTCTGGAAAGACTTCAGGATATTCCTTTACAACTGGAATGTCTTTGATCTTTGGCTCAGCAACTTCTTTATCCATGATGTGTGCCAAGAAGGCGACACATCCCTTCTGTAAACACTTTCTAGCTTTCAGACAGCTAATGATTCTTAGAGGCGTATCACGCTTTTCTCCATGAACTACGATCGTCTCTCCATCTTCTATTGGGATGCGGATGGTCTTTTCGTGACAAATAATCTCGGCTTTGTTGCTTGATAACCAATCCATCCCTACTACCACGTCGAAACTTCCCAACTCGACCGGTAGTAGATCCAAAGTGAACTCGCGTTCTCCCAGCTCAATTACGCATCCTCGGGCAACTTCATTTGCTTCAACTAGCTTCCCATTAGCCAGTTCAATTGAGTACGGAACGTCTAACTTACTAGCAGTTAACCCAAGCATGTTCTTAAATTCTAACGATACAAAGCTATAGTCGGCACCAGTATCAAACAGAACAGATGCAAAGCGTTGGTTTATAGGGAACGTACCAGTGACAACGTTTGGATCCTGGCACGCTTCCATTGCGCCTATGTTGAACACTCTCCCACGGGCTTGATTCAGCATTGGGCATTCCCTCTTAAAGTGCCCAACGTCTCCACAATTGAAACATCCCGGTCCTCGACCATTTCCATTTCCACCTTGAGTGTTGTTTTGGTTGCGATTTCCATTCCCAGCTTGGTTTGCAACATTCCCACGGTTTCCATTTCCGCCATTTCCTCCTTGTTGGCGGTTTCCATTACCATTCCCATAACCTCGATTACCAGCATGCCCAGCACCAGTTCCGGCCCAACACGTATCCTTCGTGTGGCCATTCTTTCCACATGATTCACACTTCCTCAATCTGCACTGACCAGAATGATGGCGCTGGCACGTATCACACTTGGGCAGCGTGCCCATGTAACCATTTCCTTTGTTTTCGACACCGGTTGTGGCTCTGGCCGGCGTGCTTGACTCACCCTTCTTGTTCACATTGCTTGTACCTTGCTTGAAGTTGGAAAATTTTCGTTTGTTCTCACCAGACGACTCCACATGAGTCTCCTTCTTCTTTGGTTCAGCACCTGAAAACTTGTTCAATCTAATAGCTTCCTCAGTAAGTGCCACACTGAAATCAATGGCTTCCGTGATCGTTGCAGGCTTGGACGTGGTAACCATACTCATGATCTGGGGCGCCAATCCCCAAATGAAGCGCTCAACACGTTTGAACTCGGGTGTGACCATGTACGACACTACATGGGACAAATCGTGAAACCTTTGAACATATTCTGCAATCTTAGAACCCTCCATTCTCAGGTGCCAGAACTCAGTCTCTAGCTTCTGAATTTCAGCACGCGAACAATACTTCCTCCTCATGAGCTCCTTCAGCTCATTCCTTGATAACGCATAAGTTGCCGCTTCTCCTAAAGTTTACACTTGCAGATTCCACCACGATAGGGCACCATCCAGAAACAGCCCTGAGATGTAGGTCACTTGTTGCTCGGGAGCACACTTGCTCATCCTTAGGACAGAGTCTGTCTTTTCAGCCCACCTAACAAACGCAACAGCACCTCCTGTGCCATCAAAATTTACGGGTTTGCAGTCGAGGAATTGCTTGTAGGTGCACCCTGCACATACGTTAGAATTTACAAATGGTATTAGCGGTCGTGCTATAAATATCCAAATGTATTGTAATATATCTCAAACGAATTAACATTACCATTGGGTGGATTGTTATTGCCATTGTTGTTTGAGACATTTCCGCTTGTCTCTGCATGAGAAGCTGCATACTGGGCTATAGCCGCGACAATTATTCCTTGAAGTTCCGCCTCAGTAGTGGGCATGCGCGGGTCACGTCGTGGAGGCATCTTCTAAGAGATGATCATATTGG
This sequence comes from Helianthus annuus, assembly GCF_002127325.2. Lineage (NCBI taxonomy): Eukaryota > Viridiplantae > Streptophyta > Magnoliopsida > Asterales > Asteraceae > Helianthus > Helianthus annuus. The sequence goes on from NC_035445.2 coordinate 62,161,311, forward strand.
TCAGGTCATAGTAAGTAAATAATATGCGTACGTAATAACATTCATCAATCACATAACATCTCATGTTATAAAATTAAAACATATAACTCAACAAAGCATGTAGTGAAAACGTTGCCATTGAGCTTCATTAATCACGACCACAATATTGTTTTACATGCTTAATAGTACATCACATATCAAAATGAGATCATGGGGCTACATCACCCCCAAAAATACAAATCTGTCTACACATATCATATACAAAAAGTGTGATCTCTCAAAAGTCTTTGTAAGCTGGCTCAATCGTGACTTTCTCACCAAAGTGATCGACCTGCATCAAACCAAAAATACCTATGCTGATGGCGGAGGAGGAGGAGGAAAATGAGAGAAAAGCAAGCGACGCATGTGTAACTAGTCCTCCTCTAAGGCACGACAGACGCGCAACAAATATGCAATCTGCTGCTCAGATGTCAAGAAGCGAACGTCTGAATCAGGGGAAAGCGGACGTGGAGTGTGCGGTGCCGCAAAGGGGGTCTGACAGTGACAAGGCGGACGTGGAGCTCTCTCCGACTCCTGAATACGACGGCTCAGGGCGTCCTGCTGTAGCTGCAGCGACGCAAGTATATCCTCCGTAGAGTACCCCACATGAAATGGGTGGTACGGGTCAGATAATGGCATAACAGGGGGCGTAGTCCACAAAAATGGCTCGCTCGATGGTATGAAAGATGGTGCAGCAGGTGGTGCAACATGAGGAAACTGTGACAGAAACGGAAAAGATGATGATAGTACGGGTGGAACAGAAACAGGCGGCTGCCTCGATGAACCCTCTCCAGGACGATGTGGCGGTATGTCCTGGAGGAATGTGATGGGAAGATTAGTGCGATGAACGTTAGTGGTGTGTGGGGGAAACAATGGAATCTCAGAAGGTGAAGAAACAGGTGCTACTTGAGGAGTGACAGGTAGCACAAACGGTGGGTAATCGTCATCATCCTCGATCCACCTGTTGCGGGTGTCAGCATAATGAGGATCTATGTGAGCGGCGAATGGTGCACGGTCAACCAATACTGGCACGGGATCAGGTAAAGGTGCATCAACAACAGGATCATCCACCACTGGTGGAGCAACAACGGGAAGGTCAGCAATGGGTGGTGCAAGAGCTGGTGCATCATCAAGAACAGGGTCGTGCTCTGGTGTAGGATCAAGAGCAACAACAGGCTCTGGGGCCATGACAGGCTCGGGGTCAACAAGGTCCATGTCAAAATTAGCAGGGATGTCAAACAACGGATCAATGGGAGCTACGGGCGCCTCTAAGGGCTGGTCCATATGAATAAACTCGATCTCGTGATCGGGTTCGAAGTCAGGAGGAAAAACTGGATCAAAATCGTCATCGATCTCGTGGTCAAACTCAAACTCGTGTGACGGACCAAGTGCAGCTGACATTGCCATGTCGGGGTCAGCGTCAGAAGAGTGATACTGCACACCCTGGTCGTGCAGGGACGCGTATGCCACAGACTCCAACGAATCTGGGACAGGTGAACCAAGAGGAAACTCCTCTACGGGGGCCTCAGCAATAGGAAGGATAGCATCAACATCAATCGGGGCCCCGCCCTTATAGTCGTCCTCAGGCGGACCCTCCTCGAACAGATCAATGTCGTCATCAGATACGACATCGAGTGGCACATCCACCATGGGGAAAACAGCAAGCGGAACGGGAGCAAGGATCACCGCAAGAGGTAGATCCCCAGCGGGAATGCCATCAGCATGCTGTATCTTAACTCCGATGTCTGGCAGAGCGAACGGCTGGAAATCATCGTCGTCCGTGCTCGTGGTGTCTGATGTGTATACGTCTCCCTCTGATGGTACCTCGTTGTCTGACACAACCGCCATGGGGTCTACTGTGTCTGATACTCCTGTGTCTGATGAAGAAACCATGGTGTCTGTAACACAACCACACATATGCACAAATATCAACATGATATCAAATAAACATGTAAGTCACAATAAAGCAAACAAGTAATTCTCCTAGTCTCCCTAGACTACCCTCCCAGCCTCTCAGATTGAACTTCCTAGCCTCTCAGACTAACTCTCTGGTCTCTAAGACCAACCTCCCAGTCTCTAAGACTAAACCTCCCCAATATCTAATATTGAACCCTTTAGTCTCTAAGACTGAACCTCCCTCAGCCTCTAAGACTGAACCTCCCCAGCCTCTAAGGCTGATCTCCCTTAGTGTCTAAGACTGAAATACAATTTTTGAAAAAGTGTATTTGTGCCTTTTATTTGTAAAAATGTTTTGTATCCTGAATCTGGACGTTTTAGTGTATGCAATGTAAAAATGTTTTCGTGAGAGCCCTAGTGATCATAGTCTAGACTCGAGAAAGAATCCTAGTGCGCTATGATCGAAGCTCTGATACCAAGCTGTCACACCCTGGCTTTTGCGGAAGCGTGGGTTTATTTGGTATGACTTCTTAATACCATAGCACAATCACAACAATGCTATATGAAAATAAAACACATGATAGTCATCCATTCATTATGTTTTGAAAGTTACCACAACATCATTGTTTTTAAAAGTCGACACATAAAACAAAATACAACCATGGCAAACTTAAAACGTGTTCACTTGACACAACAAAAGACTTGAATAAAAACATAGTGTAAGACTTGTAACCCGTCCAGGCAAGGGTCACACTTCCTAAACCTAGATGACATCATTATTCCCTACGCAGCTTGACACGATTGCACACTTCGCCAGATCCACTAATTTCCTGAAATACATGTAATTTGAAAAATCAACAAAAAGTTAAGCGAGTTCATGTAAAAGTGAGTATGTATAAACCTTTCATGTATGAATAAAAGTCCCTGGTATGTAGCAATAAGGAAAAAGAGATCACCAATGGGTTGCAAAGCCACTGGTATGTGTGAAAAGGTGCAGGAAAACTCAAACCTAGCAAATTTGTTACCAGGCTTCGGCTGGAAGACACAGTCACCTCTATGGGCCGCCCCGGCCTCACGGGTGTGGGCTCGCTACACCCAAATAGATCTATCACTCTTGTGTCCCTCGGTCCTAACAACGAGGATTAATGGCCTTAAGTGTTGTACCCACCCCTCACATGATCTAGTAGTATAAACCCTCTCTACGCTAACCATACCATGTAAGTAAATGTTTGTAATAATTGTCGCATTTATTTCACCCCCGAAGTATAAAACTGAAAACAGTAAAGAGAAAAGGGGGACATGAACTCACAGAAGTGCGTATCCTGAAATAGTTGTCAATCCCAACTCGGTCTGCTACGCGACGACCTATACGTACTAATGTCTATTAGACGAACGGGCCGTGCCTTGACTTAGGGTTTAGTGTTTTGAGTTGCGTTACTTTAATATTATACTTGTTAAAATAATATTAATTATTTTAACTTAACTTTTGTATTTAGGAAAAATAGTTAGGCAAATATTTCGTATTCACACTTCTTAATTATTTTGTATGTGTATTTCCTTCCCAAGGATGGGGGTATTTATACATGTACACTTTATAATTCTGAAAAATATATTTTAAGTCCCACTTAGAAAAATATATTTTAATCACTTGTCTAAAACATCTTAATTCCAAAATATATATATTTTTTCCCAAAAATATTATAAATTTTCTGAAATAATACTTTATTAAAAATATACGTATGAGAGTTTTAGTATTATTTTGGAGTCGTAATATCATGGCGTTATAAGTTATATTATTTTTACCCTAAAAATAATATATCTAGTTCACGTAATAAACAAACAATCACACAAGAGTTTTAGTATAGAATATATATTCTAAATATATATTTAACAAATTTTATTTACGAAAATCAACCTCCGGCACTTAGTATTTTTGTAATAAAAATCGTGGCGAAGTTTATTTTGAAAATAAGGTTAAAATATATTTGTAAACACTTACTAGAAAAATATTTTCTAAGTGTTGGAATTCTAGAAAAATTTCGCCAGAGTTTCCTTTGTAAATGGAGGCGTCCATGCTTACTAGCATATCATTTTCTTTTCAAAAATTCATTCAATCAATCATCAATTAACAACATACAATTACTAATTACCAAACTTGTCAAAAACAAGCATAAGCCATAAACTCATGAACTTGAAGATTTATAAAAACATGTAGTAACTTACTATCACACTTAGTAAGTCTTGTTATCTTTAAAAATGTGATTAGTTTCTTAAAAACTTTATTTTTAAAGAGTTTGAATATTCACAACTTCTAGTCATATTTTCTAAAAATATTTCTTTGTGAAATTTTCTTATTACACAAGTGTTTCTACACTTGTTTACTCACCAAAAATGTGTTTAGTTTATGCAAGATCCAAGTTTTAACAAAACTCACACTTTTCACTTGGTTCTTTCGAAAAACCGCTCATGGATCTTTAGATCTACACGATTACATCCTATGTTGATCTTTATTTTTCAAGAAAACATGTATTTATTCAAGTTCATAGTTTATGTGTGGATGATTTCATCATCCACATACCTCTAACTTTCACATCTTGCTAGTTCATGTTCTTAAGCATCATCTAGCAAGTCCATGTGATGATCCATACTATTTTTACTAGCAAACAACAACAATAATCATAACAACACAAGAACAACATGATTTCATCTTCATTTTAACACCACTTTATCTCATAGTTAGTTTATGTCAAGACTTTGTTTATGTTCTTAGTGTTTCTTGATATTTCACCATTCTTTTCACTATTATCCATCAAAAATATGAAGAAGATGAAGATCTAAGACACTTACTACTAGCACAAGGCTAGGGGAGTTCAAGAGTATAAAAGTGGTGGCTAAAAGAAATCGAGAGCGGTCCTTGAACTTCCTAACACACCGAGCTTACTTGTAGGATCTCTAACACCTTTGGATATGTGTAGATTGCTTGAAGGAAACTTGAAGGTGATGATGGTGTGTGTGGTGGTTCTCGGCCGAACACACAAGGAAGAGGGAGAGAGTGTTGTTGTTTGGTGTTTGTGAATGTAATGTGGTGAAGGACTAGTGTGTTTATATAAGTGAGTTCCAACAACCTTTTAACCATGGGTTATTATGCTTCTAAATCCATCAACAAGATCTAATAAAATAATGGAAGAAATCCATTGGTGGGTCACCCATGTAACCGTCCCCATGGGGGGGGGGTATAGGGTTTGGTTTCAAATGGTTTAGTTGCAATCTAGTTAGATTACAAATGTTAAGTTAGTGGTTTATTGTGTGTGTTTAATTATATAGTGTTTTAGGGTGTTCGGGGACCCTAACTATCTCAGAAGAATAAAAATAATGTGTTTGGCAATATTTTTGTGTTCCGGGTAAAGTCCGGTTGTTCGGTTGGATGTTCTTCCTTTAAAGTGCTTAATTAATCCATAAAGTGTCTTTTATAATGCTTTTTAGTGACACATTTAATTCCCAACACTTTGGAAAGTATCTAGGACTATTTTTCCAAGTTTTTGCACTTTACTAGTATAGTTAAATGCTGAATTTTATTTACTAAGTGCAGAATTCTGCATTTAAAGTGTGTTTTAGGCACTTCCCGGCACTATAACTATCACCTAGTGACGCAGTTTTATGGTCTTCACATCCCTACACTCCCTACTAGTGTAGTATTCTATCTCTGGCTCATACTGGCCTCAAAAACATTGTCTGTCTAGGTGCTGGCATTGTCAGCATGTTTTCTGGGTTATCCGTTTAGTGTGCTTACTGTGCTTTGTGCATCAAGTTTGTCACTAATGTTTGTATGAAATAAATGAAGTGACAGTATGAAATGTGATGCATATGTATGTATGTATGTAACAGAAAATAGAAAGCAGTTTAATCACAGTTGTAATCAAGCACAGTCATTAATCACAAATTAATTATTAATTAATTGTACGGATACCTGTAAATGTGAGGGTTGTCACAAATTGAGATGTTGATATGGATCTGAATCTAATTGTGGAACTACCACCTTGGCCCTGTCTTAAGGTGACACATGGCTAGGTCTTGTCCTTTTTTGATTTTGCCATTTTATTATAATAGTAGATCTTATAATAGGAATGTTATTTTAAATCTAACCGTTCCATTAAAATTTAAACAAGTACATGGTTGCCCTAAATGGGACTTCTAATTGAAATGACTTGCCCATGCAGGGGCTAAACAGAAAATAACAAAGGAAACAAATAAAGGACAAAATATCACGAATTAGGATTAGTCCTAAGTTGTTTGTCTAGACTCGAGAATCGAGGAATGTTCAATTGTGTAACTGAGATTAAACACAAAAGGCTAGTGTTTAATTCACTCAGTGTTGGCTCTGATACCGACCTGTCACATCCCGATATTTCCACGTATTACCGGTGGGCCCGGTGGGGAGTATCGTGACGTAGTTGATATCATCATAGTCAAACAACACAAATTTAAATGCACAGCGGAAGCAAAAGATAGATTCATTTCAACCGAATAATTTGTAATATTAAGTATCACAAGATAGTTGAAAATGATCCACAGGCGGATCGAAAGAAAAAGGAAATTGTTCAACAGACTTTAACACCTAGAGCTTGCGAGACTTGATTATTGATGCCTGGAGTAGCCAGCCTATTACGTATAGTACCTACACTTAGCCTTATTGGAAAATACGTCAGTTTACACTAGTAAATACAACTTAACTGGCTCATTTTGAAAAGAGCTTGAAAATTAATTTGAATGCACTTAGGCAAAAATATCTTTTATAACATGGGACAATTATTTAAAAATAATCTTGTACACAGTTTTACTTATTTGTCGTCCATTAGGGCCGGTTTGTAGGGCCGAACAAGATTATCTGACACGCAACAGGTATAATACCCACAAGGTTGATTCCTTTAAGTGGATTACCAGTTTTTACATAATGCAACAGTCAGGTGTACGCCTACATCCCGTGCTTAGGTCGTGGCCATTTCTTTGAATGATGCCAAGGATATCCGGGACATGGTCATTTAACCCCCAAAAGCCATACACCAAATAATACATATTAAACGAGATATGTAAATGCATTAATCACAATCCGATTTAAATGACTACATACCCGACCAAGCGGTATTATTATAATACCGTATCCCAAGCCCGTATAGGGAAAATAAGTTAAGAGTATTTACCTGAGCAAAGTATAAATCAAATACAGCAAGTGCACGTAGCTTTTTACTGGGCTCCTAATCTGGAACGAAGGTTTTTAATAACTGTAACACCACGTAAAAACGTGTCCAATTATACATAGACACGTGTCCTAAACTCCGGTTATGCGAAAGATTGAGTTTAAGGGACTAAAGTTGACAACAAGTGAAAATATGCAAACGAAAGGATTAAAAGTGTCAATATGCCAAACTTGGGCCTCTAAATGACCACACGTGAAAGAAATGTTCTTATATGGGTGATTGATTGGGTATTCGAAGCCGTTTGTGAAAATAATCGGAAGATTATAAATTACAAGGGTTAAAAGTGTCAATATGTCAATTCTGACCTCTGAGTGGCCTTTTAACGAAATTGAGGCTTCGTGATATTCAATTATACTCCCGAGAATGTGTGATAAAAATTTCACGTGATTCCGAGATCGTTAAGCATGTTTTCTAAACTTTGGGTTAAAAGCGTCAACTTGATGAAACTTGCGTTTACAAAGGAATTTAACGAACCCGAGGCTAACGAAGTTTGTTTGCACATCCTTGGGCTCCAAGAAATTAACCACAAGGGCCTTGATTGCCAAAAATGGAGTTAAAAAGGGCTTAAAACGTTCAGGGACTGAAACTGCCAAGGTTTAAACTTGTTTTACCAGTTTTCCCGGTCCACGCGGCCCGCGTAAGACCCTCCTTAGGTCTTACGCGCCCCGCCTCAGACTGCCAGATACAGAAATGTGTTGCCAGGTGCGGGTTTGGCCTGTTCCACCGCCTTAACCTAGTTCCTATCGACCTAGGGAGCTGTAAGTCGGTTTATTTTAGTAGCTTGGACACCTGGGATGATCTCCTAACTTCCTAAAACACCTGGAAGCAATCTAAGATCATGGAAATTCCTATATAAGTGCACCTCCTCTTGTGTTCTTGACTCACATTCACAACAATTCAATTTGGGACTTGCTCTGGAGCTTGCTAAGGAATTGGAGAAGATTTGAAGTGTAGAAAAGATTGCTAGGACCTGTAGTAAGCTTCTAATTACTCCTTTAAGTTGTTTAATTAGTTTAATTACTTAAAAGTCAAACTTAGTGCCTAATTAGTTTGACTTTCGTTTTGTTTACATGTGGCTTAACCACTGATCAAATTGAAAGTGGTTATGAAACCACATTAGTATAGGTGATTAACCCCTGGAAGGGTGTCCCCTAATTATCTCGTTTGATTGGTTAAATGTCGGGTCAAAGTAGTTTGACAAAAAGTCAAACTGGACAGAATTGACTAAAATGATTAAAATTAATAAACCAGAGGTTCTAAATTATAATACAACATTCTAATGACTTGGTAATGACTATATAAACATATTTTATCAGTCCTAATCCGACAATTAATCATCTAAGGGCAGATTATAACCGAAAGTCGCAAAAGCTTGACTTTTGCTATGACTTTCAGTTCTGACCCATTCAAGCTTATTTCTTCCATGTTTTAAGCTTCCATTAGGACCATAATACATTGTAGTGTAACTCTCTGAAGTTATATTGCATGGTGCCTAATCGTTTGTCATTTATGCTCTTGATCGTAATTATGCTCATTAATGCCTAAAACGCCCTTTTTTGCATAAAACCGAGATTTTTAGCAATATGAATAAACTAAAACCGTTGCTACTGATATTTAGACATGTCCTGAAATATTGACATCAGTTTGAGGTCTAGAATGGGAGTTATGCTCAATAGCGTAATTAAGGGACTTCTTAGTAATTAGAAAGCGTAATTAGCATAAGGCCCATCTAAACCCGATTTTTGTTACCAAAATTTTTACCTACTGATGTTAAATAATATTTTGGGATTTTTAAAGATTTTTATTTATTTTTAAGCTGAACTTAACATAGGATTATAGCCTAATTTCAGTAATTACCGATTTTACCCTTTTCATGCATAAAATGAGTTTTACATAACTTTTTGAATTCAAACTTTTTGCTACTGATCCTAAATGATAAATGTATTATTTTGAACCTAATAAACTGACCAAAATATCAGATTTCCTATTTTTACCATATTAGTCCTTTAGATCGCATATTTAGCGTTTTTAGCACCTAGTATGAATCAAAACTATATTTATCATATAAAACTCATAACTTACTGATGATTTAAGCTAATTTACATAATATTACAGTAAGCTAATGTTTTAAACTCAGAAACTTATTTTTAACCCTTAAAAAGCCTATGTAAAATTACCAAAATGCCCCTACGGTGAATAATTGGTTATAAAAGGTATATTTTCCATATACTAAGTATCCTACTGATATAAGTCAATAAAATACATGTTTTTACTAATCTAATCAGACCTGGAACTCAGTTTTATAAATAAATTCTTTTATGAGCATCAAAATTACCAAAATGCCTTTATGGGACTTATTTTGGTTTAAATTGCTTTTTGGGCATAAGTGTTGATATACTACTGATATATTAACATATTATGAGCATAATAATGATTAAGACCTGTTTATAGCTTGTCCGGTTACCCGTTACGCATTTACGCGTTCGGATCGGTTTACGTGACTAGTTTACGTAAAATAGCCGAAACGGGCTTAACCTAGTCATTAAAACCTCATTTTCCAGAACGTGTTTAGTTTACCCATATTATACAAGTATCCAAGATTGTCGGGTCTAAATCACATTCTATCCCGGTTTCCGTTTAATCTACCGGTTAGGTCCGTAAGGTTTCTTTCTAGCTAGTCGGTCTAAGTCCTTGACTTAAGTAAAGACCCATTAGAATCCTAATAGATAATTAAACCTTCTATACAGATTTATAGCTTCCAGTAAAAAGTGTCTTTCAAGAACCTTAGGAATTTACTGCTACATCAGGTAAATACTTTTAACTTATTTTCCCTATACGGGCTTGGGATACGGTATATTAATACCGCTTGGTCGGGTATGGGATTATTATGTCGGATTGTGATTTAATAAATCCGCATAACCCGTTTTAATCTGCATTGTTTGATAACATAAACATTTGGGGGTTAACGACCGTGTCCTGGATATCCTTGGCTCATTTAAGTTATTAATGGCCACGACCATGCACGGGGTGTAGGCATGCACCCGACAGATGCAAATGCTAAATATTAATTTACCCACAAGTTGGGGATAACTCCTTTGTGGGTTCTATAAGTGGTGAGTCAGTTAATCATGCCCGGCTTACAAACCGGCCCCACATGTATGACAAGCATGTAAAACTGTATACAAGATTTTAAATAAGATTGTCCCAAGTTATAAAAGATTTTATGCCTAGTGCATCTAAACCAATTTTCTTAAATGTTTTCAAAACGAGTCAGTTAAATTGTATTTACCAGTGTATACTGACGTATTTTCCTAAAGATTGATTTGACAGGTACTTATCGAAATAGGCTGGAGCTATAGGGTGTTGTAGAGGATCTTGCAAATCCCATAGATACCCTGAATCTGTAGTTTTTGTTTCTTTGTACTTTATGATCCGCCTGTGGATCTTATTACATTCCAGTCTGTATTTTCTTGTATTCGAACATCGACAGACAGTATGGTTTGTAATAGTTTATTTACCCAGCCTTCCGCTGTGCTATATTATTGTGTGTATTGACAATGATGATATCAACTACGTCACGATACTCCCCGCCAGGCCCACCGGGAATACGTGGAATATTGGGGTGTGACAGGTTGGTATCAGAGCCAACATTGAGCGAATTAAACACTAACCTTTTGTGTTTAATCTCAATGACATAATAAGCACATTCCTTAGACTCTCGAGTCTAGGCAAATGACCTAGGATGCATCTTTATCTTTCCTTTGTTACTTTTATGTTTTGTTTTATTTTGTTCTCTTGTTCAACAGGAGGTTAACCATCATGCCTCCAAGACTAAGAGGACGTGGCAAGGGTCCCATGCGTGGAGGACCGTCATCTGCTGGGCCATTACACAGACGCACTCCATCGGTGTCTTTTTCCACCTCCGACTCCCGCGATATGTGGGGTCAACCTTTCGAGCCGGCAAGACACTCAGTCTCGCTTAGCTCTTCGCCATCTTTTCATCCGTCTTTCGGACCATTTGCTCCAAATGAGCCCGAACACTCTCACCATTCGGACCAATCTCACCATTCGCATGAATCATACCCACCGCATAACTCTTTGCAATCTCATTCATTTCATCATTCTGAATCCCCCTACTCTCCAAGACAATTCAACCCAGTTGACTACGTTAACGACTTCCTCGGCTACAATCCGTTGGGCCCTGAGGACCATTTCTCTCAAGAAATGGAGATGGATGACGACCCCGACCTGGAGATGCAAACAGGAACCCCGGGCCACCCTATCAGCATATCTAGTGGGTCTCCGTTTCAGGGATCTCCTTATCGTGGACCTGACTCCTTCCAAGAGAGGATGGCTACCTATGACTGGTTCTTTACTCCATCTTATCATAGCTCTCCGGCTCAACCACCTTTAGATGATCCTCAACTTCAAGCTGTCTCACCACCACCACTCCCGGCAGAGGAGCCACCGCAACAGCCACCACAACCACCTCCCGAACCTCCAAGGCGAAGGAGGAACGCTCGCATGTCCGTTAGAGGAGGACCCCGTTTTAGTTCTCCTCGAGGGTCGAGTTCTTATCCCCCTATTCCAGAGGACCCTCATATGGGTGGGCCCTCAAACGCGGCACCGGAGGATAACCCTCCGCAAGCTTCTTATGCACCACCTATGCGGCCTGTGGGATTTGATAACCCAATTCCGACGTACCCAGGTTCTTCTGGGTATAATCCTTATGGAGACCCGTCGGGATATCCATTGGGCTACGGAACTCATGACCCATATCTTACGGCTGCTCAGTATCACCACCTTTATCCTTCTACTTACCCTCCTATGCCTCCAACTGACTACCCAATTCAGGGTTATCAGTATCCTCCATATCAACCACCTCCATCCCAGCAACTACAACAGCAGCAACAAACTCAGGAAATCTTAGAGAGGTTGGATAAGGTTGAGCATAAAACAAAGAAGAACAAGGAGAGGCATACTAGCTTCATGAAAGGCCTCGCCAACCTTATCAAGGGGAAGAAGAAATAGAGGGTTGTTTTATTTTCTTGTTTGTTGTAATCATGTCCCTGTGTGGACATTTGTTTGATTTCCGTATGAAGTCCCTGCGTGGACTTATTTTCATTTCTGTATGCCCCTGCGCGGGTAGTGTGTCTTTTCTAAGTCCCGTTTAGGGCATTTGTATTTGCTTTCATCCTAATGAAGTTTTAGCTTTGGTTTTAAATGTGTGTATTTTATTACACCATGTTATTTCCTTTCAATTTATAATTGATCTGCCAAAGAAATTCTTAGAGGTATAACCTAGCCAAAGTATTAATTAGCTATGATGGTACAACCTTTTTAAGAAAATAAATCTCTGTTAACATCTGAAAACATGTTAACACTCCTAGCTGTGCGGTACGAGAAACCACACAAACTTCCAAAAGGTACTTGGACCCTTCCAAGTCACATAAAGCCAAAATGATCAATACGAATCCTGGCTAGAAAATATCAGTGTGATGAATACACCAAGACATCCATTTGAGATGCATGCTTTAAGCAAAGGTGTAAAATGACAATGAAAGTGCGATTCATAAACTTCTTGTCAAAAAGGCAATGAACTTGGTTCAGACCTTAAAAGATCACTGATTTTTGAGATCATTAATTAGAATCTCAACTCGTTCTTGTGACAAGCTTTTAAGCTATTTTAATGTCCTTTTGAAACGAGTTTAATGATAGATAAAATGTCTTCTATGACATTGACAGTGGTGGAATTTCTATCTTTCTCCTGTAGTAATGTGTAGAATAACGCATTATGTAAACATTTAGTTATATTATAAAATGGTCTAAATGGTTTAATAATACCATGACCAATGAGTCATCAATATGATGAACTTACATGTAATTTAAATTATTATTATTGTCTATATTATAGCATTCAGAAATGGCTGGTTCAGACGAAGTAAACAGTCATCCAGCACCAGGCAACACCAGAATCAATATTACTGGTGCCGAATTGCAAGCTATGATCACCGCTGCAGTCTCTCAAGCGGTAGATGCCAAGTTTAAGGAGCCGAGTAATATTCGGTCTCAATCTCTTTTGAAAACCCATTCTCAACCACATACTCATACACATAAGAAGACTGAGTCCCTACACTCATCTAACCAGGATAGTATACCTAAGAGGCAGGTTGTCCTCGAACCTACCCTCAGGCATGCTAAAGGTTGCACCTACAAATATTTTGTTTCCTGTAAGCCACGAGACTTTACAGGAGAAAAAGGGGCGATAGATTGTATGAAGTGGATTGATGAGATGGAGACGGTGATAGACATTAGCGGCTGCGCTAAGGAAGATGTAGTTATGTTCGCCTCCCAATCTTTTAAGGGCGATGCCCTTACGTGGTGGAAAGCACTCGTGCAGTCCACCGGGAAAGTCCATTTGTATAACCTTTCTTGGGAGAAGTTTGTCGATTTGGTTAAGGACACTTATTGTCCTCAACACGAAGTAGAGCGTGTGGAGACTGATTTTCTCACCCTCGTGATGAAGGATCTAGATTGTAGATCCTATGTGACTAGTTTCAACTCCATGTCTAGACTGGTACCGTATTTAGTCACACCTGAGCCCAAGTGCATTGCGCGTTTTATTGGTGGTTTGGCTCCTGAAATTAAAGGAAATGTGAAGGCTTCTATGCCAACCACCTATAGATCTGTTGTGGATCTGTCATTATCCCTCACTTTGGATGTGGTGAGGAGTAGGGCGAAGAAAAATTCTGAAGAGGGGAAGAGGAAGAGGGAGGAGGATCAGTCCTCTCAGCAGAATAAGAAAGGAAACGGGAACTCTGGTTCCAAGAAAGGGCAAACTGATAACAAGCCCAGGTGCAAGAATTGCCATAAGAGGCATTTTGGCAAGTGTAACCAGGAATCACAGGCCAAACCATGTGGGATATGCAAGAAGAAAGGGCACAAGTCTGTTGAGTGCCGAAACATCAAGGATGCAACCTGTTATGGTTGTAACGAAAAGGGGCATATCAAGACCAATTGCCCCAAGAATAAGAAGAAGCCTGAAGAGGCTAAGAAGAACAATGCCCGAGTGTTCCAGATGCAGGCAAGGGAAGCGGTGACTGATGATAACGTCATAACAGGTACCTTCCTCATCAATAATATTTATGCTAGAGTCTTATTTGATTCCGGTGCTGATAAGTCCTTTGTAGGTCATAAGTTTTGTAAGCTTTTGAATTTGCCCATTAAGACTCTAGACATAAAATATGAGGTAGAACTCGCTGATGGTACCTTAGAATCTGTTTCAACTCTTCTTGATGGATGTTCAATATCCATCAAGAACCATTCCCGCTGTCCCTCCTGCCAATGAAATTGGCTGGTTTTGATATAGTTTTAGGCATGGATTGGTTATCGCATAACCAAGCTCAAATTACCTGTGATAAAAAGCTTATCATTATCAAAACCCCCTCCGGTGAATCAGTCACTATCCAAGGAGACACACAGTACGGGTTGCCCAGCAATGTGTCTATTCTTAAAGTATCCCAGTGCTTGAAGGGTGGATGTGTCATTTACATGGCACAAGTGACTGTTAATGAACCGAAGCCGAAGATCGAAGATATTCCAATCATTTCAGAATATCCAGATGTCTTTCCTGATGAGTTACCTGGATTACCTCCTGAGAGGCAAATAGAATTCAGGATCGACATTCTCCCCGGATCTGCGCCTATTGCACGAGCTCCGTATCGCCTAGCGCCTACCGAAATGTAAGAGCTCAGAACTCAACTGGATGAATTATTGGAAAAAGGTTTTATTCAACCCAGCTCTTCGCCTTGGGGAGCTCCAATTTTGTTTGTGAAGAAAAAGGACGGATCAATGCGTTTATGCATTGGTTACCGGGAACTAAACAAGGTAACGATCAAGAATCGTTATCCTTTACCCAGGATCGATGACTTGTTCGATCAACTCCAAGGAGCGAGTTACTTCTCAAAGATAGATTTGAGATCTGGGTATCATCAACTTAAGGTTCGAACCGAAGATGTTCCGAAGACGGCATTCAGAACAAGATATGGACACTTCGAGTTCTTAGTGATGCCTTTTGGGCTCACTAATGCGCCTGCAGCATTCATGGACCTCATGAATAGAGTCTGCAAACCATATTTAGATAAGTTTGTCATTGTTTTTATAGATGACATACTTATCTACTCACGTAGCCAAATGGAGCATGAAAAGCATCTTCGATGTATTTTAGAACTGCTTCGACAGGAGAAGTTATATGCCAAATTCTCTAAGTGTGAATTTTGGCTTCGCAAGGTCCAGTTTCTTGGACATGTGGTCAGTGAACACGGTATTCAAGTGGATCCTGCCAAAGTAGAGGCTGTAATGAATTGGGAAGCACCTAAGACACCTACAGAAATTCACAGCTTTCTGGGTTTAGCAGGATATTATAGGAGATTCATTGAGAACTTCTCAAGAATAGCTGCACCATTGACTTCCTTGACCCGTAAGAATGTGAAATTTATCTGGGGTCCCAAGCAGCAGGAATCCTTCGAGGCTTTAAAGCAAAGATTGAGCAACGCTCCGGTTTTGTCACTACCAGAAGGAATTGAAGACTTTGTTGTTTACTGCGATGCTTCACACACCGGCATGGGGTGTGTACTTATGCAATGGGGCAATGTGATTGCCTATGCATCGCGACAGCTAAAGGTGCATGAAAAGAACTACACCACTCATGATTTGGAATTGGGTGCTGTGGTATTCGCACTAAAGCTGTGGAGACATTACTTGTATGGAACAAAATGTGTAATCTACTCGGACCACAAAAGTCTCCAACATCTGTTTAATCAAAAAGAACTCAATATGAGACAACGTCGTTGGATGGAAACGTTAAATGATTATGATTGCGAGATTCGCTACCATCCCGGTAAGGCGAATGTGGTCGCAGATGCTTTAAGTCGGAAGGAAAGAGTTAAGCCAATTAGGATCAATGCAAAGAGCATTGAGTTGAAGAATAATTTGAACGAAAGACTGTTGGCTGCACAAAAAGATGCCATGTTGGAAGATAATCTTTTAAATGAAAAGTTAGGTGTAACTGCTGAACAGTTGACACCTGGAAAAGATGGAATTCTTAGGATGAATGGCCGAATTTGGGTTCCTATTCAAGGAGGACTACGGGATGTAATCCTTCAGGAAGCCCACAATTCTAAGTATTCGGTTCACCCGGGAGGTGACAAGATGTATAAAGATTTAAGGGCCAATTATTGGTGGATAGGTTTAAAGAAATCCATTGCCACCCATGTAGCTAAGTGCCTGACATGTGCTCAGATTAAAGCCGAACATCAGAAGCCATCAGGACTTCTACAACAGCCGGAACTTCCCACTTGGAAATGGGAAATGGTAACCATGGACCTTATAACCAAGTTACCCAAAACAAAGCACGGAAATGACACTATATGGGTTATTGTTGATAGACTGACAAAGTCAGCTCATTTCCTGCCCATTAAGGAGACTCATAGCTCCGATAAGTTAGCCCAGTTATATGTCGATAAGATTGTAGCTCTTCATGGAGTACCGGTGGCAATTATCTCTGATAGAGATACTAGATACACCTCTCACTTTTGGAGAAGTTTTCAACAATCATTGGGCTCACGTCTGAATTTTAGTACTGCTTACCATCCTCAGACAGATGGTCAAAGTGAGCGTACTATTCAGACCTTAGAAGACATGCTTCGTGCATGTGTTATGGATTTGGGTGGTAGTTGGGACGACCACCTGCCTTTGATTGATTTCTCCTATAACAATAGTTATCATACCAGCATTCAGGCTGCGCTTTTTGAGGCACTGTATGGTAGAAGATGCAGAACACCTGTCTGTTGGGCCGAAGTGAGAGAAGCTCAGATATCAGGACCTGATATAGTCCTTGAGACAACGGAAAATATTATTCAAATTCGAGATCGCCTAAAAGCGGCCAGGGATAGGCAGAAAAGCTATGCTAATTTGAGACGAAAGCCTCTAAAGTTTGAAGTAGGCGATAAAGTGTTATTGAAAGTGTCACCTTGGAAAGGTGTAATGCGTTTTGGTAAAAAGGGGAAGTTGAGCCCCAGATATATCGGACCATTCGAGATCCTCGAATGTGTTGGCAGTGTAGCATATAGGCTAAGACTGCCAGAGGAGCTAAGTGGAATTCATGATGTGTTCCACGTTTGTAATCTCAAGAAATGTTTAGCTGATGAATCTCTAGCAATGTCTCATAAAGACGTGCAAGTTGATAAAAGCTTGAGATTCATTGAGAAGCCTATAGCAATTGAGGATCGGCAAGTCAAGAAGCTTCGAAGAAAGTATGTACCGATAGTAAAGGTTAAATGGGACGCTCGTAGAGGTCCCGAATATACGTGGGAAGTTGAGTCTACTATGAAACAGAAGTACCCTCACTTGTTCCAGTAAATCTCAGGGTCGATATTTCTTTTAAGGGGGTGAGGATGTAACACCACGTAAAAACGTGTCCAATTATACATAGACACGTGTCCTAAACTCCGGTTATGCGAAAGATTGAGTTTGAGGGACTAAAGTTGACAACAAGTGAAAATATGCAAACGAAAGGATTAAAAGTGTCAATATGCCAAACTTGGGCCTCTGAATGACCACACATGAAAGAAATGTTCTTATATGGGTGATTGATTGGGTATTCGAAGCCGTTTGTGAAAATAATCGGAAGATTATAAATTACAAGGGTTAAAAGTGTCAATATGTCAATTCTGACCTCTGAGTGGCCTTTTAACGAAATCGAGGCTTCGTGATATTCAATTATACTCCCGAGAATGTGTGATAAAAATTTCACGTGATTCCAAGATCGTTAAGCATGTTTTCTAAACTTTGGGTTAAAAGCGTCAACTTGATGAAACTTGCGTTTACAAACGAATTTAACGAACCCGAGGCTAACGAAGTTTGTTTGCACATCCTTGGGCTCCAAGAAATTAACCACAAGGGCCTTGATTACCAAAAATGGAGTTAAAAAGGGCTTAAAACGTCTAGGGACTGAAACTGCCAAGGTTTAAACTTGTTTTACCAGTTTTCCCGGTCCACGCGGCCCGCGTAAGACCCCCTTAGGTCTTACGCGCCCCGCCTCAGACTGCCAGATACAGAAATGTGATGCCAGGTGCGGGTTTGGCCTGTTCCACCGCCTTAACCTAGTTCCTATCGACCTAGGGAGCTGTAAGTCGGTTTATTTTAGTAGCTTGGACACCTGGGATGATCTCCTAACCTCCTAAAACACCTGGAAGCAATCTAAGATCATGGAAATTCCTATATAAGTGCACCTCCTCTTGTGTTCTTGACTCACATTCACAACAATTCAATTTGGGACTTGCTCTGGAGCTTGCTAAGGACTTGGAGAAGATTTGAAGTGTAGAAAAGATTGCTAGGACCTGTAGTAAGCTTCTAATTACTCCTTTAAGTTGTTTAATTAGTTTAATTACTTAAAAGTCAAACTTAGTGCCTAATTAGTTTGACTTTCGTTTTGTTTACATGTGGCTTAACCACTGATCAAATTGAAAGTGGTTATGAAACCACATTAGTATAGGTGATTAACCCCTGGAAGGGTGTCCGCTAATTATCTCGTTTGATTGGTTAAATGTCGGGTCAAAGTAGTTTGACAAAAAGTCAAACTGGACAGAATTGACTAAAATGATTAAAATTAATAAACCAGAGGTTCTAAATTATAATACAACATTCTAATGACTTGGTAATGACTATATAAACATATTTTATCAGTCCTAATCCGACAATTAAATATCTAAGGGCAGATTATAACCGAAAGTCGCAAAAGCTTGACTTTTGCTATGACTTTCAGTTCTGACCCATTCAAGCTTATTTCTTCCATGTTTTAAGCTTCCATTAGGACCATAATACATTGTAGTGTAACTCTCTGAAGTTATATTGCATGGTGCCTAATCGTTTGTCATTTATGCTCTTGATCGTAATTATGCTCATTAACGCCTAAAACGCCGTTTTTGGATAAAACCGAGATTTTTAGCAATATGAATAAACTAAAACCTTTGCTACTGATATTTAGACATGTCCCGAAAATTTGACATCAGTTTGAGGTCTAGAATGGGAGTTATGCTCAATAGCGTAATTAAGGGACTTCTTAGTAATTAGAAAGCGTAATTAGCATAAGGCCCATCTAAACCCGATTTTTGTTACCAAACTTTTTACCTACTGATGTTAAATAATATTTTGGGATTTTAAAGATTTTTATTTATTTTTAAGCTGAACTTAACATAGGATTATAGCCTAATTTCAGTAATTACCGATTTTACCCTTTTCATGCATAAAATGAGTTTTACATAACTTTTTGAAGTCAAACTTTTTGCTACTGATCCTAAATGATAAATGTATTATTTTGAACCTAATAAACTGACCAAAATATCAGATTTCCTATTTTTACCATATTAGTCCTTTAGATCGCATATTTAGCGTTTTTAGCACCTAGTATGAATCAAAACTATATTTATCATATAAAACTCATAACTTACTGATGATTTAAGCTAATTTACATAATATTACAGTAAGCTAATGTTTTAAACTCAGAAACTTATTTTTAACCCTTAAAAAGCCTATGTAAAACTACCAAAATGCCCCTACGGTGCATAATTGGTTATAAAAGGTATATTTTCCATATACTAAGTATCCTACTGATATAAATCAATAAAATACATGTTTTTACTAATCTAATCAGACCTGGAACTCAGTTTTATAAATAAATTCTTTTATGAGCATCAAAATTACCAAAATGCCCTTATGGGACTTATTTTGGTTTAAATTGCTTTTTGGGCATAAATGTTGATATACTACTGATATATTAACATATTATGAGCATAATAATGATTAAGACCTGTTTATAGCTTGTCCGGTTACCCGTTACGCATTTACGCGTTCGGATCGGTTTACGTGACTAGTTTACGTAAAATAGCCGAAACGGGCTTAACCTAGTCATTAAAACCTCATTTTCCAGAACGTGTTTAGTTTACCCATATTATACAAGTATCCAAGCTTGTCAGGTCAAAATCACATTCTATCCCGGTTTCCGTTTAATCTACCGGTTAGGTCCGTAAGATTTCTTTCTAGCTAGTCGGTCTAAGTCCTTGACTTAAGTAAAGACCCATTAGCATCCTAATAGATAATTAAACCTTCTATACAGATTTATAGCTTCCAGTAAAAAGTATCTTTCAAGAACCTTAGGAATTTTCTGCTACATCAGGTAAATACTTTTAACTTATTTTCCTTATACGGGCTTGGGATACGGTATATTAATACTGCTTGGTCGGGTATGGTATTATTATGTCGGATTGTGATTTAATAAATCCGCATAACCCGTTTTAATCTGTATTGTTTGATAACATAAACATTTGGGGGTTAACGACCGTGTCCTGGATATCCTTGGCTCATTTAAGTTATTAATGGCCACGACCATGCACGGGGTGTAGGCATGCACCCGACAGATGCAAATGCTAAATATTAATTTACCCACAAGTTGGGGATAACTCCTTTGTGGGTTCTATAAGTGGTGAGTCAGTTAATCATGCCCGACTTACAAACCGGCCCCACATGTATGACAAGCATGTAAAACTGTATACAAGATTTTAAATAAGATTGTCCCAAGTTATAAAAGATTTTATGCCTAGTGCATCTAAACCAATTTTCTTAAATGTTTTCAAAACGAGTCAGTTAAATTGTATTTACCAGTGTATACTGACGTATTTTCCTAAAGATTGATTTGACAGGTACTTATCGAAATAGGCTGGAGCTATAGGGTGTTGTAGAGGATCTTGCAAATCCCATAGATACCCTGAGTCTGTAGTTTTTGTTTCTTTGTACTTTATGATCCGCCTGTGGATCTTATTACATTCCAGTCTGTATTTTCTTGTATTCGAACATCGACAGACAGTATGGTTTGTAATAGTTTATTTACCCAGCCTTCCGCTGTGCTATATTATTGTGTGCATTGACAATGATGATATCAACTACGTCACGATACTCCCCACCGGGCCCACCGGGAATACGTGGAATATTGGGGTGTGACAATAACCTATTAGAATCCTAACGGGTCTTTAATTAAGCCTAGACTTAGACCGGTTAGTTTTAAAAGAGGATACGGTCCGAAACGCATGATTAAGCGAGGACCGGATTTAGAATGTGGTATAGACCCGACAAGCTTGGATACTTGTTTAATATGGGTAAACTAAACACATTCTGGATTTTGAGATGAAGATGATATGGTTTGACCCGTTTCGACAAATATATGCAAACTAGTTACATAAGCCAATCCAAACGCGAAAAATGCGTAATGGGTAACCAAATGAGTCATATACAAGTTTCCTAAGTTAATATGCCTTAAATATGTTGCGACATCAGTAAGATATCTTCTATCATGCCCAAAACGGATTTAAACTCAAATTACACCCCGTAGGGGTATTTTGGTCATTTTAAGGGTTATAAAAGAGTTTAAATATTAATCTGAGTTACAGGTATGATATAATTAGTAAAAATACTTAATTTACTAAGTTATATTAGTAGGGTATTACCTATATGTGAAATTTATCATTTATAACCAACTATGTACCGAAAGGGCATTTTGGTAATTTCACCTAAGGTTTAAAGGTCAAATCTGGAAATCTGAGTTTAAAACTTTTGCTTACTGCTAAAGTATAAAAATTTACTTAAAACATCAGTAGGTATCAAGTCTTACATATTTAAAATGGTTTTAATACATACTATGCGTTTAAAACGCATAAAAAGGCGATTTTAAGCGATTTCCGGGTTTTATAAGAAAAGCTGATATTTTTATTATTCCAGAAGGCTTAAAATATTCTATTTATCATATTGGATCAGTAGAAAAAGGTTTGGTATCAAAAGGATTGGTAAAACTCATTTTATAGCCTAAAAGGGCAAAACCGACAATTACCGAATCAAGCTTAGAACTCTATGTTATGCTTAGCCTAAAAATAAATAAAAATCTCCAAAAATCCCAAAATATTATTTTGTATCAGTGGGTAAAAAGTTTGGTATCAAAATTTGGGTTTAGATAGGCTATATGCTAATTACGCCATTTAATTACTAAAAAGCTTTCTAATTACGCTATTGAGCATAACTCCTAATCTAGACCTCAAACTGATGTCAAATTTTAGGTACAAGTTTATAAATTAGTAACTAAGGTTTGTATTCTTTTATATTTTCAAAAATCATGTTTTAAGGTCAAAAGGGCATAATAGTCAATATTTAAGCATTTAACGGAAACATGCATATGAATCGGATAACTAATGAACCAAGTTGTATAATCACAGAGGGTTATACTTATATGAAACCTGGTCCTAATAAAGCTCTAAGACATTTCTAAACTATGCTCTAATGGGTTAGAACTGAAAGTCAAAGCAAAAGTCTACTTTTGCGACTTTCGGTTCCGAACCGAGCTTAAACTGAAAATTGTCAAGTTGAACATGTTTAGACATGTTCTTACATTAATTACCAAGTTATATTAATGACAAAACAGGTTGCATAGCTTCTACATTGCTAATTATGCATTTATTTGAAAATTAGCTTTCTGTTGATTTTTTAAGATTAACTTTGACCCGACAATTGACCTAGTTAGAGTGGGAATCAGAGGGTGCCCTTTTAAGGGTTTATTGCCCACATAATTACCAACTCATAGGTACTTTCAATTTGAAATTTGACCGGACAAGTTAAGGTTAATGACGAAGTCAAACCTTAATTACGACGGTTTGGCTTTAGGCTAAATAACTAGGCAAAACTGAATTAAGAAGGGTTAAGGAAGCTTACCGAAGCCCTAGATATGATTAGAGTTCCTTAGAGAATGTCCTTGAGCTCCAGGAGTCTTCAGAAACCAAGTTATGAAAGTTTCCAAGTGATGTGCTCAAGGTTGCAACCAAGAACTTCTTATATAGGGCTTTAGATTGAACAAGATCATGCCAAACAAGTCTATGGGGTGATTCCTGATCATCCCAAGTGTCCCTAGGCCATTATAAACCATCAAACAAGCCCCTAGAATCGAAAACCAGACTTTAAAGTCGGTCTAACCGGCTGGAACAGCCAGCTGTGATGATTTCCTGCATCTGCAGGTCTAACGCGGCCTGTGTAAGGTCCATAGGGGACTTACGCGGCCGGTATGAGGGTCGGGTCCAGGTCACACAAGTTTCAATAATTGCATTTTGGCCCCTGTCCTTTTTAAATGTGGTTTTCACTTCATTTCTTGCATTTTTGGCCCTCTAACTTGACATTTAAGGGCTCCAAGACATAACCAAAGACCGTTAAGTCCTCGGTTAACTTTGTGATCACCCGTAAGGCCCTAGAATTCAACGTTGACGCTTTTAACCCCTCGTATACGAATATTATCATAACTTTCTCATACTTTATCGAAACCTTGTGAAATTTTTATCACTTATTCTACTTAGTATAATTAACCATTACAAAGCTTAGGGTTTGCTAAAAGGTCACTCAGAGGTATACTTTAAACATGTTGACATATTTAACCTCCTGTAGTTTGTAATCTCTCACTTTCTTCCACAATTAGCTTCGTATGATCCATGATTCATTCGTTTAAGGGTATAAACATCGTGTAGGGTTATTGTAAAGTATATTTATCCATTGTTGACATTTTGAACCCTTTTATTCACATACTTTCCTTGTTTGTCAACTTTAGTCCCTCTAAAGTAATCTTTTACACGTTTAAAGCTCATGACACGTGTCAATACATTATTGGACATGAATTTACGAGGTTTTACATCAGCAAAGCTAAGTATCTTAGTGGCGAAGTTTGACAGAAATTAAAGACTGTTCCAGCAAAAAAGTCATGGTCTTATGGAGGGAAGGTCCCGTTGACAAATAAAGGAGAGCCAAATGTACAGAGGAAGCCTATCTATGAATATATGCCTGTAAAAAAAGGGAGGTCTTATTCGGAGGTTGTCAAAGGAACAAAGGATATAGAACTGAAGGAGTGCAAGACTGTTATTGCTGATGAAAGGATTGCAGTATACCCGGACCATTGTATGATGAGAGCAGTGATTCTATAATTGAAAGAAGTAATGGCACTAAAAGAGATAAGGAAGGTATTACATGTGGGGGGGGGGGTACGGTGAATACCCAGTGTCGTATCTTGGAGGATTGAAATGTATGGTTGTGTTTAAAGAGAAAGGGCAGACGGTCGGATTCACGGAAAACATAGGGGATGAGTGGAATCATTTAATCTCGTCGGTGATGTTATGGAAGGGCCAGGACTTGTAGTACGATCGTCTTGTGTGGGTCAAAACATATGGGATACCAATTCATCTTAGGGACAGTAAGTTGTATAATCTGGTAGGGGGATGTTTTGTGAAAATAGTAGGGATGTCAGAATTTTCCTGGACCGAGATGGACAATTTTGATAATGGATGTTGGATAGTCACTGAAATTAGTAAACGAATAGAAGAGGAAGTAAATGTTGAATGGTGTGGCAAAACTTACAAAGTTTGGGTGAGGGAAGAGCAAAACCCATGGTTGAAGGTGGCGGTGGCAGAATTATCGGAGGAAGGTAAAGCATCGCCGATGAAGTCGACGGAATCACTTGCTACTCCGGGCGACGGTTTGGAAGAAGGGGAAATTCGGGACGATGGAAATGAGGGTGGGAATACGAAAGGGTGCCCTCGAGAGTCAGAATCGTCATCACACATTCATGAGGTGCATGGGAACCAGGAGGGAGGTGCATTAAATGTGGAGGCTGAGGATTTGAATAAAAAACAAAAAGAGGTGGATGTGGGACCGAAAAAGAGTTTGAAACGAGTGCAAAAGTAAATGAGTCCAGTAGTGATTTGGGCCAAGGCCCAGGAACTATATCCAAGAAAAGACCTCGTAGGACAAGAAGCCCACAGTTTTGGGATCCAGACGATGAGGTTGGGGTCAATAGGGTACCAACACATATACGGAATCTGGAAAGATCCTTTGATTTGAATGATGAGATGCAGATGGGAGATGATTCAACAGGCATCGGAAATACAGCAAGGAATCAAAATTGGAATGATAATGGTGGGGCACCGGAAGTTACACCGGGGTGTGATGCGGTAAATCCGGCAGGTGGGGTGCAGGATCAGATCGTCAATAAAAGCTTAGTTTTGGGGAATACGGATCAGGTGGAAGCCAGCGAAGTACAAGGAGAAGTGGCAGACACGGTTGCCCTGGGATCGTCGGTGGGATTCCAACTTGGTGGTTTCTATAACCAGGTTAGTGAGGTAATTTTTGGTGAACAAACTGGTCTACAATGAATTTTCTATCAGTTAATTTAAGGGGGGTCAGGGACCAGAGAAAAATTGATTGGATAAGGGGGTTAAAAACGTCTCATGGGGTACACTTTTTAGCAATTCAGGAAACAAAAATGGGGGGTATCACAGATATTACAGTCAGTAAATTCTGGGGAAGATCTCGATTCGATATGGCTTGTGTGGATGTCGTTGGACGGTCTGGGGGATTAATCAGTATGTGGGACCCGTATGTTTTTGAATGTAACAATGTCATTAGAGAGCAAAGGTTTATTGTGGTACAAGGTACTTTAAAACACACGGGGGATTTACTTAATATTGTTAATGTTTATGCGTATAATGATCCGGTTGAGAGAAGGGCTCTATGGGAGGAATTGCTTACACTTAGACGATCATTACAAGGTATGTGGGTGTTCGGAGGAGATTTTAATGACGTTAGAGAACCAAGTGAACGCTTTAATTCAGAATTCGTGGCGTTAAATGCGGCTTTCTTTAATCAGTTTATCGAATCAGCAGACTTGGTTGAATTTCAGATGGGTGGGAGGAAATTTACGTATCATTCAGACAATGGTGTTCATAAAAGTAAACTTGACCGGTTCTTAGTGTGTCAGGATTTTCAAGCTAAATGGCCGGCAACATCGGTGGTTGCACTGTCTAATGTGGTCTCGGACCACTGCCCAATTCTTTTGTCCTTACTGGTACAAGACTTTGGACCCATACCGACAAGGATTTTCAACTCTTGGCTAGTCATGCCTGGAATTATGGACTTCATAAAACAGTCTCTAGCGAGTTTTTCATTTGATGGGCCTTGCTGTGAAACTGAAGTGGATAAAATTTAAGTTAAAGGAGAAGGTTAATGTTATAAGGGAGGATAAGGAATTGGTGTATAAACAGAAACTTGCTATGTTGGAAGCGTTGGAATTACAAGCTGAGGAACGGTCACTATCTCCTAGTGAATTGGTTAATAGAGCGGAATGTAAAAAGGTAATAATGGAAGCGGATCGGGCAAAAGTCATGGATTTGAAGCAGAGGTCTAGGATAAAGTGGGTCGTGGAAGGAGATGAGAACTCGAGTTTCTTTCATAATATCGTGAAT
Source organism: Helianthus annuus (assembly GCF_002127325.2). NCBI lineage: Eukaryota > Viridiplantae > Streptophyta > Magnoliopsida > Asterales > Asteraceae > Helianthus > Helianthus annuus. The sequence continues at coordinate 62,187,853 of NC_035445.2, forward strand.
GCCAATCAAAGTTCTAATCGGATCAATGGACTAATGATTAATGGGGTATGGGAGACAGATCCATCGCCGATTAAGGACTCTATATGCTCTTTCTTTGCACAGAAGTTTTAGGAACCATTATGCACTCGACCCGGGTTGATATGTCCGAACTTAAAAAAGATTACTGTATCAGATTCCGGGAGGTTGGAAGCCCCGTTTACGCTTTTGGAAATCAAAGAAGCAGTGTGGGATTGTGCTGGGGATAAAGCACCGGGTCCGGACGGTATTAATTTCAGGTTCATAAAACGCAGCTGGGATGTCTTGCAAGCTAATTTTGTCAAAGTATTTGAGGAGTTTAAGTGGAATGCATCCATCTCTGTTGGTTGCACATCCTCGTTTATTGCTCTTATACCTAAGTGCACCGACCCAAATGGTTTGGGGGATTATAGACTTATTAGCTTCATTGGATGCATCAATAAGGTTATTTCTAAAACACTGGCGAATAGAATGAAATCAGTGATAAATAAGCTAATTTCGGAGGAACAAACGACATTTTTGGCTAATAGAAGCATATTGGATGGACCGTTAATTCTAAATGAGTTAATTTCGTAGATGACGTCAAAGAAGAAGGTGGGTTTCATATTTAAAGCGGATATTGAAAAGGCATACGACTCGCTTAATTGGGGTTTTTTTTGGAAACCATTATGGAGCAAACGAATTTTCCTATGATGTACATAAAATGGGTTATGGCCACTGTTAAGAATGCTAGAGCTTCGGTATTAGTGAACGGGTCACCAACACAGGAATTTGCGTGCTATAGGGGTTTGAGGCAAGGTGACACTTTGTCACCGTTTTTGTTCGTTATTGCAATGGAAGCGTTGACTGGGGTGATGAAGAAAGATTGTACACTCGGCCTTTATGAAGGAGTACGATTTGTAAATCAAGGTTCGGCTATTTCTCACTTTTTATACGCGGATAATGTTATTTTGTGGGGAAATGGTCGACATCTATGTGAACAATTTAAGGCGAATTTTAAGATGTTTCTTCTTAGCGTCGGGGCTTCGGGTGAATCTTGTAAAGAGTAGTGTGTTTGGGGTAAATGTAAGTGTAGAGAGTTTACAAAACATGGCAAATACATTGGGTTGCCGGGTAGGTTGTTTCCTGTTCAAACATTTAGGACTCCAAGTGGGGGCAAATATGAATTTAGTTAAGAATTGGCAGCCGGTGGTAGATGTGTTCAAGAAGAGACTTGCTATTTGGAAGGCAAAAATCTTATCCTTTGGTGGAAGATTAACCTTAATTAAATCGGTGCTTAATGCACTTCCGACGTATTATTTTTCATTATATAGGGCTCCTTCACATGTAATTGATCCACTTGAAAGATTACGGAGGGAGTTTCTTTGGGGGATAACTCCGGAAATGGGAAAAATGAATTTGGTAGCGTAGGATAATGTCATGACTCTAAAGGAATTAGGCGGGGTTGGTGTCGGGTCCCTTAAGGATGCAAATCTAGCTATGCTTGCCAAATGGTGGTGGAGGTTCAAGACGAATCCGGAAAGTTCGTGGCGAAAGGTTATTTGGAGCATTCACCATAGCGAAAGATCGTCGAATCCGATACCCGGGAAGATGACGATAGCTGGGCCTTGGAAGCAAGTCATTAAAGTGTCAAGGGATACGGAAAAGTATGGAATAAATTTATCGGACTGTTTTTGGGCCGATCTGAGAGTGGGAGAATCAGTTTCTTTTTGGAAGGAAAGGTGGATAGAAGGAGAAACACTACAAAGTAGGTATCCAGGGCTGTTTGAATTAGAAAGATCAAAAAACGCAATGGTTGCGAACCGGGTAAAGGTTATTAACAGTGCGGTAGTATTGAATTTTTGTTGGGTGCGGCTGCCGGCGACTACTGAGGAAGTGGAAGCTGTCCAGAACATGACCGAGGATCTGCTTGCGGCGGCAAGGGGTTACAGTGAGGATCAATGGAGGTGGGAACATGACGAGTCAGGAACCTTCTCGGTAAAGAGTCTAAAAAATAGCCTGCAAAATGCTAGATTTTCCAACCTGGGGAATGATTTCGTGTGGAATAATTGGAACCCAACGAAAGTTAATTTTCTGGCATGGAGAATATCTTTGGATCGGGTGCCAACACTTATTGCTTTGGCTCATAGGGATGTTATTACTGGTCAAATCCGATGCAAATTTTATGATCAACAGGAAGAAGACGCGGATCATCTGTTCGTGAATTGCGAGGTGGCACGGTATTTGTGGAATTTTGTATCTCATTGGTGCAAGGTAGCAAGTATATATGCCTTTAGAGCAAAAGATTTGTTGGATTGGCACAAACACGTTTGAGGAAATGAAAAGTGGAGAAAACTGGTGTATGCAGTCATGCAAGTGTCGCTGTGGGTAATTTGGCGGACTAGAAATGATATGGCTTTCAATGATAAACCAATAAATTGGGATCGACGACGAATGAAGTTAAACAGTTAAGCTTCCTATGGATTGGTAGCCGTTCGACATTAAAAGAAATAACGTGGGAAGAGTGGTCTAATTTCGATGTAGCAAGAAAATGTGTTTAGGTCGTTTCTTATAATATCGTTGATGTATGTAATCGGTGGATGTAATTGGTGTGGGCTAACTTTTTATTGGCCCTTTGATTAATAAAATAAAATTTGTTGGCCATTCAAAAAAAATTAGCTTCCGTGTAAAACTATATGTACCATTAAAAATATATCTATTTTTTACACTTGAAATTCCGTGTAAAACTATATGTTACATTAGAAATATATATCTATTTTTTTACACTTAAAATTAAATGCTTTTACTTTAAATTATTATGTTTTACATAATTTATATCCTTGTGTTTTAGTTTGATGTTTTGAAAATTAATTGAAGTAACATCAGTAAATAATAGAGTATGTTTAAACATAAATTAAAGTTCTATATATTATACATAAATTAAAATTCTGCATATTCTAAAAGAGTCAGTCTCGAGTATTACGGCTCAGCTGGTTTATAATCCTAGCCATAATCGACAAACAATTTTAAATAGGAAACTGAGCGAAGTATATAACCATTTATATTTATCACTTTACATGTAACTCAAAAAGTGGAATTAAATCCCATCGATTTCTCTTTCTCAGTGCATGTAATTATGTTATACACACTACGAGCTTATAATTTATATACGATAGAAAGGATTTGGTTTCTCCTTGGAGAGCCAGGTTCGATCCCCGTGGTCTGCAGGTGAGGTGTGAGGGTTTACTCCTTAGGGAGGTTCCCGCACGATGGGTTCCGAGTTCGAGCCTCTGTTGTGGCACCGCTGGAATACATGTGCTCCAGAGGGCGGCCTAGCTCTGCTTCGGTAGGGTGCCCGTCTCGAACCCGGGTGGCTTGCCGTCTCGGTTGCAAGTCGGTAGTGGATTTCCATCTGATCTACACTCTTCAAAAAAAATTTGTTATATATAAGAAAAAAAGTTTACATCTGTTTTCGCAAATTTATTTTTATTATTGGACATTTTAAATTTAATATATTGTGAAATTGTGAATTAAAATAAACATGATAGGAGTGAAACCCAAAATCACTGGTTCAAATATTCAAATAAAACGATAAAAGAAAAGATAGATCTACAGTTTGTTTTGGATACAGATACATCACCAAAACCAACAGTAGGGTTGCGAATCACTCCCGAAGATACATAAAATCACCACTCCGGTTGTGAATTCGAGTCTAAGAACACCACTCAATATGCCACAATTAAGTTAGCATTGACACAATCAATTTAACTCAAAATCCATTGAGATGAACCAACAAAAGAGAAACTTTTTTTTTAATGAAAACACACTCTCTTTCCATTCCTTTGGAAGTTTCATGCATAAAGAAAATAAATTACAACTACTCTAACCCACGACCTATTTTCTAGTATAATTAAAAACTAACTCACTAGTTGGACGTGGGGCATGCATTGCCATGTCTTGAGAAGATGACAGAATTAGGTTGAGTCATGCATGCTCCATTCGGGTCGGGTCACGGGTCTACGGACTTGGATTTTGGCACTCCAACCGGATTCGTTATGTATTGGCTATCAAAACAGGGGTGTTGTTTTAACCGAAACTCGAAATCAGTGATTATGGTGTTATTTGTTTAACCCGAATCCGAACAAGATGGAACCCGAAACCCGAAAGTAGTAGTTGGGTTGAAAAAATGTTAATCGGGTTGACCCGATTAACCCGAATTACATAAAAAGTGTCACTTATATTTATACATACAAAATAACTATAAAAGTCTAAATTTCCTCCCATATGTTTTGTGTTTCTTGTTTTGAACATGATATTATGTTTTGTTGGTTGTTTGAGTGATTAAAAAAATTTGGTTTGGTTGATACGATTTGACGTTTTCTTTTTAGTTTATGCGATTGGTTGATACGGTTTGGTTTTCTGCTTATTGTATTTGACGTTTATTTAATTAATATATATGTTCAGTGCTGGGTTTGAACGAAGTATCATATTGAGATGAGAGTGTTTTTATTTGACATTTTGTGTATTCAAAAATCCGTATACCTATTTAACCGACCTGAAATACCTGAAACTGAATAACCCGAAACCGAATTAACCCAAATCTTATTTGGGTCAGGTTACGGATAGGATTCCTATAACAAAAAATCCCGAATAACCCGAAACCCGACTAAAAATCCCGAAGAACAGCCCTAGTTCTAAACCTTAGGGTTGGCAATAAAGCGATGGAGCCCTGTGGATAACTTAAAACACTGGGAGAAATTTTCCAGTATGGGACCAATAGAAATTAAATGAGTATCACTGATTGTTAAATCTGTTTGTGAAGGTGCTTACCGACGAAAATCCTTCAAAATTTTGCTAGTGGGTTGTTTCGTTTGCGACAGTTATCCACTGACTTCTGTGAGGGATTAACGACGGTCAAATGCGCCGACGGATAACCAACAACTCTATTTTTTCTAGCAATGTTAACTAGGTGATGCACGAACCACACAAACCTGTTTACCTTATCGATGCCCGAAAACGATTTTTGTTTCTCCTTCTTAATAGAGCAATACACCAATTAGGTTACTTATCCAAATACCTAACATATAGTGACTGCCTGGCTGGACAAGTACCAGAAGTGTATGAAGCGGAAGATGTGACACAACTAAAATTGCAGTGGGTTTTAAAACGAAAATTGCTAATACCAGCCAGCACTATACCATCAACTAAACTCAAATTATTTATATTACAACCATCATAACAAACTAACAATGTCATTTTTTAATATATTTATTTATATTATTGGCTTTTCTTTTACTAACTCAATAAATAGTTAACTTTTTTAAAGACTCACATCCACTGCGTCTACTTCTAAATTTGTTATTTGTACCACTCGTCTTTAATGAAAATTGAGCTCTAATCATTTGAGCAAAAGACACCGTTACAACACCTTAATGTTATCGAGCTACAATTCGTTTGGTCTTAGCTACGGATGAAATCTTGTATTTTTGTTACATGGTGAATACTTAAATCTCACATTAATTGACAATTTGGCCTCAATTTTGTTGATAAACTAGATGTTGCTATAGGTCGTGTGTTGCAGTGGCGACGCCTTAGTTGTTTATAGCTGACAACATGTTACGTGAAACGCGTGTTTCGACGTATCCGATCTAATTCAATGTAACCTATACAAGCATTGTGGTTACAAAAGATGAATAGAACCCGGGTTGGTTTGTTTAGTAAGAGTTCCACCTAACAACTACACCTTTGTATCAAGACTTAGCGACGTCAAAAAGTACACTAACTTGAATTTATACCGGCAAATGAAAACGTATTCCATTTAACCCGACCCGTTTCAAACACAATTTACGTCAAAATGTAGACCAACCGAAAGCATACGCAAACATATTATATTTGTCTAGAGTCGTTTCCGAAAAAATTATGTCAAAACGTGAATTTATATACCGATACATACATTAAAGTTAAAATGTGGAAAAATACTGTCTTTTTAGTTTACGTCAAAACATAGACTAACTGAAAATATATATAAAAATAAGCATGAAAACGTACCATATATTACTCGATTCATTTCCAAAAAAATTTAAGTCAAAACCTGAATTTATATCGACACTTATTTTATGCTTTTTTTTAATTTTAAAGTAAAGAATGAAAATATTTAAAAGTATGAAACCATCAACTCTAAGTGTCTTATAAATATCAACCAAACACACCAACTTTCGAAATCAAGAAACACACAATTCTTGAAGATGAAGTTCTCATCTCCTCTCACCATTCTCTTTCTTCTTCTCCTTCTTCAACAAACCCTATTTTCAGCCATGGCAGATAGACAATTCATAGAAAACACATGCAAAGGCACACCTTCTCCCTATTTATGCCTCGAGATTTATTAGCAAACCGTGAGAGCGAGAATGCAAATCTAACCGGGTTAGCACTCATCGGAGTTGATGCAGTTCAAGACAGAGGTTTCGAAATCCTACGTCAAGTTGTTGATCTTAAGAACTCTCAGCCGGAGTTGACACCTGCGTTGGATATCTGTGCAGAGGTGTATCATGTGGTGGTTGATTCGGATGTGCCGTCGTCTAGGGAGGCGTTGCGAGGCGGCCTGGCTAAGTTTGCTTGAGGATGGAATGGCGGATAGCGCGGTGGAAGCTCAGGCGTGTGAGAGGAGTTTTGGTGAACATGGTCAGTCGTCTCCGACTCCGATAACGGATTCAAACAGTATTATGAATGATGTTGCTAATGTGGTCAGGGCCATAATTCGTATGCTGTTATAAGTGGGATTATGTATGAGCCAAATACTTATCTATATTAATATGATGATGCTTGTTATTTGATTATTTTGATGTTTTACGATAAATTAACTCGTTCCTTTAACTAAGACCACATATGTTAACATGTATAAAATACATATAATAGATATTAATATGATTCTAACTGGTATCTACACATGCAAATATCAAATAAATAAATAAATAAGAACAATTAGCTAGGTTTGAGTGATTTCTCGGGTTGAACATGATTTCCTATATGTCAATACAATAGTTGTATTTTCCTTAAATTTGTTACTTATGTGACTTCAATCCGTGAACTCCAAACCCTAGGTGTTGCTATAAGTTTTGCCTCTGTCATTGGGTTGATGGAATAAACTCATGGATCTGAAATTTTGTGTCCGGTAGTTGTAACTTTTTTAGAGTACGAATTTCATTAACTTTGTCATTTATGAGCCAAGTTGAACCCGTGACCTCTAAACCCTGGGTGTACCTAGAGGTTTTGCCTCTACCATTGGGTTGATGGAATAAACTCATTGGTCCTAGATTTTGTGTCCTTTTTTTTCGTGAAATAGATTTTTTTTTGGGAAATTGCCCTGTAATAATCCCACCTAGACCTTATTGGTAATTAATAATCCCACCTCAGAATATTCCCCCCACCAGTCCCACCTTTCACATATTTTTCCTACAATGGTCCCCCGTTAAAAAAACTTAACAGAGTTAAGCTTTTTTCCAAATTACAAACAGATTTTTTAGGGCTTTTGATTAGAACGACGATACGAGTCTATTGATGTAAAACTTGCCTCGAATCGGTGCTCCAAACGATGAAAACGACGCTTCAATTCGGTTGTTTATATTTCCAATTAACCAAAATCAAGTCACTTGGAGCACCATTTCGAAGTAAATTTTACATCAGTAGACTCGTATCATCGTTCTGATCAAAAGCCCTAAAAAATCTGTTTGTAATTCGGAAAAAAAGCTTAACTCCGTTAAGTTTTTTTAACGGGGGACCATTGTAGGAAAAATAGGTGAAAGGTGGGACTGGTGTGGGGAATATTCTGAGGTGGAATTATTAATGGCCAATAAGGTGTAGGTGGGATTATTACAGGCCAATTCCCCAAATTTTTTTGTATAAATATCTCACTATGTTTTTGAGTTAATAAAGATGAACTAGTATGTTCATTTTTGTAGTCATACAAAGAAGCGAAAATGCATAATTAGCCTTAAGGGGCGGTGTAGTAGTAAGCAATCGATTGACATCTAGTAAAAGTCTTAAGTTTGGTTTTACTTCCACTAGTTTCTTATCATAATCTTTTAAGGTCACATGCCAGCTAGCATATGTTTAGCACATGTTATGGTTTATCTGATCTCGTTGGCTAACATTGTATTGATTGGTCTCATTCGTTTAATGATAATGGGTTCTTGTTGTTACAAAAGAAATCACAAAGGCAAAAGTGGTTGCATTAGGAGGACGGGGCGCTACGTTATGGTCCGTGGTTGGTGGCTCACCACGCGTGGAACATCGCTGCCGGTCAAGGTGACCACGCATGCATGCAGCGTGCTGGTGAATTGACTAAAAAATTTATTTAATGACAGTCTTATAATTAGACATGTTTAGCTTGAACAATCATATCTTTTATGTTGGGTTTGTGGAGGCCCATTCTTTGGGTTTGGCTCGTTTTTAAATAACAAGATGAAGACAGTGATTTGGGCTTGATGGAGATTGACTAAAGCATGGCAGGAGACGGCCCAAATTCATTTAATTAACCTCGTTAGATGTAATCTTTATATAATCAGATCTTGTATACGTAATTTTGTGTGCAAATTAAAAGATAAAATCCTAGTTGCAGCCCGTGAACGTAAGTCTCACACCAAGACCGAACCACATAAAATCCCTTATGTTCATTATCATTTATTGCGGTCGATTGTGTTGTGTATGTGTGTGTGAACTCGTATTTTTAGGGTTTGAAGTCAACTTTGTTGGGTTTTTCACATGTTTATCAAAGTGATTTCATCCATATAAAATCAAAACGCAGGGGAAAAGTTATTTAAAAACATGTTACTTACAAGATATAAAATTCATTTTATATGTAAAACCCAATACCCGGATCCATATACGAACATGCATGCTATCAAACACAACCATAGGGTGTTTTGGAATACTACCTTCCAAGAGTAAAAGACATGAAGAGGATGATGTTCTTGAATGGAAATCTTCAAGAGTAGAAGATCTCAAGCTTGTATACCCCAAGCTTTCCAACAAACACCTTATGTTTTGCTAGGATTTCTACACTTGTAAACTCACTTGAAAAATCCCTCTTAATCAACCACCTTGGCCGAAAATTAGAGAGGAATTATCAAGTCTTCCTCATACAATTTTGTCATACAAAAATGTTTTAAAAGGTATGAGAGAAATAGCCACCTTGATCACCCAATCATAAGTCCTCTAGCAATGAAAGTTACATGCAATTTCATTGGCCAAAAAACTTCTTGGGAAGACCCCGGGGGGGGGGGGGACTTGTGGTTTATATAAAAAAATTTCAAAATTTTCTTTTTAATTAAGTCTTGGTTTTAATTTTATAATTTTTATAAAATTATAACATCACATGTTATAAGACTTATGCAATATATAACAACCTTTTATTATGTTATTTAACCCATTAGATAACAAAATAAAATATTCTCTCAAAATAAATTATCCATATAATTTATTAGTTTCTCAAGTGCAATGACTTAGAAAACCAATTTCTAAATATTATAAGTGTTAATATTTATTTGTTTGATCATATCATAAATAAATATTATAGATGTTTGTCTAGCTTGTTATTGGGTATGGGCCGACTTGGATCATAACGTACTAGCCACATCAATTTAATATGTGTCTTGGGCATACAGAGTGCAACAATTTCCCACTTGCGCAAGATACATAGAAGATTGATGCAAGCAGTAAATAATGCCTAACTACAGTTTACTACCCCTAATATGTATGACGAAGTGCCATTCAATAACATCATCCCCTTCAAGTCCCTTACTTGAACATGATTTAGGTGAATATATCATTTATCCTTTCGTTGCAGATGTCATGTTAAATCCAGAGACATATAGTGATCACTCTCTGTTGATTTAACTTTAGCAGGCCTTAGACATCTTACTCTCAACGAATAAGAGGAACAAATCCCTTCTTGACTACATACGTCTCTCACAATCACCTTGTACCGCACCTGAGCTTAGCCTTATGTACTTTCTTATTACAGACAACGAAGAACTAAGTCAAGGTATAATATTTGGTGAATATCAAGACCCAATATGTATCTCAGGTCAGAGGATACTATGATATTCTCCTTTACTCAAATTTACTTATGATCAATCACAAATGATTCCATGCAGTAACATTTGAGAGCGGGTCAGTCCAATATTTGTATCCCACAAATATCTATGAACCTTGGCAGCAACATTTTGCTCTATATTCATACCTAATGAATATCCGCCAATCCAAGTTTATAATAGTCTTACATTCATATTTGTTCCAACAAGTATGATCGACTACGGACATTTAGAATAAGAAATGTATTCATGGATTTAAACATGCTAAAATGGAACATAACTTAACATACCATGTGAGAGAGTTAAAATAACAATTGTTCCAATATCCAAATACAAAATAGATCAAATCCAATCACTAGAATATCAAAGTCCTAAGGCACAAGTATGACCCTTCATGCCTTGCCTGTTCAAGGAGCTTCGTGAGTGGATCCGTAATATTTTGATCGGTGTGAACTTTGCGAATACATATCTTTCTCTTTTCAGCTTCATCCCTTATGTAGTTGAAACTCCGTTCAATGTGCCTAGTCTTTTGATGTGCACGAGGTTCCTTGATTTGAGCAATCGCACCATCGTTATCACCAAGATCTCTAGGGGGTCTTGAATGGTAGGGACTACCTCTAGATCGGCAATAATTCAAGTGGCAGATCCATATGAATTATCTCGATCAATGAAGCGGCGATGTATTCTGATTCTGTAGTGGACAATGCTACCCTGATTGTGATCGAGAATCATCTCGATTAGTTTGGAAACTCGTATCCGTGTAACCCTTTACAACGAGTTCCGAAACTCGCATCTTTGTAACCCTTTACAACGAGTTCCTCTTCACCAGGTCCATATATTAGAAACATATCCTTAGTCCTTCTAAGGTATTTCAATATAGTTTTAACAGTTATCCAATGACCATTACTTGGATTTCGCTGGTATCTTCTTGTAACAACCTCACAAATTCCAGTTACCCATTCCTAAAAAGGCACACTAAGAAACCCTAATTGGCAACCCAAAGATAGTACGGTGCGACCCAAAATTTTGTAAAACGGACGAAACCAGCAACAGGGCCCCTAAAACTCAAGGGGGATCCCCTAAATGAGTTGTGCTTCGCGAAACTAATGCACACACGTATTTTTCGAGTTTGACAATTTTCAAGGCTATAATCGTCACCAGGCTACCCTAGCCTAGAAAGGTGGCCGTCGCGCCACGCGCCAGGTGCGGAGGAAGCCGGCGCGACACGCGAGGGGGGCCAAAATCCAGCTATAAATCGCAGGGGTTGGCACTTGAATAGTTTGCTTATTTTGACGATAAAATTCGTTTCTTACGTCCATACTTGTTCTATTTCTCTCAAATTACAATCGAAACCTCAAAATTCTGCAGCGATATCAGGATAATAACTCTATCACTGCTACGGTACTATATCTGATCGATTAAAACTGATCTGATGTATGTTTAAGTGCTGCCTATATTTGATTATACTTTGTCATTCGTCGTGAGGGTTTCGATCTTGCGATTATCGTAAATGTTGTATTAAGTTACTAACCTAATTTCGTTTGCATTGTATATTTAATTAGGTTACCAGCTTAACCAGTAGGCAAGCTTTGACAGTCTAAACCTGCAATATGAGTCATTCTGTTTTTATCAAATTGCTTTGCAAAACCCTAAATGTTTTCCAGTTATACTTACAGTGATTAAGTCTTTGTAATCTTAAATTACTGCCAATATGTGGGGTTTTGTATACAATTCCTGACAAGCGTCACTTTTAGGTGAACGGACCTAAATAATGATATGATCACAGTCACAGGTCTTGCCGAGTGACAACTTGGTCAGATAAATTATAAGATATAAACAAATGTGAAAACTCTTAATATTGTATATTATAACAATGTGTCTTTTGTACAAATTGAATGCACTCGCCAGTATATTTCGCTGATAAAATCTTTTTAAAACATGTTTCAGGTAATTTAATGTGAAGAAAGGAAAAGTGCCGCAAAGCACTTCAGCTTGAATAAAGTGGCTCAGTAAATTTAAAATAAATATGTTTTCTGTAAACAAAAGGATTTCCCCAGTGAAATTCCTTTCCTGTAAATACGGGGTTTACCCCACAATTATAAATAAAATAATTCGGTGTTTTTAAAACTCTGATATTATTTCCCTGACACACGGTCCTGATGTAAATTCCGCTGCCAAATAATAAACACCGGTACCACGGTTTTCTGTCTCGCGGCGCCCGAACCCGGGATACGGGTCGAGGGCCGTGACAGAAAAGGTGGTATCAGAGCCACTGGTTTAAGCTAATTGAGTATTTAAACATACAGTCAGGGATTTGATGCTTCTGTGATATTTATTTGTAATCCTTAGTATTTAATATTGGAATTGTATGTTTTCATTATTCGTGACTAACAACATGAATGAGTTATCGGAGGCTCTCCAGAACTTTTCAGTAAATCCTACGGAAATGGAAACCATAGAAAACCAGTCCGGGTACCAAGCTGAGCCGGATGAACCAATAGTTTTCCAAGCACTAGAGAAACCAAAACAAAAGAAAAGAAGGAGAATTCTGGACTGGAAGAGGGGAAGAAAGAAGAAACCCGTAGCCCAAAAGGTTAAGAAAACAGTCGAACCTAAAGGAAAAGAGGTGTTAGGAGAAAGTTCCACTCAGGCTCCAGAATTTCCATCATGGGAAGAATTAGACAGAAAGTTAGCCAACTGTGATCTTTTTGGCCCAGTTGATGAAAACCTCGTGAATGCTCCCATCCAAGCTCCACTACTCATAAACCTGGAACCCGCCATTCCTGCTCCTGTTGTTAACCCACAGCCACTCCCTGATCAAGCTGAAGAGTGGTGGACGAATGATTGGGATTTTTAGAGTTTGATGAATCACCCAAACCCATACTACCCACAATTTCACCCTGCTCCTGCTACATTTCCACCCATGAACCTAGAAAAGGTTGCTGAACTACGCCATTATGGCGAATAGCCGGTGGATGCGGGAAATCGAATCAAGTCAGTAGGTAAAGGACTCGTCTGGAAATACGACGAGCGAGGGTTCAACTTTTGAGGCATGCTAACAATTGTATAGGTGTTTGTATAATATTAATATATTGTGAATATATATATATATATAATATATAATATCACCTAATAATAAATAAAATATCTGTAAATACGTGGTTGTGTATCGATGCATAATAATATATAAAAAAATCTAAACATCGCAATGATCCTCGTGTAGTTGATTATGTAGATATGAAGAAGAAGGCTGGATGAAGGTGTTTGTTTTCAATAATCCTCGTGTAGTTGATTATGTAGATAGGCGCCAAAGGACTAATATAATTGAAGACAACAAGTGGCTGATAACAAGCATCTGGGGGGATATGATTGAAGTTGATCTGAGCAATGAACTTCTGAAATACCTCCAACATGTTGACAACTACAATGGTCCGAAAGGAGCTTTACTTATCGAGACTACTGTTTCACCAATTGATTAGGAATTAGGATCCTGTATTTTATTGAATGTTGTTTGCTGTTTTGACAATTGTAGTTTTTATACAATTAGTTGTGTTAAAATTATTAATCATGTTTGTTATTTAAATTAAGTAAATGAATATTTATGTTTGAGAGTGTAAAAGCTTGTAATATTGGCAAAGGTCTGTTTAAATGATCAAAGCTCTGTTATTGGGAACAGATGTTTCAAAATAAAACAGTGGTTGATACATCTGTTGAATTGGGTCAACAGATGGATGAACTTTGTATGCTATTTCGCCCTTTGATTTGGAATTAGTATGTTGTATTCTATTGATTGTTGTTTGCTGTTTTGAACTTTGTTTATTATATAGTTACCTCTGTTTGACACTTGTAGTTTTTATATAATTAGTTGTGTTAAAATTATTAACCATGTTTGTTATTTAAATTAAGTAAATAAATATTTAGGTTTGAGAGTGTAAAGGCTTGTAATATTGGCAAAGGTATGTTTAAATGATCAAAGCTCTGTTATTAGGAACAGATGTTTGAAAATAAAGCAGTGGTTGATACATCTGTTGACTTTGGTCAACAGATGGATGAAAACAGATGTTTGGAACTACTGTTAAGAAAACTGTGGTTGAAACCGCTGTTTGGTTAAAATGGTGGTTTAAACTACTATTGGGTTAAAATAGTGTTTTGTGGAGGTTGAAGGGGATTGAAACGACTGGTGGGTTAAAATATAGTTTTTTTGGAGAAGGAACATGCTTGAACTACTGTTTATATAATGACTGTTGTTAAAGCTCAGTGTTTTAATCCACTGATAGGCTATCCACTAATAGTTATAGTCAGCTATTGTTTTCATTTTCATCACTGTAAACTACTGATATTGATTCATCAGTGGTTTCCTAACAACTGTCATCCATTATTCATCAGAGGTTGTCACGTGGACAGTACTTAGCCGTCAGATCTTTTGTAACTGCTACCACGTCAGTTTTCACTTTTTCCACCTATAAAACCCTGATCAAAACCCCAAACAGGGTTTTGACTGTCGAGTCGAATTCAAAATTCCTTTCAAAAGCAGTTTTCACCAAATTCTCTCAAATCACTCATCTTCTTCCTTCGTTCTTAACTACCTTTGATTTATCATGGATCTTCCATTCAAAACTCGTCATAACTACGTGTGTATACTTGCAAAAACAAGTCAAAACACAGGTTTTCATTCCGTGATTGATGCACTTTCATCTTCAAAGTACAAAACTTTGTTGACCTGCAATGAAACCATCTACCTGGATACCCAACGAGAGTTCTAGAAAAATGCAAAGCTTGAAACTAAGGACACAAAGACCTTAGCTATTACTTCATCAATAAGGGGAATTCCAGTGGTCATCACACCTCAAACCATTTCAGAGGTTTTTGAAATCAATGATCTTACAGGTAAAAGCTCTTTCCCAAAAAACAGAGTACCATACTGATTTCATTGAGAGAGGGTATGAAGAAGAAATGAAAAAGGATACTTTAGAAAAGGGCAGTTTTCCACCTGCTCCGAGGTTTTTATTCCATACCCTCCTGATGTGTGTGTCAAATAAAACAACAACTTTTAATGAAATACCATTGAAAATCCAATACCTGGGCTATGCTATCATGGCTGAAGAAAATTTTAACTACTCTCAGGAAATTTTCAATGATATGGTTAAGAATGTTAATAAAAAATCATTTTTATTGTTTCCAAGGTTTTTAAGTTTTTATCTTCAAAAGAAATTTTCAAAGGATAATGCACATGTGCTTATCCAAGGAAATCCTATTCAAATAAACAGTCTAACTTCTAAAACATTCACAAGGCTGTCAAAACCTTCAAAAACCCAAACAGAGGTACTTGAGCAGAATTTAGCAGCAACAACTGCTCCTCAGGCCCCTGCTGTTGAGCCCACTGCTCCTGGTGATCACAGAAGCACAACCCCATCCGTGAAACTCACACCAAAAATCACAAAAAAAAAAAACCAAAAAGAAAACTATCCAAAAGCCCCCCAAACCCACCAAAAAGGTGACTCTGGAAGACGAGATCCCAGAGGTAACACCCGTGACAACACAAAAGTCACCTGAAACCATTGCTGCTACTTCCTCACAGCAGATGGAAGAAAGATCTCAACTTGAGCCTAAAACTCCTCATGCATCCTCTCAAAAGGATCAGGTTGTATCAACAGTGACACCACAATCAATGATACCTCTGTTGGATGCACTTGATATAGCTCAGATAAAAATCAGTTCTTCTCAATCACCTGTCAATGAGAATATACCACAACAAGTGACTGAGTCTGGTGTCTCTATCTCTACTAACCCACCAACAGTTGAGGAGGCTACACTGCAGGAATTACAAGTAATTCCCGTCAGTAGTTCAAGTGGAGCAACTACTACAGGTGTTGAACCCACTGGTTTACACCTGGACAGTAGTTTCATTAGTGAAACTCCCGTGAAGGCAATTTCTTCTTTGGGAACCATAGTGTCCACTGGTGTGTTTCCATTATACACTGGTGACCTTAAAATGGTAAGCTCTGCTAAAGAAAGAAGTCCCCAGTACCGAGAACAAGGGGCATCAGTGGATGATTTTTGGGAAACTTTTCCTAAGTCAACCACTGATACAACCACCATTGGTGGGAAATCAGATGATCCCATTAACTTGGGTGATGGTTTAAACTACAAAGAATTGACGGAGAGGGTTGATAAACTTGACACATCTGTTGCAGAAATCAAAACTATGCTGTAACAGTTGTTACAAGCTCAAAAGGCTACACCCACTGCTGCACCATCTGCTCCATCCGCTGCTGAGCTATGGCATCTGTTTCAACCTCTGTTTCACAAACAAAGACAATATGCAGATCAACAGCATGAAGTTCAACTTCAAATGGTTATAAGTATCATGGAAGCTAGGTACAAAGATACTCAAGCAGATATCAAAGTCATTAAAGCTCATCTGCTTCAAACTACTGGCATTGCTCCTCCTTTAATCATCTATGTTGAAAATCCTGATGATGTCAAAAAGGGGGAGAAAACTAAAGGGAAGAAGGGAAAAGAAGATGGTTTATACATGCCACCAAAACGAATATCCAAACTTGTGGTAGCAATCCCAAGACCAGATGGTTCCAAAAAGGTTGATGAGACTCAAAATGCATTTGCTGCATTAAAGGCAAACATGAAAGGGTCTAAAAGGTTTGAGGAGGAGAAGAAAGTTTTGATGGAAAACGAAGAGCAGGGTACTTCTAAAACTAAAAGAAGACAGCCTACCAGAAAAGTAAGCCAACCCAAAACCACACCTTCCAAAACCACCAAACAAACTCCTCAAATCCCCAAAAGTTCCTCTCATCAAACCTCCAAAACAACAGCGTCACGCCCCAACCGATGGCGGAATCATCGGGACATGGCACTAAGCGAAACAGATTGCTCAGAAGTTTCCATAACAACTATCATTACTATTCAATTTATATAATACGTCCCATACCGTACCTCAAATAGCAAACAAATTATTACAGATAACATCTAGTCAAATATTCTGTTCCGACAACTCAGATTTCAAATATAAATATTGTTTATCTATGTCTAGAGACTCAAGCTACAAGATCTACAGATAACTATGCTTTAGACTCTTATTCTAGCTTCGCCTTCCTAGCAGATAAGCATCTTAAACACCTGTCACATACGTTAAAATAAAGTCAATACATAAAATGTAAAGGTGAGCATACAAGTTTGATAATAGCATAATAGAGTTCGAAATAGTTTACGCATAAGCAGCACATACACAGAGGAAAAGGAAGCATGTTAATTATCGACATGGATCTATCGATACCAATGACTGCGGGTTGACTGCCCGAGGCAGTTCGCAATACATGATTACCACCGTAATCCATGCAAGTAATTGTCCTTAACAACCCCCGTGTGAACGGGTGCTGAGTCCAAACTATTGTACTATCGTCGTTAAGGCAGGTAGACAGCATTCCACGTGTAAACATAACAACAAGCATTCATTTAGTCACGTAATACATGCGGTAACGGTTAGCGTTTAAAGTAGTTGAGTAGTGTGTTCGATTGTGATTTAGAATAAGTAACATATGTAACACCCAAAAGTGCTAAAGCAAAAAAGGGATCGAGTATACTCACAGTGATTGATGGATTGAAGGGAGCACTTAAGAGTAGGGTTAGCCTGAATAGTTTTGATAGCATAACGATAAGCAACGTGTAAAACGGAAAACAAGTGTTGGAGGGGCGGACAGCTGGTCGATCGGACGGTAGTCCGATCGGACAGCTTGACCATTCGGTTTGCAGTCCGTTCGGACAGCTGTCCGGTCGGTCGGTAGGCCGATCGGAGGGCTGTTCGAGTGGATTGTTTCTTCCTTTGAGAAGGATGTGTTTGTGTATGATGGTTTGACTTTTGAAGTTTTCGTTGTAGCATTTGAAAACATTGAAGTATCTTTGCCTTTCAGGTCGGTCGATCGGACGGCTGTTCGATCGGCCGGCTAACCGATTGGTTAGGTACTTCAGCAGACAAGTCCTTAGGAGGGTGTCACCTGATCGGACGGCTGTTCGATCGGGTGGCACTCCTAGTGCATTGAACACGTTGAAAATCGACTAAGTGTTGAAGTGTAGTATCTCATGATCCGAAGAGTAATCCAATCGGACGGTAGTCCGATCGTACAGCAGTTCGTTCAATACTAGACTTCAATGAATTGTTCAAGTGTGGGACCATGTGCTAGCCGATCGACTGGCCTGGTCGATCGACTGACTGTCCGATCGGCTGGCCTGTCCGTTCGGACAGCAGCCCGATCGGTCAGCATCCTGACCTGATCAGCCTATTCATCTAACACTTGGTTGTTCTGATTTTTTGTCATTATATCGAGGTGTTTTAACCACAAGTTGAACCATAGAACCCTCGTTCTTACTTGTTCCTCCTGATCGGACAGGAATCACCCAAATTCGGCTGGTGAACCGTTCAGAACGGAGTTTAACGTTTAACTCGAAATCAGTGAACCTTGTGGATAGAATCCGATCTTGAGTCATGCAACCACCGGAATGATTAGCAAGTCAGCACAAGCTCCATTTCTATCAGTTTGAAGGCATTGAGTGTAAAAGAGTTGAAAGAAAGTTGGAAAACCATCTTCAATCCTTTTCATCGTGTAAATGTTTAGATCTATGAAAGATCCTTGTTTGTTTATGTGGAAATCGGCTAGATCCAAGTGATTCTTGGTGGATTGAAGCCAAACATGAAGTTCTTCAAGAACACCATGATGACATCATCCTAGAACACTTGAATCTTGATGATTTCACGGTTAGAAATCAAGATTTGAAGGATAGAAAGGTGTAGGAGTGCGTGTAGATCAAGAAAGTACAAGATTTAGGATGAAATCTTACCGGAATCGAGAGAAATCTAAGAAAAAGAGGGGAGCACGAGCTGGTCGGTCAGAGGTTTCCAAAAGTAGAAAGTTTGAGAGTGACAAGGGGTATTTATAGGATGCCATAAGAGGAAAGTGCTGGCCGATCGGTCGGTCAGCATGATCGGACAGCCTGTCCGATCAGACAGCAGTCCGATCGGCTGGGCTGTTCGATCGGCTGGGAGCCTGATCGTTCAGCAGCACGATTCGAGTGTTCGGTGCGACGATTTTTGATATTTCGATCTCGATTGCGATGGATGAGAATACGATAGAGTTTCCTATTCAAATTACTTTTAATCCCAACCACTATATCTAACATACAATCATCTATATCTCGTGTTATCTCTTCTCCACCAATTATCATGATTCGATTTCGATTGAGTTCGATTGAGTTTCGATTGAGTTTCGATTGATTACCACACATAACATAAAGTAGACACGCACAAGTAACACATAAGGCACACCACACACGTATTTTAACACCAAAATTCGCGTAATTCAAGTCTCGAGTTCGATGATGTTCAGATTAGCTCGATTATTGATTAATTGACTTTATCGCATTGTTACCTCCTATTATTCACAGTCGTAGGGGGCGGTTCGCATCGATAAGTAAACTTCAATTAATTTGATTGTAATTAATTACTCCACATAATACATCTAACGTAACATAAACATAAAATAGACTAACTACGGTCAAGGGAGTCAACCTTGTCTTTGACTTTGACTTTCGGCAACACGGGGTGTTACAGCCTCCCCTTGTTTAGGGAATTTCGTCCCGAAATTAGGCTGAAAGCTGCACAACACCGTAAATCACCTTTTGCTACTTTCTCTCTCTAGACTTTCACTTAAACAACTGCGGGTACTTCGCCTTCATGTCGTTTTCGAGTTCCCAAGTGAACTCTGCGCCTCGTTTGCCTTCCCATCGGACTTTCACGATCGGAATGCGCGAGCGTCTGAGTTGCTTGGTTTGGCGATCCATGATTTCGACAGGCTTCTCCACGAAGTGTAGCGTTTCGTTTATTTGAAGGTCGTCGAGAGGTACAATTAGATCATGCTCAGCCAGGCACTTGCGGAGGTTTGACACATGGAAAATCGGGTGGACGTTACTAGGTTCCTCCGGTAGTTCGAGTCTGTAGGCGACTTTCCCGATCCTTTCCAGAATCTTAAAAGGTCCAACATATCGAGGCGCTATTTTCCCTTTCTTGCCGAATCTGACCACACCCTTCCAAGGCGATACCTTTAGGAGTACGTAGTTGCCAACATCAAATTCCAGGGGCTTGCGTCTTCAATCGGCGTAACTTTTCTGTCTACATTGAGCTTTCAACAAGTTGTCTCGAATTTGGAGGACTTTGTCAGTCGTTTCTTGCAATAACTCAGGACCGGTTAATTGCGAGTGACCGATCTCGTGCCACACAATAGGCGATCAACATCTCCTTCCATATAAAGCCTCGAATGGTGCCATCTGGATGCTGGTATGATAACTGTTGTTGTACGAGAATTTGACTAGCGGCAGGTATTTATTCCAATTGCCACCGAAGTCTATGACACACGCACGGAGCATGTCTTCAAGAGTACGGATCGTTCTTTCAGTCTGTCCGTCGGTTTGAGGATGGAATGTGGTACTTAAGTTAAGCGACGTATCGAGAGCTGCTTGAAACATTTCCCACAATCGCTAGGTAAACCGAGCATCACGGTCAGAAATGATGTCACGAGGCATACCATGATTACAAATGATTTCGTCGGTGTAGATTCGCTAATCGTTCTACCTTGTAGTCTTCCCGTATTGGCAAAAAGTGGGCTGATTTGGTCAAACGATCAACGACAAACCAAATGCTGTCGTGACCTGATGACGTGGGCGGAAGCTTTGTTATGAAATCCATAGCTATACTTTCCCACTTCCACATAGGGATTGGGGGTTGTTCGAGTAAGCCAGAGGGTTTGATGTTCAACCTTGACCCTTGCACAAGGCAGGCATCTTCCGATGTAGAGAGCGATATCCCTTTTCATTCCCGGCCACCAGTACTTGTAACGAAGACCCTGGTACATTTTATCAACACCAGGATGAATAGAATACCAGGATTTGTGGGCTTCGTCCATTAAAATCTTTCGCAATTCGGTCCGCTTAGGGACCCAAATTCGATCCAGAAAATAGAAGATCCCATTTGATTTGCTTACAAGCTGAGCTCCATCGTGATAGATTCTCTCCTTCTTCAAGGTGCGTTCATTAAAACAAGCATGTTGGGCTTCGCGGATGAGGGTCTCGAGATTGTGTTGGGCTTGGGTATTACGAATACTGAGCAAATAACTCCGTCTGCTGAGCGCGTCGGCAACGACATTTGCCTTGCCTGGGTGATAACGAATCTCACAGTCGTAATCGCTGAGGAGTTCTACCCATCGGCGTTGACGCATATTGAGTTCTTTCTGATCAAAGATGTGTTGTAAACTCCTGTGATCGGTGAAGATCGTACACTTGGTACCATACAGGTAGTGTCGCCAAATCTTTAATGCAAAAACAACCGCGCCTAGCTCGAGATCATGGGTTGTATAGTTCTTCTCGTGGATTTTGAGCTGTCGAGAAGCGTAAGCTATAACCTTGTCTCGTTGCATGAGAACACAACCATGACCAAGGTTGGAAGCATCACAGTAGACAATGAAACCGTCGTTCCCATCGGGCAATGTGAGAACAGGAGCATTGCAAAGCTTGTATTTGAGGGTTTGGAAAGTAGACTCTTGTTCAGTTCCCCAAACAAAAGACCTGTCTTTATGCGTAAGAGCGGTAAGCGGCACAGCGATCTTGGAGAATCCTTGGATAAACCGTCGATAATAGCCCGCAAATCCGAGAAAAGAACGGACTTCAGACGGGTTCTTTGGCGTAATCCAACTCTTAACTGCTTCAATCTTCGCAGGATCGACATGGATACCTTGACTATTCACGATGTGACCCAGAAACTGTACCTCTTCTAACCAGAATTCGCACTTGGAGAACTTGGCATAGAGTTGGTTCCCCTGGAGTAACTCGAGAACCAAACATAGATGTTGCGCGTGTTCAGCTTTTGATTTGGAATAGATCAAGACAACCTCGATGAACACGATGACGAAATGGTCAAGATGTGACAACCCTCACTAAACCAGGTATCCGTACGATTTAATTGATAATAATTTACTGCTTAATTACTGTGCTTACCTGAAATTGTGGACAAACTGCTACTTGATTATTGATACTTGTACATACTTGCATCATACTCTATTTACTGTCACTACATTATTTACATGCTGAACCTTAGTGACAAACATGATGCACAAAAGCACAGTAGCACGATGAACGGATAACCTATTGAACGTGCTGTCATAACCAGCACCAGGCAGATACTGCCTCTAAGGCCTGTATGAGCCAGGAATATTTTACTACACTAATTGTGAATGTGAAGATACAAGGGTTGTAGAACTGCGTCTCTAGGAATAAGTTATAGTGACAGGATGTGCCTAAAACGTACTCTAAGTACAAAATTCAGCACATTAACTAAAAATTCAGCATTTGGTTAACTAATAAAGTGCCAAAACATGAGAAAAATATTACTAGACACTTTCCAAAGTGTCGGGGATAAGTTGTGTCACTAAAAATAATATTAACGACACTTTAAAGCTTTGTTAAGCGCTTTAACAGATTACTATCCAACCGAACAACCGGACTTTACCCGGGACATGAAAATATTGCCAATAACATTATTTATCTTTTTCTGAGCCAGTTGGGGTCCCTGAATACCCTAACACCCGCTATAAAGCACAACACACTAGTAACCGAGTTAATCACTTAACTAACTAAACTAACCAAACTACATGCTAACTAAATGGTTGGTTTGGAACCAGATACCCCCCCCCCCCTAACCAAACCGTCCCCAAGAGGGGGACACACTTTGTCCTTCCATTGGTTATTTTAATCTTCTTGTTTAGTATCAAGAAGACATATGGACTCATGGTTAAAGAACTCTAAGTTTGCCTATAAGAACATTACATAACCCATCATTCTTTCACTTAACCTTTCACCACAAAACTTCCTCCCCCTCTCTCAAGAACTCACGGCCAAACATCCCTATTCACCCATCAATTTTTCGAGTTTAGTTCAAGCAATTCCAAGTTCATACAAGAGTTAAGGATCACGTGTAAGGAGGCTTGGTGCATTCGGAAGGCGAAGGACCTCTTCTCGTTGCTTTTATCCTCTCATTTTGCGTCTAGATTCTTCCCTAACCTCGAGCGAGTAGTAAGTTGCTTGAATCACCTTCTCGAACTATTTTAAGATGGTTAAAATGATATGTAACGGCTAAAACTCGTAAACATGCAAGATGAAGCATAAAAGTCTACTAAAAACACTAAAAGTGATGGTTAAAAGCTTGTTTGTTGTGTAAATCTTGTAGTATTTGATTTGTGTAGTTGTTTGGACCCGATCTATGTTGTGGTAGCTCAGATCATCGTTTAACCCGGGTTGGTCATGATCATGGATCATGACATAGAGTTGTTTTGGATGTAACAAGGGTTAAAGGATGAAACTCTACCACACACGAATCATGAACTTGTGTAAAAGCGATTTGCTTGTGAAATAGTGTTTAAAACATGTGGATCTACGAATCTACAAGCGGTATTTTCAAAAGACCGAGCGTCAAAGAAACCATGTTTTCTAAAGACGGATCTTACACTAACAAGAATGATTTTTAGAACACACAAGTGTTGTGTGTAAACACTTGTGTAGCACAAAGTTTCGACAAAATAACTATTTTTGTAAAAGATGACGAGAAGTTGTAAAGACGGATTTTTTCTAAAAACGAGGTTTTTACGAAACCGGATTGCTTTATATAAAGATCCACTAAATGTAATGGGATCTACTTCATATTTTTGGTTAAACCACAAGTTCATGAAATTTATGCGATTTATATATTTATTTACTAGTTTGTTGCTTTGAATATTGTTTTGGTTAAATAAGAAAATGGTTGATTTGATTTGTAAAAGAAAATGATACGCTTGAAAGCGTGGCTGATGTGTGTAAAATGCAACATATAAAACACATCAATTAAGGCATAAAACTAACCCTTTTTAAGTACTAATGTTGAAAAAAGAGTGTTTTTGTCTTCCTTTTGTATTTTCAGGATGAAATGAGCTCAAAATCACAAAAGAAGCAAAAAGACTACTAAATCTACCATAAATACAAGAAAAGGAACAAAAGTGAACTGCCCGGACCCTCAACGGCACCTCCCAAGACAAAAAGAAGAGAAACAGAGTCTGAACACGCCCCGTGTCCAGTGAACACGGGGGCGTGCCCAGGAAGCAGCAGAAAAGACAAATCAGTAGAAGCTTCCATTGCTCACCACGGGGCCGTGCCCAGCGGACACGGGGGCGTGTTGAAAGTACAGCAGGCGCATTAATTGTAATTCGCAATTACAATTAATGAAGAGAGAGAATGTTAGACGGGCACGGGGCCGTGTTCAGCGAACACGGGGCCGTGTCCAGCGTTCTGTTCAGCCTATAAATAGAGGAGCTTGGCTTCATTCTTTCTCATCCCTTGGCACACCACCTCTCTCACACTTCATCCACCACCCACCACCACCATAACACCATCATCCACCACCATCATCCATTGTCCATCATAGAGTGTGTGAGTCGTCTCGGGATCCAAGATTGATCGTAAGAGTTCTTGACAATCAAGGCCATGTTTGCCTAAGTCTCTTACATCACTTGGTGAAGACAAGTGTTTAGTATAATACTTTTTATTTTCAATCTTTTGCACTTTTTATTTGGTTTTGTATTAATGACTTTAATAACTAGTTACTTATGTTGAAGGTGATCTTTCCTTATCGTTTGTCCGTGGTGTCTTGGCGTTATTTTACTGTCTATATAAAATAAAAGATTTTCACCATTCATATCTCCACGGTCTATATGGAGGTATGTTGGCTACCTGGTCGGGGGTTAAGGGAACGGTTTGGTAAAGGTCTTGCCCTTGTTCAGCGTTTAGAGGTCCTGCTTGGGACCTGGGTCAAATTTAGTAGGATCTCCTTCAATGCCCATAGGTATTGGATGGCGGGGATCCAAACTCTTTGACCCCCTCATAAGCTAACTACTATTAATACTATAACCCGGCTATTTAGGACTGTATCCCTGCTGACTCAGACTACTTAGCCGAGGGTAACGTCACCGCCAAAAGCGGGGCCTACCATAATTTGCATTAATAACTTAATTCATTATCTTTCAATAATCCAACCCTTTAGGATTGTATCCTTGCTGACTCAAACTACTGGGTTGAGGGTAACGTCACCTCCGAAAAAGGGGCCTACTACAATAACTAAGATAATCTCTTAAACAAGTGCAAAAGTGCGAAAATAATCAAAGGTTATACTAATACACTTGTCGGATCCAAGTGATTCATCTTGTCTATCTGTTTTTTATTTTATTTTATTTTTCAGCATTTAGTTAGTTTTTATTTTTCTTAGTTTAAAACATTTTTCTAACTTTTTGATTTGATTAGACGTTGAGGATAAACCGGTATTAAAAGCTCTTGTGTCCTTGGACGACCTCGGTATCTTACCAACACTATACTACGTCCACGATGGGTGCACTTGCCCATATGTGTGTTTAGTGTTAGTAAATATCGTGTTTTATAAATTTAAAACTTGGCTAAAAGTGTAAAAAGGGCTTAAATATATATCTAAAAATATAACACACTTAACACGCATCAAGTTTTTGGCGCCGCTGCCGGGGACACAAGGATTTTAAGAAAGTTAGGAATCAACGGCCTAATCATCTTTTTATTTTTCTTTAATTTTTTAGGATTTTTTTTAGATTTTTCAGCTTCTGCAGAGCTCAGCACGGGGCCGTGCCTGGTCGGACACGGGCCGTGCTCAGCAACATAACTGGCAGTTTTTGTTTTTCAAGTTAACAGAAGGCTGACCACGGGGCCGTATCGGTGCAACACGGGGCCGTGTCTAACTTCCAGTAACTGGGATCTGAAAAACAACCACTGTAACTCCGACCACGGGGCCGTGTTCACTGGACACGGGGCCGTGGTGAACCTTCTGACCAACGTTCTTTTCTGTTTTTATTGCAGGACTTGGAACCCGACGCCAACCTCACGTAGTGTATGAGCTCCAGTTCCAATAAAGACATAAAGGAACCATTAGAAGAACCCGAACGCTTTCTCAGAAAAAGGTTAAAAGCCAAAAATCAAGAGAAAGTTTCGGGTGACCCACCCCCAATGGCGGACCAACGTACCCTCATGGATTACTTACGGCCCACCGTAGGTAATCTCGGCGCCGCTATCAATGCCCCGAATGTAGAAGCTAATAACTTCGAACTTCGACCGCACTTGATACAAATGCTCCAAAACTCCGCAACCTTTCACGGGCTCGCGGACGAGGATCCCCATCTACATATAACTAATTTCTTAGAAATATGTGATACGTTTCGGATCAATGGAGCATCAAACGACGCCATCCGCCTTCGTATGTTTCCATTCTCACTAAAAGACCGAGCGAAAGCTTGGCTCAACACCCTCCCAGCTGGATCGGTAAACACCTGGGATGAACTAGCCCAAAAATTTCTATATAAGTATTTCCCTCCTTCTAAAACTGCTAAATTAATGGCTGAAATTAACACATACTCACAAGAGGACGGGGAATCCTTATATGAAACTTGGGAAAGGTTCAAGGAGCTACTACGCAAGTGTCCCCATCACGGTCTCGCGATATGGCAACAAGTATCCACTTTCTACAATGGATTGTTGCCACATACTAGACAGACACTTGATTCTAGCTCCGGGGGACTTTTAGGTAATCGACGCCCACACGAAATATATAATCAGATTGAGGAAATTGCTCAAACCAATTTTCAGTGGCACACCCCCCGGGGAAATAAAACTATTGCCCCGGGCGCCCATAAGGTAGACGAAAACACCTCTTTACAAGCCCAAATCGAGGCCCTTTCTTCAAAAATAAAAAAATTAGAAATGACAAAAACAGTCTCGGTCATGGCTTGTGAAGGGTGTGGTGGGTCACATGAAAATTGGAGTTGCATGAAAGAAACGGACGATCAACAAGAAATGGTAAACTACATTGATAATAGACCTAGGCCGTCGGGTCCTCCAACAGGGACCTACAACCAAGGATGGCGAAACCACCCAAACCTTGGTTGGAGGGAGCCCGGCAATAGTAGTAACCAACAACCACAACGAACAAACTTTCAGCAATCAAGAAATGAGTCACAAAATTTCACTCAACAACAAAGTGGGAGAGAAAGGCTCGAAGATACTATATCTCGCCTCGTCTCTGACACTGACAAGAAAAATTCGGAAAGATTCCTACAATTAGAATCAAACTTTAGGAATCAACAAGCTAGCATTCAAAATATAGAAAAACAAATAAATCAACTAGCTCAAAATTTTTCCGAAAGACCACAAGGCGCGTTACCTAGCAATACCGAAACCAACCCGAAGGCACAAGTTCACCTCATCACGCTACGAAACCGAACCGTAGGGCCTGCAGAAGTACCTCCAACCGCGGAAGAATCAACGCCAACACATCTGCAGGAGAAGGACCCTCCCCCATCAACAGAGCCTACCAAGGCTCCTCGAGTTCCGTACCCCGGTAGGTTAATTCGTCAAAAAACCAACGAGCAATTCGCAAAGTTCGAAAGTTTGCTAAAACAATTGCATGTCAATATTCCTTTTATCGAAGTCCTAACCCAAATGCCCAAATACTCTAAATTTATGAGGGACTTCCTAACACATAAAAAGAAAATTGAGAATTTGCAATTAGTTAATTTAGGCGAAGAATGCTCTGCCCTCGTACTCAATAAACTACCCCAAAAGAAGATCGATCCCGGAAGCTTCACGATTCCGTGCTCAATAGGGGAATCTCCCGTTCGCAATGCCTTGGCCGACTTAGGGGCAAGCATTAACCTCATGCCCTCTTCAATGTTTAAAAGGCTTGGCTTGGGAACCACAAGTCCCACAAAAATAAGCATACAACTCGCGGATCGATCGGTCAAGTTCCCGCAAGGTGTCATCGAGAATGTCTTGGTAAGGGTAAGCAGGTTTGTTTATCCTGTTGACTTCGTCATACTCGATATGGAGGAAGACAACGAGGTCCCCCTTATTCTAGGGAGGCCTTTCCTTGCCACCGCACAGGCAGTAGTGGACATGAATGAAGGGACACTAACGTTGAGGTATGGGGACGATGAGGTAAAATTCGGAGTTGGGAAAAGAATAGAGGATGACGACCCGGTCCACTACATGAAGGTTATCGACTCAAGCTTGGATGCCGCTCTCCGACGGTGTAACTTGGGAGGCAAGGCACCCCAATCAAATGACGTGTGACCGGGAATTGGGTCTAGCCAAGGACCCTTATAAACGTGGCGCACCACGGAGGCATTCCGCGGACCTATCCTTAGTTTAAGTTTAATCTTTTAGTTTTTGCAGAATAAAACACGCTCATGGTGGTAATGGATGAAAAAAGGAACGAGAAAAAATGGAACCATGCAGAAGAACAGAACAAACCGACAAAAATCTCCATAACAGAAGGCTCCACACGGGCCGTGCCCAACCAACACGGCCCCGTGCTGAGCCCCCTGCAGGAAATCACCCAGTTCAGGTAACTGGACACGGGCCGTGTTCAGCGAACACGCCCCCGTGTCCAGGCTTCTGTTTCAATTCTATAATTTTTGTTACTGGCACTTGACCACGGGGCCGTGCCCGGTCAACACGGGGCCGTGTCCAGTGTGCCAGTAACACAAATCTTTGTTTTTAAACACACTTTTACATATTCTAATCAACCAAAAACTCTATTTTTGGACACATTGAGGACAATGTGTAATTTAAGTGTGGGGGGGATGTTAAAACCTTGGAACTTTGCAAAATCCTAAAACAAGCCTTACACAAAACTCTATTGGAACCGCTAAACACCCCAATTTTTTTTTCAAAAACTTTTTCATTTTTTTTATTTATTTACTTGTCTTAGTTTAAGTTGGGAATAACAAGTTATAAAAAGGTTATATTTTTACAAACTTACAACCGATAGCGTCGTGATAAAAAGAACTAACATAAGAAAATTATGAAACGGTATAACAAGTCTAGCTAAAATTCGATTATATATGCTTGTTCACATTAAAAACCCATTCCCACAAAAAGTGAGTTTTGAGCCTATATTGAGCATAAAAATACACATACTTAGATTAAATGCTCATTTTTCGTTTCTTGTGTGAATAGCCGCTCGGTCTTTACAAATCTAGAACTTGCCACGACGATACATTCCCGGTCCTTACCAACTTAAACCCAAGTAAGTAAATGATGGAGGCATTAGGACTAACTATTTTTCTTTCAAAACCATTATTTTTCATTTTTTTTACCTACCCAAAATCCCCCTAGAAAACCCCTTTGAGCCTAAACCTTTCATTTCATTACCCCCAAAACAATTTTCTACCCACCAAAAAAAAAAAAAAAAAAAAAAAAACCTTTTTCATTTTTTCACCTTTATTTTAGTGACAAACTCGGTTTTTCATAAACATACCCTTTACGTGACGAAAAAAAAAAAAAAAAAAATTAAATGTTGAAGTCAAAAACAAACATAAGCTACAAAAAGCTTGTTTGGAGAAATACTTCAAAAAATAAATATCACCAAAAATAAGGTATTTTACGAAAACCGACACTTGTTACGATTTTTCGCCCTTTTTACTAACCACTAACCAACCACCCACCTTTAAACCCAAGCCTTCACCCCAAAAAGACCTCTTGATATTTACAAAGGTAAAAGTTAAAAAGGAGGAGGATTGATCGCTTGGCAAGCATATGGAAAATGTAAATCCGTGCCACTCTCGAGCGATTCACTTAAATATACACCTTCGGCCGAGTGATTGAGTGATCTCCCGTGAGGTATGTGAACTTGTATATAAATGGAATTTTAATAAGGCATGCTATGCCAAATTAAGTAGTTTATCTTATGAAAAGTTCAAAATAAACCATGACGAATAAGATTGTAAATAAAAATAAAAATAGAACCTATACAAACCTTGGATTCCCGACACTCTAGGACAAGTTGAAAAACTTCTCTTCTACCTATTCCATTTGGGAGTGTAAGCCACATTAAAAGAGTTTTGCTTGGGGACAAGCAAAAGTTCAAGTGTGGGGGTATTTGATGTGTGTAAAATGCAACATATAAAACACATCAATTAAGGCATAAAACTAACCCTTTTTAAGTACTAATGTTGGAAAAAGAGTGTTTTTGTCTTCCTTTTGTATTTTCAGGATGAAATGAGCTCAAAATCACAAAAGAAGCAAAAAGACTACTAAATCTACCATAAATACAAGAAAAGGAACAAAAGTGAACTGCCCGGACCCTCAACGGCACCTCCCAAGACAAAAAGAAGAGAAACAGAGTCTGAACACGCCCCGTGTCCAGTGAACACGGGGGCGTGCCCAGGAAGCAGCAGAAAAGACAAATCAGTAGAAGCTTCCATTGCTCACCACGGGGGCGTGTTGAAAGTACAGCAGGCGCATTAATTGTAATTCGCAATTACAATTAATGAAGAGAGAGAATGTCAGACGGGCACGGGGCCGTGTTCAGCGAACACGGGGCCGTGTCCAGCGTTCTGTTCAGCCTATAAATAGAGGAGCTTGGCTTCATTCTTTCTCATCCCTTGGCACACCACCTCTCTCACACTTCATCCACCACCCACCACCACCATAACACCATCATCCACCACCATCATCCATTGTCCATCATAGAGTGTGTGAGTCGTCTCGGGATCCAAGATTGATCGTAAGAGTTCTTGACAATCAAGGCCATGTTTGCCTAAGTCTCTTACATCACTTGGTGAAGACAAGTGTTTAGTATAATACTTTTTATTTTCAATCTTTTGCACTTTTTATTTGGTTTTGTATTAATGACTTTAATAACTAGTTACTTATGTTGAAGGTGATCTTTCCTTATCGTTTGTCCGTGGTGTCTTGGCGTTATTTTACTGTCTATATAAAATAAAAGATTTTCACCATTCATATCTCCACGGTCTATATGGAGGTATGTTGGCTACCTGGTCGGGGGTTAAGGGAACGGTTTGGTAAAGGTCTTGCCCTTGTTCAGCGTTTAGAGGTCCTGCTTGGGACCTGGGTCAAATTTAGTAGGATCTCCTTCAATGCCCATAGGTATTGGATGGCGGGGATCCAAACTCTTTGACCCCCTCATAAGCTAACTACTATTAATACTATAACCCGGCTATTTAGGACTGTATCCCTGCTGACTCAGACTACTTAGCCGAGGGTAACGTCACCGCCAAAAGCGGGGCCTACCATAATTTGCATTAATAACTTAATTCATTATCTTTCAATAATCCAACCCTTTAGGATTGTATCCTTGCTGACTCAAACTACTGGGTTGAGGGTAACGTCACCTCCGAAAAAGGGGCCTACTACAATAACTAAGATAATCTCTTAAACAAGTGCAAAAGTGCGAAAATAATCAAAGGTTATACTAATACACTTGTCGGATCCAAGTGATTCATCTTGTCTATCTGTTTTTTATTTTATTTTATTTTTCAGCATTTAGTTAGTTTTTATTTTTCTTAGTTTAAAACATTTTTCTAACTTTTTGATTTGATTAGACGTTGAGGATAAACCGGTATTAAAAGCTCTTGTGTCCTTGGACGACCTCGGTATCTTACCAACACTATACTACGTCCACGATGGGTGCACTTGCCCATATGTGTGTTTAGTGTTAGTAAATATCGTGTTTTATAAATTTAAAACTTGGCTAAAAGTGTAAAAAGGGCTTAAATATATATCTAAAAATATAACACACTTAACACGCATCAGTGGCCACCTCCCGTTACAGAGGAAACTCTGGCGAAATTTTTCCAAAAACCTAACACTTAGAAATATTTTCACTACAAGTGTTAGAAATACATTTTGACATGTTTTCAAATCATAGATTTCGCCATAACTTTATTTACAA
This sequence comes from Helianthus annuus, assembly GCF_002127325.2. Lineage (NCBI taxonomy): Eukaryota > Viridiplantae > Streptophyta > Magnoliopsida > Asterales > Asteraceae > Helianthus > Helianthus annuus. Next base: position 62,219,788 of record NC_035445.2, read on the forward strand.
AATATCGGAAGTGGGGTTTCACAAAATAAAACTTGGTAAATATATATTTAGTATATATCTTTCGTAACGTCATTTGTTTATGATTATTTTGTGAAATATACAAATATTATTTTTAGGGTAAAAATAATATTACCATGTTAACGACTCCAAAATAATACGAACGCCTTCGCTATAAATTATTAAGTTACACCGGTAATTATTATTACCACTCGATCGTTAAAACGTAACTTACGCACTTAAGAAAATATTTATGAATGCGTATTTTGTTAAAGTATTATTTTGGGAAAATCATATGTGTTGAAATATAATATTTTTGGGAAGAATATTTATATTTTGGAATAAGAAGTAAAATATATATTAAGTGAGACTTAATAATATATTCCGAAGTTATACGAACGCACATGTATTAAATCCCCCATCATTGGGAAGGAAAATAAATACCAAGTATATACAGAATGTAAACACGAAATAGTTGTCTAACTATTTCCCAAAAACTAAAACCATAAAGCTAAGGCACGGCCGTCCGTCTAATAGAGCTAGTACGTGTAGGTCGTCGCACAGCTGCTTGATCGGGATATATACTTGGTAGAGACGCACCACTGTGAGTTCATGTCCCCCTTTTCTCTTAACTGTTTTCAGTTCTATAAACTGCGGGGGTGAAATACATGTTACTATGATTACAAGTACTTTATACATGGTATGGTTAGCGTAAGGAGGTTTACTACTTAGATCATGTGAGTGGGTAGGAGCAACATGAGGTCATTAATCCTCATGGTAGGACCGAGGGACAGTAGCGGTAGATCTATCTGGGTGTAGCGAGCCCAACCCCTGAGCCCGCCTAATGGACCAGGTGGTGACTGTGTACCCAACGCAAAATCCGCTAGGTTTGAGTCTCCCTACTTGCACTTCACACATATCGATGGCCTTGCAAACCATTGGTGATCTCTTTTTCCTTATTTGCTACATACCAGCAGTTTTATACTTACAAAGGTTTCACATACTCACTACACATGAACTCGCTCAACTTTATGTTGACTTTTCAAACTACATGTATTTCAGGAAACTAACGGATCTGGCACGGTATGCACATATTTTCAAGCTGCGTTTGAACAAAGAAGTCATCCAGGGTTTAGAAGGTGTAACCTCTTCCTGGACGGGTTACATATCCCTAAACCTAATATTGTTTTAAAGTCTTTTGATCAGTCTTTATGAACTCATTTAAATCAAGTCAAGATTTGTAACTTATTTTGTGAATGTTGAAAATGGGATTTTCAGAACCTTATTATTGGATGAATATCACATGTTTTTTATCATATAGCATTGTTATGATTGTTGCTATGGTATTAAGAAGTCACACCAGTTAACCCACGCTTCCGCAAAGCCAGGGTGTGACCGCTTGGTATCAGAGCCAGGTTCATAGCGAACTAGGATTCCTTCTCGAGTCTAGACTATGATCACTAGGGCTCTCACGAAAACATTTTTACTGCATACCACTTAAGTCCAGATCCAAAACGTTTTTACAAACAAACGTTGAGCACATTTTATTTATTTTTTTAGGCTCAGTCCTTGAGGCTGAGGCTCGGTCTTGGAGGCCGAGGCTCGATCTAAGAGATCGAGGTAGTGGCTAGTGAGACTAGGAAGAGCAGGCTCAGTCTTGGAGGCTGAGGCTCGGTCTTGGAGGCCGAGGCTCGATCTAAGAGATCGAGGTAGATGATAGAGCAGTCTTAGAGGCTGGGAGCATTTGGCTAGTGAGACTAGGAAAAGCAGTCTGAGTGGCTGGGAGAATTTGGCTAGTGATACTAGGAAGAGCAGTCTGAGAGGCTGGGAGAATTTGGCTAGTGGGAGTAGGAGAATTATTTGAATGCTTAATTGGTGACTAATGTGTTTATTTGACTATGTGATTGATTATTTGTGCATGTGTGTGTAAAGACGGCATGGCCTCCTCTTCAGATACTGAAGTGATGGACACCTTGGATCCTTTAGAAATTGTGTCGAACGATGAGATTATGACAGAAAGTGAGGTGCACACTTCGGATACCACCAACATGGATGAGGATGATTTCCAGCTCTTCTCGCTACCCGGTGCTGCCGCCGAGCTCGCTGATGGCCCTTTGGCCGGGGACCTTCCGCTTGTGGAGATCCCTGCTCCCATACCACTTGCTTCATATCCTGCGTACGATTCGCTTCTCGACGCTGACACTGATGGCGACGTCGATCTGTTTGATGACGAGCCCCTAAAGGATGATGTTCAGGGCGAGGCCCTTCTAGCTGCTGGTGATCTTTTGTTGCTCGCAGATGCTCCCGCTAAGGAGTCACCTGCTCACTCACCGTCCCGGACTCTTTCGAGTCTGTGGCCTCCGTATCAACCCACACTCAGAGTGCGTAGCACTTTTCTCACGGTTCAGATCCAGATAGAGCATCCTCTGTTGCCCCTGTTCCTAGCTTTGCTTTCGACCACGATGTTGAGGAGGATTCCGATCATGTCTTTCCCCCAGGATTCGACCCAGACCAGGATATAGAGTTTATACCTATGGATCAGCCTATGGAGGATCCGGTCGACCCAGTTGACCCAGTTGATCCCATCGACCCTGAGTTTGAATTAAAATGGCGTTCGATGACCCCGAGCCTGCCATAGCCCCAAGCCAGTAGTTGCTCCAGACCCCGTATTTGAGCATGACCCTATTCACGCTGACGTACCCGCTGCTGCTCCTCTATTTATGATGTAACTATCGATGATCATCCTATTGTTGCTCCACTGTTGGAGGATGAGCATGCTGTTGATACCTATGTTGATGCCCCTCACATTACTGATATGCCTACTGATCCTGTTATTGCCCCTTTTCCTGACCCTGTGCCGGTACAGTTCAATCATGCGCCTCTTACAACCCAAGTTGATCCTCGATACGCGCACACCCGAAGTGGGTGGATAGTTAATGACAATGGTTACCCACCTTTCGAGTTTCCTGTGACTCCTGTTTCAGCCCCTGTTTCAGTTCTTATGGATGCACTGTTTGTTCTCACACTCACCACTGATGTTCGCCACACCGTCACATGGCCCGGAGCCTGCACCCAAGCCAACTACTACACCATTTGGGTCAGTTGATGTTGCGCCCGCTGAACCTACACCTTTACATGATCACGATCCTGTTTCCTGGTAGACTGCCAGACATTGCACGCCTTATAGCTACCTGCATCAGGCAACCCCCCCTCATTTGTGAAGAGGTTCGTTTTCCCTTGTGAAGATCGACGCCCGTTGCGCCATCATGCCTAACACTTCCTGTTAGGATATACCCGCGCCTCGTAGAGATGCTCCAGGCCGCACCGCTTGCTACATTCACCCCTACAATGCTTGATAAACCGATTCGGTGGTCCCTATAAACATACTATGCTAACTATAAACCCTTACCATTTCTCGCATTATGAAGAACACACACCGGATAAGTTGCTCCTGTAACATCAGCTACAGTTTAAGGATATGAGCCGCAGAATGTTGGAACTTGAGCTGACACCACGATTGGCAACTTCAGATACAAAACATAACATAATCAAAAACAGGAGTGAAGCGTCTACATCACAAGACAGCATATTCTCTAAAAAGTTTAACACCACGTCCTCCATTATGTCTTTCGCCAGCATGCATTGATCCGCCACATACCTCAAGATCCCCTTTTGCGCATTCGACCGTTACTAGTACATCGTTCCCAGGATGCTGATGCTCGTTTCCTTACTATCAAGCAACAGATCAGCTAGTTACTTTAACGTATATCCTAGCTCGAGGAGGGATTCACGCATGTCGACAGTTTACTTTTCTTTCCTCCTCCACCTCAGCAACCAGTATAGTTGGTTTCTGGATTATGCAAATTGCATTACGCTTGAGTAAATACGCTAATAATAAGCCGGGATTTCGAAGGCTTTTGAGTACCACTTCTGACTACGTACTTTTGATGCAACAAAATACTTGCTGGACAAGGGTAGGGTGACCCTGTGTCCCTTCTGCTATAATACATTTTGTAAGACACTGTGATTGTGGCCGGAGGATAATAAAAGCCCGATCATCTTTAAACACGCGGCAATACTTACGACCAATGACTAACGAAAACTCCGCCGCTATGTCCCCACTAAGCACGCTGTTGATCTACGTATTTGTGCGATAACTATAATGCTACATGCTTACTTGCTACCTTCCTATTTACAAGATGTACAATACATGAGATAATATGTGACTGAATGTATAACGACTGCGTATATACGTATATGTAATACACCTAGGAGGTCTTATTCGTTGAATAGAGACCAATGTGCTCGCATCCTTCACAAGACCTGACCTAACCGACCTTCTTCTAGGAAGATGTCGACTCAAGGGAACACCAATATCAACCACCCTCTACCTACAACAGAGGCGGAAATGCGAGAGCACCTCTTACAGGCCATCGCACGGTACGAGGCCCATCGCTCCGATTGCAGCGGAGGTACCTCAGAAAATAACCCCCCCCCCCAACGGCTGCACCTACAAGCAGTTCTTGGACCACAAACCTCGAGAGTTCGACGGCACCGGGGGTGCCTTAGCCTTCGTACGCTGGGTTGAAAAGACAGATTCAGTTTTACGATTAAGCAAATGTGACCACGAACATCAAGTCAAGTACATAACCGGACTATTGTTGGATGAGGCTCTATCATGGTGGAACCATCAAATTCGAACAAAGGGCGAGACCGCTTCGTATGCTATGACGTGGGACGAACTGAAGAGTCTGATGCGTGAAAGATATTGCTCGAGGGCAGAAGTCCAGAGATTAGAGACAGAACTGTGGAACTTGAAAATGGAAGGACCAAAGATAGCGGAGTATGTGTAGAGATTTAACGAATTATCACAAGTTGCCTTACTCCTGGAGACACCAGAGTTTAAGAGAATTGAACAGTTCATAAGGGGATTGGCACCTCAGATTCTAAGCCTGGTAACAGCATCAAAACCGTCAACGATCAACGAGGCTATCAACATAAGCATAGCACTCACGGAAGAAGCAGTTAGACGAGGAGAGTTTTCCACTGCGGAGGAGAAAAAGGAGACTGCTATAAAGGCATCTGGGGATAACAAGAGGAAGCTCGCAAATTTTAAGATGGTTACTCAGGTGAGTAACAAGAAGAAGGATAAAAAGGGAAAAGATTACAAGGGTATCCTACCTAAGTGCGACAATTGTTTACGTTATCATGTCGGGCGATGCAAATATGGAAATTGTGGTAACTGTGGCAAGGTGGGACATGTCAAGGAAACTTGTTGGCAAAATACTGAGCATAGTAATGGGGGCCAAGACGGTAGTGAGAATCACGAGGGGGACACCGACAATGATAATTGTCAAGACAGAATAAGCAATAAACAGAAGCGTGCTCGAGGATGTTTAAGCTGTGGAAGCAAAAAGCATTTCAGGAGATATTGCCCTAAAAACAATCAGGCGCAAGGATGAAAGCTCCCCACCAGAGACACACCAGGGATTCAAGCAAGGAAATCGGTACGTTCCATAGTACCCAACGTTATCGTCTGTACTACTTGGTAATGTAACAAATTGTACGATTCACACCTCTAGAGTTCGAGAGTATAATTGGTTTACGTAGTAAGTGAGTAGTTATTCCAGTACCCATTAGAACTAGCTTAGAGGAAGCTAGTGGAAGCCAACGCAGTAACTGGAATCGGCACAATAGAACCCGGAGGGCGTAAGTTTACGCTAGATCTATTGCCAGTTGAGTTGGGAAGCTTCAACGTGGTAATTGGATGTATTAGTTGGCAAGCAATCGAGCGGAGGTTGATATCCGCACCTCGATGAAGAGTGAAGAAATGATTGTGACTCACGAAGCAGGATACGCCACCACCGATCACGAATTACTTGTGGCACGAAAGTTGTTGTGGGAAGGATGTGTTGCTTCCTGGCTCATGTCGGGGACACGGGAGCCGAAGAACCAAAACTTAACGATACCCCCGTGATCGGAGTATACCCTGAAGTCTTCCTCGAAGACTTGCCAGAGTAATATCCTCGACGACAAGTCGAATTTTTGCATCAATCTGATTTCCAGGCCACACGCCTGTAGCCAAAGCACCTCGAGCGACTTACACCTTCGGAGATGCAAGGATTGACAGTGCAACCTCAGTGGTTGATAGAGAAGGAAGATAACAGACCGAAACTTTTGTTTTGAATAACCTCAGTTCTGCTCGCCAAAAGTAAGGGCGAATAACTTCCAAATGACCAGGAGCCGAACGGGCTAACATACAAGAGTCGGTGGCTTTTGCTGAGGACTAATAAACTTCTTACACAACTGACTATGATGATCCAACTACTACTACACGACTGATCGACGATCGAACATCGTCAGCAGAGAAATTCAGGGAATACACCAGGATGAAATTGTGGGACAATGATTGTGCTTAGACATAAACAAAATGCTGCTTCCTACACAATGTATAAGTCAGATCCACACGAGGTGTGGAATCCAGAGAAACTAGAGGCCTTACATCTAGGAACCATATCTGTCAACTCAATCAAACGTCATCAACTTGACAAACTTGTCATTTCAAAATCAAAAGTACTTAAATTTGCTTCTGTTGAAGTCTTCACTCTTACTTCTAACGAGTAGATATTGCATTTCTACTCCCCTCAAGGTAGTGGCATCACGTTGATTCCCTTCGCTGAGAGCGAACACATGTTTGTTTCGAATACTTGGTCGTTTCTTCAATATAGCAAACACACATTGCTCCATTTCCTTGGAAACTTATTTGCCACACATGCACCTTTTTCTATGCATGCGGTTTCATTTCGAATAAATGTTTCATTAAAGCTCCGATATTACGTTGTTAAATCTAAACCCTGGTTTGTGATTCGAATGATCTACATTCTTGTCATTGTTGACTCTTTTGTTATCAAGTCAACACATGTTCTTGAAACCGTTTTCTTCCAAGTTACATGTTTACTACCATGCCAAGATTCCCTTGTTGATATGTACGATTATTGTTGGGTTACATTAAAACTAAGTCCGATTGCTTAAACTTATCTAGTTCACCTGTTTGATTTAAGACGCCATATGATGTATTGAGAGCATCATATTCTAATACTTGGGCACAGATCCTTTTGCTTCGAGTCATAGTAGACTTGTTTGGTCTATGACTCTACTAAATCGTTGATTGACTTTGATACCTTGCGGTAATACTTTCACAGAATTGAAGCTTGCGCTAATTTGATTATGCACCTCACACCCGGATTTAATTGTTTATTGACTCGCTCTAAATCCGTTTGCTTATCACGATTAAATCGGTCTCAACACAACTGGGTGTTAAAAACAATGGTGCATAGATTCATTTCATAAGCACCATGTACCTCCTAACGATTCTTTCGTTGTCAATCAAATGCCTTGCAATACTTATTACTTTTCATCTTCGATTGGAATCAGTGGTTCTTTGATATTCCGTATTTAATTGGAAACTCTGTAACATGGCATAAGTCAAATCTTCAGATTGTTTCGATGCACCTTCATCTGATCTCAAACACGGTGAACTTGTTCAATCACCACTATGATGGAATTATGTCATTCTGACACCTGGTGGTGTCATTACAAACTTGTAGCTTGTGCTAATCATGGACAACCGTTCCACGCAAAATACATAAACTTTTGTTGACTTGTCATTTACATATTCCCGATGCAACTACAAATCAAAGCAAGAATACACCAGATTTGTTTGTATTCATTCGGTGTATTCTCGCCGATCAAAATATTCAACGCACTGAACCTTGCCACTCGTCTACTTGGGAGTTGACAGATCACTTTACCATTTCATTTGAGTTGAAAATCTCTGAATTTATATAGAGGGTGCTATGTTTCGTGAAAACTCGCGGGGATACTGCGACCGGACATTGAGGATCTTATTAAGCTATACGTAAAACACATTTTGTGCTTCTAACATCAACTGCTATGGGCACCCACCTTCTTAACCCTAGGGTGCGGATTGTTAAATATTCTTGGAACCACCAAGTGTGAGTAAGCTTTGATGCGGTTTGATGACTATCTACCTCAATGTTATACTTGCGTGACGTGACCAAGAGGAGTTAAGGTAGTACAAATTTCGAGGACGAAATTTCTTTAACGGGGGGAGAATGTGACAACCCTCACTAAACCAGGTATCCGTACGATTTAATTGATAATCATTTACTGCTTAATTACTGTGCTTACCTGAAATTGTGGATAAACTGCTACTTGATTACTGATACTTGTACATACTTGCATCATACTCTATTTACTGTCACTACATTATTTACATGCTGAACCTTAGTGACAAACATGATGCACAAAAGCACAGTAGCACGATAATAGCCCGCAAATCCGAGAAAAGAACGGACTTCAGACGGGTTCTTTGGCGTAATCCAACTCTTAACTGCTTCAATCTTCGCAGGATCGACATGGATACCTTGACTATTCACGATGTTACCCAGAAACTGAACCTCTTCTAACCAGAATTCGCACTTGGAGAACTTGGCATAGAGTTGGTTCCCCTGGAGTAACTCGAGAACCAAACATAGATGTTGCGCGTGTTCGGCTTTCGATTTGGAATAGATCAAGACATCGTCGATGAACACGATGACGAAATGGTCTAGATGTGACAACCCTCACTAAACCAGGTATCCGTACGATTTAATTGATAATAATTTACTGCTTAATTACTGTGCTTACCTGAAATTGTGGACAAACTGCTACTTGATTACTGATACTTGTACATACTTGCATCATACTCTATTTACTGTCACTACATTATTTACATGCTGAACCTTAGTGACAAACATGATGCACAAAAGCACAGTAGCACGATGAACGGATAACCTATTGAACGTGCTGTCATAACCAGCACCAGGCAGATACTGCCTCTAAGGCCTGTATGAGCCAGAAATATTTTACTACACTAATAGTGAATGTGAAGATACAAGGGTTGTAGAACTGCGTCTCTAGGAATAAGTTACAGTGACAGGATGTGCCTAAAACGTACTCTAAGTACAAAATTCAGCACATTAACTAAAAATTCAGCATTTGGTTAACTAATAAAGTGCCAAAACATAAGAAAAATATTACTAGACACTTTCCAAAGTGTCGGGGATAAGTTGTGTCACTAAAAATAATATTAACGACACTTTAAAGCTTTGTTAAGCGCTTTAACGGATTACTATCCAACCGAACAACCGGACTTTACCCGGGACATGAAAATATTGCCAATAACATTATTTATCTTTTTCTGAGCCAGTTGGGGTCCCTGAATACCCTAACACCCGCTATAAAGCACAACACACCAGTAACCGGGTTAATCACTTAACTAACTAAACTAACCAAACTACATGCTAACTAAATGGTTGGTTTGGAACCAGATACCCCCCCCCCCCTAACCAAACCGTCCCCAAGAGGGGGACACACTTTGTCCTTCCATTGATTATTTTAATCTTCTTGTTTAGTATCAAGAAGACATATGGACTCATGGTTAAAGAACTCTAAGTTTGCCTATAAGAACATTACATAACCCATCATTCTTTCACTTAACCTTTCACCACAAAACTTCCTCCCCCTCTCTCAAGAACTCACGGCCAAACACCCCTATTCACCCATCAATTTTTCGAGTTTAGTTCAAGCAATTCCAAGTTCATACAAGTGTTAAGGATCACGTATAAGGAGGCTTGGTGCATTCGGAAGGCGAAGGACCTCTTCTCGTTGCTTTTATCCTCTCATTTTGCGTCTAGATTCTTCCCTAGCCTCGAGCTAGTAGTAAGTTGCTTGAATCACCTTCTCGAACTATTTTAAGATGGTTAAAATGATATGTAACGGCCAAAACTCATAAACATGCAAGATGAAGCATAAAAGTCTACTAAAAACACTAAAAGTGATGGTTAAAAGCTTGTTTGTTGTGTAAATCTTGTAGTATTTGATTTGTATAGTTGTTTGGACCCGATCTATGTTGTGGTAGCTCGGATCATCCTTTAACCCGGGTTGGTCATGATCATGGATCATGACATAGAGTTGTTTTGGATGTAACAAGGGTTAAAGGATGAAACTCTACCACACACGAATCATGAACTTGTGTAAAAGCGATTTGCTTGTGAAATAGTGTTTAAAACATGTGGATCTACGGATCTACAAGCGGTATTTTCAAAAGACCGAGCGTCAAAGAAACCATGTTTTCTAAAGACGGATCTTACACTAACAAGAATGATTTTTAGAACACACAAGTGTTGTGTGTAAACACTTGTGTAGCACAAAGTTTCGACAAAATAACTATTTTTGTAAAAGATGACGAGAAGTTGTAAAGACGGAATTTTTCTAAAAACGAGGTTTTTACGAAACCGGATTGCTTTATATAAAGATCCACTAAATGTAATGGGATCTACTTCATATTTTTGGTTAAACCACAAGTTCATGAAATTTATGCGATTTATATATTTATTTACTAGTTTGTTGCTTTGAATATTGTTTTGGTTAAATAAGAAAATGGTTGATTTGATTTGTAAAAGAAAATGATACGCTTGAAAGCGTGGCCACCTCCCGTTACAGAGGAAACTCTGGCGAAATTTTTCCAAAAACCTAACACTTAGAAATATTTTCACTACAAGTGTTAAAAATACATTTTGACATGTTTTCAAATCATAGATTTCGCCATAACTTTATTTACAAAATATCGGAGGTGGGGTTTCACAAAATAAAACTTGGTAAATATATATTTAGTATATATCTTTCGTAACGTCATTTGTTTATGATTATTTTGTGAAATATACAAATATTATTTTTAGGGTAAAAATAATATTACCGTGTTAACGACTCCAAAATAATACGAACGCCTTCGCTATAAATTATTAAGTTACACGGTAATTATTATTACCACTTGATCGTTAAAACGTAACTTATGCACTTAAGAAAATATTTATGAATGTGTATTTTGTTAAAGTATTATTTTGGGAAAATCATATGTGTTGAAATATAATATTTTTGGGAAGAATATTTATATTTTGGAATAAGAAGTAAAATATATATTAAGTGAGACTTAATAATATATTCCGAAGTTATACGAACGCACATGTATTAAATCCCCCATCCTTGGGAAGGAAAATAAATACCAAGTATATACAGAATGTAAACACGAAATAGTTGTCTAACTATTTCCCAAAAACTTAAACCATAAAGCTAAGGCACGGCCGTCCGTCTAATAGAGCTAGTACGTGTAGGTCGTCGCACAGCTGCTTGATCGGAAGATATACTTGGTAGAGACGCACCACTGTGAGTTCATGTCCCCCTTTTCTCTTAACGGTTTAGAAGGTGTAACCTCTTCCTGGACGGGTTACATATCCCTAAACCTAATATTATTTTAAAGTCTTTTGATCAGTCTTTATGAACTCATTTAAATCAAGTCAAGATTTGTAACTTATTTTGTGAATGTTGAAAATGGGATTTTCTGAACCTTATTATTGGATGAATATCACATGTTTTTATCATATAGCATTGTTATGATTGTTGCTATGGTATTAAGAAGTCACACCAATTAACCCACGCTTCTGCAAAGCCAGGGTGTGACACTAGATAGGGCTTACACAAGCGATTCATCAGATCCATGAAAACCGCGGGTGCGTTGGTTAAACCAAAAGGCATAACAACGAACTCATAGTGGCCGTAACGAGTGCAAAAGTGGTTTTAGGTATATCTTCTTCCTGGATGCGTACCTGATGATAGCCTGAGCGTAGATTGATCTTCGAGAAACACATTGCACCTTGTAGCTGGTCAAATAAATCCTCGATACGGGGTAGGGGATAACAGTTCTTGATGGTTAACTTATTCAATTCCTGGTAGTCGATACACATCCTGAACGACCCATTCTTCTTTTTGACGAAAAGGACTGGTGCGCCCCAAGGAGAGGTGCTCGGGCGAATAAAACCTTTTTCAAGTAATTCCTGGAGTTGGTTCGAGAGTTCCCGCATTTCGGATGGCGCGAGTCGATAAGGGGCTTTGGCTACGGGGTTAGCTCCAGGAATGAGGTCGATACGGAAGTCGATATCACGACTTGGCGGTAATCTGGGAAGATCATCAGGGAACACCTGAGGAAATTCACGGACCACGGGAACGTCTTTGACTTCTGTCTCCCTTTTCTTTTCCTTCTCCGCTACTACAATGTTGGCCAAGAAAGCTCTGTATTCCTTGCGGAGATACTTGCTAGCTTGGACACACGACATGAGCTTGAGACCTTTCGAAGCAGTTTCACCATACACACATAATAAATCACCATTCGCGAGCGAGAATCGAATCATCTTGTCGAAGCACACAACTTCAGCATGGTTTTCACGAAGAAATTCCATGCCTACTATGATGTCAAAACTTCCGAGCTGCATCGGGATAAGGTCGATTGGGAAGATGTGATTGTTGAGCTCGAGAGTACAATCACGAAGAACAGAATTAACGGCGACAGTTCTTCCAGTAGCGACTTCAACTTCGAATGACGAGGGGAGATAAGAGCATTTAAAGGAGCTTCTCGAATTCAAACGACACAAAGTAGTTACCGGCTCCAGTATCAAACAAACACGATGCATAAATACCTTTCACAAGGAACGTACCACTAACCACGTTGTTGTCAGCCTGGGCTTGATGAGCATTGATGTTGAAGGCTCTGGCCCGTGCTGCTTGTTGTTGCTGCTGAGGCTGCTGCTGCTGCTGGGGCTCTTATTTCACAGCCCTGTTCGGGCACATGTTTGCAATATGGTTAGGGTCACCACATGCATAGCAGACTCGAGCATTGATCGCGGGTGCCTGAGCCGCTTGTTGGCCTTGCGGGGCTAGGAGTAAAGCTTGATGAGCAGTGGCAGGAGCTGCGGTGTTACAGGGACCATAGCGACAGTTGGCAGTGAAATGACCGTATAAGTTGCAATAAGCGCAGAAACGACAGGCAAGACCCACCGGATAGTGATATGAGCATGTCGGGCAGAGCGGGTGGGGACCTGTGTAAGCACGCTTTGCTGGCGGCGCTTGAGTAACTGGTGCTGGTCGATGATGAGGCTGCTGCTGAGCCGGTACGGCTTGCAAAGGAGCAGCAGTGGTAGTGACAGCACAATTCTTGTTGCCGGAGCTGCTGTTGTTGTTGTGCTTCTTCTTGTGGCGTGATGACTTGGATGGTTGAGCAGTGGCGGTTTCGACGTTCGGTGCAGTGGTGGCTTGATGCAGAGACTTGGAGGGCTTATCCCAGAAACCAGCTTTTACTCGCTTATCGTTGATCTCGGTGGCAAGCAAGTAAGTCTCTTCAATTGATGAGGTCTTCGCGGCGTGAACAAAATCGGCAACACAATCGGGTAGAGCTCGAATGTACTTCTTGATGGCCATGTCTGACATCTTGACTTGATCGGGACAGATGATGCTGAGCTGTTTAAAGCGAGCAGTTAGGGCTGCGTTATCTCCATCCTTCTGCTTAATGTTCCAAAACTCGTCCTCCAGCTTTTGGCGTTTATGGGGAGGGCAGAATTCGTCCATCATAATGGCTTTCAGTTCTTTCCATGTCAGCTCATAAGCTGCATCATTCCCGCGTTTATTTCGCTCGACCGTCCACCAGTCTAGAGCTCGGGACTGGAAGACGCCGATTGCGTTTAGGGTACGAAGATTTTCTGGACAGTCGCTTTGGCGCAGAGTGAGTTCGATGGAATCAAACCATTGAAACATATTTGTTGGGCCATCTTCTCCGGTGAATTCCTTTGGTCCGCATGCCTTAAACTGTTTGAAGCTGAAAACAGTCTTGGTAGCATCTTTGGGAGCTTCAGTTCTCGACTCCTCAGATGATTTGCTGACGTTTTCATAGACATCGCTCACAGCCTTTGCAACTTGTTTGGCGATGATAGCAGCAAGATGTTTGTCTCTCTTTTCTTGGCGGGTAAGTGGGGTTCGGTGTCCGGATAACGACATGGTCCGCAACAGACATCGTCGTAGGTCTCAAACACATCAAAATCGAATCTCACCTCACACGTTTACTACTTACTAAAGCTTAGGAACACGTCGAAACACGTATCGCATAAACACATAAGCACATAACCACAGATTCACGTAGTCACAGAAGCACATAAGCACGTAGGCACGTAGAGCACAGAGACACATAAACACAGAAGCACATACACATTTAATCACAGATGCAGTCAGAATACAGAAACCTATCATTCAAAGCTCGCGTGTCGATCGTATATATATCAGTCATGTATAGGATATCGAGTAGTATAGCATAATCGTATGGCATCTCGAGTATAGTATAAGCGTATATCGCAACACAATTTCGTCTAGATTTGCAGCGACTTGTTATCGTATTGAGATAGAAGAGCAATGCGAGTCGTGTGTGTCGATCGAAGTGATAGCAAAAATAGAAGGATCTTCCAAAAATTTAAACACGTAAACAGATGAATACGCGTAACACACATAAAATCGATGAATTATCAGAGTCAGTAGTTGCGAGGTCAGAATCGAAACACATAAAAAATCGGGAAAATAGATTGTCTGCGGCTATTAGACATCGACTACCCAAAGCGATTCGACTATTCTCAATAGACTTGTCGTCATATTTCGACTTTCGGGATCGTGCTTCCGCCTCGATTATTGGGCATTCCGCACGTATTCCCTAGGTCATACTCGTGAGTTCAGGTCATTGGAGTCCGTAGAGGCTTTGGTGAGAGTTTTGGTAAAATCACGGGTAAGCCAGCAAGGTTAGGGTTTCACCCCTGGCTTGACAACTTTCCCTTGATTTTACAAAAATTGAGGAGATTATTCATCAAAATATGGATTTCACTCCTGATTTGGTATAATTCTCTTCGTTGAACAAGCATTCGAAATTAAAAGATACTAAAGAAATCATTGATAAGTTGATAAAATAATCATTGATCAAGCAACATAGTCAAGAGTTTGCAGTTTTCAAACCTAGTCTCGACTTAATCGCTTGTCTTTACTTGAAAATTCGAGTGCAATGATAGTGTAGAGTAAGCGAGTGATATCAGGACATATAGCACAAAAGCTCGGTCTGTTGGTTCCTAGCTATAGTCTAGGTCTCTAAGACTTCGTCCCGGACTAGGTCGAGTCTAGCCTAATTCCCTACAGTTATGGCTCTGATACCAATCTGTCACACCCCAACCGATGGCGGAATCATCGGGGCATGGCACTGAGCGAAACAGATTGCCCAGAAGTTTCCATAACAACTATCATTACTATTCAATTTATATAATACATCCCATACCGTACCTCAAATAGCAAACAAATTATTACAGATAACATCTAGTCAAATATTCTGTTCCGACAACTCAGATTTCAAATATAAATATTGTTTATCTATGTCTAGAGACTCAAGCTGCAAGATCTACAGACAACTATGCTCTAGACTCTTATTCTAGCTTCGCCTTCCTAGCAGATAAGCATCTTAAACACCTGTCACATACGTTAAAATAAAGTCAATACATAAAATGTAAAGGTGAGCATACAAGTTTGATAATCGCATAATAGAGTTTGAAATAGTTTACGCATAACCAATACGTACACAGAGAAAAACGAAGCATGTTAATTATCGACATGGATCTATCGATACCGATGACTGCGGGTTGACTGCCCGAGGCAGTTCGCAATACATGATTACCACCGGAATCCATGCAAGTAATTGTCCTTAACAACCCCCGTGTGAACGGGTGCTGAGTCCAAACTATAGTACTATCGTCATTAAGGCAGGTAGACAACATTCCACGTGTAAATATACAACAACAAGCATTCATTTAGTCACGTAATACATGCGGTAACGGTTAGCATTTAAAGTAGTTGAGTAGCGTGTTCGATTGTGATTTAGAATAAGTAACGTATGTAACACCCAAAAGTTCTAAAGCAAAAAGGGATCGAGTATACTCACAGTGATTGATGGATTGAAGGGAGCACTTGAGAGTAGGGTTAGCCTGAATAGTTTCGATAGCATAACGATAAGCAACGCGTAAAATAGAAAACAAGTGTTGGATGTCACACCCTGGCTTTGCGGAAGCATGGGTTTATTTGGTGTGACTTCTTAATATCATAGCTTAATCACAACTAAGCTATATGAAAGTAAAACCATGCAGATCATCCATTGATTCACGTTTTAAAATAAAAGTACCACAACATTGTTTAAAACATCGACACATGCAATGGGATTACAACATAACCAAAACAAAAACATTGTTCATAAAACACAACCACTAACATGAAATAGACACAGTTTAAGACTTGTGACTTGTCCAGGTAAAAGCCACAACCCCTAAACTTGGATGACCTCATAACTCCTATGCAGCGTGAAAAAGTAGCATACCTCGCCAGATCCTTAATTCCCTGAAATACATGTAAGTTTGAAAATCAACAAAAATGTCGAGCGAGTTCATGTATAGTGAGTATGTAAAACCTTTAAGTATAAAAATCCCTGGTATGTAGCAAATAAGGAAATAAAGAGATCACCAATGGTTTGCAAGGCCATTGATATGTGTGAAGTGCAGTAGGAAGACTCAAACCTAGCAGATTTTTGCGTCGGGTACCAAGTTACCCCGAGGTCCGTTCTGTTGGGCCTGGGGCTGGGCTCACTACACCCAGATAGATCTACCGCAAAAGACCCTCGGTCCTACAATGAGGATTAATGGCCTCCAGTTCCCGCCTACCCACTCACATGATCTAAGTAGTAACCCTCCTTACGCTAACCATACCATGTAAAAAGTATTCGTAAAAATTGTAACATGTATTTCACCCCCGCAGTTTAAAAACTGAAAACAGTTAAGAGAAAAGGGGGACATGAACTCACAGAAGTGCGTCTCGAAATAGTAACTCCTAATCAACCTGCTGCGTGACGACCTACACGTACTAACTTCTATTAGACGGGCGGCCGTGCCTTGGATTAAGGTTTTACGTTTTTGGGAAATAGTTAGGCAACTATTTCATATTTACACTTCGTAATTATTTATTAATTATATTCATTCCCAAGGATGGGGGTTTTAATACATGTGCGTTTATATAATTCCAAGAATATATTATCAAGTCTCACTTAAAATATATTTTATTCATTTGTCTAAAATATTCTATCTCCAAAATATAAATATTTTTCTCAAAAATATTATATTTTATTCCATAGAATTTTCCAAAATAATACTTTTGTCAAAATACGCGTTTAAGAGTATTTTCTGAAAATACATAAGTTACATTTAAAGTTCGGATGGTAATAATAATACCGGTGTAACTTAAATATTTATTTGTGAGGGCGTTGGTATTATTTTGGAGTCCGTAACTTCATAGTGTATCCAAGTTATATTATTTTTACTCTAAAAATAATATTTATGTAGTTCACAAAATAATCATAAAATTCACACAAGTGTTACTATGAAAAATATATATTCTAAATATATATTTAACAAGTTTTATTTATGAAAATCCACCTCCGGCACTTGGTAATTTTGTAATAAGGAAAATTGGTTTTTAATAAACCAACCTTTGCCCCATTGGTAAATAATAATCCAACCTACAGAATTGGTATATAATAATCCTATCTATCAACATGTTGATACTCAATGAACTTTCGTTAGTTTTTTTTTAACTGAAGTTAGTTTTTAAGTTTTATTTATTACACAAACAGTCCTTGTAGTTGTAATTTACTAGTTTTAACTATGAGTTAATAGCCAAAATGGTCCCTGAGGTTTGCTCTCTCTCCAAACACCCTTCTTTCTCTTCTCTCTCTCATCTCTGTCGAACACCACCACCACCACCGCACTGCCACCACCACCACCACACCGCCGCCACCACCACCACCACTGCACCGCCACCATTTTATCCTTTATCGGTGGTTGTGGGTACTCAAGTTCGATTCTGGGCAGCGCCCATTTTATCCTTTTTTTTGTTTAATGGCGGGGTGGTGGTGGTGGTGGTGGTGGCGGTGCGGTGGTGGTGGTGGTGGTGGTGGTGGTGTTCGACAGAGATGAGAGAGAGAGAGAGAAGAGAAAAAAGGGTGTTTGGGAGAGAGCAAACCTCAGGGACCATTTTGGCTATTAACTCATAGTTAAAACAAGTAAATTACAACTACAGGGACTGTTTGTGTAATAAATAAAACTTAAAAACTAACTTCAGTTTAAAAAAACTAACGGAAGTTCATTGAGTACCAACATGTTGATAGGTATGATTATTATATACCAATTCTGTAGGTTGGATTATTATTTACCAATGGGGCAAAAGTTGGTTTATTAAAAACCAATTTTCCTTGTAATAAAAATCATGGCGAACTTTATTTGGAAAAATAAGTTAAAAATATATTCATAACACTTGTTGTAAAAATATTTTCCAATTGTTGTATTTCTGGAAAAATTTCGCCAGAGTTTCCTCTGTAACTGGAGGTGGCCACGCTTACAAGCGTATCATTTTCTTTTCAAAATTCAATCAACAATTTTCCAACCATTAACATACATCATTCAAACTTCAAACTAGTAAAAAATAAGTGTAAATCCCAAACACATGAACTTGTAAGTTGTGTAAAAATGTGTAGTAACTTTTCAACGCATTTAGTAGATCTTTCCATCTCTAAAAATATAATCAGTTTCTTGAAAACTGTATTTTTAAAGAATATGTAACTTTACAACTTCTAGTCCAAAAATTACGAAAATATTTCTTTGCTAAATCCTTTTGTCAAACAAGTGTTTACACACTTGTCTGTTCACAAAAATGCTTTTAGTTCATGAAAGATCCGGATTTTAAACATGGTTTGCATCTTACACTTGGTTCTTCGAAAATACCACTTGTAGATCTTTAGATCTACTAGTTTAGAACTCCATTTTACAAGAAAAACTATTTTTACACAAGTTCATGTTTATGTATGGAAGGGTTCATCATCTTGCAACTTTCCTACTTAACATATTTCTAGTTCATGTTCTATGAACATGCTCTAGCGTGGTTAGATGACGATCCGTTCCACTACTAGCAACCAACAACATAAAATAACCATAACTAAACAAGATTCATGAGTTTTACACTATTAGTTTCTCTTTAACCATCATATTCATCTTTCTTTCAAGTCTTTTAGTTTTAATCTTTAGTGTTCTTGACTTTTATCCGTTAAATCTCTTATTAACCACTTTAAACATGAACAAGAGAGTGTTTAGGAGCACTTACAACTAGCTCAAGGCTAGGGAAGAATCAAAGCGAAAACTAGGTGGATAAAAGCGACGTAGAGAGGTTCTTGATATTCCGTAAGCACCGGGTCTCCTCGTATGTGACCTTTCACCTTTGTATGTAAGTGAAATAACAAGATCGAACTTGAATGATGGTGGTGGCTATGGGGATGATCTCGGCTGAGCTTCAAGAGGAGAGGGAGAGAGAGTAGTTTTTGCTAAGTGTTGGTGTAAATGAGAGTGTAATCTAATGGTTACATTTATAGACCATAATCTCTAATTACCCATGGTGTAATGTGCTTGTTAGATATTAGACATCTTGATTAAAATAATCATAAATAGGTGGGGTGTGTCCCCTATGGGGGACCGACCGGTCAAGGGAGGGGGGGGGGGGTTATGGTTTGATTTCAATTGATTGGTTAGTGTCTAGTTGAACTTAGTTAGAAGTTTTAAGTAGGTATTTAGTGTGTTATGTGTTATAACGGGTGTTAGGGTGTTCGGGGACCCTAACTAGCCCAGAAATGGAAAAACAATGTCATTGACAATATTCTTATGTTCCGGGTAAAGTCCGGTTGTTCGGTTGGATATTGATCCGTTTAAAGTGCTAAATAAGCATTTAAAGTGTCTTTAATATTATTTTTAGTGACACAATGAATTCCCGACACTTTGGAAAGTGTCTAGTATTATTTTCCCATGTTTTTGCACTTTACTAGTTAAATAAAATGCTGAATTTTGTAATAGAGTGCAGGATTTTGTAATTAGAGCATGTTTTAGGCACATCCGGTCACTATAACTATCACCTAGTGACACAGTTCTACAATCCTCACCTCCCTACACTCCCTACTAGTGTAGTAAACTATTCCCGGCTCATGCTGGCCTCAGAGACAGTACCTGTCTGGTGCTGGCTATTTCAGCATATTTACCGGGTTATCCGTTCATCGTGCTACTGTGCTTTTGTGCATCATGTTTGTCACTATAGTTCTGTGTAAATAATGGAGTGACAATAATAAAGTATGATGCATGTGTGTATGTATCAGAAATCAAGTAGCAGTTAAACCACAATTGTAAGCAAGCACAGTAATTAAGCATTAATTAAATATTAATTAATTCGTACGGATACCTGATTTGGTGAGGGTTGTCACATTCCCCCCCCCCCCCTCCCCCCCCCCCCCCGTTAGAAAATTTTCGTCTCGAAATTTTAGGCTCTGCTTCTAGTTGCAGGGGTCTTAGGAAATAAGTGGGGGTACTTCTCTTTCATTCGGTCCTCACGTTCCCAGGTGTATTCTGGACCGTGTCTTGCATTCCAACGAACCTTGACGAGTTTAACACTGCTCCTGTGGGTTTTGTTGATCTTCCAATCTGTAACCTCAACCGGTTCTTCAACAAAATGGAGTGTGTCGTCGATATAAATCTCGTCTGCGGGAATGACAACAGTATCTTGCGTTGGACTTTTCTTCAGATTTGATACATGAAATGTATCATGGACACCATTCAGTTCGGCAGGTAAGTCCAGCTTGTATGCTACTAAACTGATTCTTTCCAGAATCTTGAATGGACCAATATATCGCGGATTCAACTTTCCACGCTTCCCGAAGCATGCCACACCCTTACAGGGTGATACCTTCAACAATACCATGTCTCCTACCTCAAACTCCAGAGGTTTCCTTCTTCGGTCCTCATAGCATTTTTTTCGATCTCGAGCCGCCTTGATGCGATCTCGGATCTGTGCAATCTTATCTGTGGTTTCCTGGACCACATCAGGACCAACCAATTGTCTATCACCTGCATCTGCCCAACAAAGCGGTGATCTGCACTTGCGGCCATCTCCAATACTGGTGTGATAGCTGTTGTTGTATGAAAATTCGACCAATGGTAAATGTTTATCCCAGCTACCACCCAAATCCATAACATATGCTCTCAGCATATCTTCCAATGTTTGTATCGTTCTTTCGCTTTGTCCATTGGTCTGTGGGTGAAAAGCGGTACTCAGAGATTCAACTGAGATCCAAATGCTTCTTGAAAGGATTGTCAAATCCTTGACACAAACCTTCCATCTCTATCAGAGATGATCGAGAGAGGCACTCCATGACGTGCAACGATCTCTCTCATGTATATTTCTTCCAACTTGCTCGTGTTATCGTTCTCTCTGATAGGTAGGAAGTGCGCTGATTTCGTTAGCCGGTCCACTATTACCTGTTTTGGTCAAAAATCACACAAGGATAATGTAACCAAACTTTATGTAAACGGGGTATGATGCTTGGTTAATTATGAAAATAAAGGATCACTTCTGTGATAAAAGATGCAAAGACACAATGATTTATACGAGGAAAAAGCCTTTGATCAATGAATGATCTCCGGCATAAAAAACCTCGGGTGATGGCAACTACCGATCACCAACTTCAATATAACAAAGATATGATTACAACTTCGGATAGTAATGAGCTGAGTACAAGGATCACTGAGTGTCTAAGTGTTTGAGAGTTGTGTCGTATGTCGTGTGTCGTGTGTCGTGTGTCGTGTGTCGTGTGTGTTCTTCCGAATGAGGAAGATGGGTATTTATACATGTGTGGGTGACTTATTTTAGGTAAAATGACTAAATATCAGCTCATTACCCCTTTAGAAATAAAGACAATCTAGCCTAAATTGCTGCCCATGAATCAAGCCATGTTTCCATATCCTGTGCAACGTCTATCTCTGATTTAGCTCTTGCCATATTTGTGAAGACGCGTCCCTGGATCATGGTCTTTAGAGCATATCCTGCTAGATGTTCCTGCAAAACAATATTGTATTAAGCGGAAGTGGCTGTTAGTATGAGGGTCACCATAATGTCCCATGATCCTGATCCTGAAGTTCTGCTGAGGATCACTGTTTGCCAAAGAAACAAGGATCACTGGTTAGGATCATATGTAAGGATCACCTATAAAAATCCAGCCCTAACAATTGCCCCCAAAATATAAGGAGTTAATTGTAAATAGACGAGTTATATTTTGTTTCGATCTTGTCTCTAACGGGCGACTCCAAGAAACTAGCCGTTATGCTCGGACTAGCCGTTGTGATCATTACGTCAGAGATGTGACAATCCTGCAGATCATGATTATAAATAGGAGATAGGGTGAGGATCAGTTGGTATTTAAATTCGAGATACACTCCCCTTATATTCTGCACCGAAGGTTGTTCAGGTATCCTCTTCTTCTCTCTTTCCCTTCTTCCTTTTCTTTGCTCTGTTTTTTCTACTCCGTCTCTGTTTCTATTCCGTCACAAAACATGTTGCTCCGGAATTCTCCACACAAGGATTCCAAGAAGGATAGTCCCTTAAAAAGCCAGGGGATTATCAAGGATTCTCCTACGGAGAGGTGTTGCTTTAGTGATGCTCACGTAGACAAAATTCGTCACTGCTTTCCGGCGAATGCCGTTTTTAAATCCTTTGATCCTACTGCTTTGAGCGACTATATCTCGAATGTCTGGGTGGCTTTTCCTGCTACCCCGTTTGCTATAGGGTACTCGTATCCTTTTCCAGACTTTACCCAGTCTTTCTTTTCCTTAACCGGCATCTCTTACATCCAAGCTATGCCGATGATCTGGAGGGTTCTTTATACCTTCGAGAGGATCATCGAGCAGGAAGGGATTGATCTGGGGATGGCGGAGTTAGCTGAGTTTTACGATCTCACCACCTTCGGTTCTCACCGATATTTGTTGAAACGGAAAGCTGGGGAGGATCACCCAATCTTCAAAGTTACTAAGAATGATACCAACTGGAAACGTCGGTTTTTCTTTGTTAAGAGGGATTCAATCCCGGATGGGAAGGATTTGCCCAAGGAATGGGCCACTCATGGTAGGGTAGAGGATCCTCGAAGGATCACTATCAGTCCTGTCTCATATGATGAGGATCGCTGATGTCTTTTTTCCTTTGTCTTTTATGCAGCTATTTCCATTGCTCGTCTGAAATTAACCCCTGCTGCAAAAGAGAGAGTGTTAGCTTTTAAAAAGCTTGATCCTGAAGTTAGAAGCTTCCAAATCACTATCCAAGATTCTCAAGAGATATCCTCTGCATCTGCCACAATGTCAAGTAAGTATCCTCATAAAAAGTAAGTTTTATGTAAAGGTATTTAATTTAATAAGGGAACTTATCTTGTTTTTGAATTGTGTAGGTGCTGGAAAATCTGCCAGGTCTGTTAAATCTGCCTCCATATTTGGGATAAGTGATCTTGCCAATGTCACATCTTCAAAGAAGAAGAAGGCTCCTGCTGCCAGTCCTTCAGCATCAGCTCCCAAAGCGTCTATCCGGGGCAAGGGGAAGAAGAGGAAGACTACTGAAGATCTACAAGGATTTCCCCTCCTCCGTCAGCAATTCCTTGACTATGTGAATGAGGTAAGGATCACTGCCCCTGTAGGTTATCCGCCTAGCATATCCTGCTTTTCTTGAGGATCATATGATCTTATGCTTATCTTTTTCTTCTCCTGTTGCAGAAACTTGCCGAGATCGAGACCTATCTTGGCCATGTTGAGGACCAAGAGAGCCAGATTGCTGACCTTCAACAAATGGGCGTGCTTAAGGATCTCAAGATAGGAGATCTTGAGAAGGAACTCCGGGTCATGAAGGTTGAGGCTGCTCAGAGGTTGATTGATATGGATAACGAGAAGCAGGAGATCACCCAAGATGCTAAGGTCTCCGCGGCAATTGCTATGTATAAGATACAACTTCAGATGGCCGAGGAGGCTCAGGATCCTACCTTTGACAAAAGCTCGTGGGATATTAAAGGTTGGAAGGCAAGGCTGGCAGACCTGGAGGACGAGGATGAGGCTGAGGAGATCCCCATGCTGGAAGGTGGTGATGCTGAGAAGGATCAAGGTGGAGATGCTGGTGGTGATGAAGCAGCGAAGGTGTAGGCTGCATGATTGGGCGATGATGGATATTTCGAGACTAGGCCGGAGCCCAATTTTTTAGGATTGGTAGTGGTTTTTTGAGGTTGTTGATGTTTGAAACAATTATGGTCTGTAATCTTTGAACAATAGTTTCTTAGGGTTAAGGATCCTGGATCCTTTGAACAATAGGTAGGATTACAAAAGGTGGAGGGATCCTCTGTTTGGGGGATGAAGCCTTTGTGATCCTGCCGCCTTTATTTCCTGCAAAATGCTAAGACCGCATAGACAATGGACACCCTTTGCCAACCCATGTGGACGGGCCACGTTTTGCTGGTAGAAATGTGGGTTGGCAATTTTGACAACTTTTTGAAAGGGTTAATGATCCTTTTGTTTAATAATATAACTTAACTTTTCTGGCTTATCTTGCGTTGTTATCCTTCAATAATCCTCTTATTTCTCAATTGCTATATTTGTTAAAATAACAGGAGTTGACAAAGTGTTTAATAAACTTAGGATATGATCATGGATCAAATATCCTCATATTGAAAATTCTCAAAGTGTTTTAGTTCAAGGATCATGGGTTCGGTTGTCAAAGTATCAGGGTTGGTTAGAGTAAAGAGTATAATCAAAAATAGTCAAGGATCATACCTGAGGATCCACGTTAGGATCCTAACCTTCAATCAAGACAATCATAGATAAGACTTTGATAGTTAATAAGGATTAAGGACCCTTATATGTTTAGACTTCCAAAACCTGAAAAGTGAGATATAACTTGGGACTAAGCCAATGTAAAAGATAAATTAGTAACTGGGGACATGCCCAAAGTATAACTGAGAATGATCCCAGAGGATCACTGGGGACAAGCCCATAGGATAACTGGGGACAAGCCCAAAGG
Organism: Helianthus annuus; assembly: GCF_002127325.2. NCBI lineage: Eukaryota > Viridiplantae > Streptophyta > Magnoliopsida > Asterales > Asteraceae > Helianthus > Helianthus annuus. The sequence goes on from NC_035445.2 coordinate 62,244,709, forward strand.
ATAATTGGGGACAAGCCCAAAGGATCGTATGTAAACTGGAGTATGGCCCTTTCTGGCAACTATCCAAACTTAGTGACATGAAAATGTCAAAACCTTAGCTAACGTGAAAACGTTAGAAACCTTAGGAACGGATGTATGGTGCGTCCACCATTATACGTAGGATCCTAAATATAGCCAGTACGATGAGGTTGTCAGCCCCGAAAGTGGGTACTGGTCCCAAAGACGTGAACTATACCAGGATCATCGTGCGCTGCTGGCGGAAACTGGGGATAATCCCAAGGATAACTGGGGTTGTACCCAAGGATCTGTGGTGCTTTTGGAGATCTTTGACGATTTGCTGAAGATACCTGAACTATCATAACTCAAATGGTTTGTGAGTAGAGGATGAAGGATACATGATCCTTATCCTTAGGCAAAAAGTAAGAAAATGCAATAGTTTTAGGATAAGCATATTACCAGAGTAAGGATCACCGATGTCTCCAGGATCCTTCAAGGATTCTTCAATGTAAGGATCACATGCAGGAAGGATCATGTTCACATGAAATATTTCTTTAAGTGAACAGCATTCCAGGCTCTTGGTAACAAGTTTCCTTCCATGGTTAGCAACCTGTATGCCCCCTTTCCTGCTTCAGCTTCAATCAAGTAGGGACCTTCCCATTTTGGTGCTAGCTTCCCGTCAGCAGGATTGATAGTATTTTGAAATGCTTTTCTCAACACCATATCTCCGACTTGGAACTTCCTTATCCTGACATTCTTGTTGTAGGCACCAGCCATCCTTTGTTGGTAGCTTGCCATCCATATCCTAGCTAGATCCCTGTTTTCCTCAATAGTATCCAAATCCTGAGCTAGGATTGTAGCATTTTCTTCAGGATCACGAGCACTTGTTCTAGCAGTTGGGATCACCATCTCTGTTGGGATCACTGCTTCTGCCCCAAATACTAGAGAGAAGGGTGTTTGACCGGTGGCATTCTTGGGAGTTGTCCTATCAGCCCATAGCACATAAGGTAACTCTTCTGCCCATTTCCCTTTCTTGGATCCTAGCTTCTTCTTCAGATTGTTGATGATGATCTTGTTGGATGATTCTGCTTGACCATTGGCTTGTGGGTGAACTGGTGTTGATGTGATCATCTTGATTCCCCAACTGTCACAAAAGTTAGTGGTTCTGCTTCCAATGAATTGGGAGCCATTATCACATACAATTTCGGAGGGAATGCCAAATCTAGTTATAATGTTTCTTTTAATGAAGGATATGACTTCCTTTTCTCTGACTTGAGCGAAGGCTTCAGCTTCTATCCACTTGGAAAAATAGTCAGTCATGGCAAGCATAAATACTTTTCCACCAGGTGCTTTAGGGAGCTTGCCAACTATATCCATTCCCCATCTCATGAATGGCCAAGAGGATGGTATGGGGTGTAGTAATTCAGCTGGTTGGTGAAGGATATTTCTATGTCTTTGGCAAGGATCACATTTCTTAGCATACTCTACAGCATCCCTTTTCATGGTTGGCCAGTAGTATCCTATTCTAAGGATCCTTGAGAATAATGCCCTGCCCCCAGTGTGGTTTCCACAATCTCCTTCATGGAAGTCTCTCAATACTTCTTCAATTTCAGGATCCTCAATACATCTTAAATATGGTCCTGCAAGGGATCGTTTATATAGCATATTATTTAAGATTGTAAATTGAGATACCTTGATTCTGAAAGCTCTAGGATTTTCTCCCGTCGGAATCTCCCCATGTTGCAAGTATCTCATGATTGGTGAGATCCATGATCCTGAATAAGATTGGGCTTCTTCGCTAGGGATCATTGCAGTATCCTCTTCTATTTCCATGGCCACCTGATTTTCAATAGCAGGAGCCAGGATATGGATGATAGGGATACTTATATCTTCTGGAATCTTCAAGGATGATCCTAGGTTGGCCAATGCATCAGCTTCCGTGTTATCCTCCCTTGGTACCTGTGTTAAGCTAAAAGAAACAAAAGAGAGTGCCAACTCTTTGACTATCTCTAAATATTTTGTTAGTTTTTCACCTTTAACAGCATAGGATCCGTTAAAGTGATTAGTGATCAATAATGAATCTACATATACTTTGAGATATTTTACCCCCATATCCTTAGCAATTTGTAAGCCAGCAATTAAGGCTTCATACTCAGCCTCATTGTTAGTTGCTTGGAACTCACAGGTTATGGAGTGGGGTATTATGTCCCCCTGTGGCGATTTTAGTAGGATCCCTAGCCCTGTGCCTTTGATATTTGAGGATCCGTCAGTGTGTAGTATCCAAGGATTCTTGGTCTCATCCAGCTGCTGGACCTCCAATTCTGCTTCCTTTTGTAGATCACTACTGAAATCAGCCACAAAGTCAGCTAGTGCTTGAGACTTAATGGCTGTTCTTGGTTCGTATCTTATATCATGGGCACTAAGCTTCACTGCCCACTTAGCCATTCTCCCTGACATATCCGGTTTCCTGAGGACATTCTTAATTGGAAAATTAGTTTTAACAACAATAGTATGGGTTTCAAAATAATGCCTTAACTTAGTGGATGCCATGATTAATGCAAGGATAAGTTTTTCGAGGTGTGAGTACCTGGATTCGGCATCAAGTAGACTTTTACTTACATAGTAGATAGGATATTGTGTACCTTCGTGATCCTTAACAAGGACAGCACTTACAGCGGTTGAGGATACCGCTAGATATAAGGATAACACATCTCCTTTTTCCGGTTTTGCTAATGCTGGTGCTGAGGACATATACTCTTTTAGGGCTTGTAAAGCATTCTCATGCTTCTCAGTCCATTCAAACTTCTTATTCTTCCTTAGGATATCATAGAATTCTTTGCATTTTTCTGAGGATTTCGATATGAACCTGTTCAAAGCTGCTATCCTGCCTGTTAGTCTTTGGACATCCTTGGCATTGGCAGGGGATTTGATATTTATTAATGCTTTGATTTGTTCCGGGCTTGCTTCAATGCCCCTCTGGGTTACCATGTATCCTAAGAACTTTCCTGCCTTAACACCAAAATGGCATTTTGAAGGATTAAGTTTCATGTTGTAACTATCAAGGATATCGAATGCTTCTTCTAAGTCCCTTAGGTGATCCTCAGCTTTCTTCGACTTGACCACCATATCATCTATGTACACCTCCATAGTTTTTCCAATTTGATCTTTGAACATCATATTTACCAGCCTTTGATATGTTGCACCTGCATTTCTTAGTCCAAAAGGCATGGCAATATAACAATATAAACCGGTTGGGGTCATAAAGGCTGTATCCTCTTGGTCAGATGGTTCCATCTGGATTTGTTGGAATCCAGATGATGCATCCATAAAAGTTAACAGTTCATGCCCCGCTGTTGCATCCACCATAGAGTCAATGTGGGGTAATGGGAAAGGATCCTTGGGACATGCCTTATTCAAATCAGTGAAATCGACACATACCCTCCACTTTCCGTTTTTCTTTTGGACAACAACCACATTGGCTAACCATTTTGGATACTTTACCTCTCTGATCATACCTGCTCGAAGTAGTCTCTCTACTTCTTCTTGGATAATGGCATTCCTTTCTGGTGCAAACTTCCTCCTTTTTTGATGGATTGGCTTGATAGACCTGTCAATGCCAAGTTTGTGAGTAATAATATCCTTAGATATACCTGTCATATCTTCATGTTTCCAAGCAAAGGTAGATTTTCTTCTCTTGAGGAAGGATATCATGTCTTCTTTCATCTCGCCAAGGATCCCTGATCCGATATAGATTTTTGATTCAGGATCACTAGGATCCAAGAGGATTTCATCTACATCTTGTTCCCTTGCCTCCAAGACATTCCTTGGAGGATACTGTAATTGCTATTGCTCCCTTGGCTTCGAGGTTGGCTTCATAGATGAGGTATAACAATCCTTAGCCTCCTGCTGGTCACTATCGATCTTGATTATTCCCCATGGGCTAGGGAGCTTCACACATTGATGGTAGGTAGATGGGACTGCTTTCATATCATGTATCCAAGGCCTGCCAAGGATAACGTTGCAACAGGATAAACAGTCAATAACACAAAATTTCTGATAATTATGTAATCCTTCCACGTAGATTGGGAGTTTGATGTCCCCCAGAGTTTTCTTCGTTTCCCCACTGAATCCTACAAGCACGGAGGATCTTGGTGTGATGTCTGATTCTGGGATTCCCATCTTCTTCAAGACATCAAGCTGGATAATGTTCACTGAGCTCCCTCCGTCAATAAGGATCCTGCGGACAAAATGGTTAGAGATAAAGAGAGTGATAACTAAACTATCATGGTGAGGATCCTGAATGTTAATGCGATCGTCCTCATCAAATGTTATCATCTTCCCTTCTGAGACACTTGAGGTTCTAATAGGCCTTTCTCCATTATCCATTTTTGATTCTTTTGCATGTCTTTTGGCCGCTGAAAAGGATGTACCACAAATGTCTGATCCTCCGGATATGAAGTTAATCACTTGTGCGTTTGCCGGAGGTGCTGGAGCCTTTTCAGGGATCCTTTCAGGATCCTGGGTCCTTTGCTTTTTTCTCCCCAACAATTCTTTTAGATGCCCCTTGCTTAGCAGGTATCCAATTTCTTTTCTCAAGGCTATGCAATCTTCAGTTAGATGCCCGAAATCCTCATGGTATGCACACCATTTGGACTTATCCTTAGTCCCGGATGGTTTATCATTCTTCCTGGGCCATCTGGCTTTTTCACCTAGGTTCTGCATTGCAAGGATCAGTTCATGATTATCAACGGAAAAACAATATTCTGAGATTGGAGGATATTCTTCATCATCCTCTTCTTGGTCAACAGCATGCACATTCTTGTTCTCGTTTCTATGGTAGGATTTGAACTTGTTGCTTTTGAAGGAGGATCCTTGCTTATCTTGTTTTGAGGATCCTACTTGTCTTTCCTGGATCCTCTTGTCATCCTCTAGCCGGATAAACCTGAGTGCTCTAGTTCTTACTTCATCTAAATTCCTGCATGGTGTCATAACAAGATCATCATAGAATAATGAATCCTTAAGCAGTCCCATTTTGAAGGCTTCAACAGCCGTAGCCATATCCAAGTTGGGAATGTCCAAGGATTCTTTACTAAATTTAGTTATATAATCCCTTAATGATTCGTTATAATTTTGAGTTATCCTGTACAGATCACTAGTTAATTTTTCAAATTTTCTACTACAAGAGAATTGGTTATTGAATAAATTAACTAAATTGGCAAATGAAGTAATAGAGTAAGGGGGAAGACTTAGCAGCCACTTAAGAGCTGATCCAGTAAGAGTGGATCCAAATCCTTTACATAGGCATGCTTCCTTCAATTTTTCCGGGATAGGATTGATCTCCATCCTCTCCCTGTATTGTGCTATATGCTCTTCTGGATCCGTTGTGCCATCATACAGCTTCATGGTAGGGATATGGAACCTTTTGGGTACCTCTGCATCACAAATTGGTGGTGCAAAACGGGATACCTTGTGGCTTCCATCCGCAATCTCTGGGATAGGCTTGACTACCCCTGGAACACTTGAGATCATGTCCTTTAGTTTCTGTAATTCCCTGGCCATAGCATGATTGGTACCTGTATCCTGCATGAATCCAAGGTTAGTAGTAGGATAATTATTTAAAGTGTTACCTCCCATTGGGTTCGAGTTAGGGAATCCATATTGCTGGGATTCTGGAACAACCGAGGGACCAGTGGAAGCAATGGTCTGCATTGGAATGAAGTCCCCTTGATGGACATCTAGACTCCCTGTTTGCAAACTTTTTAGGGATCCTGGCATCTGTAAGGATCCTGGTATCTGGGATGATCCTGGAACGAAGGAGGATCCTTGAACCTGGGATGATCCTGGAACAAAGTAGGATCCTTGAACCTGGGATGATCCTGGAACAAAGTAGGATCCTTGAACCTGGGATGATCCTGGAACAAAGTAGGATCCTGGAAACTGCTGTGTCTCCGGATAGGCTCCCGAATTCCTGAAGGATCCCATGTACTGAGGATAGGATCCTACGGGCTGAAAATGTGAGCCTGATGTCTGAGTCATTGCTGCCGAGTTGAGATGTGATCCTCTTGACTCCCCTATAATTTGCACGTCCGGGATCCCCGATGGCTGGGAAGTGATCATGGGAGTATCAAAGCTCAAGGATTTGGGCATCAGTGGAGAATGATCCTCTGCCGCTTTCTTTTGTCTTTTGAGATCTCCAATTTCCCTGAGGATCCTTTCGTTAGTTTCATCTTGCCGCTGCATACGATCCTTCATCTGCAAAATTAAAGCAAATACATAACTAGTACTGGGAATAGAAGAATTCATAGCAGAAGAAGATAGAGGTTTAGAGGAAGTGGGAGTTGATCTCTTCTCAGTATTTCTCTGAGATCCTGCCGGTGGAGGAGGCAAGGTGATCTGTGATGAAGTGACCGCAGACATCGCTGTGGACGTGTTCTTCAATGATGAAGCCATGTTACTCTCTGAGATGATTTCGAACAAAAGATTTTCTTATGAATGAAGCACCAATTGCCCCACGGTGGGCGCCAAACTGTTTTGGTCAAAAATCACACAAGGATAATGTAACCAAACTTTATGTAAACGGGGTATGATGCTTGGTTAATTATGAAAATAAAGGATCACTTCTGTGATAAAAGATGCAAAGACACAATGATTTATACGAGGAAAAAGCCTTTGATCAATGAATGATCTCCGGCATAAAAAACCTCGGGTGATGGCAACTACCGATCACCAACTTCAATATAACAAAGATATGATTACAACTTCGGATAGTAATGAGCTGAGTACAAGGATCACTGAGTGTCTAAGTGTTTGAGAGTTGTGTCGTATGTCGTGTGTCGTGTGTCGTGTGTCGTGTGTCGTGTGTCGTGTGTGTTCTTCCGAATGAGGAAGATGGGTATTTATACATGTGTGGGTGACTTATTTTAGGTAAAATGACTAAATATCAGCTCATTACCCCTTTAGAAATAAAGACAATCTAGCCTAAATTGCTGCCCATGAATCAAGCCATGTTTCCATATCCTGTGCAACGTCTATCTCTGATTTAGCTCTTGCCATATTTGTGAAGACGCGTCCCTGGATCATGGTCTTTAGAGCATATCCTGCTAGATGTTCCTGCAAAACAATATTGTATTAAGCGGAAGTGGCTGTTAGTATGAGGGTCACCATAATGTCCCATGATCCTGATCCTGAAGTTCTGCTGAGGATCACTGTTTGCCAAAGAAACAAGGATCACTGGTTAGGATCATATGTAAGGATCACCTATAAAAATCCAGCCCTAACATTACCCAAATAGTGTCGTGACCTCTTGGCGTTCTTGGCAACTTCGTTATAAAATCCATTGAAATTTGTTCCCATTTCCACTTGGGAATCTCAGGTTGTTGTAGAAGTCCTGAAGGCTTCTGGTAGTAAACTTTTACTTTGGCGCACGTCAAACACTTGCTAACTTAAACAGCAACGTCGCCTTTCATCCTAGGCCACCAATAGTAATCCTTGAGATCCTGGTACGTCTTATCCGCTCCTGGATGGATAGAGTACCGTGACTTATGAGCTTCATCAAAAATAACATTTCTCAAACCACCAAACAGAGGAACCCAAATCCTTCTCATGAAACATAACGTTCCTTCCTCGTTTGGTATTAACTGCTTGTCCATCTCACGGAGATATTCCTCTTCAAGGTTCCTTTCCTTCAGAGCCTCTTTCTGCGCGGCACGAATACGCAGTGACAGATCTGTCTGAATAATCATCTCCAAAGCCCTAACCCTTATGGGCTTGATTCTTTCCTTTCGACTTAGGGTGTCGGCGACCACATTCGCCTTCCCTGGGTGATACCTCGCAGTTGTAATCATTTAATAATTCGACCCAACGTCTTTGTCTCATATTCAGCTCTTTCTGGTCGAATATGTGTTGTAGGCTCTTATGATCCGTGAAGATTGTACACTTCGTACCATATAAATAATGTCTCCAAATCTTCAATGCAAACACCATTGCGCCTAGTTCCAAATCATGCGTGGTATAGTTCTTTTCATGTACCTTCAATTGGCGCGACGCGTAAGCTATAACTTTCTGGCGTTGCATCAACACGCAACCCAGTCCTTGACGCGAGGCGTCACAATATACCACAAAATCATATGTTCCTTCTGGTAGTGCTAAGATCGGCGCATTGCATAGTTTGTCTTTCAATAGCTGGAATGCTTCTTCCTGTTTGATTCCCCAATCAAACTTCTTATCTTTTTGTGTGAGGAGTGTCAGTGGTTGACCGATTTTTGAAAAATCCTCAATAAACCTTCGATAGTAACCAGCCAAACCTAAAAATTGTCGAATCTCGGTTGGCGTCTTTGGAGTCTCCCAATTCTTTATAGCTTCAAACCTAAATGCTGTTCGTGTTCATTCTTCGTCTTTGAATAAATCAAAATATCGTCGATAAACATAATCATGAACTTGACGAGATACGACTTGCAGACTCGGTTCATTAGGTCCATGAAAACTGTAGGTGCGTTCGTTAACCCAAACGGCATGACTAGGAACTCGTAATGTCCATAGCGAGTCCTAAAGGCTGTCTTCGGGATACTTTCCTCTTGTATCCTCAGCTGATGATAACCTGATCGCAAGTCGATCTTCGAGTAGTAGCTTGAACCTTGCAGTTGGTCGAATAGATCATCAATCCTTGGCAGAGGATATCTATTCTTGATAGTCAATTTGTTCAACTCCCGGTAGTCAATACACATACGGAAACTACCGTCTTTCTTCTTGACAAATAAAACTGGAGCTCCCCAAGGTGAGAAGCTTGGTCTGATAAATCCTTTGTCTAACAACTCTTGAAATTGTGTCGACAATTCCTGCATTTCTGACGGGGCAAGTCCGTAGGGGGCTTTAGCCACAGGCGCGGCGCCTAGAACTAAGTCAATGCGGAACTCCACTTGCCTTTGGGGCGGCAATCCTGGCAAGTCCTCTGGAAAGACTTCAGGATATTCCCTCACGACAGGGATGTCTTCGATTTTTGGCTCAACAGCTTCCTTATCCACGATGTGTGCCAGGAAGGCAACACATCCCTTCTGTAACACTTTCGAGCTTTCAAACAACTGATAATTCTCAAAGGCGTATCATGCTTTTCTCCATGAACCACTACCGTCTCTCCATCTTTGGTTGGGATGCGAATGATCTTTTCGTGACAAATAATCTTAGCCTTGTTTCTTGACAACCAATCCATCCCTACTACCACATCGAAGCTTCCCAACTTGACTGGTAGTAGATCCAAAGTAAACTCACGCTCTCCCAACTCGATCGCACAACCTCTGACAACTTCATTAGCTTCAACTAGCTTTCCATTAGCCAGTTCGATTGAGTACGGGATATCTAATTTACTAGCAGCTAACCCAAGCATATTCTTAAATTCTAACGACGCGAAGCTATAATCGGCACCAGTATCAAACAAAACGGATGCAAAGCGTTGATTTACAAGAAACGTACCGGTAACAACGTTGGGATGTTGGCGAGCTTCCCTCGCCTCGATGTTAAACACTCTTCCTCGTGCTTGGTTCAATCCTGGGCAATCCCTCTTAAAATGCCCAATGTCACCACAGTTAAAACAACCCCGTCTTTGACCATTTCCTCCTCCATTCCCAGCTTGATTGTTGTTTTGGTTTCGATTGGCATTACCAGCTAGATTGGCGTCGTTCCCTCGGTTAGCATTTCCTCCATTATTCCCTTGTGGACGATTTCCATTACCACCACAATTATTGTTCCTATTACCAAAACCTTCTTGGCCTCCCCAGCCTGCACTAGCCCAACAATTATCCTTCAAGTGGCCAACTTTTCCACAAGCTTCACAAACTTTTGGCCCACACCAGCCAGAATGATGACGCTGGCAGGTGTTACACTTGGGATGTGTACCCATATAACCCTTTCCCTTCTTCCCAGCACCGGTTGCAGCTTGGACCGGTGTGCTTGATTCTCCTTTCTTACCAACACCACTTGTCCGTTGTTTGAAGTTCGAAAACTTCCTTTTGTTCTCGCCAGATGACTCTACATGAGTCTCCTTCTTCTTTGGCTCAACATTAGAAAACTTGTTTAGACGGATAGCCTCCTCAGTAAGAGCTACACTCAGATCGATGGCCTCTGTGATTGTCGCAGGCTTGGAGGTAGTCACCATACTCATGATCTGTGGAGCTGTTGGTGCATTCATCTGTCGACTTCGTCTTGTATCGAGTCTTAGATTGCATTGTATAGTTTAGGGCATGTTTTACGAGAAAATAGGAGAGTGTATGTGTATAAGTAGATGATTTCGCTCATAGTGACAGGTAGGTGATTTCGGGCGAAATCACAATGTCTGATTTCGCTCTTGTGGTCTTGATGTTGTTTGGAGCGAAATCTGAACCTTATATATAGGTGGTTCTAGAGCGAAATTAGGATGAATGACCTTGTATTCCACGCCGAGGTGCTGCCGGAGTTAAAGTGAAGAATCAGCTGTTTCTATCTTTGTTTCTTGTTTTCCGCACCTGAAACAGAGTAGAACACCTCTGAACGACTCATTCGTGTCAGGCCGCGATCCTACAGGAGCTAAACCCCAAATAAAGCGCTCGATTCACTTGAATTCTGGTGTAACCATATAAGGTACCACATGAGACAGATCGTGAAACCTTTGAACATATTCCGTGATTTTGGGTCCTTCCATCTTCAGATGCCAAAACTCAGTCTCCAACTTTTGAATCTCAGCGCGTGAGCAATACTTCCTTCGCATGAGCTCTTTCAGCTCAGTCCATGTCAGCGCATAAGCTGCGGCTTCACCAAGAGTTTGCACTTGTAAATTCCACCAGGATAGGGCTCCATCCAAGAATAGCCCAGAAATGTAGGTAACTTGTTGGTCTGGAGCGCACTTGCTCATTCTGAGAACTGACTCTGTCTTTTCGGCCCATCTTACAAAAGCAACAGCACCTCCGGTGCCGTCAAAGTTCACAAGCTTACAGTCTAGGAACTGCTTGTAAGTGCACCCTGCACATACGTTAGAATATACAAATGGTATTAGCGAACGTGCTATAAATATCCAAATGTATCGTAGCATGTCTCAACGACTTAACATTACCATGAGGTGGATTGTTATTGCCGTTGTTGTTGTTCGAATTGCTTCCACTGGTTCCTCCTTGCGAGGCTGCATACTGTGCTATGGCGGCAGCAATGATTTGCTGGAGTTCTGCCTCGTTGGTCGGCATGCGTGTCTGGCGTCTTGGAGGCATCTTCTAAAAGATGTGTTCACGTAGGTCAGGTCATAGTACGTATGTAACAATAATATCAACACATAACATCTCATGTTATAAATAAATCAACCACATAACATCTCATGTTATAGAACATAAACAATCCATCAATCATCACATGTAATGAGAATACTGCGATTGCGCTGTCATAAATCAAGACCACAATGTAAGGTTTACAAGTTCACAACTGCATCGTACATCATCAATGACTAAGGGCCACATCGCCCTAGTCCAAACTATCTAATCAGTGACAACAAAATACAAATCATCAAAAGTCATAATCCTCCAAAATGCGGTCTCCAAAAAGGCTGTATAGTCTGCGCAATCGCGGTCCTCTCATCAAAAGTCTACCTGCGTCATACAAAAAGGCCTAAGCTGATGGCGGTGGAGGAGGGGGAAAATGAGAAAAGAGCAAACGTCGCGTATGGAGCCAATCCTCCTCCATAGCGCGATGAGATCGCAACAGATATGCTATCTGCTGCTCCGGAGTCCAAAAACGAGCGGCAGAGTCAGGAGATAACGGACGAGGAGGGTGTGATACTGCAGGGGGAGTCTGGCACTGGCCCGGGAGTCGCTGAGCTCTCTCCAGCTCCTGCACGCGACGGGTCAGCGCCTCCTGCTGTATCATGAAAGATCTGAGAATATCCTCCGTAGAATAACCCACGTGGTATGGATGATACGGATCAGATGGTGGCATAATGGGGGGCGAAGTCCAGAGGAACGGCTCACTAGATGGAGCGAAGGATGGTACAGCAGATGGTGTCACAGGGGGAACAAAAGTATGATGTGAAATCGGAGGTACAAACTGGTCTCCTCCTGACACGAAAGGTGTATGACCAAAAGGCTGACGAGATGAACCCTCCCCAGGACGTGGTGGAGGTATGTCCCGAAGAAATGTAATAGGTAAGTCAGTACGGTGAACATCTGTAGTATGTGTGGGAAGCAAGGGAACATCAATAGGAACTGAAACAGGGGCTAAAACGGGTGCCACAGGGGGCGTAATAGGTACCACGAAAGGTGGGTAATCATCGTCATCGTCTATCCACCCATTGTGGGTGTAAGCGTATCGTGGATCAATGTGGGTCGCAAAAGGTGCGCGGTCGAACATCACCGGCACTGGATCAGGGAGAGGTGCAACAACAAGATCAGCAGGAATGTCAGCAACATGAGGAGCATCAATATGAGCATCAACAGCATGATCATCCTCCAATAGTGGAGCAACGATAGGATGATCATCAACAGGTATATCATCAATGAAAGGAGCAACAACAGGTGCATCGGCATGAACTGGGTCATGCTCTAACGCAGGGTCAGGAGTAACTACCAGCTCATGGGCCACAGCAGGCTCCGGATCAACAAACTCCATCTCAAAATCTGCTGGATCAGCAAACAAAGGGTCGACAGGGGCTACAGGATCCTCCAAGGGCTGGTCTAAGTGTATGAACTCAATGTCATGGTCTGGATCAAAACCAGGTGGGAAAACAGGATCTGAATCATCATCAACATCATGATCAAACTCAAAACTGTGCGCAGGAACCGGTGCAGCTGATGACGCCATGTCCGGGTCGGCGTCGTGCGAGTGGTGCTGCACTCCCTGTGTATGCAAAGATGCGGATGCCACAGTCTCAAAGGAGTCTGGAACAGGCGAATGTATGGGAGCCTCTTCTGCAGGAGCGTCAGCAAGAAGTGGGATATCAGCAGCAGCAATATGGGCCTCGCCCTCAAGTGGATCCTCCTCAAAAAGATCGACATCATCGTCAGAGACAACGTCGAGGGGCATATTAACAACGGGATAAGCGGCAAGGGGCACAGGAGCAGGGATCACCGTGAGTGGCAGATCCCCAACAAGATGGCCATCAGCAGGCTCTGCTACGACATCAGGTAGCGCAAAGGGCTAGAAGTCGTCATCGTCTGTGCTGGTAGTATCTGAAGTATACACCTCGTGCTCTGATGAAACTATGTCGTCTGATACTATAGCCATGGGATCCGTAGTGTCCGACTCTCTAGTACCAGATGAAGGCATGACGTCTGTAACACACACACACACACACATGCACAAATAATCAATCATATAATCAAGTAAACATGTTAGTCACCAATAAGCAATCAAGAAATTTTCCTAGTCCCACTACTCTAACCTCCCAGCCTCTCAGACCGAATCTCCTAGTCCCACTAGATTAACCTCCCAGCCTCTCAGACTGAACTCTCTAGTCCCACTAGACTAATGTCACACCCTGGCTTTGCGGAAGCGTGGTTAATTTGGTGTGACTTCTTAATACCATAGCTTAATCATAACAAAGCTATATGAAAATAAAACCATGCAAATCATCCATTGATTTAAGTTTCAAAATAAAAGTACCACAACATTGTTTTAAAGTGCTGACACATGCAACGGAGATTACAACCTAATAGCATAAAAACATTGTTCAGAATTTTCTAACCACAAACATAAAGCAGACGTAGTTTAAGAACTATGGCTCGTCCAGGCAAGAGCCACGACCCCTAAACTTGGATGACCTTATTTCTCTTATGCAGCGTGAAAAACGTAGCATACCATGCCAGATCCTTAATTACCTGAAATACATGTAAGTTGGAAAAATCAACAAAAATTGTTGAGCAAGTTCATGTGTAGTGAGTAAGTAAAACCTTTGTAAGTATAAAATCCTGGTATGTAGCAAATAAGGAAAAAGAGATCACCAATGGTTTGTAAGGCCATTGATATGTGTGAAGTGCAAGTAGGAAGACTCAAACCTAGCATATTTTGCGTTGGGTACAAAGTCACCCCGAGGTCCGTTACGCTGGGCCTGGGGCTGGGCTCGCTACACCCAGATAGATCTACCGCTACTGTCCCTCGGTCCTACTATAAGGATTAATGGCCTCAAGTTGCGCCTACCCACTCACATGATCTAAATAATAACCCTCCTTACGTTATCCATACCATGTAAAAAGTATTTGTAATCATAGTAACATGTATTTCACCCCCGCAGTTTAGAAAACTGAAAACAGTTAAGGGAAAAGGGGGACATGAACTCACAGTGGTGCGTCTCTAACAAGAAAATCTCCTGATCAATCTAATGAGCGTCGACCTACACGTACTAATTTCTATTAGACGGACGGCCGTGCCTTAGCTGAAGGTTTAATGTCTTTGGGAAATAGTTAGACAACTATTTCGTGTTTACACGTCGTAATTACTTGATAAATATATTCCTTCCCAAGGATGGGGGCTTCAATACATGTGCGTTTGTAAATTTTCGAAATATATTATTAAGTCTCACTTAAAAATATATGTTATCCCTTCTCCAAAATATAAATATTTTTTCCAAAAATATTATATTTTATTACATATAATTTTCCTCAAAATAATACTCTTGTTAAAATACGCGTTCACTAGTATTTTTCCGAAAAATGCGTAAGTTACGTTTTAAAGATCGGGTGGTATTAATAATACCGTTGTAACTTATTATTTATTGTGAAGGCGTTCGTATTATTTTGGAATCGTTAATATTTGGTAATATTATTTTTACCCTAAAAATAATATTTACGTAGTTCACAAAATATTCACAAAAATTTACACAAGTGTTGTTATGAAAAAGATATATATACTAAATATATATTTATCAAGTTTTATTTTGTGAAAATCCCACCTCCGACACTTAGAAATGTTGTGAATAAAATCGTGGCGAAATTTTACATTTTTGAAAACAAGTTAGAAATGTATTTATAACACTTGTGATGAAAATATTTCCAAGTGTTAGGTTTTTCTGGAAAAATTTCGCCAGAGTTTCCCCTGTAACTGGAGGTGGCCACGCTTTCAAGCGTATCATTTTCTTTTAAAATTCAAATCAACAATTTTCTCAACATTAATCAACAAAGTTTTATCATCAAAATAGTCAAAATAGATATAAATCGCAATAATACATGAACTTGTGGTTTGTGTAAAATGTGTAGTAATTTCCCCATATTTTTTGTAGACCTTTTTATAAATGAAACCGGTTTCTTGTGAATCTTGTTTTTATAGAAAATAAATTTCCACAACTTCTTGTCATCATTTACAAAAATAGCTCTTTTGTCAAAACTTTGTGTTACACAAGTGTCTATACACTTGTGTGTTTACAAAAATCACTTTTGTTCATGTAAGATCCGGTTTAGAAAATGTGATTTCTTTTGACACTTGGTCCTTTGAAAATACCACTTGTAGATCCGTAGATCTACTAGTTTAGAACTCCAATTCATAAGAAAAATTGTTTTTACACAAGTTCATGCTTGATATGTAGTCGTGGTCTTCATCTAACCACTTTTCACACTATAACATACACTAGGTCATGTTCCATGAACATGACTTAGTCGGGTTAGATGACGATCCGAACTAACACTAGCATAGATCAACACTAAATAATCACAGCAAAACAAGTCTTACAAGTTTTACACAAATCTATAGCTTTTATCCAACATCTTTATCATCTTTGTAAGCTTTTAGTATGTCATCTTGTATGTTCATGATCTTTAACTGACAAAGTTCATTTTAACCACTTTAGAATGGATCAAGAAGGCGTTTAGAGTCACTTACTACTAGCTCGAGGCTAGGGAAGAAACTAGTCAGAAATCGAGTGGATAAAAGCAATGTAGAGAGGTCC
This sequence comes from Helianthus annuus, assembly GCF_002127325.2. Lineage (NCBI taxonomy): Eukaryota > Viridiplantae > Streptophyta > Magnoliopsida > Asterales > Asteraceae > Helianthus > Helianthus annuus. The sequence goes on from NC_035445.2 coordinate 62,260,589, forward strand.
TTCGCAATCCGAGTGCACCGAGGCTTCTTATACGCAATCCTTAACCCTTGTAGATGCTTGGAATGCCTTGATCAAAGCTCGAAAATGGATGTGGGTGTGGGGTGGCTCTCGGCCGAAAGTGTCAAGAGAGGGAAAGAGTAGAGTGGATTTTAGTTGTGTTGATTTATGAGAACTAAGGTGATCATTGGGTCTTCTTATAGACCATTCATTTGCATTAACCATTGGATCCAATGTCAACTAGATATTAAGCAAGAATGATTAATTTAATCAAAAAGGACAAGGGGTGTCCCCTTGGGGACGATTTCGTTGGGGGGTGGGGGGGGGTATTCGGTTCCATTTCAACTATATAGTTAAGATGTAGTTAGATAATTATGAGGTTAACTTAGTTACTAGCATGTAGTAAGTTGTAACGCGTGTTAGGGTATTCGGGGACCCTAACAGGCTTAAACAAGGAAAAATAATGTTGATGGCAAAATTTTTATGTTCCGGGTATAGTCCGGTTGTTCGGTTGGATAGGGATCCGTTAAAGTGCTTAACAAAGCTTTAAAGTGTCGTTATTATTATTTTTAGTGACACGAAGAATTCCCGACACTTTGGGAAGTGACTAGTAATATTTTTCTCATGTTTTGGCACTTTATTAGTTAGCTTAATGTTGAATTTTTATTTAAAGTGCTAAATTTTGTACTTAAAGTACGTTTTAGGCACATCCGGTCACTGTAATTATCACCTAGTGACGCAGTTCTACAATCCTCACTTCCCTACACTCTCTATGGGTGTAGTAAACTATCTCTGGCTCATACAGGCCTTAGAGGCAGTGTCTGCCTGGTGCTGGCTGTATCAGCGTGTTAAATGGGTTATCCGTTCATTGTGCTACTGTGCTTTTGTGCATCAAGGTTGTCACTAAAGTTCTGTATGTAAATAATAGAGTAACAGCAAATAGAGTATGAGGCATGGTTATATATATTTCAGAAATCATGTAGAAGTTTATTTACCACTGTAAGCAAGCACAGTAATTGAGCAGTAATTAAATACTAATTAATTCGTACGGATACCTGGTTTGGTGAGGGTTGTCACATTCTCCCCCCCCCCTCCCGTTAAAGAAATTTCGTCCCTGAAATTTGTACTACCTTAACTCCTTATGGTCACGTCACACATGTATATATATATATAAATAACATCGAGGTAGATAGTCATCAAACCGAATCAAACCTTACTCACACTTGGTGGGTCCAAGAATATTTAACAATCCGCACCCTAGGGTTAAGAAGGTGGGTGCTCATAGCAGTTGATGTTAGAAGTACAAAACGTACTTTACGTATAGCCTAAATGTATTCCAGCTAGCAGGGTGTCCACAAGAGAGGAGTTTCAACTAATAAGATCCTTAAACGACCGATCGCAGTATCCAAGCGAGTTTTCACGAAACAGAGCGCCCACTATATAAATTCAAAAATTATCAACTCAAATGAAATGGTAAAGTGATCTGTCAACTCCCAAGTAGACGAGTGGCAAGGTTCAGTGCGTTGAACATTTTGAACTGCGAGAATGTCACACCCCGGCCGCGGTAAAACAACGAAAGCCGCGGCGGAAACGCCGGGGAGGTGAGTAGCGACAGAATTATTATTTCAACAACCATGGCAAATAAAGTTTTGTATTATTAAAATTAAAGTTACATTGTCTTGAGTTCAAATAAACTACATAATAACTGTCTTTTAAGTCACTAAGGCCCGAGTCCGCCTAAGTGAAGCACAAACACCCTTATGCATTAGCACCTGAAACACATGTAAAAATAGGTACGTCAGCATAAAAATGCCTGTGAGATACATAGGTTTTGTTTATGCAGATTCATGACTTATTTTTGAAAGAAGTTTTTAATAAAGTGTAGTCATGAATCTTACAAAATGTTTTTCCTTTGTAAAACCATATGAAAAATCAATGAAAATCAAATGATGATGAAATGATAATGCATGGTTAAATGAATAACCAAGTGAAAATGAATTTGTATAAAATATGTAATTTGTAAAACAATGTCATGTTTATGTATGAAATGTTCATGTCTTGCCCAAGTGGTTTATATAACGCAACGATGTATAATACGATAAAAGCACGTATATATAGGAAGTACCAGCGGCGTATCCACCATGCTTTTATCATATAACACATAGCCCCGTTACATAAGTCACTTATCAATAACCAACCAAAATGTCTTGTTCCATGTCAAAATGTGTATGTGTAAACCGTGTACAATGTCATGTGTATCATGTATAACCAATGAAATGCATAGCAAGTAGGAAATCATCTACTTAACTATGTAATGATGTCTAATGTGAAAACAAATGTCATGTATGGTGAATAACTAGAAGTTACTCAACCCCATAGAAAATGTACAAAACATGTTTTTGAATAAACCTAAGTTTAAATCAAATGTTATGCTTTGCAGAAAAACAATGCTTTATGATTACAAACATTTATGCAGTAATGTTAATCGCATACATTCAAGCCTTGAGACTGTGGCGACAAACCCTTAAACGAATTAAAGGTTCATCTAAAGTTATGTAGTCGGATTCTGTCATCCCCAACTTCCAAACAAACCTAGGAAGTCGGAAACGGGAGTTGTCAATTCCTATGGTACCATTACAATAGTCCGAGCAGCGTAGCTAATGTTAATGAATGTATTATTGTCCCGATTGAACATACCAAATGTCATAACCAATGTAGCATGTGAAAACCATGTACTAGGAATGCTAAGCAAACATGCCTAGTAGAAAAGTTCATGTAAAACAATGTGCTACATATGCTAAGTAAACATATGCAACTAATGTGTAACAAATCAATGTGCTAGCATGCTTTACATACATAGCAAAACACAATGGAAAGCATGTACTATATGTGTACTAGGTGAAAGTAGCATGTTTATGCCATAAAATCATGAAATGCACGAAAGTAACATGTATGTACATGTGTATCACCCCAGAATATTTGAAAACGGTAAAAGAGGGGAACTATGTACTCACTTGGGATTGCTAATTAGTCTTGAGAATAAGACCAATTTAAGCTCCAAGGGTCATGGAATCAACCGGCACCTAGTATAGGTAACTTTGTTAATAATCGGATCCTAAATCGGGAAATAGGATAGAATGAGGTTCTATAAATCAAATGAGTAATTTAACTCATATGGTATGATTTAATAGGCCCTACATTCTGATTGGAAAGCCTACCTAAGTGCTTTTGACCCGTTTCGACACATTATGGTAACATAAGCTACTATAAGGCGTCGTTAGCGAAAAACTATGTTCGGATGGTTATCTATGTGCTATGTCAAGTCTTACATGCCCAATTATCCCTAAACATGTTACTAAATCAGATTATACATCAAAAATATGTTCACATAGTCAAAATACGAATTTATGCTTCAAAAGGGCATTTTGGTCATTTCCTATGGGCATACAAGCTAACTAGCAAATGACTAACCAATCCTATGTGATCATAAGGTTATAACCTCAGTGGTTATTCCCTATGCAACTATTCCCTATGCAACTATGATCACTAACTAAGCTTGGTCGGATCCTAAAGATCGACCAAACGGGTCGGGTTCGGAAGTATAAGCGGTTGTTTAGACCGCTTACCTTACGACCCTAAACAAGCACAAACTAATAGTGTCGAGTTAGACATGTCAAAACATGTCTAACCTACTGATTTAGTATCAAAACAAAGTGCTTTGATACCCTAAAGTAGTTCCGAGGCAAAATGCGTGCTAAAACGCATTTTGACCGAAACTTTGACTCGACACTACAACTAGCTAACGTGGTAATCAGATGCTATAATCACGAAGGATTATAACTATCGTGATTACAATCACGTTTCAAAGTTCAATTGAACTTTGACTTGACCAATTGATGGTCAAAACCGAAAGTCAAACTGTTGGCCAAACGTTTGACTTTCTGCACTACATAAGGAAAAAGCCATAAAAAGAAATGAAAGAATGCTCACTAAGGGTCCTTGCTATCTTTTCTACAAGAAGACAAAGTCCCAAATGCTTGAGAGAGAGCTCCAAAGCAGATGTGAAGAGAGAATGAGAAGAAATGAGCAAAGAATGAAGGAGTTTAGATGGCTATTTATACTTGTGGTGAGTTAATAGGATCATCACAAGTGTTTTTCTTGGTCATTAAGCATTAATCCTAGCCATACATGTGTTACAAGCTGATTAGAAGCCTTGGTGAACACACAAACTTGCCCACCACACAAAGAATTAACCATAACAACCCCTGAATTATCAAACAGTTAGCAAAATATGATTTATGGTCGCTGGGCATCCTTTACGGTCCGCAAGGGGACCCTTACGGTCCGTAAGGACCTTGCTGCAGATCAGCAAGTTTTCCAAAATGACAGATTTGGCCCCTGAGCTTGTTTTAACGCGTATTGGCACTTCTAACATCCGTCAAGCCCATTTTTAAGCTTCATAATGAAGTTGAAGTATAGGGAACATGAAACATGCTCAAAAATATGTCGGATGTCGGTTCGTTTAGTCGTACGGTTGCGTTGTTCGGCTAATTACGACGGAAATCGCAACGAGCGTGAAAACGATCCAAATTGCGAAACGAATTCAATTTTTGCATGCCGATCACTAAAATAAAAATATTTTAGTGTGTACAAAAATTTGGATGTCCAGATGTGGCCAGAACATAAGATATGCACGAAAATGCAAACTTACGCCGTTTTTGACACTTTTAGTCCCTGTAAGATCATGTAAGCATGTTTTCGCACACCGAACCTATCAAAGCTTATTTCTAAGCCATGTTTAGGTTATATATGGTATGTTTAACTTATGATCAAGTTCCGGACTGTACGTTGCCTTACGAAACGGCAGACTTTTGCAAGTTGACGCAAATAGTCCCTGAGAGCGAATAAACTTGTTTTTGCCATACCAAAGCCTTCAAAACTTATTTCTAAGTTATGTAAAGGTTATTTAAGGTATGTTAAGTTTATGATGATGTTCTGGAGTGTTTGTCGCGTTTTACGGATCATGTTAACGCATCAGTTCGCGTATAACTTTCCAGAAAGCGATATAGAGTTCAAAATCGATCAAAAATCAACACGGGCACAAAACCAAACATAAATGACAAACATTTGGATCAAAACACACTGTTTTATTAATATTGTATTGTTCAGAGTTTGTAAAATGATATCACAAGCACAGATGTCACAGTCTCCCCTACTTCAGGAAAGTTCGTCCCGAAATTTATTTAGAGGAAACTTGTGAGAATAAATGCGGATATTTCGCTTTCATCTGATCTTCACGTTCCCAAGTAAACTCTGGGCCACGTTTAGATTCCCAGTGAACTTTGACCAATTTAATTCGTTTGCCCTTCAACTGTTTAAAAGAACGGTCCACTATCTCCACAGGTTTCTCAACAAAGTGCATCGTGTTATTAACACGAATTTCATCAAGTGGTATGTGGAGGTTCTCATCAGCTAAACACTTTCTGAGATTGGACACGTGGAATGTTGGATGAACATTTCCAAGTTCAGGAGGTAGCTCAAGTCTGTAGGCTACTTTTCCGACTCTTTCAACGATCTTAAATGGTCCAACATAACGAGGTGCAAGTTTTCCTTTCTTTCCAAATCTAATCACACCTTTCCAAGGGGATACCTTGAGTAGGACGTGATCACCAACTTGAAATTCTAAGGGCTTGCGTTGTCGATCCGCGTAACACTTCTGACGGCTTCTAGCTGTCTGAAGGTTTTCACGAATCTTCTTGACCTTATCTGTAGTCTCTAGAATGAGTTCAGGTCCAGTAAGCTGAGCTTCACCTATCTCATTCCAGCAGACCGGTGAATGACATTTTCAACCGTATAAAGCTTCGAAGGGAGCCATATTGACGCTAGAGTGATAACTGTTGTTGTAAGAGAATTCGATCAAAGGTAGATGCGAATCCCAACTACCACCAAAGTCAATCACACACGCTCTAAGCATATCCTCCAGTGTCTGGATTGTTCTCTCAGATTGACCATCTGTCTGCGAATGGTACGCTGTGCTCAAATGAAGTTGAGTACCCAAGGCAGATTGCATGGTTCTCCAAAAGCGAGACGAGAATCGAGCATCTCTGTCAGATATAATGTTCAAAGGAACACCATGTCGAGATACAATCTCATCAACATATATCTTGGCAAGATCATCAGCAGATAGACTCTCACGGATTGGCAAGAAATGTGCTGACTTTGTAAGACGATCAACAACAACCCAAATGGCGTCATGACCCTTCTTAGTGCGCGGTAACTTGGTAATGAGATCCATAGAAATGTTTTCCCATTTCCAAACCGGAATCTCTGGTTGTTCCAATAATCCAGAGGGATGTTGATGTTCTGCCTTAACCTTAAGACAAATAAAGCATTTTGAAACATATAAGGCAATGTCTTTCTTCATACCCGGCCACCAGTACTGGGTTCGAAGATCCTTATACATTTTGTCTGCACCAGGATGAATTGAATAACGAGACTTGTGAGCTTCATCCATAAGCAAAGTGCGAAGATTGTCTATACTTGGGACCCACAAACGGCCCATGTAATAGAAAATCCCAAAATCTCTCAGTTCAAGCTCAGGATTAGTATGACACGGTATCTCCTTACCCATCAAGTCTTGTGTTACACAAGTATGTTGAGCCTGAATTGTGCGAGTTTGAATGTCAGATCGAACCTGAACACAATGAAGCTTGACATGTTCCTTACGACTTAATGCGTCAGCCACGACATTCGCCTTACCAGGATGGTAGCGAATTTCGCAATCGTAGTCGTTTAGGAGTTCAACCCAATGTCGTTGCCTCATGTTTAGTTCTTTCTGATTGAAGATGTGCTGGAGACTCTTGTGGTCAGTAAACACTACACACTTTGTACCGTAAAGGTAGTGTCTCCAGATTTTGAGAGCAAAAACTACTACACCTAGCTCAAGATCATGAGTGGTGTAGTTCTTCTCGTGCACCTTCAGCTGTCTTGATGCATAGGCTATAACTTTGTTTCTTTGCATAAGAACACAACCTAGGCCTAAGTTGGATGCATCGCAGTACACGACAAAGTCATCGTTACCCTCGGGCAAAGATAGAATAGGTGCATCACAAAGTTTCTGTTTCAAGGTCTGGAAAGCTTCTTCCTGTTTAGATCCCCACTCAAAAGGTTTGCTTTTCTGAGTTAAAGCAGTGAGAGGAACCGCAATCTTGGAGAAGTTTTCAATGAAACGGCGGTAATAAACCGCTAGACCAAGAAATGAACGAACCTCGGTATGAGTAGTAGGAGTATCCCAATCCTTAATCGCACTGATTTTGGCGGGATCTACATGTATACCTTGTTCGTTGACGATGTGCCCCAAAAATTGAATTTCCTTAAGCCAGAATTCGCACTTGGAAAATTTGGCAAAAAGCTGTTCTTTCTTTAGGAGCTCCATTGTAAGACGAAGATGTCGCTCATGATCAGCTCGAGTCTTAGAATAGATCAAAATATCATCAATGAAGACGATGATAAATTTGTCCAAATAAGGCTTACAAACCCTATTCATCAAGTCCATGAAAACAGCAGGAGCATTTGTTAAACCGAAAGGCATAACAGTGAACTCATAGTGACCATAACGCGTACGAAAAGCTGTCTTAGGAATATCTTCTTCGAGAACTCGAAGTTGATGATACCCAGAACGTAGATCAATCTTTGAAAAGCAAGTAGCACCCTGTAGCTGATCAAAGAGATCATCAATGAGAGGTAGGGGATATCGATTCTTGATGGTAAGCTTGTTAAGCTCACGGTAATCGATACACATCCTAAAAGATCCATCTTTCTTTTTCACAAATAGGACAGGAGCGCCCCAAGGGGAAAAGCTTGGACGGATGAATCCTTTGTCAGAAAGCTTCTGAAGCTGCTTAGATAACTCTTGCATCTCAGACGGTGCAAGACGATAAGGTGATTTAGCAATGGGATTTGCGCCAGGTACAAGATCAATGCGGAACTCCACTTGGCGTACAGGGGGTAAACCAGGTAATTCCTCAGGAAATACCTCTGGATAATCCCGAACAACAGGGATATCTTGGATAGTCTTACCCTTGCCTTTATCCTCTACGACATGTGCTAAGAAAGCAACATACTTCTTTCGCAGGTATTTGCGGGCTTGGGTACAAGACATGAGTTTAAGGCTACTAGCAGGTTTCTCCCCATGGATTTCTAAGATCTCACCAGTCGAAAGCGGTATACGGACCAACTTCTCAAAACATACCACCTCAGCATGGTACCTCGATAACCAATCCATTCCTACTATAACATCGAAGCTCCCGAGTTGCATCGGTGTGAGGTCGATAGGGAAAAGATGGTTATTGAGATTCAACTGGCAATTTCGAAGAACAGAGTCGAGTACAACAGGTTCACCACTAGCTACTTCTACTGTCAAGGGCTTTCCTAGTTTTGTTCTAGTCATCGCAAGCAAAGGCTCAAATGCTAAGGACACAAAACTCTTATCGGCACCCGAATCAAATAGAACAGAAGCAGGATGGTTGTTAACAAGGAACGTACCGTTCACCACTTCGTTATCCGCACGCGCCTCATTGGCATTCAGATTGAAAGCTCTACCACAAGCCGGTGCTTGGTTCGCATTTGCCAACCTCGGGCAGTTGTTCCTGTAGTGGGTCAGATCCCCACAGTTGAAACATGAACCAGGCGGAATGTGAGGTCGTGCAGGATTTTGGGCAGGGTTCTGTGCAGCTGGGTTCAGATTAGGAACAAAACGTCAGGTGTTTGCAAGATGACCAGACTTGCCACAATTCGTGCAGATGCGGCACTGCATCTGTGGCTGGTGGTGGCTGTTACATCTATTGCACAGGGGTGCATTTCCAGCGTACTGCCTCTTGGCAGTAGGCAGCGCAGATACCAACTCTTCTGTCACACCCCGGCCGCGGTAAAACAACGAAAGCCGCGGCGGAAACGCCGGGGAGGTGAGTGGCGACAGAATTATTGTTTCAATAACCATGGCAAATAAAGTTTTGTATTATTAAAATTAAAGTTACATTGTCTTGAGTTCAAATAAACTACATAATAACTGTCTTTTAAGTCACTAAGGCCCGAGTCCGCCTAAGTGAAGCACAAACACCCTTATGCATTAGCACCTGAAACACATGTAAAAATAGGTACGTCAGCATAAAAATGTCTGTGAGATACATAGGTTTTGTTTATGCAGATTCATGACTTGTTTTTGAAAGATGTTTTTAATAAAGTGTAGTCATGAATCTTACAAAATGTTTTTCCTTTGTAAAACCATATGAAAAATCAATGAAAATCAAATGATGATGAAATGATAATGCATGGTTAAATGAATAACCAAGTGAAAATGAATTTGTATAAAATATGTAATTTGTAAAACAATGTCATGTTTATGTATGAAATGTTCATGTCTTGCCCAAGTGGTTTATATAACGCAACGATGTAATACGATAAAAGCACTTATATATAGGAAGTACCAGCGGCGTATCCACCATGCTTTTATCATATAACACATAGCCCCGTTACATAAGTCACTTATCAATAACCAACCAAAATGTCTTGTTCCATGTCAAAATGTGTATGTGTAAACCGTGTACAATGTCATGTGTATCATGTATAACCAATGAAATGCATAGCAAGTAGGAAATCATCTACTTAACTATGTAATGATGTCTAATGTGAAAACAAATGTCATGTATGGTGAATAACTAGAAGTTACTCAACCCCATAGAAAATGTACAAAACATGTTTTTGAATAAACCTAAGTTTAAATTAAATGTTATGCTTTGCAGAAAAACAATGCTTTATGATTACAAACATTTATGCAGTAATGTTAATCGCATACATTCAAGCCTTGAGACTGTGGCGACAAACCCTTAAACGAATTAAAGGTTCATCTAAAGTTATGTAGTCGGATTCTGTCATCCCCAACTTCCAAACAAACCCAGGAAGTCGGAAACGGGAGTTGTCAATTCCTATGGTACCATTACATAAGTCCGAGCGGCGTAGCTAATGTTAATGAATGTATTATTGTCCCGATTGAACATACCAAATGTCATAACCAACGTAGCATGTGAAAACCATGTACTAGGAATGCTAACTAAACATGCCTAGTAGAAAAGTTCATGTAAAACAATGTGCTACATATGCTAAGTAAACATATGCAACTAATGTGTAACAAATCAATGTGCTAGCATGCTTTACATACATAGCAAAACACAATGGAAAGCATGTACTATATGTGTACTAGGTGAAAGTAGCATGTTTATGTCATAAAATCATGAAATGCACGAAAGTAACATGTATGTACATGTGTATCACCCCAAAATATTTGAAAACGGTAAAAGAGGGGAACTATGTACTCACTTGGGATTGCTAATTAGTCTTGAGAATAAGACCAATTTAAGCTCCAAGGGTCATGGAATCAACCGGCACCTAGTATAGGTAACTATGTTAATAATCGGATCCTAAATCGGGAAATAGGATAGAATGAGGTTCTATAAATCAAATGAGTAATTGAACTCATATGGTATAATTTAATAGGCCCTACATTCTGATTGGAAAGCCTACCTAAGTGCTTTTGACCCGTTTCGACACATTATGGTAACATAAGCTACTATAAGGCGTCGTTAGCGAAAAACTATGTTCGGATGGTTATCTATGTGCTATGTCAAGTCTTACTTGCCCAATTATCTATGTGCTATGTCAAGTCTTACATGCGAAAAACTATGTTCGGGTGGCAGCACGCAAGTGTGTTGAGGGTGATTTAATTGTGCTAAAGAAAACGGATTTAGGGCAAGTTGTCAAATAATTAATTAAATCCGTGTACGAAGTGAGTAGTCAGATAAGCGCAAGCTTCAATTCTGTGAAAGCATCACTGCAAGGTATCGAAATTAATCAACGATTTAGTGGAGTCATAGACCAAACAAGTCTACTACGACTCGAGACAAAAGAATCTGTGCCAAAGTATTAGAATATGATGCTCTCAATACATCATATGGCGTCTCAAATCAAACATGTGAACTGGATAAGTTCAAGCAGTTGAACCTAGTTTCAACGTAACCAAACAATAAACGTACATATCAACAAGGAAATCTTGACATGATAGCAAACATGTAACTTGAAAGAAGGTAGTTTCAAAAAGTGTGTTGACTTGATAACAAAAGAGTCAACAATGACAAAAATGTAGGTCATTCGAATCACAAACTAGTAATTAGATTTGACGAAGCAATATCTGAACATTCCTGAAGCGTTTATTCGAAATGAAACCGCATGCGTAGCAAATGGTGCATGGGTTATATATATAGGTTTTCATGTGATGAAGCGATGCGCTTCTACCAAAATAGAGAAGTGACCAAGTATACGAAGCAAGTGTGTGTTCGCTCTCAGCGAAGGAAATAACGTGATGCAACTACTTGAGGGGAGTAGAAATGCAAATATCTACTCGTTAGAAGTGAAAGTGAAGACTTCAACGGAAGAAAATTTAAGTACTTTTGGTTTCGTTAACTGCAATGACAAGTTGGTCAAGTTAATGATGTTTGATTGAGTTGACAGATATGGTTCCTAGATGTAAGGCTTCTAGTTTCTCCGGATTCCGCATCTTGTGTGGATCTAGTTTATACATTGTGTAGGAAGCAGCATTTTGTTTATGTCTAAGCACAATCATTGTCCCACAATTTCGTCCTGGTATATTCCCTGAATTTCTCCACTAACGATGTTCGACCGTCGATCAATCGTGCAGTAGTAGTTGGGTCATCATAGTCAGTTGTGTAAGAGGTCCGCTAATTTTTTTAGCAAGAGTCACTGACTCTGGTGGGTTAGCTCGTTCGGCTCCTGGTAGCTGACATTTACTTGAAAATCATCATCCTTCTTTTTGACGAGCAGATATGGGGTTACCCAACAAGGGATTTTTGGTCTGTTATCTTCCTTCTCCATCAACTTCTGAAACTTCACTGTCAATCCTTGCATTCCCGAAGATGTAAGTCGTTGAGGGGTATTGACTGCAGGTGCGACGCCGGGAATTAATCTGATGCGGAACTGGATTAGCCGAGGGGGAGAAAATTCTGGAAAATCCTCGAGGAAGACCTTAGGGCATTTCCTTGTAATAAGAAGATCTTCGTGCTTAGTTCTTTGGTTCCTCCTGTCCCCGACATGGGCCAAGAAACAACATATTCTTTACGCAACATCCTCCATGCCTTCAAGCAATTTGTAGTTTGTAGAGGCGTATCTTGCCTCATGAGTCATGATTGCTTCGTCGTTCGACTCCGGGATGCGGATAACGATTCTCCGCTTGGTTGCCCAACCGCGGGTTCATCCTAGTTACTACGTCGAGGTCGTTTATTAACCAGCCTCATTAAGAGTGGGTCGTCTAACTTACTCATTACTAAACTAAGTAGATTCCTAAATTCATGAGATGCGGGGCTATGGTCGGCACTGTTATCGAATAACGTGGATGCAAAATTTTGGGTTGATAAAGAACGTACCAGCGACCATATCTGGATCCTGGCATGCTTCACTAGCTCCGGTGTTGGATGCTCCTTCATGGTCTTGGTTAATCTCCCTTGGGCAATCTTTCCCAAGGTGCCCCATACCACCGCAGTTATAACCTTCCTTTTCTTCCTTTCCTCTTTTCGTCTCCTGCCAACACGTCTCCCTGCTGTGTCCCCTTTTACCACAGTTGTCACACTTCCTATTACCGCATTGCCCGTTATGATGGCGCTGGCATTTCTTGCACTTAGGTAGATTACCCAGGTACATCTTTCCCTTTTTGGCCTTATTCTTGTTATTTGCCTGATCACCTCCTTGGAATTTACTGAGCTTCCTTTTGTTCTTCTCAGATGTCTCCACTGGTGTTTCCTTCTTCTCGTCCGGGATTGAAAGTTTCACCAATCTAAGTGCTTCCTTAGTGAGCTCCAGTCCTATCACATGGCCAATCATGGGTGATGGTGGCGTTGATACCATCATCAAGCTCAAGGCTTGAGGTGTCAGTTCCCAAATGGATTGCTCCATTCTCTTCAACTCGGGTTCCACCAGGTACGGGACGATTCACGACAAATCGTAAAGCCTTCGTACGTGCTTCACCACATCTGGACCTTCCTTCTGTAGTTTCCAGAATTCTAATTCCAGCCTTTGGATATCAATCTGTGAACAATACTCCTTCCACATTATTTCTTTCAGCTCGCTCTATGACATCGCATATGCTACAGCCTCGCCCAATTCTCGAACCTTACGGTCCCACCATAACAGAGCTCCATCTTGTAGCAATCCGGAAACGTACGGGACTTGCTGCTCTGGCGTGCAACCACTCATTCGCACAACGGCATCCACATTCTCAGGCCATTTTACAAAAGCTATGGCACCTCCCGTGCCACCGAAATTCAGGGGTTTGCATTCTAGAAAATGCTGGTAGGTACAACCTGTATTCAAGAATTCATCATCACAAAAGGTATTAGCAAGGCACTTTGGGGACTTTCCAAACGTGTCGTAATGTGTCTTAGGTGACTTAAACATTACCGTTAGGTAGGTTTCTCCCTGAGGCACCTTCGCCATGTTTGTAGCGAAGAACCTCGTGCCGAGCTCTGACTTGAGAGGCGTGCGCTAACTATTCTGCCTCAGTCAGTCGGGTGATCTCTTGATGCGACATCTTCTAGGAAGAAGTTCATGTTAGTAGGTCTCTTCTACTCAGGGAACGTAATTAGTCGTTTGGAACACATGTATCGCACATATCATATTACACATCACGCAATTCATCAAGCAAGTAATTGGATTCACGTTTACCGAAAGTATGACAAACAAACACGTGTTTCTCAGTCATAGCACATTCCCGTTATATTGGTAACACGTCTTATGATTAAGTTTTCCTTAAACGGGTAAGCACATTGCATCAAAATCATAGCATTCGTACGTAATTTGAGGGTTTCTTTTAATGAAAGTATAGCAAGTAAACATGTAATATTAAAATTTTAGTACGCACATAAGCGTTACTGATCGCATTTAGCAATGATATGGCGACTGAGCTTTCGTTGGTTATTGGCCATAATGTTTTAGTGCATGCTTAATGGCAATTGGTTCCCATCGTTTTCCGGCTACAATTTCATTGTCTTACAAAATGTATCACTTTATCAGGGTCACCGGGTCTCCCTACCCTTGCCCAACAAGTATATCAGCATATCTAAATTACGTAGTCAGACGTGGTCCTCACAAATCTCCACAATCTTGGGGTCTCTACCAAATCGTAACGCAATCTGCGTTATCCAGACACCAACATTTCTGGTGACTAAGGTGGGGGAGGAAAGAAAAGTAAACTGTCGACATGCTTGAATTCCTCCGCGAGCTTGTATATTCCTCGAAGTAGTCAACTGATTTGCCGCTTAATGGTAAAAGGAACGATCATCAAAAATCCTGGGGATGGTGAAATATCAGAGGTCAAGAGCATAAAAGGGATCCTAATGTACGTGGCGGATCAAGGCATGCTGGTGGAGGACGTGGTGTTTTACTTAAACTTTTCAGACAATATGATGTCTTGTGATGTAGACACTTAACTCATGTTTTTGGTTATGTAATGTTTTGCATTTGAAGTTGCCCTTTGTGGTGTCAGCTCAAGCTTCAACGTTCCGCGACTCATATCCTCAACTGCAGTTGATGTTACAGGAGCAACTTATCCTGTGTGTGTTTTTCATAATGCGAGGAATGGTAAGGGTTTATAGTTAGCATAGTGCGTTTATAGGGACCATCAAATCGGCTTATCGAGGGTTGTAGAGGTGAATGTAGCAAGCGGTGCAGCCTGGAGCATCTCTACGAGGCGCGGGTATGTCCTGACAGAAAGTGTTAGGCACGATGACGCAACGGGCGTCGATCTTCACAAGGGAAAACGATCCTCTTCACAAATGAGGGGGTTGCCTGATGCATGTAGATATAAGGGGTGCAACGTCTGGCAGACTAAAAGAAACAGGATCGTGACCACGTAAAGGTGTAGGTTCAGCAGGCGTAACATCAAGCTGTCCCAAATGGTGTAGTAGTTGGCTCAAGTGCAGGCTCCGGGTCATGTAACGGTGTGGTGAACATCAAGGTGAGTGTGGGTAACAAAGGTGCATCCATAGGAACTGAAACAGGGGCTGAAACAGGAGCCACAAGAGAGTGTCACAGGAAACTCGAAAGGTGGGTAACCATTGTCATCGTCTATCCACCCATTTCGGGTGTGCGCGTATCGAGGATCAACTTTGGTCGCAAAAGGCGCATGATCGAACTGTACAGGCACAGGGTCAGGAAAAGGGGCAATAACAGGATCAGCAGGAATATCAGCAATGTGAGGGACATCAACATGAGCATCAACAGCATGCTCATCCTCCAACAGTGGAGCAACAATGGGATGATCATCGATAGGTACATCATCAATCAAAGGATCAGCAGCGGGTACATCAGCATGAATAGGGTCATGCTCGAATACGGGGTCTGGAGCAACTACTGGCTCGGGGGCCACTGCAGGCTCCGGATCGTCAGACTTCTTCTCAAAAATCTGCGGGGTCAGCAATCATTGGGTCAACAGGGGCTATGGGATCCACCACGGACTGATCTAGTTGGATAAACTCAATGTCATGATCAAACTCAAAGCTAGGGGCAGGCGCAGGTGCAGCAGATGATGCCATATCAGGGTTCGTGTCGTGCGAATGATGCTGCATTCCCAGCGCATGTGAAGGTGCAGATGCTACAAACTCAAAGGAATCTGGGACAGGTGAATGGATGGGTTCCTCCTCCGCGGGAGCATCAGCGAGAAGTAGGAGATCACCGGCAGCAATAAGGGTCTCGCCCTCCATATCATCCTCGAGTGGGTCCTCATCAAACAAGTTGACGTCGTCGTCAGCGCCTACGTCAAGGGGCATATCAACAATAGGGTAAGCGGCAAGGGGTACAGGGGCAGGGATCACCGCGAGCGGCGAATCCCCAGCGATAGGGCTATCAGCAGGCTCATCCACGACATCGGGCAGCACAAATGGCTAGAAATAATCATCTTACGTGCTGGTGGTATCTGAGGTATACACCTCGTGCTCTGTTGAGTCTATGTCGTCTGATACTATGGGCATAGGGTCAGTGGTGTCCGACTCTCCAAGGCCGGATGAAAGGCAGGTCGTCTGTAATACAAACACGCATATGCACAATTAATCAATCACATAGTCAAATAAACATATTAGTCACCAATACGCAAGTAAATAGTTCTCCTAGTCCCACTAGCCTCCCAGACTGATCTTCCTAGTCCCACTAGCCTCCCAGCCTCCCAGACTGCTCTTCCTATTCCCACTAGCCAATTCTCCCAGCCTCTCAGACTGACTCCCTAGTCCCACTAGACAACTACCTCGGTCTCCCAGACCGAGCCTCGGCTTCCCAGACCGAGCCTCGGCCTCCCAGACCGAGCCTAAGCCTCCCAGACTGAGCCTATAAATAATAAATAAAATGTGCTCAACATTTGTTTGTAAAAATGTTTTGGATCTGGACTTAAGTGGTATGCAGTGTAAAAATGTTTTCGTGAGAGCCCTAGTGATCATAGTCTAGACTCGAGAAAGAATCCTGGTTCGCTATGATCAGAGCTCTGATACCAAGCTGTCACACCCTGGCTTTGCGGAAGCGTGGTTAATTTGGTGTGACTTCTTAATACCATAGCTTAATCATAACAAAGCTATATGAAAATAAAACCATGCAAATCATCCATTGATTTAAGTTTTAAAATAAAAGTACCACAACATTGTTTTAAAGTGCTGACACATGCAACGGAGGTTACAACCTAATAGCATAAAAACATTGTTCAGAATTTTATAACCACAAACATAAAGCAGACGTAGTTTAAGAACTATGGCTCGTCCAGGCAAGAGCCACAACCCCTAAACTTGGATGACCTTATTTCTCTTATGCAGCGTGAAAAACGTAGCATACCATGCCAGATCCTTAATTACCTGAAATACATGTAAGTTGGAAAAATCAACAAAAATTGTTGAGCAAGTTCATGTGTAGTGAGTAAGTAAAACCTTTGTAAGTATAAAATCCTGGTATGTAGCAAATAAGGAAAAAGAGATCACCAATGGTTTGCAAGGCCATTGATATGTGTGAAGTGCAAGTAGGAAGACTCAAACCTAGCATATTTTGCGTTGGGTACAAAGTTACCCCGAGGTCCGTTACGCTGGGCCTGGGGCTGGGCTCGCTACACCCAGATAGATCTACCGCTACTGTCCCTCGGTCCTACTATGAGGATTAATGGCCTCAAGTTGCGCCTACCCACTCACATGATCTAAATAATAACCCTCCTTACGCTATCCATACCATGTAAAAAGTATTTGTAATCATAGTAACATGTATTTCACCCCCGCAGTTTAGAAAACTGAAAATAGTTAAGAGAAAAGGGGGACATGAACTCACAGTGGTGCGTCTCTAACAAGAAAATCTCCTGATAAATCTGCTGAGCGTCGACCTAAACGTACTAATTTCTATTAGACGGACGACCGTGCCTTAGCTGAAGGTTTAATGTCTTTGGGAAATAGTTAGACAACTATTTCGTGTTTACACTTCGTAATTACTTGGTAAATATATTCCTTCCCAAGGATGGGGGCTTCAATACATGTGCGTTTGTAAATTTTCGAAATATATTATTAAGTCTCACTTAAAAATATATGTTAATCCCTTCTCCAAAACATTAATATTTTTCCCAAAAATATTATATTTTATTACATATAATTTTCCTCAAAATAATACTCTTGTTAAAATACGCGTTCACTAGTATTTTTCAAAAAAATGCGTAAGTTACGTTTTAAAGATTGGGTGGTATTAATAATTTTGTTGTAACTTATTATTTATTGTGAAGACGTTCGTATTATTTTGGAATCGTTAATATTTGGTAATATTATTTTTACCCTAAAAATAATATTTACGTAGTTCACAAAATATTCACAAAAATTTACACAAGTGTTGTTATGAAAAAGATATATATACTAAATATATATTTATCAAGTTTTATTTTGTGAAAATCCCACCTCCGACACTTAGAAATGTTGTGAATAAAACCGTGGTGAAATTTTACATTTTTGAAAACAAGTTAGAAATATATTTATAACACTTGTGATGAAAATATTTCCAAGTGTTAGGTTTTTTTGGAAAAATTTCGCCAGAGTTTCCCCTGTAACTGGAGGTGGCCACACTTTCAAGCGTATCATTTTCTTTTAAAATTCAATTCAACAATTTTCTCAACATTAATCAACAAAGTTTTATCATCAAAATAGTCAAAATAGATATAAATCGCAATAATACATGAACTTGTGGTTTGTGTAAAATGTGTAGTAATTTCTCCATATTTTTTGTAGACCTTTTTATAGATGAAACCGGTTTCTTGTGAATCTTGTTTTTATAGAAAATAAATTTCCACAACTTCTTGTCAACATTTACAAAAATAGCTCTTTTGTCAAAACTTTGTGTTACACAAGTGTCTATACACTTGTGTGTTTACAAAAATCACTTTTGTTCATGTAAGATCCGGTTTAGAAAATGTGATTTCTATTGACACTTGGTCCTTTGAAAATACCACTTGTAGATCCGTAGATCTACTAGTTTAGAACTCCATTTCATAAGAAAAATTGTTTTTACACAAGTTCATGCTTGATATGTAGTCGTGGTCTTCATCTAACCACTTTTCACACTATAACATACACTAGGTCATGTTCCATGAACATGACTTAGTCGGGTTAGATGACGATCCGAACTAACACTAGCATAGATCAACACTAAATAATCACAGCAAAACAAGTCTTACAAGTTTTACACAAATCTATAGCTTTTATCCAACATGTTTATCATTTTGTAAGCTTTTAGTATGTCATCTTGTATGTTCATGATCTTTAACCGACAAAGTTCATTTTAACCACTTTAGAATGGATCAAGAAGGCGTTTAGAGTCACTTACTACTAGCTCGAGGCTAGGGAAGAAACTAGTCGGAAATCGAGTGGATAAAAGCAATGTAGCGAGGTCCTTCGCAATCCGAGTGCACCGAGGCTCCTTATACGCAATCCTTAACCCTTGTAGATGCTTGGAATGCCTTGATCAAAGCTCGAAAATGGATGTGGGTGTGGGGTGGCTCTCGGCCGAAAGTGTCAAGAGAGGGAGAGAGTAGAGTGGATTTTAGTTGTGGTGATTTATGAGAACTAAGGTGATCATTGGGTCTTCTTATAGACCATTCATTTGCATTAACCATTGGATCCAATGTCAACTAGATATTAAGCAAGAATGATTAATTTATTCAAAAAGGACAAGGGGTGTCCCCTTGGGGACGATTTTGTTGGAGGGGGGGGGTATTCGGTTCCATTTCAACTATATAGTTAAGATGTAGTTAGATAATTATGAGGTTAACTTAGTTACTAGCATGTAGTAAGTTGTAACGGGTGTTAGCGTATTCGGGGACCCTAACAGGCTTAAACAAGGAAAAATAATGTTGATGGCAAAATTAGTTAGCTTAATGCTGAATTTTTATTTAAAGTGCTAAATTTTGTACTTAAAGTACGTTTTAGGCACATCCGGTCACTGTAATTATCACCTAGTGACGCAGTTCTACAATCCTCACTTCCCTACACTCTCTATGGGTGTAGTAAACTATCTCTAGCTCATACAGGCCTTAGAGGCAGTGTCTGCCAGGTGCTGGCTGTATCAGCGTGTTAAATGGGTTATCCGTTCATTGTGCTACTGTGCTTTTGTGCATCAAGGTTGTCACTAAAGTTCTGTATGTAAATAATAGAGTAACAGCAAATAGAGTATGAGGCATGGTTATATATATTTCAGAAATCATGTAGAAGTTTATTTACCACTATAAGCAAGCACAGTAATTGAGCAGTAATTAAATACTAATTAATTCGTACGGATACCTGTTTTGGTGAGGGTTGTCACAACTAACCTCCCAGCCTCTCAGACTGAACTCTCTAGTCCCACTAGACTACCCTCCCAGTCTCTCAGACTGACTCCCTGGCCTCTCAGACCAGAACCTTCCCAATCTCTCAGATTGGCCATTCAGTCACCCTGACTGAATCCCTAAATTTTGAAAAATGTGCTCAACTTTTTGTTTGTAAAAATATTTTGTACTCTGGATCTGGACGTAGTGTATGCAATGTAAAAATGTTTTCGTGAGAGCCCTAGTGATCATAGTCTAGATTCGAGAAGGAATCCTAGTTCGCTATGATCAAAGCTCTGATACCAAGCTGTCACACCCTGGCTTTGCGGAAGCGTGGGTTTATTTGGTGTGACTTCTTAATACTATAGCTTAATCACAACAAAGCTATATGAAAGTAAAACCATGCAGATCATCCATTGATTCATGTTTTAAAATAAAAGTACCACAACATTGTTTAAAACATCGACACATGCAACGGGATTACAAGATAACCAAAATAAAAACATTGTTCATAAAACACAACCACTAACATGAAATAGACACAGTTTAAGACTTGTGACTTGTCCAGGTAAAAGCCACAACCCCTAAACTTGGATGACCTCATAACTCCTACGCAGCGTGAAAACGTAGCATACCTCGCCAGATCCTTAATTCCCTGAAATAAATGTAAGTTTGAAAATCAACAAAAATGTTGAGCGAGTTCATGTATAGTGAGTATGTAAAACCTTTGTAAGTATAAAAATCCCTGGTATGTAGCAAATAAGGAAATAAAGAGATCACCAATGGTTTGCAAGGCCATTAATATGTGTGAAGTGCAGTAGGAAGACTTAAACCTAGCAGGTTTTTGCGCCGGGTAACAAGTCACCCCGAGGTCCGTTCTGTTGGGCCTGGGGCTGGGCTCGCTACACCCAGATAGATCTACCGCTAAAGACCCTCGGTCCTATAATGAGGATTAATGGCCTCCAGTTCCCGCCTACCCACTCACATGATCTAAGTAGTAACCCTCCTTACGCTAACCATACCATGTAAAAAGTATTCGTAAACATTGTAACATGTATTTCACCCCCGCAGTTTAAAAACTGAAAACAGTTAAGAGAAAAGGGAGGACATGAACTCACAGAAGTGCGTCTCGAAATAGTAACTCCCAATCAACCTGCTGCGTGACGACCTACACGTACTAACTTCTATTAGACGGGCGGCCGTGCCTTGGCTTAAGGTTTTACGTTTTTGGGAAATAGTTTGGCAACTATTTCGTATTTACACTTCGTAATTATTTATTAATTATATTCATTCCCAAGGATGGGGGTTTTAATACATGTGCGTTTATATAATTCCAAGAATATATTATTAAGTCTCACTTAAAATATATTTTATTCATTTGTCTAAAATATTCTATCTCCAAAATATAAATATTTTTCTCAAAAATATTATATTTTATTCCATAGACTTTTCCAAAATAATACTTTTATCAAAATACGCGTTTAAGAGTATTTTCTGAAAATACATAAGTTACATTTAAAGTTCGGATGGTAATAATAATACCGGTGTAACTTAAATATTTATTTGTGAGGACGTTGGTATTATTTTGGAGTCCGTAACTTCATAGTGTATCCAAGTTATATTATTTTTACTCTAAAAATAATATTTATGTAGTACATAAAATAATCATAAAATTCACACAGGTGTTACTATGAAAAAAAATATATATTCTAAATATATATTTAAAAAGTTTTATTTATGAAAATCCACCTCCGGCACTTGGTAATTTTGTAATAAAAATCATGGCGAACTTTATTTGGAAAAACAAGTTAAAAATATATTCATAACACTTGTTGTAAAAATATTTTCCAATTGTTGTATTTCTGGAAAAATTTCGCCAGAGTTTCCTCTGTAACTGGAGGTGGCCACGCTTACAAGCGTATCATTTTCTTTTTAAAATTCAATCAACAATTTTCCAACCATTAACATACATCATTCAAACTTCAAACTAGTCAAAAATAAGTATAAATCGCAAACACATGAACTTGTAAGTTGTGTAAAAATGTGTAGTAACTTTTCAATGCATTTAGTAGATCTTTCCATATCTAAACATATAATCAGTTTCTTGAAAACTTTATTTTTAAAGAATATGTAACTTTACAAATTCTAGTCCAAAAATTACGAAAATATTTCTTTGCTAAATCCTTTTGTCACACAAGTGTTTACACACTTGTCTGTTCACAAAAATGCTTTTAGTTCATGAAAGATCCGGCTTTTAAACACGGTTTGCATCTTACACTTGGTTCTTCGAAAATACCACTTGTAGATCTTTAGATCTACTAGTTTAGAACTCCATTTTACAAGAAAAACTATTTTTACACAAGTTCATGTTTATGTATGGAAGGGTTCATCATCTTGCAACTTTCCTACTTAACATATTGCTAGTTCATGTTCTATGAACATGCTCTAGCGTGGTTAGATGACGATCCGTTCCACTACTAGCAACCAACAACATAAAATAACCATAACTAAACAAGATTCATGAGTTTTACACTATTAGTTTCTCTTTAACCATCATATTCATCTTTCTTTCAAGTCTTTTAGTTTTAATCTTTAGTGTTCTTGACTTTTATCCGTTAAATCTCTTATTAACCACTTTAAACATGAACAAGAGAGTGTTTAGGAGCACTTACAACTAGCTCAAGGCTTGGAAAGAATCAAAGCGAAAACTAGGTGGATAAAAGCGACGTAGAGAGGTTCTTGAGATTCCGTAAGCACCGGGTCTCCTCGTATGTGACCTTTCACCTTTGTATGTAAGTGAAATAACAAGATCGAACTTGAATGATGGTGGTGGCTATGGGGATGATCTCGGCCGAGCTTCAAGAGGAGAGGGAGAGAGAGTAGTTTTTGCTAAGTGTTGGTGTAAATGAGAGTGTAATCTAATGGTTACATTTATAGACCATAATCTCTAATTACCCATGGTGTAATGTGCTTGTTAGATATTAGACATCTTGATTAAAATAATCATAAATAGGTGGGGTGTGTCCCCTATGGGGGACCGATCGGTCAAGGGGGGGGGTTATGGTTTGATTTCAATTGATTGGTTAGTGTCTAGTTGAACTTAGTTAGAACTTTTAAGTAGGTATTTAGTGTGTTATTTGTTATAACGGGTGTTAGGGTGTTCGGGGACCCTAACTAGCTCAGAAAAGGAAAAAAATGTCATTGACAATATTCTTATGTTCCGGGTAAAGTCCGGTTGTTCGGTTGGATATTGATCCGTTTAAAGTGCTAAATAAGCATTTAAAGTGTCTTTAATATTATTTTTAGTGACACAATGAATTCCCGACACTTTGGAAAGTGTCTAGTATTATTTTCCCATGTTTTTGCACTTTACTAGTTAAATAAAATGCTGAATTTTGTAATAGAGTGCAGGATTTTGTAATTATAGCATGTTTTAGGCACATCCGGTCACTATAACTATCACCTAGTGACGCAGTTCTACAATCCTCACCTCCCTACACTCCCTACTAGTGTAGTAAACTATTCCCAGCTTATACTGGCCTCAGAGACAGTACCTGTCTGGTGCTGGCTATTTCAGCATATTTACGGGGTTATCCGTTCATTGTGCTACTGTGCTTTTGTGCATCATGTTTGTCACTATAGTTCTGTGTAAATAATGGAGTGACAGTAATAAAGTATGATGCATGTGTGTATGTATCAGAAATCAAGTAGCAGTTAAACCACAATTGTAAGCAAGCACAGTAATTAAGCATTAATTAAATATTAATTAATTCGTACGGATACCTGATTTGGTGAGGGTTGTCACATTGGAGGGTCGGACAGCTGGTCGATCGGACGGTAGTCCGATCGGACGGCTTGACCGTTCGGTTTGCAGTCCGTTCGGACAGCTGTCCGGTCGGTCGGTAGGCCGATCGGATGGCTGTTCGAGTGGATTGTTTCTTCCTTTGAGAAGGATGTGTTTGTGTATGATGGTTTGACTTTTGAAGTTTTCATTGTAGCATTTGAAAACATTGAAGTATCTTTGCCTTTCAGGTCGATCGATCGGACGGCTGTTCGATCGGCTGGCTAACCGATTGGTTAGGTACTTCAGTAGACAAGTCCTTAGCAGGGTGTCACCTGATCGGACGGTTGTTCGATCGGGTGGCACTCCTAGTGCATTGAACACGTTGAAAATCGACTAAGTGTTGAAGTGTAGTATCTCATGATCCAAAGAGTAATCCAATCGGACGGTAGTCCGATTGTACAGCAGTTCGTTCAATACTAGACTTCAATGAATTGTTCAAGTGTGGGACCATGTGCTAGCCGATCGGCTGGCCTGGTCGATCGGTTGACTATCCGATCGGCTGGCCTGTCCGTTCGGACAGCAGCCCGATCGGTCAGCATCCTGACCTGATCAGCCTGTTTGTCTAACACTTGGCTGTTCTGATTGTTTGTCATTATATCGAGGTGTTTTGACCACAAGTTGAACCATAGAACCCTCGTTCTTACTTGTTCCTCCTGATCGGACAGGAATAACCCAAATCCGGCCGGTGAACCGTTCGGAACGGAGTTTAACGTTTAACTCGAAATCGGTGAACCTCGTGGATAGAATCCGGATCTTGAGTCATGCAACCACTGGAATGATTAGCAAGTCGGCACAAGCTCCGTTTCTATCGGTTTGAAGGCATTGAGTGTAAAAGAGTTGAAAGAAAGTTGGAAAACCATCTTTCAATCCTTTTCATCATGTAAATGTTTAGATCTATGAAAGATCCTTGTTTGTTTATGTGGAAATCGGATAGATCCAAGTGATTCTTGGTGGATTAAAGCCAAACATGAAGTTCTTCAAGAACACCATGATGACATCATCCTAGAACACTTGAATCTTGATGATTTCACGGTTAGAAATCAAGATTTGAAGGATAGAAAGGTGTAGGAGTGCGAGTAGATCAAGAAAGTACAAGATTTAGGATGAAATCTTACCGGAATCGAGAGAAATCTGAGAAAAAGAGGGAAGCACGAGCTGGTCGGTCAGAGGTTTCCAAAAGTAGAAAGTTTGAGAGTGACAAGGGGTATTTATAGGATGCCATAAGAGGAAAGTGTTGGCCGATCGGTCGGTCAGCATGATCAGACAGCCTGTCCGATCGGACAACAGTCCGATCGGCTGGGCTGTTCGATCGGTTGGGAGCCTGATCGTTCAGCAGCACGATTCGAGTGTTCGGTGCGATGATTTTTGATATTTCGATCTCGATTGCGATGGATGAGAATACGATAGAGTTTCCTATTCAAATTACTTTTAATCCCAATCACTATATCTAATATACAATCATCTATATCTCGCGCTATCTCTTCTCCACCAATTATCATGATTCGATTTTGATTGAGTTCGATTGAGTTTCGATTGATTACTACACATAACATAAAGTAGACACGCACAAGTAACACATAAGGTACACACACGTATTTTAACACCAAAATTCGCGTAATTCGAGTCTCGAGTTCGATGATGTTCAGATTAGCTCGATTATTGATTAATTGACTTTATCGCATTGTTACCTCCTATTATTCACAGTCGTAGGGCGGTTCGCATTGATAAGTAAACTTCGATTAATTTGATTGTAATTAATTACTCCACATAATGCAACTAACGTAACATAAACATAAAATAGACTAACTACAGTCAAAGGAGTCTACCTTGACTTTGACTTTGACTTTCGGTAACACGGGGTGTTACAAACAGATATTAAAACACATGTTGTATCAACAGTTGTTGGTACTTCAGTTGTTTCAACAGATGTTATCTCAACAATTGTCATCACTACTACATCAACCCACACTCAATTCACTGCCATACCAAAAACAATATCACCACCACAAAAACCAGCTGCCAAAAAGCAAAAAACAACAGTTGACACATCAACTGTTGTAGTGACCACAATGGTTGAAACACCAGTTGTTTCAACAGCTGTTAGTCAGATACCCACTACTTCAATCACTGGCACTCAACCCACAAATACACCACCAACTTCTCCAAAGCACAAAAGGAGAAGGATAACAAACATTGTACTGGAAGATGACACTTCCCCAACTCTAACATCTACACAACCACTGTCCCTTGTCACCATTCCAAACCCTGTTCCATTATCTTCAGTTCAACCCTTCAATCAAAACACTGCCATTATCCCCGCAGGAGTAAAATATCCTCTAGATTTTCCAGCAGTCAGGGAGGAAATCAAATCCTTCTACTCTGAAGATGATCCTGAAAAGTGGAAACTCCCATCTGTTCAAGGTTATCCTTTGCCAAGAAATATAGAAGAATATCTCAAAATAAAGGCCCAACAAGCAGAGGATATATCTAAAAGAGATACAGAGGGAAAGCCTGACAAAGAGATTTAAAGAAATTATCAATACTTGCTCATCGAAGTTAGAACTTTAGAGCAGTTCTCAAAAGTCCTTTGTCAGAAAGTATCAGAAAAAGATGATGAAAGCATGAGAAATGACTATCTTGAATACATAATGGCATACAAGAAGTACAGGGCAGAAAAGTATCAATACAAAGAATGGACCATCAATGAACTACAAGAGGAGACAACCAGAATTCAAAAGATGATTCAAGACAAGGTAAAGCAAACTCCTCCAGTTTGGGCCAATTACAAGAAAAATGTACCAGAAAGGACCTTGAAACTGAAAAGAATGAAAGAAGAGCTGATAACTGCTGATTATGGGTCAAGGAACCAGGTTACAAGGTGGAGAGAAGAAAAGGTGTTAGCTACTTATAAAAAGTTGGAAGAGTTAAGGAAGAGAGATCCCACTGCTCCTAAAAAGCCTGATTATCCGGAAGTAGTGGTTCCAGTTAAACAACAAAAATTGCCAATCAGGAGACCCACTGCTCCACATGCTAGCATCCTTATCAAAGAAGGAAAGAAAAGCAGATGGATGAATTAATAAAAGAAGACAAGGCTCAAGAAGAATACATCATCAAAATGGTTCTTCAGACATTTATGGAAGAAAAACAAGACTCAGCACAATCTAAATTTTAAGTTTTTATACTCTAAACTTTAAGTATTTACCGACTGACTTATTTATTTATTTTATTTATAAGTCTATATAAATATAACTATACTCATCATTTATATTTGTTATGCATGGTTTTCTAAGAAACGACCCGCGTTTGCACACGGGTCTTACCGTTAGTACTATATAATAAAAGAAACCAATGGGAGGACACATGTCATTCATTGAAGCCATCTGTTTTTTATAGATAATTAATTAATATCAATTAAAAGATAATTATAAATTAAATTTAAACAATTTGTATAGGAGATAATCTAATATTTTAAAATATTTATCAGACTTCAAAATTCTTTATCCTGATATTAACAAAAGGTGTACGTTAAATATAAATTAATATAATGTAAATAATTTATTTATTTTATTAAACTAAAGTAGTTAAGTGTAGAACGTATTTCAAAAATGTTTATAAGGGGTAAAAAAATATTAATCATTGTTTATTGGTTCTATACTTATTTTCGTGTTCAACTCTCAACTCAAATACGGTAATCACTATGTTTACGTGACATTTATAAGAACCATCACCGCAATCACCCCATCCATCGTATATCGAATATATCCATTAGTTTTTTTAATCGATATAAATTTTTATTAGATTCTTTCAACCCGTTTAATAAACCAGGTTTTTTTAAAGATATAACATTTTTATTTTTTACTATACAAAATTACATGCAACTCATGTAATACATGGGGTTTTTTAAAATATAATTTTTTTATTATGTAGTATATAAAATTAGATTTATTCAATCCATATAATACATAGAGTTTATAAAGATATAACTTTTTATTGTTTGATATATAAAATTACATATGCTCAACCCAAATAACACATAAGATTCTTAAAAATGTAACTTTTTTGATTATTTAATATATAAAATTAAATTTACTCAACCTGTACAACACACGGGGTTTTTAAAAATAAAACTTTTTTTATTATTTAATATATAAAATTACATTTATTCAACCCAAGTAACAAACGAGATTTTTAAATATATATTGTTTTTTTATTTGGTATATAAAATTACATTTATTCAACACGTGTAATACACGGGGTTCTAACCTCGTTATTAAATATTATAAACTCTTATAGAAACATGTGTCATTTAACGGGCACCCCAAACGTCCGTGGGCTAATTTAGCGCTGAGTTGGACAAAGAGGGCGACAAGCTTCGTTAATTTTCAAGTAAATATCCTTGTGTAAGACATTGGTCCATGAAACTCATCTATTACATATATGATTAGGGCTGTAAACGAACCGAACGAACACGAACAAGGCTATGTTCGTGTTCGTTCGTTAAGGAAATTTGGATGTTCGTGAACTGTTCGCGAACACATGACGAACAGGAGTTTGTGTTCGTGTTCGTTCGTTAAGGAATTTTGGTTGTTTGCGAACAGTTCGTGAACACTAACCACGAACGAAAACGAACACAAATGAACTTTAATTTTGAAAATTAAAAAAAGCACCGTTAATGTTAAACATTGTACACAATGAAAGTAGTTAAATATAACCATTTAAAGATTGAAGAGATGGATAATATTGGGTTCAATCGATTGGAGATAAACTGAATGAAGGAGCATGATATCAAAAGTGGGAGAGGGCCACAGAGAGGGAAATAATACATATGGGGAAAGTAAAAAATTAATAAAACATTAAAAATTTTTAGAAAAACAAACATAAAAAACCGAACACAAACGGACGTAAACGAACGAACACGAATGAACATAAACGAACATATTACAGAACGTTCACGAACGCAGTCGAACGAACGGGACCTTTGTTCGTGTTCGTTCGTTAAGCTTATCGAACAAAATTTTTTATTCGTGTTCGTTCGTTAAGCTTATCGAACGAACATAAATGAACTTCCCGCCGAACGGTTCACGAACTGTACGCTGAACGTTTGGTTCGTTTACAGCCCTATATATCATACATAAACACGGAAAATGTCTATTACATTAAGCACTTCCTCTTTAAATTCTATAATACATAGTCGAATTACTTGCGCAATGCAACAAGAATTCAGT
The DNA here is from genome assembly GCF_002127325.2 of Helianthus annuus. Lineage (NCBI taxonomy): Eukaryota > Viridiplantae > Streptophyta > Magnoliopsida > Asterales > Asteraceae > Helianthus > Helianthus annuus. Next base: position 62,289,576 of record NC_035445.2, read on the forward strand.
TTCGGTCGATCGGTACATCAATATGTGTTTTACATTGACTGAAAATAATAAAAAGGAATATCAGTACAATTATGATAATACTAGAAAATGGTACAAGTGTTAGTATCGATTTGATTCGTCACAGTACCAAAACGTTGAGGAAACTATAAACACACTTGCATATTCAATTTTTTTAAGTTAAAGAATGCAAATTATTATACAAAAATCAAATTAGCATTAAAAGTATGTTATTTAAAGTATTAATGGTGAAACTAAAATTTAAAAAACTTTTAGATAAATAATAGTATTTGCTGGACTCTTGTTATTAATTATTTAAGTTTTTTTTTGAACGGTCAACAGAATAATTCCGAGCACTCTCTGGGTACCTATTGGACAAACGGAGTACTACGAGAGTAACCCGAGTCCACCACCAATTCCAGGGAAAACCCGGTAACCCACCCGCCCGTAGGCACGACAGTAGAATTACCGGTAAAACCCGTTTGACTCAAGGATCCAACCCAGGTTTCCCTGTGTCTCCTATCATTGTCCACCAGTGTCTTACTCTACATCAAGTGAGAGTCAAACCTGCATCTCTCAAGAGAAATGCAAGTACGCTACCATTTGATCTAGAGATCATTGGCTAATTATTTAAGTACTTTTCTGAATTTGAATTTGAATAACGAAATTATAAAAAAAAAATAATAATGAATCAAAGTTGACAACTTAGTTTGTTTTGACCAAGTGGCACTTTTGGCATCTATATTTAATTCTTTCTTGTATTAGCTAACTTTGGTTTGTATCAAGGAGAGAGGAGTTGTCATATACGAAATTACTTGCACAACCTATTTTCACACGGCAAACTAATTTTAAAAGCCAAACCCTTAAAAGTTAGAATATTTATCCCACACACACATATAATAAATAGATACCCACATATATATGTGATATAATAAAAGATTAGGGGAATGCTATCCTGAGAACACTAAATTTTATGAGAATCGTGAACGAATGAAAAAATCAATCAAAATCATTTTTTAATACAAACCTCATTGTTATTAAAATACAAAATAAAAAAAAAATTACAATATCAAATAATTCATTTATACTCTCAAAATCACATTTATTAGATTTTTTACACATGTGTAAATATAACAAATTTACACATGTGTAAATGGCAAACTTACACATGTGTAAATTTTCTTTATTTACGAATTCACATAAATTTAAATGTGTAAATTAAATTTCTAACATTGTATTCGAATAATAATGACAAATGTAACAAAAAAATTTGAATTTGAATTGTTTTTGACCAAGTTCTCGTGATTTTTTTCATTCGTTCTCACGGTTCTCACAATATTTAGCGTTCTCGTTTCTTTTGGTGAACTATTTTTATAATACATTTCTTTTATATAAAAGAATAAGATAATGATCAAAAGGGAACGGACAAACGATTTTTTAACTTACTAAATTTGATGAACACTAACAAAAAAGGCGAAAACTACTTTTGTGTGTATTAACTCAAAAAAGTTATAAAAGGTATTGAATATTATACAAAATAGGATGTCCAAAAACCATTAAAATACTCTGAAACATCTAAATACCATTAAACAGTTAACTTTTTTAAAGACTAACATCCACTACATCTACTTCTAAATTTGTACCACTCGTCTTTAATGAGAATTGAGCTCTTATCATTTGAGCAACAGACACCATTACAATACCTTGATATTATTGAGCTATAATTCGTTTGGTCTTAGCTAACGATGAAATCTTGTATTTTTGTTACATGGTGAATACTTAATCTCAAACTAATTGACAATTTGGCCTCAATTTTGTTGATAAACTAGATTGTTGCTATAGGTCGTGCGTTGCAGTGGTGACGCCTTAGTTGTTTATAGCTGATAACATGTCATGTGAGACGCGTGTTTCGACATATCCGATCTAATTCAGTGTAACCTATACAGGCATTGTGGTTACAAAAGAGGAATAGAACTCAGGTTGGTTTGTTTAGTAAGAGTACACCTAACAACCGAAAACACACGCAAACAATTATTTTTGTCTAGACTCATTTAAAAAAAAATATGTCAAAACGTGAATTTATATACAGATACATACATTAAGTTAAACATGTGGAAAAATAATGTCTTTTAGTTTACATCAAAATGTAGACTAACTAAAAACATACATAAAAATAAGAATGAAAACGCACCATATATTACTCGATTCATTTCCAGAAAAATTTAAGTCGAAACGTGAATTTATACCAACACATATATAAAAAAAGTATTTTGGCCCCTGTGGTTTAGCAAGTTTAACCATTTCAGCCCAAAAACCATCTTTTAACATATCAGACCCCGAGATTGGATTTTATAACGGTTTTGGCTCCTGACACTAGCTTTATTACTTTTTAGGCAATTAAGTGTAAGGTTAGTTAGGTAATTATATACCTTAGGGGCTGTTTTTGATAATTACAAAGTTATTTTAATATTTAACACTTAACAGATTATTAATGCAATTACTCAAGTTTTTTTATTATTTCAATATTTTAACGATTATTATTTAACTACATATGTTTTATGTATATAAATAAATATGTATTTTCATTAAGCGTTTATTTTTTATAAACGTCGTTTTTAAAATCATTTGTTTTTTAACCTTTTTTTAAACCGTCTATCATTTTAAAATTATTCATTTTTAAACCGTTTGTTTATTAAAATCGTTCGTTTTAAAGTTGTCTGTCTTTTAAAGTTTTTCAAACGGTTCATTTTATATCGTTCTTTCTAAAATCATGTTTTAAACTTTTTTAAACAATTCGTTATTTTAAGTCGTTAATTTTTAAAAGTGTTTCTTTTTAAACCATTCCTTTTAGAACCATTTTTGCAATCCTTCATTTTTAGACATTGTATTCAGTTTACTTATAGCCATTAGGGAAAGAGAACTTCAGAAAATGAAAGATTTCAAAAATCAAAGGGATTTCAAAACCATTGATTTTAAACGAACGAGTGGTTTAAAAATGAAGATTAAAAAATTAAGTTTATAAAAAAGAAAAACCTGAAAAAAAAAATAAGTTAACAAGTGCAAGGAACTAAAAAAACACGAATTTAATAAATGAAAGGTTAAAAATAACGAATTTTGAATAAACAAACAGTCAAAGTAATGGAAGATCTGAAAAAGAAATAAACCATTCTAAAAAAGATTGAAAAAAGAACAATATTTTGCAAACTTTTTATTAGAATATTTCTTTTTTTTTCAAATCTTACATTTCTTTTGTTTTTTATACACGTTGTTTTGTAAAATTTAAAAATGAACGACTTAAAAAAGTGAGTAATTTAGAAATGTTTAAAAATAAATGATTTTAAAAAGAATGATATAAAATAAAGTGTTTAAAAAAACTTTCAAAGACAGCCGACTTTAAAAAGAACGCTTTTAAAAAATAAATGGTTTAAAAGTTAAAACGGAACAATTTTAGAAACGATAGATGGTTTAAACAAAATGTAAAATAATAAATTATTTTAAATACGACTTTTATAAAAATAAACGGTTAATGAAAATACATATTTATTTGTATACTTAAAACGTATTTTGTTAAATAATAATCGTGAATATAATAAAACAATAACAAAAAAACTTGAATAATTGCATTAATAATCTCTTAAATATTAAAAAATTTTCAAATTATAAAAACAGCCCCTAAGGTATATAATGACCTAATTACCCTTACACTTAACTGCAAAAAAGTAACAAAGTTAGTATTAAGGGCGAAAATACAACTTCGAAGTCTGATATGTTAAAAGATTCAATTTTTTTTTTTTTTTTGAAATGATTAAATTAGCTAAACCAAAGGGCAAAAATAGTAATTTACTTTTTTTTTAATTTTAAAGTAAAGGATGAAAATATTTAAAAGTATGAAACCATCAACTCTAAGTGTCTTATAAATATCAACCAAACACACCAACTTTCGAAATCAAGAAACACACAACTCTTGAAGATGAAGTTCTCATCTCCTCTCACCATTCTCTTTCTTCTTCTCCTTCTTCAACAAACCCTATTTTCAGCCATGGCAGATAGACAATTCATAGAAAACACATGCAAAGGCACACCTTCTCCCGATTTATGCCTCGAGATTCTATTAGCAAGCCGTGAGAGCGAGAATGCAGATCTAACCGGGTTAGCACTCATCGGAGTTGATGCAGTTCAAGACAGAGGTTTCGAAATCCTACGCCAAGTTGTTGATCTTAAGAACTCTCAGCCGGAGTTGACGCCTGCATTGGATATCTGTGCAAAGGTGTATCATGTGGTGGTTGATTCGGATGTGCCGTCGTCTAGGGAGGCGTTGCGAGACGGCGTGGCTAAGTTTGCTGAGGATGGAATGGCGGATAGCGCGGTGGAAGCGCAGGCGTGTGAGAGGAGTTTTGGTGAGCATGGTCAGTCGTCTCCGATAACGGATTCAAACAGTATTATGAATGATGTTGCTAATGTGGTTAGGGCCATAATTCGTATGCTCTTATAAGTGGGATTATGTATCAGCCTAATACTTATCTATATTAATATGATGATGCTTGTTATTTGATTATGTTGAATTGTTGATGTATTAATCGATAAATTAACTCGTTCTTTTAACTAAAAGTCTAAAACCACATAGTCAACATGTTTATAATACATATAGTTAGGTTCGATTGAGTTCTCGGGTTAAACATGATTTCCTTAAAACATAATATTATTTGTTTATGTCTCTCAGATACAACTGTAAATACAATAGTTGTATTTTTTTTAACTGCGAATTTCTTTAAATTTGTCACTTATGTGACTTCAATCCGTGACCTCCAAACCTTAGGGTGGCGTTTGGTATGAAGGAATAAAAGCTGGAATGGAACGCATCATTCCGACGGAATTAAAAGAAACATGTTTGGTTATCATGTGGTAATGAAATAAAGCATTCCAAAGGAATGTAACTCCTTCTAAATATAACAATTTTCATTCCTTGGTAAGAGGGTGTTTTTTTTTTTCATTTCTTCACGGAATGAAAAGAAATATATTATTATTATTATTATTATTATTATTATTATTATTATTATTATTATTATATATAAAAAATCTATTATTATTTTTTACCATTATTATTATTATTATAGTATTAGTATATTATTATTATTATTGTTATTGAGGTAATTATATTTTTGTCGTTTTTAATACAATTGTGTTGCGTTATTTCTTCTTTTTAGTCTATCAAATTGTAGAAAATAATGATTCATTCTATTCACATTTGAGTAACCAAACATCACAAAGTAATGGAATGATTCATTTCATTCCGTTGTCCATTCCATTACCTCGTCCATTCCATTCCTTTATCCATTCCATTACCCCACACCAAACGGACCCTAGGTGTTGCTACTGGTTTGACCTAGTGACTCTAACTTCTCATAACTCTTTCTTTCCACGCTCATGTTATACTAAACTTGTCGAATGCGTATTTGCTTGGTTATAACTTGGTGTGGTTGGGGTCCGTTTAAGTGTTGGGTTATTTTTAGGACATGAAACTGGGCCACCATACACATTGGGCCGCGAGTGTGTCGGGCCACACTCACATGCACACATGTTAGCTTTTAGGCCATCCCGGCCCACCCATGGGGCCGGCCCGAGTGTTTGATAATTGAGATGTTTAATAATTGTTTGGGTCCACTTATGCAATTAGTCCACTTAAACCTTAGGCCCAGTTCGGTCAAAAGAAAACAACCGCCTCAAATAAAACCTATATCTAATAGTATACGTATCATATGGTTGTTTATCTAACAACTCAAAACATAACCCTACCCTTCTCTCAAGAGTTCGAAAGGCAGTAGCAGACCCCCCCTTCGAAATCCCTTTTCTTTCCTTGGAGCTCCTCTCTTGTACGTGGTCTTATTTATCAACGGGTTAGTCAAGATATCTCGGTTTTACTTATGTGTATACATATATGTGTTGAATTATGTATGCAAATTTTATGATTATGTGTTACGGAATAAATTGATAATATATGATATAATGATTATGTGATGGATCATTGCTTTGTTATTAAACAATTAGTGTGAGTAAAATGTAGATTGTCTGATCGATGTATGTTGGAGGTGTATAAAGTCAACATAAGACAAAGAAACACCATAGTACTAATTAATGAACATAGGGATTTGGATCATATGATTAATGGAGTGTGATGTGAGTGATGTCAGGGATAAGTAATGTTAACAATCTTCTGCGATGTGGAACATAGGGATTCAGCCCATGTGTGGTAATCTTGAACTAAGCAAACAAAGTGGAGATGAGAATAAAAATGGCGGCCCATGTGATCCTAGCAATGTGGTTGGTGACAGTTACTAGCATTATGTGAACTAATTAATTGGAATAATAATGGTCATGTTTGCTTGAATATTAAGGGTGCCTACTGGAGTAATGAATTAGTGATTATAGATTGATGAATCGATGACCTCATGTTATAACATGCTTATAGATGTGTTAAAAACTGTTAATTGGCTATGCACACAATGGGACGAAACCTAGCGGACTATCACGACTCAAAGTGCAGAACTAATCTTAATGTTAAGATATGTTAATAAACTGAATCTGGGCCTGATGGGCTACCCATACGCACGCATATAATGGCAGATGATATGTTTGGGCTGCAAACTTAAGCTTGGGTTGAACATTAGTGTAATGGGCCACAAGTGAGTCCGATAGATTGGCTAGAGTCATAAATTATACACATTGGATGGGACTGATAACTCACGTGATGGATGTAGTGATGCGATATATAAACTTGTGTAAAGATACAATACATGATGATACGGATAATAACTGTGTTGCATAAATTTTAGTTAAAAGTTGCATGTTTGCTGGAAAGGGAATCGAATCACTTGACCTGCATTATGTTGCTATATGAACTGGTGTTGTGATTGGATATAGGACCCAAATACTTGCTACGACTTGAGTAATAATATGTGTTCTGTTTATTTGTAATCTATGTACTGAATGTGATGAACACACATTTTATGTGTATACGAAACTGACTGATTTTGGTAACCACGGTAGGGTTTGGTTGACCAACTGGGAACGGGTAATGTAACGTAACATACCGAGCAAATCCAAGGTGAGTTCACTGCACTTTTCTAAGCATGCGTCCCGGTGGTTTGGGACATCTGGTAAACGTTTCTGAAGGGAATACTGGGTAAACTGTTTAATTGGGATGTTGGTTATTGAACACAGTATAAATCATGTAAGACCCCGTACATCTACCGTGTTGCTGAAGAAGCAACGAGGTATTTAGTTGATAGCGCTATTAGGTTTGGCACCCTCACACCGGGCCGAAAGGACGGGCGTGAACTAATTACCTGGACTTCATGACCAATGCCTAGTTAGAGGCATTGGGGTTGGGCATTCTCATCGTGTACATATAAGACCCCTTACATCTATTCAAGGTTGTTTGATACCTTGACCTCATGACCAATGCCTAAATGGAGGCATTGGGGTTGGGCATTCACATCTAGTCGCCACATACGGTAATCGAGTTAATAACAACATCAAATTAATTCGGTAAACTGCTTTGTATATACATCTGATAAACTAAACTCGGTAACAAAACTTTGAACTCACCAGCGTTGTCTGACACACTTTTTTGCATGCTTGTAGGTCTTTAGATGTCTTGCATTGGAACTTGCCGTTTGGAGTAGCTGGAGTGGTCATGGGTCGACTGGAGGAACTCATGTTATTGATTTCTTGATACTATACATTGGTTATGAAACTGTTTTACTTTGCTTCCGCTGAACACTTTGGTTTTCACTAAACTTGTTGATGGTATTTTTATTAATAATTGAGAACTTTATTTTGAAATATGTATGGGTTCAATGTAATTAGTGGTTCGTTGTTGGTACGTCACACACCTAACAGGGACATTCCCTAGGTGGTATTTTGGGGGTGTGACATGTTGCTATAGGTTTTGCCTCTGTCATTGGGTTGACGGAAGAAACTCATTGGTCTGAGATTTTGTGTCCAGTAGTTGTACTTTTTTTAGAATACGAATTTCTTTGACATTTATGTGCCGATTTGAACCCGTGACCTCTAAACCTAAACCCTGGGTGTACCTAGAGGTTGTGCATTTACCATTGGATTGATGGAATAAACTAATTGGTCCGAGATTTTGTGTCCTTTTCTTTCGTGAAATAGAACTTGATTATGATATATGTTTGATAAACAAACAAAAGAGTTCATTCTCTTGTTTTGCGAAACACTAAGAGGAGAGATTTTAATTTTTATTTGTATAAATGTCTCACTATGTTTTTGAGTTAATAAAGATGAACTACTATGTTCATTTTTGTAGTCATACAAAAAAGCGAAAATGCATAATTTGCCTTCAAGGGGCGGTGTAGTAGTAAGCAATCAATTGACATCTAGTAAAAGTCTCAAGTTTGGTTTTACTTCCACAAGTTTTTTTTTTATCATAATCTTTTAAAGTCACAGCCTAGCACATGTTTAGTATATGTTATGGTTTATCTGATTTCATTGGCTAGTATTGTATTGATTGGTCTCATTCGTTTAATGATAATGCGTTCTTATGGGTACAAAAGAAATCACAAAGGCAAAAGTGGTTGCATTAGTATATATATATATATATTTTTTTTTTTTTTTTTTGCGATCAAAACATTTTATTTAATGACATTAGACATGTTTAGCTTGAACAATCATCTCTCTTATGTTGGGTTTGTGGAGGCCCATTCTTGGGTTTGGCTCGTTTTTAAATAACAACATGAAGACAATGATTTGGGCTTGATTGAGATTGACTAAAGCATGGCAGGGGACGGCCCAAATTCATTTAATTAATCTCGTTAGATGTAGTCTTTATATAATCAGATCTTGTATACGTAATTTTGTGTGCAAATTAAAAGATAAAATCCTAGTTACAGCCCGTGGACGTAAGTTTCACACCGAGGCCGAACCACATAAAATCCCTTATGTTTATCATCATTTACTGCGGTAGATTGTGTTGTGTATGTGTGTGCATGCTCGTATTTTTAGGGTTTGAAGTCCACTTTATGTATCCCTAATATTTTGGTTCTTTATAATTCACTTCTTGCATTTACCTCAAAACAATTCTGCATGAACAATTAATTCTGCTTTACACCATTCGGCTTTGGGTTTTTAACCATCCTACTTTCATCGTTGGAACATCCAAATGTGTATATTGATTAAATAAAAATAATAATTTTGTGTGATCAAAGTAGTGAATTGAATCATGCATTCATGTGAGAGTTCAAAGTGATAAAATTCCTTAATATGAGCAAATGAGATATGTACACGTACAATTTGTTGGGGTAGCTTAAATTTATTCATTTACTAGTCAAAGAAGTCGTTAGAAGCTGTTAGGTCGGTCAGACGTTAGAAGCTATCAGGTCGGTCAGACGGTAAGTATTTAGACTTAGTAAATTATAAGAATTTTTTTTTGAAAATTTTATGCATGTTAAATATCATAAATTTATTAATATTTATAACAAGGGTTAATGGATTTAAACACCCCCAACCATGGGCATTTGGCCGATGACACTCTCAACTTTCACTTTGGCTCAGACCAATCCCAACTTAACACATGGTTGCTGTGTCACCCCGTCGTTAAATAAACACTAACTGGGTTAGTTCTTTTTGCCGACGTGGCCATTTTGTCCAACGTGGCATGGTGACATGGTCTGTTTTTTATGAGGTGATGTGTAATTTTTTGTCCAAATGTGTATTGCTATTTTTTTAATCTGATTCAAATTAAAAAAAAAACAAATACATATTCAGATCGAATTCATCGACGGACTTATGCCGTCGTTTCTCCGGCGAGCCTTTACTTGCCGGAAAACTCTGATTCATATTCAGATCGAACCTACGCTTCTGAACCTTTGATTGGTGAACTTTGACCGTATCCTGAACGTTATCCGAAGAATTACCGAGTTTTGATGTCATCGGAAATCCATCAATAAGTTCGCTGATCAGCGGTAGTGTTCCGCCGCGAAGAACTGTGTCTACAGCAGCTTGACACACGTGCCAGTTCCCCGTCCAGAAAAGTCCGACGGCTCTGGTCATCGGATTCACTGTCCGGGCGGCGGCTTCGAATAACAGGGATTGCAAACACAGCTGCAGATCATCAACAGGTTTCCGATTCCGGTAGTTTGAGCAGAAAAATGGAATAATAAACATGACAGCACAGCAATATACCTCCCCAATAACTAACGCTTGTGTTTTCAGTTTCTGATCAACCTCCTGCCCTACCCAAACAAAGATGCTTGAGTGACAATCAAGAATAAATATATCTTCAGTCATCAAATCACACACTGATACACGCACAAATTTGACTACATAACAATTAACGCATCAATCACAAACCCTAGCATCTAATTAGAGATGAAAATGATGAAATCAGGCACTAGTTTGATTCAATAACACACAAACACACATTGAAACACGCACAAACATCAGATTCAACTAAATTTCAGATTCCGGTAGTTTACATCGACGTTGATTTAACCGTCTCTCCGTCGTTGCGCCGCCGCCGTGTGCGGCGGCTCCCTTTCTTCCGATCTGCAAGATGAAGGTGGAGGTGAAGGGTGGTTGGGGGTGTGTGGGTGTCGGAGGTTTTGTCTCAGGTAACCGAGAAGATGAACGGTGGTGCCATCGGGGGGAGGCGGTGGTGGCTAGGTTGGTTGGTTGTGGCGATGGTGAGATTGGAGCAAACAGGAGATGATGTTGGCGGTGGTGAAATGTGGGGGAAGGACTGAAGGAGCTGATTAAATACACATCATAGGCCATGTCACCATGCCACGTTGGACAAATTGGCCAAGTCAGCACAAAGAACTAACCCTGTTAGTGTTTATTTAATGACGGGGCGACACAACAACCCAAGTGTTAAGTTGGGAGTGGTCTGAGCGAAAGCTAAAGTTGAGAGTGCCATCGGCCAAATGGCCATAGTTGGGGGTGTTTAAATCCATTAACCCTTATAACAAAATACGTAAATATCCAAGTATTTAACTTTCAGTTTCCACACATCTTAACTCATTGCATGATACTCGTTAACAAGAATACAAACTCACAAGTTATTTATTATAAATCTCATTGGTGGCGGATCCAATATTTTTGTCCGGTGAGTTTACAGGTTTAGATGCTCTAATTTCATAAAACCATACATAAAAAATTTCAGGTCGGGTCGGGTAAATGTTTAATTCCATTTCAACAAAATAACATCACTAATTCAAGTTTCAACAAATTAATTAATTATTGAGTTATAAAAGAATGGGTTATTGGATTTTATCACCCTTAAATATTAGCCATTGGCCGCTGCTACCCTCAACTTAACATTTAGTATGTTCTGTCACCAGAGCACTAACTTTTGATGTTGTTACTATACTTTTGGGGATGTCCTAAGATCCCTAGAACCTTCCTAAGATTCTTATGACACCCTAAAAAGTATAGTAACAGGATCAAAAGTTAGTGATCAGTTAACAACGGGGTGACAGAACACACTAATTGTTAAGTTGGGGGTGACGGTCATAAAAGTGATAGTTGTGGGTGCAACGGCCAATAACAAATATTGGGGGTGATAAAATTCAATAACCCTAAAAGAATAGGAGATATAGACAACACCTAGGGCTGCAAATGAACCAAGCGTTCGGCGAATAGTTCGTGAACCGTTTGGTAGGAAGTTCGTTTGTGTTCGTTCGTTCATTAAACAAACAAACACGAATAAGTAATTCTATTCGTTTAGTTAAATAAATGAATATGAACAGAGCCCGCGTTCGTTCATTTATGCTCGTGAACATTGGGTCACGTATTAGTTTGTGTTCGATAGTTGATTAGTGTATTTAGTTTCTATATTTTATTTAAATACTTCAAAATTCTGACAAATAAGTGTGGGTGTATTATATACTTTGTTCAAGAACGTTTGTTTGTGTTCGTTTGTTTCCATTTGTGTTTATGAATATTAGTTTGTGCTCATTTGTGTTAATCAACGTTCGTTTTTGTTCGTTGCCTAAAATTAACAAATAAACACAAACGAATACGAACAAGTTCATTTCCTTTATAAACGAACACGAACATAAAAACTCGTTCGGTAAGTGTTAGTGAACACATATATTTCTTAACAAACGAACACGAATAAGGTCTTGTTCGTGTTCATTCGGTTCGTTTGCAGCCCTGAGCTACCAACAAAATAAGAACTTTAGCTATGAGTTTTAAAAGAAGATTCAACTTGTTTTGAATTATTCCATAAACAACATTAGAAATAGAACGAAGTAATAAACTAGACAATTCAGAGCAAAACTAACTGAATTGTGTGCAAGAAAAAATGTAGACATGAAGTACTTCTTTATTTTAGTTACCAACAAAAGGAACCTGAATTCTCATAATCTATGGAAGATATGAACAAAAAGAAATCATAATTAGCAAAGGGAATATAACAAACTTGCTTGCTAGTTTTCATCTCTCTTAAGTGAATATATACCTCAAGAATTAGAACAACCTTAAGTACAACTGGACTGCCTAACTTGAAGGAACAATCATTGGAGGATTTAGGATATTTGTCCGGTGCGTTCAGTGTTTTTAAATGCTCCAATCTCATAAAACCATATATAAACATTTTCTGGTTGATTTGACGAGTTGGGTAATTATCTAATCCAATCTCAACAAAATAACATCACTAATTTAAGTTTCAATAATTTAACATCCCTAAATGTCTAATTCACGTTCACATAATCATATAATCACATAATCATGTTTTGAATTATTCAGTTTTGAAAAAAATAAGAGATATATAGAAAGCTAGCAAGAAAAAGAACTTTAGCTACATGTTTTAAAGGAACATTCAATTTGTTTTGAATATTCCATCAACAACATTAAAATAATACAAAATAATAAACTAGACGATTCAGAGTAAAATTGAATTCTCACAAGTATATGGAAGATATGAACAAAAAAAAAAACCACCATCAGCAAAAGATATACAGTAGAAACTCTATAAAATAATATATTTGTGATCACCAAAATTTATTAATTAAAAGAGTTATTAATTAATCGATAAATTAATAATTATTAATTTATATATTAATTAATATTTTATTAATTTATAGTAGAATACTTAGTTTACAAACACCTTTCAAGCTTTCACTTAATTATTGTATACAATGCATGTATATCAAATGAACGGCCCAATTTGAAAGAAACCTTCAATCTCCCACCTTATTATGCTTCTTGTGTTCAATGTATCACTTTATGGACATTAAAAATATTTTCTATATAAATACAAGATCAAAATAGGTTAACACAAACAAATCATACACACAACATAGAGGGTTATGAATTAGGGGTTCCAAATCCAGCAAAAATAAATGTATTAGATGCAATGAATCTTGCAATTGCAGCATGGACAATTGAGTCATTTTTCAAGAAACCTTCATAAATCATTCATGTAATATGTTATATATAAGGAATTATTAATTTATATTTTATATGGGGTCTAAAGAAATTATCAAAAATGTATTATCTTATAATTTTATCGAATTATTAATTTAGCACTCTATCCCCGAGTCGGGACCGGCAAAAATATTATTTTAGAGAGTTTATTAAATAATCAAGTATTAATTTATCGAGTTTCTACTGTATAACAAACTTGCTTGCTAGTTTTCATCTCTCTCGTGAATGCTTTAAAAATAGGAATACCTTAACTACAATCGACTACCTTCAACTTGAAGGAACAATTATAAAACCCTACAACGATGGTTAAAAGAAAACTTAAAAGAAGAATGCTTTGTTTTTTTTAACGGTTAACGAATCCTTCAAATGGTTTACTGGCGAAATTCACCACATCAGGATATACTCGCCTTCTGAACTGAGGAAAACCCTCACCTAGGGCCAAAGCTCATGAACATTCACCCGAAGGCACGACAGTGCGGTGAGGTAAGACTCGCTCAGTTCAAGGATCGAACTAGCGATCGCCGCCTACTCGCCTAGTCTCCCATCATCACCAGGCGCCGCAGAAACTAAATGTTGGGGGCAGGAATTGAACCTGAGTCACTTGTAACCCCATGTCTCTCCCTTACCACTCCACCACTAACTCATTCACCTAATCCTAAGATTTGAAAGTCAAGAAACCTAAACCTAACCCATCCTTTAATGACCAAGAATAGAAACCCCCAATGAACTCCAGAAAACAAGTCTTAGAGATACAAACCAATGTCAGAGAATAACAAAAGAATACGGGAGACATTTTGAGACTGTAAATGGTCAAGGTTGAAATTACAAAATGGAAACTAATAAACAATTTCAAACTAATTCACAATTCCATTAGCAATGATGGTAATGGGTCAAATTCGGGCATGTATTGGTAGGGCTGTAAACGAACTGAACGTTCAGCGAACAGTTCGTGAACCGTTCGGCGGGAAGTTCGTTTATGTTCGTTCGTTTAATAAACGAACAAACATGAACAAGAAATTTCATTCGATTAGTTAAATGAACGAACATGAAGAGAGGTCTCGTTCGTTCGATTGTGTTCGTGAATGTTCGGTAAGGTGTTCGTGAACATGTTCGTGAACATTCGTTGATTTGCGTTCGTTTATGTTCGTATGTTTGTGTTTTAATTGAAGATCTTTGTACTTTCTTATATTTTATTTGTACCTTTTATATTATTAAATTTTTAATTATTTTATTACCCTAACAATTAAACTAGGAAACCCACTTTCACCTTGTTTATGCATCATTTCCCTTTCATTTCTCTTTATTTACATTAGCCAATACGATCGACCTCCGTTCCACAATAAGGGTGTCACACCCCAACCGATGGCGGAATCATCGGGGCGCGGCACTGAGCGAAACAGATTGTTCAGAAGTTTCCACAACAACTATCATACAATTCAGTTATATAACACGTCCCATACCGTGTCCCAAATAATAACAAGTTATCATAGAAATCAACTAAACAATATGGGAACTGTTCCCCCGTTTTGTTGATACAAAATAATTGGCAAAAATTTGTAATTTAGGCAGGAATTTGCGGGTTTCACTCCTAATCCCGTCCAAATTACGAAATTTGGCTCGGAGTTCGGATGTAATGATAGAATAGAAGGAAACAACATAAAATAAGCACATAAACTTGGTCTCTTGGTTCCTAACTATAGTCTAGGTTTCTAAGACAGCGATCCGGACTAGATCGTGTCTAACCTAATTCCCTATAGTTATGGCTCTGATACCAATCTGTCACACCCCAACCGATGGCGGAATCATCGGGGCGCGGCACTGAGCGAAACAGATTGTTCAGAAGTTTCCACAACAACTATCATACAATTCAGTTATATAACACGTCCCATACCGTGTCCCAAATAATAACAAGTTATCATAGAAATCAACTAAACAATATGGGAACTGTTCCGACAACTCAAATTCTTAATTATTACAGACCGAAAGTAAATATTGTTTTAAGACTTCTAGACGGCTAACTATAGATCTTACTGACTACAGGTGCCAGTACAAGATCTACAGATAATTATGGCCCTGGAGCAGGTATATGGACACTGTCCTAAGGTCACTGGCTCCTAGAAGCTTATTATTGCCTCGCTTCCCTAGCACGCTAGTAGCTTAAACACCTGTCACATACGTTAAAATAAAAGTCAATACATATAATGTAAAGGTGAGTACACAAGTTTGATATAGCATATAAAGTTCGAAAGTTTACGCATAACCAAGCACGTACACAAGGGCAAACGATGCATGTAAATTATCGACATGGGACCATCGATACCAATGACTTCAAGTTGACTGTCCGAGACAGTTCGCAATACATGATTACCACCGTAATCCATGCAAGTAATTGTCCTTAGCAACCCCCGTGTGAACGGGTGTTGAGTCCAAACTATAGTACTACGTTGCTAAAGCAGGCAGATAGCACTCCACGTGTAAACATAATAAACAGCAATCATTTAGACAAGTAATACATGCAAGTAGGTTAGCGTTCAAATAGTTTGTGTTGCTTGTGAATTTGATAGATTACGTATGTAACACCCAAAAGTGCTGAAAGCAAAAAGGGATCGAGTATACTCACAGTGGTTGATCGTGGATTGAGAGGAGCACTGAGAATAGGTTAGCCTGAATAGTTCGATAACACAACGATGAGTAACGCGGGAAAAGTAAACAATGTACTTGGATCGAGTAGGCCATTCGATCGGACAGCAGTTCGATCGAGTGGGCTGTTCGATTGGTTTGAAAGTCCGTTCGAACATCCATTCGATCGGCCGGCTGGCTCGATCGGCTGGTTCCTTCAAGTGGATTGTTTCTTCCTTTGATGTGAAGGATGTGTTTGTGTATGATGGTTTGTACTACCTTTCAAGTTGGCCGATCGAACAGCTGTTCGATCGGTTAGCCCAACCGATCGGCTAGCACTTCATTGTTTTCAAACATGTCACTCGATCGGCTGGCATGCTCGATCGGGTGACATTCCAATGTTTCGAAAAGTCTAAGTGTTTTGAAGTATAGTATCTCATGATTCGAGCAGTAATGATTACAATCGAGTGACGTAGTCGATCGAACAGTAACTCGTCAATACTACACTTCATGAGTTTGTGGGACTAAGTGCTAGTCGATCGGTTAGCCTAGTCGATCGGCTGGCATAGTCGTTCGGTTGGGCTGTTCGATCGAACAGCCTAGCCGTTCGGCCAGCTTCTCGATTCGGTTAACCTATCTCTTAACACTTGGTTATTCCCGTTAATTGTTGATGTTTTAGAGATATTTTGACTACGAGTTGAACCACAAAGCTGAAATCCCTACTTAGTCTACTGACTCGAGCAGGAATCACCCAAACTCGGTCAGAGACGGTTTGGAACTTAAGTTTAACGTTTAACCCGAAATCGGTATATCTCTCGGTAGAACCCGAATCTTGAACCATGTGTTTGTTTAGATTGATTGGTAAATCGGTTCAAGTCTCGTTTTCACCTTTTTGAGTGTAAAAGAGTTGAAAGATAGATGAAAACCCGTCTTTCAATCCTTTTCCACCGTGAAATGTTAAGATCTTTGGTAGATTTTAGGTTATTTATGTGGAAATCGGTTAGATCTAAGTTATTCATGGTGGAATGATGCCAAACTTAGTGTTCTTGAAGAACACCATGATGACATCACCCAAGAACACCAAGATCTTGGTGATTTCACGGTTGGAATTCAGATTTTGAAAGATAGAAAGATGGAGAATCGATTAATGAACAAAAACGTACAAGGATTAGAACGAAATACTTACCGGTTTGAGAGAAATCTGAGATTTAGTGAGAAGAAGAGGCTGGTCGGTCAGAGCTTTTCCAAAAGTGGAAAGCTTGACAAGGACAGCCCTATTTATAGGCTTCCAAAAGAGGAAAGGGTCAGCTGATCGAACAGCATCCCTGATCGAGCAGCTGCCCGATCGAACAGCCTGTTCGATCGGCTAACCTGTTCGATCAGGTTGCCCTGTTCGATCGGCTAGCCTGTTCGATCAGGTTGCCCTGTTCGATCGGCTAGCCTGTTCGATCAGGTTGCCCTGTTCGATCGGCTTGCCTGGTTTTGAGTGTTTCGCGACGATTTTTGATATTTCGAGTTCGATGAACGATGATAGGATTCCTAATCACATCACTTTTAGTCCCAACTACTATATCTAACATACAAGCATCCTTACACCACGATTTGGATTCGATTTCGATGGAGTTTGATTCACCTTTGAGTCTTGATGGATTTTGATTGATTCACCACACACTTTAACATAAAAGTAAACATGCACAAGTAACACGTAAGGCACACACACACGTATAAAAGCATTAAAATTATCCACACTTGAGTTCGGTGATTGATTTGATTAGCTTGATTATTGATTGACTAGCTTTATTGCATTGTTACTTCCTATCATTCACAGTCGGTCGTTGATTCACAGTTCGATTATCGGTCGATTAGTTTGATTATACAACACTTACTCCAAATAATATGAAAATCAAAATGAAACTAAAATGAAATTAATCTTTATTAATCTTTAATTCCAATAACAGTCAACACTTGACTTTGACTTTGACCTTTGGAAAACACGGGGTGTTACAGTCTCCCCTCCTTTAGGGAATTTCGTCCCGAAATTAGGCCGAGAACCGTACATCGCCGTGTGATTTTACCAATTTGATGCTTCAGATCTATCTGAACAACTGCGGGTACTTGGCCTTCATGTCACTTTCGAGTTCCCAAGTGAACTCCGCGCCTCGTTTGCCTTCCCATCGTACCTTTACAATAGGAATGCGAGAGCGTCTGAGTTGCTTGGTCTGTCGGTCCATGATTTCGACAGGCTTTTCCACGAAGTGTAGCGTCTCATTGACCTGAAGATCGTCGAGTGGTATTATTGCGTCGTGGTCGGCTACGCATTTTCGAAGGTTCGAAATATGGAAAGTCGGGTGGACATTGCTGAGTTCCTCCGGTAATTCGAGTTTGTAGGCAACTTTACCGATCCTTTCCAGAATCTTAAAAGGTCCAACAAATCGAGGCGCAAGTTTCCCTCTTTTGCCGAATCGGACTACTCCCTTCCAAGGTGATACCTTTAGGAGCACGTAGTCGCCAACTGCAAATTCGCGGGGCCTGCGTCGTTTATCGGCGTACATCTTTTGTCTGTCCCGGGCCTTTACCAAGTTTTCCCTTATCTGGTGGATCTTGTCAGTCGTTTCTTGCAGAATCTCGGGCCCAGTCAATTGTGAATGACCGACCTCGTGCCATACAATAGGCGAGCGACATCTCCTACCATACAAGGCTTCGAAAGGTGCCATTTCGATGCTGGAGTGATAGCTATTATTGTACGAAAATTCGACCAACGGTAGGTGTTTGCTCCAACTACCACCAAAATCGATAACACACGCACGGAGCATGTCTTCGATAGTACGAATCGTTCTTTCCGTCTGCCCGTCGGTTTGCGGGTGGAATGCGGTACTCAAATTCAGCGTCGTACCAAGAGCTGCTTGAAAAGTTTCCCACAATCTCGATGTAAACCGAGCATCGCGATCAGAAATGATGTCTCGAGGCGTACCATGATTCTTAATGATCTCGTCGGTGTAGATTTGGGCTAGCTTGGCCACCTTATAGTCTTCTCGTATTGGCAGAAAGTGGGCTGATTTGGTTAGACGGTCGACTATAACCCAAATACTGTCGTGACCTGATGGCGTGGTCGGAAGCTTAGTTATGAAATCCATAGCTATGCTTTCCCACTTCCATACGGGTATCGGCGGTTGTTCGAGTAAGCCTGAAGGTCTTTGGTGTTCAGCCTTGACTCTTGCACAAGTTAAACAGCTACCAACATATAGAGCAATATCCCTTTTCATCCCAGGCCACCAGTACTTGTAGCGAAGGTCCTGGTACATTTTGTCCGCACCGGGATGAATGGAATATCGGGATTTGTGGGCTTCGTTCATGATGATCTTTCGCAAATCTGTCCTCCCCGGAACCCAGATTCGGTCCAGATAATAGAATATCCCGTTGGCTTTGCTCACGAGCTGAGTTCCATCGTGATAGATTCGTTCTTTCTTCAACGTACGCTCGTTAAAGCAAGCGTGTTGTGCTTCGCGGATGAGAGCTTCGAGGTTATACTGAGCCTGGATGTTTCGAACACCTATCACGTAATTCTTTCTGCTGAGGGCGTCTGCAACTACATTCGCCTTGCCTGGGTGATAACGGATCTCACAGTCGTAATCGTTGAGAAGTTCTACCCATCGGCGTTGACGCATATTGAGTTCTCTCTGGTTAAAGATATGTTGTAGGCTCTTGTGATCGGTGAAGATCGTACACTTTGTACCATACAGGTAGTGTCGCCAAATCTTTAAGGCAAAGACAACTGCGCCTAGCTCCAGATCATGGGTTGTATAGTTCTTCTCGTGGATTTTGAGCTGTCGAGATGCGTAAGCTATAACCTTGTCTCGTTGCATGAGAACACAGCCAAGTCCAAGGTTTGAAGCATCACAATAGACAACGAAGTCATCGCTTCCGTCCGGCAGTGTAAGAACTGGTGCATGGCACAGCATGTGTTTGAGGGTTTGGAAAGCAGTCTCCTGCGCGGTTCCCCACACAAAAGGCTTGTCTTTATGAGTAAGGGAGGTAAGCGGTACAACAATCTTTGAGAATCCTTCGATGAATCGCCGGTAGTAACCGGCTAATCCGAGAAAAGAGCGAACTTCTGACGGATTCTTTGGCGTAACCCATCCCTTGACTGCCTCAATCTTTGCAGGATCAACGTGTATACCCCGACTATTCACAATGTGACCCAGAAATTGAACCTCCTCCAACCAGAACTCACACTTGGAGAATTTGGCGTAGAGTTGGTTTCCCTGAAGCAACTCGAGAACCAATCGCAAATGCTGCGCATGTTCGGCCCTCGATCTGGAATAGATCAGGACATCGTCGATAAATACGATGACGAAACGGTCTAAGAACGGTTTACACACGCGATTCATCAAATCCATAAAGACCGCGGGTGCGTTGGTCAAACCAAAAGGCATGACAACAAATTCGTAGTGGCCGTATCGGGTTCGAAAAGCGGTTTTGGGTATGTCTTCCTCTTGAATCCGCAACTGATGGTAGCCTGAACGTAGATCAATCTTGGAGAAACACTGAGCACCTTGTAGTTGGTCAAACAGATCATCGATTCTTGGTAAGGGGTATCGGTTCTTGATGGTCAGCTTGTTCAATTCCCGGTAATCGATGCACATTCGGAACGACCCGTCCTTCTTTTTGACGAAAAGGACTGGTGCGCCCCATGGAGAAGTGCTCGGGCGAATGAAGCCTTTTTCAAGTAACTCTTGGAGTTGGTTTGAGAGTTCTCGCATCTCAGATGGAGCGAGTCGATACGGAGCTTTGGCCACTGGGTTGGCTCCTGGAATAAGGTCGATTCGAAAGTCGATATCACGACTAGGAGGTAATCCAGGAAGATCATCAGGGAACACCTGAGGAAATTCTCGGACAACGGGAACATCCTTGACTTCAACTTTCTTTTTCTTGTCCGTCTCTGCTACAACAATGTTGGCCAAGAAGGCTTGATATTCCTTGCGGAGATATTTGCGAGCTTGAAGACAGGACATGAGCTTGAGATCTTTTGCAGTAGTTTCACCATAAACACATAGAATATCACCACTAGCTAGCACAAAACGAATCATCTTATCAGAACACACAACTTCAGCATGGTTTTCACGAAGAAAGTCCATGCCGACTATGACATCGAAACTTCCGAGCTGCATTGGAATGAGATTAATCGGGAATATATGATTGTTGAGCTCGAGAGTACAATCACGGAGCACAGAATTGACAGCAATGGTTCTTCCGGTAGCGACTTCTACTTCGAAGGGTGACGAAAGATAAGAGCGCTTACGTCTAAGAAGCTTCTCAAATTCAAATGACACAAAGCAGTTATCGGCTCCAGTATCAAACAAACATGATGCATATATACCATTCACGAGGAACGTACCATTGACCACGTTGTTGTCAGCTTGAGCCTGGCGTGCATTGATGTTGAAAGTTCTGGCGTGAGCGGCTTGTTGTTGAGGCTGCTGCTGTTGTTGCTGTGGTTGTTGAGCTTCTTGTTTCACCACCCTGTTCGGGCACCGGTTTGCGAAGTGGTTAGGGTCACCACATGCAAAGCAGGTCCAAACATTGTTTGTCGGGGCCTGTGCAGCTTGATGCGCTTGAGGAGCTTGAGGAGCAGGTAGCAAGGCTTGGTTAACAGCGGCTTGAGCTTGCGTTTGACGAGGACCATAGCGGCAATTCGCAGTGAAATGCCCGTAAACGTTGCAGTGGACACAGAAACGGCAGGCCACACCCACCGGGTGATGATAAGAACATGTAGCACAGAGTGGGTGGGGGCCGGTGTACGCACGCTTAGCCGGCGGCGCATTGATCACTGGCGCAGTGCGCTGTGGTTGTTGCTGTTGTGGCGGTACTGACTGAAGAGGAGCAGCATTGGTTGCGGCGGCGCAATTCTTGTTTTTCTTTCTTCTTCTCGAGGACTTGGAGGCTTGAGCAGTAGGGTTGTCGGTTGATGCGGCAGTAACTTGATGCAACGACTTGGATGGCTTATCCCAGACACCAGCCTTAACTCGCTTGTCGTTAATCTCGGCAGCGAGTAGGTAGGTTTCCTCGATTGACGCGGGTTTGGCGGCGAACACATAATCTGCAATACAATCCGGAAGAGCACGGATGTATTTCTTGATGGTCATCTCGGGAGTCTTGACCTGGTCTGGACAGATAATGCTCAGTTGTTTGAAACGGGCGGTGAGACCAGCGTTGTCGCCCTCCTTCTGCTTGATGGTCCAGAACTCATCCTCCAACTTTTGGCGTTCGTGGGGAGGACAGAACTCGTCCAGCATGATAGCCTTCAGTTCCTCCCACGTCAGCTCGTAGGCAGCGTCGTTCCCGCGCTTATTCCTTTCGGCTGTCCACCAGTCCAATGCCCGCGACTGGAAGACACCGGTAGCATTGAGAGTTCGAAGATGATCCGGGCATCCGCTTTGACGAAGGGTAACTTCCACAGAGTCAAACCAGTGAAATAAGCCTGTAGGGCCCTCTTCACCGGTGAACTCCTTCGGTCCACATGCCTTAAATTGCTTGAAACTGAACGAAGTTTTGCTGGGTTCAGTGAGGGTTCGGGATTCTTCCGACGACTTGCTGGTGTTTTCGTACACCTCACTGACAGCTTTTGCTACAGACCTCGAGATGAGCTTGGCGAGACGTCGGTCTCTCTTTTCCTGACGGGTAAGGTTTTGGCGAATTCTTGCTGATGACGACATGGTCTGCAATAGACATCGCCATAGGGCTCAACACAACGAATTCGAATCTCGCACGTCTTAGTTTACTAAAGCTTAGAATCACGTCGCATCTCACGTCACGTAACACATATAATCACATAAGCACATAATCATAGAGGCACATAAACACAGAAGCAATTAGAGCACATAAGCAATTAAGCAAATAGAGCACTTAATTCCCTAAACACGTACGAAATTTTATCACAGAGGTAGTCAGAAAATAGAAACCTATAACCACAAGTCGAGTGTCGTTCGTTTTGCGTATCGGGTAGCATCACATTGTATCGTCTAACTTAGTCGTATAGCGTAGCATAGCTTACTGGTTTCGTTTAGATCACCTCAACAGGGATTTGAATCGAGATAGAATAGCAACAGAAGTCACGCAGATCGATAAACAAATGAAGTAACCAACGAATCTTAAAACACGTAAACAGGTAACTCATATAAAATCAACAAAGCAACACTCAAAATCGGAAAATGGATTGTCTGCGGCTACTAGACTTCGACTAACCATGGCAATTTAACTATTCACAGTTGACTTGTCGTCGCTTTCGACTCTAGGGGACATGTTTCTGCCTCGATTCTTGGGCATTATGCATGCGCATTCTAGGCCATACTCGTGAGTTCAGGTCGTTGGAGTCCGTCAATTGCCTTGGCGAGATAAAATAAAGTCGGAATAACTGCCAAGGTTAGGGTTTCACCCCTATCTCAGCAATTTCTTCCTTGTTTTAAGAAAATTTAGAGGAAGTTTTCATCAAATTATGGGTTTCAGCCCTGATTTGGTATAACTTTCCCCCGTTTTGTTGATACAAAATAATTGGCAAAAATTTGTAATTTAGGCAGGAATTTGCGGGTTTCACTCCTAATCCCGTCCAAATTACGAAATTTGGCTCGGAGTTCGGATGTAATGATAGAATAGAAGGAAACAACATAAAATAAGCACATAAACTTGGTCTCTTGGTTCCTAACTATAGTCTAGGTTTCTAAGACAGCGATCCGGACTAGATCGTGTCTAACCTAATTCCCTATAGTTATGGCTCTGATACCAATCTGTCACACCCCAACCGATGGCGGAATCATCGGGGCGCGGCACTGAGCGAAACAGATTGTTCAGAAGTTTCCACAACAACTATCATACAATTCAGTTATATAACACGTCCCATACCGTGTCCCAAATAATAACAAGTTATCATAGAAATCAACTAAACAATATGGGAACTGTTCCGACAACTCAAATTCTTAATTATTACAGACCGAAAGTAAATATTGTTTTAAGACTTCTAGACGGCTAACTATAGATCTTACTGACTACAGGTGCCAGTACAAGATCTACAGATAATTATGGCCCTGGAGCAGGTATATGGACACTGTCCTAAGGTCACTGGCTCCTAGAAGCTTATTATTGCCTCGCTTCCCTAGCACGCTAGTAGCTTAAACACCTGTCACATACGTTAAAATAAAAGTCAATACATATAATGTAAAGGTGAGTACACAAGTTTGATATAGCATATAAAGTTCGAAAGTTTACGCATAACCAAGCACGTACACAAGGGCAAACGATGCATGTAAATTATCGACATGGGACCATCGATACCAATGACTTCAAGTTGACTGTCCGAGACAGTTCGCAATACATGATTACCACCGTAATCCATGCAAGTAATTGTCCTTAGCAACCCCCGTGTGAACGGGTGTTGAGTCCAAACTATAGTACTACGTTGCTAAAGCAGGCAGATAGCACTCCACGTGTAAACATAATAAACAGCAATCATTTAGACAAGTAATACATGCAAGTAGGTTAGCGTTCAAATAGTTTGTGTTGCTTGTGAATTTGATAGATTACGTATGTAACACCCAAAAGTGCTGAAAGCAAAAAGGGATCGAGTATACTCACAGTGGTTGATCGTGGATTGAGAGGAGCACTGAGAATAGGTTAGCCTGAATAGTTCGATAACACAACGATGAGTAACGCGGGAAAAGTAAACAATGTACTTGGATCGAGTAGGCCATTCGATCGGACAGCAGTTCGATCGAGTGGGCTGTTCGATTGGTTTGAAAGTCCGTTCGAACATCCATTCGATCGGCCGGCTGGCTCGATCGGCTGGTTCCTTCAAGTGGATTGTTTCTTCCTTTGATGTGAAGGATGTGTTTGTGTATGATGGTTTGTACTACCTTTCAAGTTGGCCGATCGAACAGCTGTTCGATCGGTTAGCCCAACCGATCGGCTAGCACTTCATTGTTTTCAAACATGTCACTCGATCGGCTGGCATGCTCGATCGGGTGACATTCCAATGTTTCGAAAAGTCTAAGTGTTTTGAAGTATAGTATCTCATGATTCGAGCAGTAATGATTACAATCGAGTGACGTAGTCGATCGAACAGTAACTCGTCAATACTACACTTCATGAGTTTGTGGGACTAAGTGCTAGTCGATCGGTTAGCCTAGTCGATCGGCTGGCATAGTCGTTCGGTTGGGCTGTTCGATCGAACAGCCTAGCCGTTCGGCCAGCTTCTCGATTCGGTTAACCTATCTCTTAACACTTGGTTATTCCCGTTAATTGTTGATGTTTTAGAGATATTTTGACTACGAGTTGAACCACAAAGCTGAAATCCCTACTTAGTCTACTGACTCGAGCAGGAATCACCCAAACTCGGTCAGAGACGGTTTGGAACTTAAGTTTAACGTTTAACCCGAAATCGGTATATCTCTCGGTAGAACCCGAATCTTGAACCATGTGTTTGTTTAGATTGATTTGTAAATCGGTTCAAGTCTCGTTTTCACCTTTTTGAGTGTAAAAGAGTTGAAAGATAGATGAAAACCCGTCTTTCAATCCTTTTCCACCGTGAAATGTTAAGATCTTTGGTAGATTTTAGGTTATTTATGTGGAAATCGGTTAGATCTAAGTTATTCATGGTGGAATGATGCCAAACTTAGTGTTCTTGAAGAACACCATGATGACATCACCCAAGAACACCTAGATCTTGGTGATTTCACGGTTGGAATTCAGATTTTGAAAGATAGAAAGATGGAGAATCGATTAATGAACAAAAACGTACAAGGATTAGAACGAAATACTTACCGGTTTGAGAGAAATCTGAGATTTAGTGAGAAGAAGAGGCTGGTCGGTCAGAGCTTTTCCAAAAGTGGAAAGCTTGACAAGGACAGCCCTATTTATAGGCTTCCAAAAGAGGAAAGGGTCAGCTGATCGAACAGCATCCCTGATCGAGCAGCTGCCCGATCGAACAGCCTGTTCGATCGGCTAACCTGTTCGATCAGGTTGCCCTGTTCGATCGGCTAGCCTGTTCGATCAGGTTGCCCTGTTCGATCGGCTAGCCTGTTCGATCAGGTTGCCCTGTTCGATCGGCTTGCCTGGTTTTGAGTGTTTCGCGACGATTTTTGATATTTCGAGTTCGATGAACGATGATAGGATTCCTAATCACATCACTTTTAGTCCCAACTACTATATCTAACATACAAGCATCCTTACACCACGATTTGGATTCGATTTCGATGGAGTTTGATTCACCTTTGAGTCTTGATGGATTTTGATTGATTCACCACACACTTTAACATAAAAGTAAACATGCACAAGTAACACGTAAGGCACACACACACGTGTAAAAGCATTAAAATTATCCACACTTGAGTTCGGTGATTGATTTGATTAGCTTGATTATTGATTGACTAGCTTTATTGCATTGTTACTTCCTATCATTCACAGTCGGTCGTTGATTCACAGTTCGATTATCGGTCGATTAGTTTGATTATACAACACTTACTCCAAATAATATGAAAATCAAAATGAAACTAAAATGAAATTAATCTTTATTAATCTTTAATTCCAATAACAGTCAACACTTGACTTTGACTTTGACCTTTGGAAAACACGGGGTGTTACAAAGGGATTCAAGTTCGAGTGCTACTCTTTGGGCCATCTATCTTTATCCTTCGTCGCGTTCGCCAAATTTATTTGTGTTCGTGAACCGTTCGCGAACACGCTCATTTCCTTAATGAACGAACACGAACATAAGTGTTCATGAACCGTTCGTGAACACATTTATTTCGCATTGTTCGTGTTCGTTCGGTTCGTTTACAGCCCTAGGTATTGGTAATCACATATTCATACTCGGTTGTAAACCGTGTCCAATACTCGTCTCAATACATGTTGAATATTTTCGGGTAATTGCCAATCGGATATCGGGTATACTCCCGGGTATTGGGTATATCCGTTAGTTTTTTCAAAGATACTGATTAGGATATCCAAATACGTACATTTCTTTTTTACCATTAAAATATAAGTCACATAGATGTAAGTTTTATCATAAATAAATAATAACATTATAGCTATTATATAATTTTATTTATATACTTCACAACACACAAAATATAAATAATGTTATCAAATACATAATTCAAAAGAATTATTTTATTTTTCACATAATGAACCTACTAAAAATAAGTCACTAATATATAAGATTTAAGGGAAAATAAATCATAAATAAAAAATTGGGTATATGATCGAGTAATAGTTCGGGTAAAAAGGTAT
Source organism: Helianthus annuus (assembly GCF_002127325.2). Taxonomy (NCBI): domain Eukaryota; kingdom Viridiplantae; phylum Streptophyta; class Magnoliopsida; order Asterales; family Asteraceae; genus Helianthus; species Helianthus annuus. The sequence continues at coordinate 62,316,918 of NC_035445.2, forward strand.
GTGGTTTCAGGACTGGGTTAGGTATTACCTGTAGGAACCCGTTCGTGCAAAATAAATAAAATATTTTATTAACTTGAATTACAGAACAAGAACATAATGAAACTGAAAAAACAATACAATTACAACTGAAATAAATCAAAAACAAGAACAGAAATTACAAACAGAAAAGATGTTCTTGGCTGAGGGTCGTGTTAGACACGGGTCCCTTAAAACAAATTTCGAGTCTCCCAGGAGAACTCGTTTGTTTCCAGGACACAACAGCCTCAACAGTTGTACTGCCGGACTTGACGAAACCTGAAGGTGTACCTTGAAGCAAGACAGAAGAAGAAGATTATTCTGCAGAGAGAAATTCGCATATGTTGGTAAATTTCAAGGTTTTTCTGCAGCAGGGGTCCTCCCTATTTATACTACAGGTCCTAGTCGAAACAGAAAAATAAGTTAAATGTGAGAATTAAATTGCACTAAACATCTTCAATGCACTTTATTCATCATTTAATTCTCAGTCAAAACCGTTTGACTCGCCTGTTTCAAAAGTTGAAATGTAACTGCTCAGTTATTAATGTCTGGAAGCTTTTGCGCGCGCGCAAGACAAACTGGTGCACGTGCCCTTTTGGCTCATGCGCGCGCAGGTCTTGCACACTCATGCGCGCGTGCGCTATTTTGGCTCACTTTCATGCGCGAGCAGGGCCCTAGCGCGCGTGTTGCTTTGGCTCACCATGCATTCGCGTATGCGCTAGACACCAGTGAACCTATACGAGCATGCCACACAGTCGTGCTATATTGGCTCACTTTGGTGCGCTGTGCACGTCACATGCGCGTAGACCAGTCCCTGCTCCATACTGTGCGCACGGCCGCGCTTGTCTGCCACGCTATGCGCCACTGCGCGCAGACTCATCTTGGTCATGCGCCTCGTACCCGCACGTTTGCACGCCACGTTACCAACCTGCTCCTTGCAGCCCATGTGCTTCACCACGTGCACACGGTCAAAAATACAAAGGCAGCTCTCGGCGGATCTGATGTGTGCAAAATGCAACATATAAATTACATCAAATGTGGCATAAAACTAACCTTTTTTTAGTACTAATGTTGGAAAAAGTGTGTTTTTGTCTCCCTTTTGTATTTTCAGGATTAAATGAGCTCAAATGAACAAAAGAAGCAAAAAAAAGCAGCTAAATCTAACACAAATACAAGAAAAGGAATAAACGTGACATGCCCGACCCCCCGACAGCATCTTCCCAAGCAAAAAAAAAAGAGAACAAAAGGCTTAACACGCCCCGTGCTCAATGAGCACGGGGGCGTTCCCAAGTGTCTGCAGAAAGACAAAGTTGTAGAAGCTTCTATCACCCACCACGGGGGCGTTTCCAGCGGACACGGGGCCGTGGTCAACTCTAAGATTCGCAGAATCTAGGCAAATCTTGATAGTACAGATACGCTTCTGCACACGGGGTCGTGCCCAGCGGACACGGGGGCGTGGTCAACTAATGTAGACAAACTGCATTTAATGAAGAAAGAGAAGATGGGTGGACACGGGGCTGTGTCTGGGCTTCTGTGCAGGCTATAAATAGGGGTGCTTGGCTCATTTGCAAACCATCCCTTGGCAAACCACCACTCTCACACTTCACCTACCCACCACCACCATCACAACCCATATCCACCACCATCATCCATCATCCATCATCCATCATCCATCATCCATCATAGAGTGTGTGAGTAGTCTCGGGATCCAAGATTGATCGTTAGAGTTCTTGACAATCAAAGGCCATGTTTGCCTAAGTCTCTTACATCACTTGGTGAAGACAAGTGTTTAGTGTAATACTTTTTATTTTTAATGTTTTCGCACTTTTTATTTGGTTATGTATTAATGACTTTAATAACTAGTTTCTTATGTTGAAGGTGAATCTTCCTTATCATTTGTCTGTGGTATCTTGGCATTATTTTACTGTCTATATAAAATAAAATATTTTCACCATTCATATCTCCACGGTCTATATGGAGATATGTTGGCTTTCTGTTCGGAGGTTAAGGGAATGGTTTGGTAAGAGTCTTGCCTTGTTCAGTGTATAGATCCTGCAAGGACCTGGGTCAACTTTAGTAGGACCTCCTTCAATACCCACTGGTATTGGATGGCGGGGGTCCGAACACCTTGACCCCCTCATATGTAAGCAACTATTAAAGCTTTAACCCAGCTATTTAGGATTGTATCCCTGCTGACTCAAACTACTTAGCCGAGGGTAACGTCACCTTCATAAGAGGGGCCTACCACATTACGCATTAATAACTTAATTAATTTCTTTCAATAATCCAACCCTTTAGGATTGTATTCTTGCTGACTCAAACTACTGGGTTGAGGGTAACATCACCTTCAAAAGAGGGGCCTACTACTATAACTAAGATAATCTCTTAAAAAGTGCAAAAGTGCGGAAATAATCAAAGGTTACACTAAATGCGAGTCGGATCCAAGTGATTCATCTTGTCTATCTGTTTTGATTTTTATTTTTGTTTTCAGCATTTTTAATTTTTTATTTTCTAGTTTAAACCTTTTTCTAAACTTTTGATTTGATTAGACGTTGAGGATAAATCGGTACTAAAAGCTCTTGTGTCCTTGGACGACCTCGGTATCTTGACAACATTATACTACGCTCACGATGGGTGCACTTGCCCATATGTGTGTTTGGTGTTAGTAAAATATCGTGTTTTATAAATTTAAAACTTGACTAACGTGTAAAAAGAGCTAAAAATATACATAAAAACCTACCACCACACGCATATCAAGTTTTTTTGGCGCTGTTGCCGGGGACACAAGGATTTTAAGAAAGTTAGGAATCAACGGCCTAATCATTTTTCTTATTTTTCTATTTTTTTTACGATTTTTTATAAATTTTCAGCTTCTGCAGAGCTCAACACGGGCCGCGCCTGGTCGGACACGGGCCGTGCCCAGCGTTGTTACTGGCAGTTTTTATTTTCCGACTTACAGAGAGTTGAGCAAGGGGCCGAGTCGGTGCAACACGGGGCCGTGTCGAGCTCCTAAATAACAGGGATCCCGAAAAAAATTACTGTATCTCCGACCACGGGCCATGTTCATCTGAGCACGGGGCCGTGGTGAAACTTCTGACCAACGTTCTTTTTGTTTTTATTGCAGGACTTGGAACCCAGGCGCCACACCTGAACTTTCCACGCAGTGTATGAGCTCCAGTTCTAGTAGAGACATAAAAGAACCTTTAGACGAACCCGAACGCTTTCTAAGAAAAAGACTCAAAGCTAAAAACCAAGAGAAAGTTTCGGGGGACCTACTTACAATGGCGGACCAACGTACCCTCATAGATTACCTACGTCCCACCGTAGGTAATCTTGGCGCCGCTATCAATGCACCGAATGTCGAGAACAATAACTTCGAACTTCGGCCGCATTTGATACAAATGCTCAAAAACTCCGCAACTTTCCATGGGCTTGCGGACGAGGATCCCCATCTACATATTACTAACTTATTAGAAATATGTTATACCTTTCGGATTAATAGAGCATCAAATGACGCCATCCGCATTCGAATGTTTCCATTTTCACTAAAAGACCGAGCTAAGGCTTGGCTTAATACCCTCCCAGTTGGCTCGGTAAACACCTGGGATGAACTAGCCCAAAAGTTTCTATATAAGTAATTCCCTCCTGCTAAAACGGCTAAATTAATGACTGAAATTAACACATATTCACAAGAGGACTGGGAATCCTTATATGAAACTTGGGAAAGGTTCAAGGAGCTACTAAGAAAGTGTCCTCATCATGGTCTTGCGGTATGGCAACAAGTATCCACCTTCTATAATGGGTTGTTGCCACACACAAGACAAACACTCGACTCTAGCTCCGGGGGACTTTTAGGTAATCGCCGCCCAAATGAAATTTATAATCAAATTGAGGAAATTGCTCAAACCAATTTTCAATGGCACACTCCTCGAGGAACGAAATCTATTTCCCCGGGCGCCCATAAGGTTGATGAGAGCACCTCCTTGCAAGCCCAAATCGAAGCCCTTTTTCAAAAATCAAAAAGTTAGAAATGGCAAAAACAGCTTCGGTTATGGCTTGCGAGGGGTGTGGTGGGCCACATGAAAATTGGAGTTGTATGAAAGAAATAGATAATCAAACAGAATCGGTAAACTACATTGATAATAGACCTAGGCCGTCGGGTCCTCCAACGGTTACCTACAACCAAGGATGGCGTAACCACCCTAACCTTGGTTGGAGAGAACCTGGCAGTAGTAGTAACCAACAAAGTCTAAACCAACGAACAAACTTTCAACAACCAAGAAACGAGTCACAAAATTTCTCTCAACAACAAGGGGGACGAGAAAGGCTTGAAGATACCATATCTCGCCTCATCTCCGACACCGAAAAGAAAAACTCGGATCGATTTCAACAACTGGAATCGAATTTTAGAAATCAACAAGCTAGTATTCAAAACATTGAAAAACAATTAAATCAACTAGCTCAAAATTTCTCCGAAATACCACAAGGCGTGTTACCAAGTAATACCGAAACCAACCCAAAGGCGCAAGTACATCTCATCACATTGAGAAACCGTACCGTGGGTCCCGAGGAGGCTCCATTACCTCTAACTGAAAAGAGCCGATCTAGCCAAACCACAACTCCACCAACGCACCAACAAGAGACGGCTCCTCCACCAAACCAAGAGCCCACCAAGAATCCTCTGGTTCCGTACCCCGGTCGGTTAATTCGCCAAAAGACCAATGAGCAATTCGCAAAGTTTGAAAATTTGCTAAAACAATTGCATGTTAATGTTCCATTTATCGAAGTCCTAACCCAAATGCCTAAATATTCAAAATTTATGAGGGACTTCCTCACTCACAAAAGGAAAATTTAATCATTGCAATTAGTTAATTTAAGCGAAGAATGCTCCGCCTTACTACTCAACAAACTCCCACAAAAGAAGATTGACCCTGGAAGCTTCACAATTCCTTGTTCAATTGGGGAATCTCCCATTCGCAATGCACTACCCGACCTCGGGGCTAACATCAACCTCATGCCCGCATCAATGTTCAACCGACTCGGCCTAGGGAAAACAAGCCCTACAAAAATGACCATAAACTCGCCAATAGGTCCATCAAATATCCACAAGGTGTCGCTGAAAATCTATTGGTTAAAGTCGGCGAATTTGTCTTCCCAGCCGACTTTGTCATACTAGATATGGAGGAAGATACCGAAGTACCACTCATCTTAGGAAGGCCATTCCTAGCTACGACCCACACAGTGGTAGACATGAATAGTGGAACACTAACATTGAGGATTGGGGACAAGGAAATGAAGTCCGGAGTTGGAAAGAGAGTAGAGGACGATGACCCGGTCACTTACATGAAGGTCATAGACTCAAGTTTGGAGGATGCTCTCCGACGGTGCAGCATGGGATGCAAAACATCCCACTTAGGTAACATATGACCAGGCTTTGGGTCTAGCCAAGGACCCTTATAAACGTGGCGCACCACGGAGGCATTCCGCGGAACTATCCTTAGTTTAGTTTAGATTATTTTTTATGTTTTCTAGTTTAGTTTTAATTTTCAGGAATAAAACACACTCGGGATGATGAAGGATACCAAGGGAAACTTGAACCGGCACCCCATGCATAAAAACAGGGCCTCCCGCAAAATTTTCTTCATTACAGCAAGTTCAGCACAGGCCGTGTCCAGCCAACACGGCCCCGTGTTGAACCATCTGCAGAAGATCGCCCAGTTCAGGTAACTGGACACGGGGCGTGTTCACTGAACACGCCCCCGTGCCCAGGCTTCTGTTTCTTTTTACTTTTTTCTGTTACTGGCAACCTGAACTCGGGGCCGTGCCCGGACACCATGGGCCCATGTCCAGATGCCTAGTAGCATTAAAATTTGTTTTCTAAACACACTTTTACACATTCAATCAACTTAAAAACTTATTTTTGGGACACATTGAGAACAATGTGTAATTTAAGTGTGGGGAGGATGCTAAAACCTTGAATCTTGCAAGTCCTAATTACAAGCCTTACACAAAACTCTATTGGAACCGCTAAACACCCCGAATTTTTTTCAAAAAAAAATCATTTTTTACTTGTCTTGGTTTAATTTGGGAATTTCAAATTCTAAAAATGTTATATTTTTACAAATTTACAACCGATAGCGTCGTGATAAAAAGAACCACCATAAGAAAATTATGAAACGGCATGACAAATCTAGTTAAAATTTGATTATATATACTTGATCACATAAAAACTCATTCCCACAAAAAGTGAGTTTTGAGCCTTTATTGAGCATATAAATATACATCTTTAAACTAAATGCTCATTTTTCGTTTCTTGTGTGAATAGCCGCTTGGTTCTTACGACTCTAGAACTTGCCATGACGATACATTCTCGGTCCTTACCAACTTAAACCCAAGTTAGTAAATGATGGAGGCATTAGGACTAACCCTTTTTATTTCAACACCATTATTTTTCTTATTTTTTACCACCTACCCAAAATCCCCCTAGTTAACCCCTTTGAGCCTAAACCTTTTCATTTCTTAACCCAAAACAAACACCGTTTTACCCACCAAAACCCTTTTTCATTTTAAAACCCTTTATTTTAGTAACAAAGCTCAGTTTTCTTATGACTTCCTTATAAAAAAAATGATGGTAATGAAGCCAAAAGAAATAAACAAACAAGGTCATCAAAAAGAACTTTGTTTGAAGAAATGCTTCATTAAAATAAAAAGTCATAAAAATAAAAAGTCTTATAAAAACCGACGCTTTTTACGCCTTTCGCCATTTTTTACTAACCACTAACCAAAACACCTACCTTTAACCCAAGCCTAACCCTACCCTCAAAAATCCTCTTGATATTTACAAAGATGTATAGTTAAAAAGTAGGAGGATTGATTGCTTGACAAGCTTATGGTAGAAGTAAGTTCCATGCCACTCTCGAGTGTTTCACAAAAATACATTTTCGGCCGAGTGTTGAGTGATCCCCCGTGAGTATGTGAACTTGTATATAAATGGAATTTTAAAAAGGCATGTTATGCCCTAAAAAGTAATTTATCTTATGTAATGTTTTAAATAAATCATGACGAATAGGATTGTAAATAAAATAAAAGTAAAACCTAATAAAGAATCTTGAAAATCCAGATACTCTATGACAAGCCCAAAACATTCTCTTCTACCCATTCCATTTGGGAGTGTTAGCCACATTATAAAGAGTTTTGCTTGAGGACAAGCAAAGATTCAAGTGTGTGGGTATTTGATGTGTGCAAAATGCAACATATAAATTACATCAAATGTGTCATAAAACTAACCCTTTTTTAGTACTAATGTTGGAAAAAGTGTGTTTTTGTCTTCCTTTTGTATTTGATTAAATGAGCTCAAATAAACAAAAGAAGCAAAAAGACAGCTAAATCTAACACAAATACACGAAAAGGAATAAACGTGGCATCCCCGACCCCCCGACAGCATCTTCCCAAGCAAAAAAAAAAAGAGAACAGAAGGCTGAACACGCCCCGTGCTCAATGAGCACGGGGCGTGCCCAAGTGTCTGCAGAAAAGACAAAGTTGTAGAAGCTTCTATCACCCACCACAGGGGCGTTTCCAGCGGACACAGGGCCGTGGTCAACTCTAAGATTCGCAGAATCTAGGCAAATCTGGATAGTACAGATACGCTTCTGCACACGGGGTCGTGCCCAGCGGACACGAGGGCGTGGTCAACTAATGTAGACAAACTGCATTTAATGAAGAAAGAGAAGATGGGTGGACACGTGGTCGTGCCCAATGGACACGGGGCCGTGTCCGGGCTTCTGTGCAGGCTATAAATAGGGGTGCTTGGCTCATTTGCAAACCATCCCTTGGCAAACCACCACTCTCACACTTCACCTACCCACCACCACCATCACAACCCACATCCACCACCATCATCCATCATCCATCATAGAGTGTGTGAGTAGTCTCGGGATCCAAGATTGATCGTAAGAGTTCTTGACAATCAAAGGCCGTGTTTGCCTAAGTCTCTTACATCACTTGGTGAAGACAAGTGTTTAGTGTAATACTTTTTATTTTTAATCTTTTCGCACTTTTTATTTGGTTATGTATTAATGACTTTAATAACTAGTTTCTTATGTTGAAGGTGAATCTTCCTTATCATTTGTCTGTGGTGTCTTGCCATTATTTTACTGTCTATATAAAATAAAAGATTTTCACCATTCATATCTCCACGGTCTATATGGAGATATGTTGGCTACCTGGTCGGGGGTTAAGGGAATGGTTTGGTAAGAGTCTTGCCTTGTTCAGTGTATAGATCCTGCAAGGACCTGGGTCAACTTTAGTAGGACCTCCTTCAATACCCACTGGTATTGGATGGCGGGGGTCCGAACTCCTTGACCCCCTCATATGTAAGCTACTATTAAAGCTTTAACCCGGCTATTTAGGATTGTATCCCTGCTGACTCAAACTACTTAGCCGAGGGTAATGTCACCTTCAAAAGAGGGGCCTACCACATTACGCATTAATAACTTAATTAATTATCTTTCAATAATCCAACCCTTTAGGATTGTATCCTTGCTGACTCAAACTACTGGGTTGAGGGTAACGTCACCTTCAAAAGAGGGGCCTACTACTATAACTAAGATAATCTCTTAAAAAGTGCAAAAGTGCGAAAATGATCAAAGGTTACACTAAATGCGAGTCGGATCCAAGTGATTCATCTTGTCTATCTGTTTTTATTTTATTTTATTTTTAGCATTTTTAGTTTTTTATTTTCTAGATTAAACCTTTTTCTAAACTTTTGATTTGATTAGACGTTGAGGATAAACCGGTCCTAAAAGCTCTTATGTCCTTGGACGACCTCGGTATCTTGCCAACACTATACTACGCTCACGATGGGTGCACTTGCCCATATGTGTGTTTGGTGTTAGTAAAATATCGTGTTTTATAAATTTAAAACTTGACTACCGTGTAAAAAGGGCTAAAAATATACATAAAAACCTATACCACCACACGCACATCAGGATCTATCCTCCTATGTGGGAAAAGGTGCCACTTTCCCAATTTTCCAGCATTCAATGTTTCAAACAAGAAACTTTGAGCATCGATATCTCATTCATCTTAGCTCCGGGTTGGACGTGGTTTAGTTCGTTGTGAAGCTCTTCCAACATAGAACACAAGCCCACAAATAAATATATAAAAAACCCCAAGTTTTCTTATATTTATTTCTAGTCCAAAATTGGGAAAATGCATTTCCTATATTTGTGAAAAATGCTATTTTCACAAATTTCCAACAATCCCCCACATGAATAGAAATCTATCTATCAAGTTTCAACGATACACATTCAGCAGTTGAGTATTGCAAGATAGGTAGGTGTAACCTTTGAACCTTCTTTTGTGAAGCATACTTAGCCTCCAGGGTCTTGTAGACGCGGTGTCTTTGAACAATCCCCCATTTATGTAGGCGAAAATATACATTCACACAATACTCTCCCTGGTTTAGTCAAGTCCTCATGGTTGTGTCCGTTTATGGTCATGGAACATTTTCCTGGTTCTTCGAGAGCTCTAGGATTTACGCCTCCCCACGAATCCATTCGAAGCGACCCCACTTCTCTCTAACATAGGTGATTCCTCTGAATCATTAAAAGCATCATGGTTAATTTGGATTTTCTCAAAATCCTTAACCTCATCATGTTTAACCTTTCCTTCATGTCACTGATTGGAATGGACTAGGAAGTGTATAACTCCCTTTATTAATTTTTTTGGGGCAACCCCCACAGTGACTCCATTTGGATTTATAATTAAGTTGTCCTGTTGAACCTAGATCTTGGGATCTCCAGTCAACTAGGTTAGGTTTCCCTCATATTCCCTTCGTCTATGGGCTTTAGTCTCATTTCTCTTGACGACTTATAAACTAAATCTCTGCTTAAGCCTTTTGTTAACGGGTCTGCAATGTTCTCCTTTGACCTAACATAGTCAACTGAGATAACATTCGTTGAGATTAGTTATCATACAATGTTGTGTCTATGCCGAATGTGCCTTGATCTGTCATTGTACATTGAGCTTTGAGCTCTAACAATCGTCGATTGATTGTCACAATGTACGCAGATAGCGGACAAAAGCTATGGCCATCTTGGAATATATTCCACAAATTGACGTAGCCACTCTGCCTCTTCCCCGCTTTTATCCAAAGCGACAAACTCAGATTCCATCGTGGATCTAGATATAACAGTTTTCTTGGAAGACTTCCAAGCTATAGCCGCCCCTGCAAGTGTAAACACATAACCACTTGTGGATCTGTTTTAGATATAACGATGTGCACTACATTGATGCGCATATCCTATGAAAATGCAATCAACAGTTTTGGGTCCTATCCTAAGAGCCTTAGGAGGTGGTACAATCACCTTTTCTAGGCACCCCCACACTTTCAAGTATTTGTATGAAGGCTTTCTTCCTCTCCATAATAACTCATATGGAGCTTTGTCCCTATTTTCTAAAGGTATCTTATTCAAAAGATAGTTTACTGAGAGAATGGCGCCGATATGTTGTCATGATAAATTTAAAAACACGTAACATCTTCATTCAAATACATGCGATGAATCATGGATTTCTGATATGTTGGAAGCCCAACGCAGGGGAGAAAATGTCATGATAAATTTACTTATTACCCCAAAGAAAAGAAACACTAAGCACACATCCAATTAAAACTGACCCGAAATAAAGGCCCATAATACCGCCACTCCATCACAATCCAACCATCCTACTTCAACCCCAAATTGCCGAAGGTATATGTAGCCGGCCCCGAACTCACACACACTAAGCATCACTATCCAATAACACCATGCATTATATATAATTTGATTTCTATTGTTAATATTTAGATCCGCTTTTGAAATTTGTGTTTTTGAAAAATGAAGTATGTTATTTTTTGGCAAAAGAAGAGGAAAAAATATACAATAACTAAAATGCAATAATATAAAAGTAGATTGTTATATGTATAAAACGTATAATATATATATATCTAACACTTCAAACACATAATATTAAAGTGTTAAGTATGACGGCCACACAGCTAAAAAACGCCCACCAGTTAATTTTAGCGCTTTCTATATATTCAGTACAGTGGGCTCTCTCACTCGACACACCATAAAAATCGACCACAAGCCATTTAGGCTCGTCAAGCTTTGTATATTAAGCATGGGCTTGGGCTCGAGCTCACTTACTAAGGCATTGCCTTGCCTATTCTGATGCTTCCAACAACACGTGTTTTCTATAAACCCAAACATAGTGAATCGAGTAACTACCAACATGAGGGCGGCATAATGATTAGATTAATCAAGGCATTCTGGGGCTTCAATTTTATGCTTGATTGCTTTCCTAATGGCTTATTAGTTTTTAGTTAAAAAAACACAAAAAAGCGACTAAATCAGACTCGAACATATGACCTCATACTTAATAAACACGGACATTTACCAGTGCACCATCTTCACATTTGTTTATAAGGTTCCCTCACAAAATTTTATAGGATTCCTCCAGAATTTCTTAAATAAGTTAACACTATAAAGTATGAACCGAACGGGTTCCCAGGAACCCCCGAGCTGGGTGTAGATCCGCCCCTGACGGTGTCAAATTCATTGACTGGTGTCATTAGTCCACTCCTGAGTCCTGATTATCTATTATCATAACTATTATATACCCAAATGTATGGCACTAATAATCAGCCATAGAATGTTCAATTCACCAAGAGTTGGCTTCATCACACTACTACACTCCATAGATCATCGTGCAAAATGGAGCCTTTTCTTCCTGTATATAATCAAAATCATATAATTTAACATAAGATTTCCACCTAATCTACTAGAAAAATATTTGTACAATTCATCAACACTCGAGTATCATCCTCTCAAGCGCATTTTCATGCCATTTTCCGACGGGATTCCGGCCAAAAATGGTTTGAACAAGTCTAAAACAATTATACCAACCATAAACAAGCCTAGAATCAACCTAAACTAGCCCTAAGGAAGCATAAAACATGTCTAAACCCCTAAAAATTGTATTTTTGTATTATACGCCTCGCCTAAAAAAGCCCTTGCTTGTTAAGCACCTTGCACTGAGGCCAAGGCTCACTCTTTCACCCAACAGTAAGATAAGGTTTTTTATTTCAACAAACATCATTCTAACTACTTTATCACTTATTCCCAATTTCTACTATGAACTTTATCATCTCACATAAGTACAGAAGCTTAACAATTGATCCGTCTTTAATCATGAACAAAGATTTTACTTGACATTTCAACAAACAGGTGGTGTGCATTATTGAATCAAGCAAATAAATGAACTAATATCATTCCAGCCCTAAAATCTCAAATAATAAACAAGATTCAAACCATAATTAATCACCTAGATTTCATATAAGATTAAATTATTTTATGTAGACTTACCTTCAAATCCGTATAACTTCAGGAAACAAAAAAGAAATAAGAACATAAGTTCCTGGATGGCGATAGAAGAAGAAGTCAATAACGTAAGTTCCTCAAAAGGATCGTAAGCCCTGTTATTTTACGATTCGGGTAAAACGCGCATATAGTTTCGGGTAATTAGGTCGGGTTTCACCTATTCTCATACTCATTCTATACTCATGAATTTTTATATCAATCTTGTACCAATCTCATACCCAATAGCCTTGGGTTTTTTTGTCATCAATCAAAATCAAACTTGATCAATACTGCTCATGAATATATGGATGACCCATTGCATTCTATATTTAGTTTTTATAGTTAAAATATATAATTCTTAATATTAAAATTTGTTATGAACTAGAGAGAAATATAGGGAGAAAATTGATCCAATCTCATTATTCATCTACATATACATAGTATATATATACTAGTACAATAGAATCCCTAAAATCCTAAAGCCCATAAACATTAGGTTGGGCCATAAAATGGTTGCATTCATAACACTCCCCCTCAGACATTTTATATTATACACTATCAACATTATACATTGGAAGATATTGGCTCGATTCTTCGGGACCGATATTAACTGACACTTCAGGATCAGTTATACTGCCTCATTAAAACCTTGCTAAGAAAACCCAGTGGGAAAAAAATTAGTCAAGGAAAAAGAGTACAGTGTGTATATTACTCCCCCTCAATTTTGCATTTATATCTTGATGATGTGGTATCCAATCATTTTTTACCAAGTGCTTAACTTGATATTGATGTAGTCTTCTTTGAATTGAGTGGTGCAGTTTGCATCGTCTTCATACGGTATAACTTGGACTTCCCTTGATCATCTCTAATCTACATTCTCCTTGAGTATGTTGAAATCTTCTACCTTCATAAATAAAATTGTATCTGCATAACGGGACTTCGGATTCTTCTTAAGGATCAATCGGTGTTTCGAGTTATGTAGAAATATCAACCTATCAATTAATGCGCTTTATAATTATGACTCGTTAAAAGTCTTGCTAGGAAAACCCAGTGGGACAAAACCGTAGCTAAGGAAAAAGAGTATAGCGCATTATACATTATTAACAACATGCTTCAGAATGATGTTAAGTCGGCACTTCGGGACCTACAAGATAAAGATAAACTGATGCTACTGGATCAGTTATGTTGCTTCGTTAAAAACCTTATTAGGAAAAACCCAAATGGGAAAAACCTAGTGAAGGGAAAAATAGTGCAACATGTTTGCAAGATACATCAATGTTTCGATCACAATTAAATAAGGTACTTCTAGACCAATTATTTATCCATCCTCTTCTTAGGGATGATAAAAATCATTTCCATATTTCAAGCAATCCGACAACCATTAGCGTACTCGTAATTGAATTTTATCTATATAACCTCTTCTGGATGTAGTCTGATTGATAAGAAAAAGTTGTACATATATATACTCGAACTGCGGGTCGAGAACTACACAGTGTAAAGGTCCTTCAAAATTTTCCCTCTTTAGTTTGACAGTTCCTCATGATGATGTTTACATCATCACTGTAAAATGCAATGAAATCGAACATTAAGAGTGAAATCTTAACAAGTAGATATGAGCGCCTCATTTCAAAATCAGCTAAGTTAACTGTATCACGTAGGACCAATGTTCCCTTTAAGATTTATATAACACATATGGGGTTATTGTTTAATAATGCTTTGGGCATTTTAATCCTTTGGGGATTTTCATGCAGATGTCATTTACAATTGTCTCGTACATGTATATGGTGACGACATCCATAAGTTTTATCTGAAGTCAATTATGAGATTACGAGGTCGCTTAAACATCTAAAGATTATCGCATCCACTACAGGGGTATACGTTTCCTCATAATCAACTACTGGGATTTGGGAAAAATCTTTATGTTAAAAGTCGTACCTTTCATCACAAAATCTCATTCTTTACGTTTCTTTTTATTTAAAGACACCCATTTATAACCTACTGGTTTGACGTCTAAAGGTGTTCGAACGACAGGTTCGAAAACGTTTTGTTTGTTGAGCGAATTTAATTCAACCATTAAGTCGTTGAGCCGTTTTGGCTATTTCTGTGTGTGCACACTTACACAGTTTCATGTTTGTAACCCTTTTCATCGATTACATTTATTTCTATAGCATATGCAAATATATCATTTCACGCGTGTTTCATTACGGTTCCATATTCTACTATTTTGTACACAAGTCATTGAGATCTCATACTTGTTTGATAACTGAGTTTCTTCCGGAACTCCTTTATCCTCTTCTGTGGCTTCGTTAATATCTTCCAGTATTTCGTTAATCTCTTTAAGGATTTTATCAGCAACCTCTTCTGGGATTACACCAACTGCGTTGCCTTACTCTTTTACTATTTGTGGGATTTATATATTGGAATCGAGTTTACTTCCCACTTTTTATTTTCTAATATGGTAATCATTTTGTGATTACTTAAATTCGAATAGGTGAGTTAAGTGCTGGTATATGTGACCTTGTCACTCTGTTTGTGTTTGTGAATGCATCTCGTATTTTATTTGCGATTATCTGCAAATTCATGCTCCTCTGGACTACAGATTTATATTGACCACTTCAGGGGTCTAAATTCAATAATGATGATGCATTTTCTTGTGTTGCCAGTCTTTCATTTTCTTGTCTCCCCCTAAGACAGGGAATACTGTGTACACATCCCATTTCACATGTTATGGTGGTGCTATTGGTACATAGGCTTCACAACCTAGTATAAAGAATGGAAACTTGGTTCGCTTCAGGAGACAAGTTATAATGGGGAGTATTTGTGATAAGCAGTTGGTTTTGAATTGATTTTATAGTCATTACTAGACGAATTCTGTCTCGACTAAGCATGCCACTCACTATACTTCACATTGTGCCGAACAATGGTCCCTACAACTGTGTTGTCAAAGAGCAACATTAAACTATGTCAAAGACCAACGTTCCATAGTGTTGGGCGTATGCTATATATGGGTAGTTGATAACTCACATGTAACCATGTAGAATGTCCCCACATAAAAGGGATTGTTTGTATGAGTTTGTTTTTTGGAAGGGCATAAAAATGTATTTGCCAAAAAAAAAAAAATAACTACACATATGATAAGGCATTTTGGGAGCAATGCTTTTAGATTATTTAGAGGTGCTAGTTAGCACTTTTGATTGTTTATCATACCACGATGTTATCTGGATGACCTTTTTTAGCCATACCGTATGGTGAACGTTTATTTTTAACTTCTGGTTACTCACCATATTTGATTTTATGGGATGTATTTATTTATTTTGCAATATACTTTAGGTAATATAATATGGTCTTCTAGTCGTATTGTCATATGCAATTTGGAGATATTCAATATCATTTTTCCTTTGTCACCATTTCAGTGTAATGACTATTTATCCGAACATAGTTAAGACTTGGTAACTGTCCTCAGGATATACTAGAACATGAGGCATTATTGATTATAAAGTTTGATATCTACGGGTAAGATGTTGATGCTCTTCTAGAGCATTTGATATGCAACTAACATGTGAATTAGTATTAATAGTTTATGTGCTCGGACAATGAATAAAAATGTTTCTTATCTTTGGTGATAGAGTTAGTAGTTTTGTTGTACACTTATGTTTTATAACCCTTTAGTAGACCAAGTTATTATAAGTTTGTAGGATATTTTGTTTGTCATTTTCAGACTTCCCCTCAAAGATTGATTCATGTTATGTCGGTTTGAACCATTAACGTCAGGTTTTGATCATGATCGTGCATGTATATGGCCTCTACAGGGGCCACAACCTCATCATCTCATCCATCCACACCTTGAAAAAGTAGCCACATTTGCTTCAAGAAACGGGCTTGCACTGATTGGACGATTCGAACGTCAAATAGAAGCTTGTTATTTTGTTATGCGATTTAAAAAACATGATATGACTTTCGAGTATTATGAGAAAAAAAAATTCTCAATATTGTTTCGAGAGAGCATGTGATTTGTGAGATGTAATTTCAATTCTGCTGTAATCTAAGAGTTGTACTCGTAAATCATTTTAAAAAAAATTTACAATTGCAAATAGATAAAACTTATGTCGACCTTTTGGAGGACAACCAACTTCTGGTGGTCATGCATATCTTTGAGGTTCTCAATGGAAAGAGATTATCTTTCTAGATATTTATAATGCTTGTTATAGAGAAAGATCCTGGCTTTAACTCTTGCTTGTATAGAAGTTTCATTCCCGCCATGGATTGTTATGATTGACATTTCTTCCCATTTTGTGGTTGTCTGTCTCTCAAATATTTTGAATACTTATAATCATTGGTAGATTGACCACATCACGTCATTTGGGATTCAAATAAATGATTACACTAATAAACATCTTTATATGTAGAAGTGTATGGGCATAAGAGTTGCGGGCTCAATTTATGTACTATTGTCACATATGATATGCAAGAGTTTTGTACATTTTATGTTTAATAACGTATACTAAAATGCTTAACAACATCTCAATCTACCTTTAATTCTATTATTTTATTATATTAAAATAAAGATAAATCTCATACATGGGTAACTAGTCATCAAACAACTACATCTATGGCCCATACAATTTATATCCTAAAACTAACTTCAAGAAAGTCAGTGTTTATGAATTGGATCTGGTCATCACAAATATAAAACTTTCGAGGTACATATCCTATTTTAATAAAACGCAACTTAATCATACAGATAATCTTTTAAAAAATAACTTTATATGGCATCATGCATAGGCTATAGATGTATTATAAATGAATGGTTGTATAACTAGCCAACACAATATCCAAAACCCAGCTTTAAAACAAATTATTAGCTTACATGAGATTTCTCTAACATAGCCTATGTTATCTTTAAAAATAGAGGGTTAGAAAACTCTTGAAAGAAAAGGGATGTTTAATAAAAGAAATTTGAAATTTAATATATAATTAAATTATAAGAGGTTAATAAATGATAGTATTAATTTATGGTTATGCCATGTTAATTAATTATTAATTATTAACGATATAAAAACAAAGAGATGTATGTAACTCTCACCTTTGTTGACTTGACTTTTTATTAATGATAGTATTAATTGATAAATGAATACCTTTGTCATGATCGTAACCACCAGTCCTATTTTGCCGTTCGTAACCGGTTTTCTCCGGCGGAAGCCATGGGAACCGATTTATTGTTAATGATGATGCCAACCGTGATTTCCGTGAAATCATTAAGGTATGTGTGTTTAATATAACTATCTAAACGATGATTGTTTTTTATTATTATTCAAAACAAATCCGATATAATTTATGAATAAACCAACTCATTATGGACAATTATTCTATTCAACGCTAAGATAATTTTTTTTATGATAAGGTGCTATTAATTTGCTAAGCATATTCTTAAAACTTGTAACAGAACACAGAAATCGTAGTTATATCTTATCATTATATCTACCTTACACACACCATTAAGAACATTTTAAAAGAAATAATAACTGATGGAACATTTAATAATTAAGAACGTTTTAAAAGAAATAATAACTGATGGAGCATTTGATAATTAATTTCACAATAAAGTAAAATATATCATGCAAGACTAGGTCAAAGTTATATCCTGGAAAAAAGAATTTCCTGGTAACGTCACCAACGGTTTTGCCAACGAATTCATCGAAACCGGCTCGTTCCAAAATCCTTTCCAATATCCTTTTTTTAATCATACCACTATAGTTTTACGTGTATGTTCAACCTCTAAAAAAAATTCATGTGCGGATTTCATAGATTTGATTTCTGGATATCTTAGATTTGTATTCTATGATTCTATCTTCTTGACTTTTAGTTTCTAATTTGCATACTTTTCATGGCCGGAAACCAAAAATTAAGTCGCAGAACTATAACGGTAAATTTATATCATGTATATCCATATATGTAGTATATACATATTACGCATTTAATCACGGAAAAAGGTTCGAATTGTTACCTCAATTGATGGATACAGCCGACCTCTGCTTGTTGGGTAAAGGCAAAATCAAAAGGAAAATGCAACACATGATCTAGTTTTTCAATAACATGCATGGTAATTTTCTGAATATCCCTTGATATCTTCATCTTACTCGTACCAATAGATGGATACAGAGGTTGACATGTTTGAATAGATATGTTATCGAAAACATAACAAATTAGAAGGGAGTGGAGAGTCTTTACAAAAGAATTAATGGAAATGGTTAGAGCTTCGTGCTGATAACGTGTTATGAACAAGAGAGAAATATAGGGAGAAAATTGATTCAATCTCATTATTCATCTACATATACATAGTATATATATACTAGTACAATAGATTCCCTAAAAGCCTAAAGCCCATAAACATTAGGTTGGGCCATAAAATGGTTGCATTCATAACAAAATTAACCTTATAGTTATATTTTCTAAAACGTTTATCTTATTCCCACACCTTTAAATCATATTTTCACAACCCTCTTCACTCTATCTCTCTATGTATATATAGAAAGAGACAGAGAGTAGGGATGTGTAAATATTAACACCCTTTCTAAAAAAGGCTAGTTAGGAAGACTAAAAAACCAAAAATTTCTTTAAAGTTGTATCAAACCCAAGACCTAAGACAAACAAAGATCCGGGTAATTGACCACTAAATCAATGTAAGGTAATATCTATTCACTTGAAGTAATGGTATCACTAGGCCCCCTTATGCATATAGTAGTTTCGCCCTTGATCACTGCATACATTTAGATGTGCTAATGCAACCCTTTTACAATCATAGTTGCATTTATTTTTTTAACAATGCAACCTTTTAAAACAAGAGTTGCATTTAAATTTTTGTAATGCAACCTTTCAAGAAAAAGGATGCAAATTAAATATAATTTTTCAACTTTTTATCAAAAAAGGTTGCATTAGAATATCTAATGCAACCTTTATGTTCAACAAAGTTGCATTAGAGTCAAATGCAACTTATTTAAAAAAGGTTGCTTCTAAATAGTTGCATTAGAGTCAAATACTAATCTCGCCTTGTATTTATCAATACTTCCGTTAGCTTTCATCTTCCTTTTGAATATCAAACGATATCCAAGTGGTTTACAACCGGGTGGAAGGTCTACTAACTCCAAAGTATGATTTTGCAATATAAAATCAATTTCATTCTTAATTGCTTCTTGCCATTGAGGTCCTTCTGTGGAGGTAACCGCCTCGCAGTAGGTATTGGGCTTACCCTCAACCATATAGCTCATGAAGTCTGGACCAAAGGATTTTTCAACCCTTTTTCGTTTACTTCGTCTAAGCTCACCCTCCTTAACCTCGGGTCGTTCATGTCTTTCATCTAACCATGTAGATGAACTTGGACCTGCTTCATCAACCGTTGTTGATGAAGTTGCATGTGTTTGTCTTAGCATAGAAAACACATTTTCAAAATATGAGACAATGTTAGGATTTGCCTCCATGATAGTGTATTTGTGTACATCGGGATTCTTGGACTCATGTACAAGAAAACGATATGCACTACTTTGATGCGCATATCCTATGTAAATGCAATCAACAGTTTTAGGTCCTATCCTAAGAGCCTTAGGAGGTGGTACAATCACCTTTGCTAGGCACCCCCATACTTTCAAGTATTTATACGAAGGCTTTCTTCCTCTCCATAACTCATATGGAGTTTCGTCCCTATTTTTTAAAGGTATCTTGTCCAAAAGATAGTTTGCTGAGAGAATGGTGCCCCCCCCACATTTCTCGGTTCACTCCTGAACTGATCAACATGGCGTTCATCATCTCTTTCAATGTGCAGTTCTTTCGTTCCGCCACGCCATTTGATTGTGGAGAATAAGGAGGTGTACACTCATGTATAATGCCACTTTTTGCGTATAAATCCGTAAAAAGTGCAACATATTCACCTCCTCGATCGCTTCTAACAGCTTTTATGTTCTTTTAAGTTGATTCTCAACTTCGTTTTTGTACAAGATAAATTTTTCTATTGCTCCGTCTTTATCTTAAGTAAATACACATAGCAATATTTAGTACAATCATTTATAAACGTGATAAAGTACTTATTTCCTCCACGTGTGGGAACCGCTTTTAAATCGTACACATCGGTATGAATTAAATCAAGGGGCTCGATTTGTAGGATCGTCGTGCGACCTTGACGAGTCGATCAGAAGAGTTTTTGCTCAATACGAAAGGCGGAAACAGACGTATCGAGTTTATTCAGCTAGATATTCACTTTAAAAGTCTTTTTTATTGATATAACAAAGATTTACAACGAGTAGACACTTCGGCAGCAGTTCAGCACTGAAACCGGAAAGTTACAAATGACTTGGCACAACACATATATATAGGCAACCCTATTCCGCACGAAATGCTCCAAGCGAAATGACCAGCTCATTTCGTACGAAATGGCTTTCATACACATATTTGACATTTTTCTCGTATAATGTGCCCTGATCTATCTATTCTAATACAAGACTCGATACAAGACGAAGTCGACAGAAATATGCACTAACAGACTCCCCCTTGGATGTTGACGAAGTCTTCAATGTCGAGTCTTCAATCTTCAGTCTTTATCAGTCTTCTTGTTCTCTCCCTAAGTATCTGACAATGTAAAGCATCCTCAATCTCTCTCTTTTTTCTCTATCAACTAATCTCCCCCTTGGAAGTTGCTCTATCTTCTTCACAGTCTTTAAATCTGAATCTCAAGCTTTCCAATTCTCTTGATCAGATCTCTTGATTCCTTAAGTTCATCAGTAAACCACAGATCCATGATCAGAACTTGGCTCTAGACAACTTCAGACTCCCATTTGCTTGCAGACTCCTCCTTAAGTTGTACTTGGGATCGTAGTCTAGCTTTCACAGGTTCAGAATCGAGACCTGGCTCTCTCAAATCACAGACTCTTCAGGAATCGAAACCTAGCTCTTACTCATACCTACACAAACTCTACCTCACAATAAATTTCACAAATTTATAATTTGACAAATTTATATACTACTTGCAGATATCAATTAATCAAGAAATGATTTTACAATGTTAATCTCTAATGAACCAGTTGTAGGAAATAACATTTTTCTTTTCAAACAATTTTTCATCTCAAACAAACTCTCCCAAACCTTTTGTTCATCATGTTTAGCACTTGGAATTTTGAAAATCAGCTTTTCAACATCAGTTGTTGAAAATAAGATGAAATAAAATCTTTTTGTCTTTTCACAATTTTAAGCTAAAACACACTAAAATCATTTTGGATTTTTGATTTTAACAGAAAGCAGTAAAGAAATATATACAGACAATATTTTTGAGAGTTTGTGTAAGAGGATCATATTATGAGACAAATCACTAACACCGTTAAGCTTTTAACATTTTAAGTTCTAAACGATTCACCTAGATTGTCAGTATACTAGTCCACTTAAATTTTTTACACAAAGTTCAACTGTTTCGAGATACGATTTAGTATTTTAACGCACTTAAACTTATTCGTGTGTACCACCTCAGAATATACTCCCGTATCCAGACTCCTATATTCAGTCTTACAGGTGAATGTACACTAATGATATCTGTAAACGGGTAATTCGAGACCATGAGAGCTCAGGTTAGAACTTTCATTCAGACAAAGAGATGATGGCTCGTCTTTAGGTGTGTCCTGTTTGGGGATCTTTTCTTCAACAACACATTGCTATTGCTTCCGCAAAATCAGAAGTCCAGGTATAATACCCCAGATATCATCACGCACAAAGACCTAGTATGTCAAAAATAGAAAGCCTTTCAAACAAGATTTCGGGGGTTACCCATATATCCGAGAGATGTTCCCCACGGAATAAGTAAGCATATGATATTTATGTTTATATCTCGAAAACAATCTACTGAATGTGTAAAAACCTACTGGCACATCCGCAGTGAGATCGTTTATCACTTTTGACTTTCCAATTCTTTGGCGTGTTGTGATAGTCCACTGATGTACTATACTTTTGACTTTCCAATTCTTTAGCGTGTTGTGATAGTCCACTGATGTACTATCATTTCCTCTATTGTACTATCATTTCCTCTATTTCACAACAAAACTCATTTTCATTTTATCATGTTTTTGGCTTTTTCAAATATTCTAATGATTTTGGATTTTTCAAATATTCTAATGTTTTTGGATTTTCTGAAATTTCTTACTCCCCCTAAAATTCAAAACCATTTAAAGAAAATTTGACAAACTGATTTGAATTGCTTCAATTTGCCATCCACTTGGCATAAACAATCAAAACTCCCCCTGTTAACAAACTATTTTCCCATTATGATTTCAAAACACTTAAGTTTGTTTTAATCAAAATGGTTTTTCCGGAAAATTAGTTTTGTTTGCCATTTCACAAACATGGGGTTTTAATTCATCACACGGTTTTCAACCACTTGTAGGTTTATCACAAAAACAATTTCAAATAATCATATCACTTGTAAGATAGTTAAATCAAGTACAACTTAATGTCCTTGATTAACCACTTGTAAGTCTTTGACAGTGATATTTCGACTTATAATAGTGAATTTTTCAAGAAAGTGCCGATTCCTACTCCCCAATTACCAACCTGGGAGTTCCGGCAAGTCAGGATTTTACATATGAAAAACAGACATCCAAGCCTGACCAAACTTGGATGTGACCTCTTCAGTTTCACTAGGGGTGTAAGTTGCCTTCTTTGTTTCAAAAAAATCTTTTACCCCTTTCACCTTTCCATCGATCATCTTTCCAAAAATCTTTTTCACATTTCCATTAAACGCTTTCTAGACATCAAATTCTTTCTTTTCAGAATAGAATTGATTCGATATCTCCACTTTGCCAACTTTTTGTTTAAAATTTTTAGCCCGTAATGGTGGAAAGTTCTCATCATCCATTGGCGGAACTGATTTTTTATCTTTTAAATCAACTTGTGGCTCCTCTGACTTTGTGGAATCAGATTCATCGCCAGATTTCTCATCGGATTTCTTAACAACCCACATTTAGTTGTCAAGATTTCCCCTTCGTTTGTAAAATCATTTTAAACATTCACCAACTTCATATGTTGAATTTTTAAACACTTTGAATTTTTCAGTTGGTGGTTCAGTTTTATCAACAACTTTCTCTTTGAGTTTAGAAACAACTTCTTGTTTTGTGTATGTAGCTTTTAGACAGTTCCAGGCAATGTGACCAACTTCATTGCATCTTTAACAGGTTCTTGTCTCCTTGCTCTGATAAACTCCATTCTTAATTCCTGCTTGCCTTTTTGCAAGGAATTCTTTGTTCGATTGCTTCCAGAATGAGCTTTCTTCTCTTCTTCAGAACTTGATCCTGAAACAAATATTGTTTTTGTTTTAGAAATTTTCTCATTTTTATGATTTTCGGGTGGAATAAAACCCAATCCCTTCTTTTTGAAATTACTGTTATGGTTTGGTTTCTTTTGAAAACCAGAACCAGAACTATAACCCTTTTTCTTGTTCAATCTTTGTTGAACTCTTGAAGTGTATTTTTTTGGTTTTTCAGTAGGATTTACATCTTTTATTTCAGAAATATTAATTTCTGTTAATTTGAAAACCTTTTTAATCTTTTCAATTTGAACACTTCTTATAGGAAATTCCTCATCAGAATATAATTTGTCTGAATCATTCAAAGTATATGCCACTTTGATTGGTTCGTCATTCAAATTAGATTTTGATAACAGAAATTCTTTATTGTAATCCCGTTTGACTGACGACTTTGGATTGTCAACTAATGATGAACTCGAACTTCCTGACTCAGACTTTGACTCTGACTCCTCATCTTTATCCAACACCTGATCGACCATTTTCTTTATTAACTCAGACTCATGATCAGTGTCAGACGATGTGAATATGATATCAATGTTATCTGGTAAATCATCAGTTGATTCTGACTTTAACTTTATATTGACAACCTTATTGACCTGTTCCTCATTTGGTTTTCTGGGAGAATAACCTTCCCAAATAGGAGGCAGACACTTATTATAATTTGCACTTTGTTTCTTACCAGTATCCTTCTTTTCAAGCTTCTCATCTTGAAACGCTTCAAAACCTGCAACAGTTGGATAAATTCGGTCAATCAAATAATCAGAACTAGAATAACTTTGCCGCAATCATCTGATTCTTTCATTTTTGATTTTTTCAGTCTCCAACTCTTGCTTCAGCTTCGCACACTCTTCAATATAGTGATTGATAGCTTTCTGCTTTGACATCATCACCGCATTCATCATGACCAATGCATCTTCTGTTTCTGAATTTGTCTTTTGCAGACTATTCACCGTTATGTTCAACACATCATATGACTCTTTCACATAGTTTAAGTTAAACAACAATTTCTCCTTCATCTTGTCAAGCTCATTTAACTTCTCATCTTTCTCTTCACATTGCTTGCAATATTCCAAACACTTTAGACATGGTTTGATGACCTCCACAACTTTTTCAACTTCAACTATTTTCTCAGCAACTGTAACTCCTTCATTCTGTTCAACCTTCTCTTCCTGAGCATCATTTTTGCATTTTGCCTTTTTCTGATCCTTAGCTGCTCGTTTCTCTTTCGGCTTCTCCAGTCTATCTGCAAAATAAAATTTAAAACTCTCAGGAGACAATTGTGATTTTCCAATGTTTATATGCATTTCATCTTCATCATCACTGTTATCAGCTGATGATTGATCAAAGACTGTTGTCTTTTCTTGGCTTTCTTCAGATGACACCGATTCTTCATCTTGTCTTTTCTCAATATTAGCAAACATTCCCATCCATTCCTTCATCAAATCTGGTTCTTGAATAATCTGTGCAATGAAAGCTCCTAACTTTGAATTAGGTGGAACATATTTGTCCCAACTAAAACCTTCTGCCACTTTCTCATCATCTTGATCGATTATCCCATAATAAGCTTTCTTATTTGACTATTCGATCGCCTTCTTCTTTCCATCTTCAATAACATTTGACGATGATGGTTGTTGAGCAACTTGTTGATATATAGCTTTCCGATAATAATCATTGTTCCCGAATGGATTCTTAGCTCCACTTGCTTCCCGATTGGTACATTCCCTCTTGAAATGTCCTTTTTCCCTGCATCGAAAACAAGTAACTTTAGATTTATCAAAACCTAAAGTAGAAACATTAGCATCTCGGAAATCATCTCTTCCTGTAATTATCTTAAATTTCTCAGCTCTCCTCAGCACACTAGCTAAACACCACTTTATATCCATCAGCTCCATTTCTTCTGCATCAATCTGATTATAATCCTCTTTTGTCAGCATAGGATTCCCGATCCTTCCTGCAACCAAACCCTCATAAGATTCTAACACTGTAGCCAGTAAAGCCATATGACTCTTAGCAACTTCTTCAGAGAAATTTTGACCGTTCTGAAGTTGCAACGCAATGTTGCATTGTATCACATAACCATTTCCGTTGTTTGAGCCCTGAGATTGATAGCTTGATGTTGAAACATTCGGACTAACATTTGAATATGGAGAAAAACCACTGCTACTGTTCGGGCTGATTAACTGATCCAGATGAATTTTCTGCGCTGAAAGCAGTTTGGACTTTTGGACTTGCTTCAACATTCTGAACACCTCCTTTGAAGTACATCTTTACATCTTGTTGACCACTAGGATTATTCATTCTCGCAATCTTTTGTTGTTAAAGATCTTGTCCTTTAATCTTTTCAATAAACTGGGAAATTGTCAACTTATCATATTCTCCAGTGTTCTTTAAGATCATCAGATAGGTACCCATTCCTTCTGAGGTAAAGCATCAGCTAATTTGTCAACCCATTCTTCACGATCTTTGTTGATATCTAACGGTGACATTGATCGGACTAAATGACAGTATCTTTCAATAAGCATCTTTGTTGTTTCACTTGGTAAACTTGTAAACAAGTCAAATTCTTTCTTTAACAAAGATTTCTTGCTCCTGATCATCTTCTCACTTCCCTCAAACTTAACTCGAAGTGCTTCCTAAATTGAACATGAAGTGTTATCATGTTGAAGTAAAACAAAGATGTCTTCTTTCACAGCTTGTTGTAACAGACTAATCATCATCTTTTCTGCTTTGTACATATCTCGTTCTTTGTCTAACAACTCTGAAATCGTTTTGTTAACACCCAAATCTGTACGAGGCTTAACATACTTCTTCTCAATACACTCCCAAGATCTTAAATGATTAGCTTGAACCCAATTTTCAAATCTATCTTTCCAACCATAGTATTCTTCAATACCCATTAGCTTCCGGGGTTTTTGTAAAGTCCCTGTTTCATTTTCCATGTTCATACTTTGTGCAATAGTAACAGGAGTACTCGGGGAAGTAGCAAATGCGTTGTAAAATTCCTCTTCCATGTTTCGATTCTCAAAAATTTCACAAACTGGATTTCAAACGAAATAACACACCTCAAGCAGAATGAACAAACAAATTGATTCAAACGAAATGACCACTTTCATGCGAAATAGATGATTTCGTATGAAATAGAGTGATTTCGTACGAAATGAAACAACAATAATGATTCCGTGCGAAAAGAACCCACAGTAGTGATTTCGTGCGAAATGAACGTGTAATTTCGTGCGAAATAGATGAATCTGAGTGATTTCGTGCGAAATCAAATGTTCATTTCATGCGAAAAGTTGTTGATGTCATCATCTCGGCCATGATTTTGTCAAATTGATCAGGTTTTAAGTTGATTTTAGGTCCAATTCTTTCAAGGCTTTGTTAAAACAGTATTTCGTTTATAATGTGAGAAAATCAAGCCATTTCAACCGAGAAATCTTGTTAATTTTGAAAAAGAAGGTGTAGAAGTCAGAAATTTGATGAAATCAAGCTGAATTCTGTAAGAACTCTTCCTCCTGAGCTCTGATACCACTTGTAGGATCGTCGTGCGACCTTGACGAGTCGATTAGAAGAGTTTTTGCTCAATACGAAAGGCGGAAACAGACATATCGAGTTGATTCGGCTAGATATTCACTTTAAAAGTCTTTTTGATTGATATAACAAAGATTTACAGCGAGTAGACACTTCGGCAGCAGTTCGGCACTGAAACCGGAAAGTTACAAATGACTTGGCACAACACATATATATAGGCAACCCTATTCCGCACGAAATGCTCCAAGCGAAATGACCAGCTCATTTCGTACGAAATGACTATGTCATTTCGTGCGAAATGCCCTACACGTCATTTCGTGCGAAATGGCTTTCATACACATATTTGACATTTTTCTCGTATAACGTGCCCTGATCTATCTATTCTAATACAAGACTCGATACAAGACGAAGTCGATAGACATATGCACTAACACGGTTATTCGTTCAACCGATTTAAACGATGATCTCGTAAGTTTAGATTCTACACATGACTCGCATTTATAATCGGACTTGATATGGAATGTTGGTATCATATTTAATTTAATTAAACTTCGTAATGAATTAAAATTTACATGTCCTAGTCTACCATGCCAAACATTAGAAGACTCAATCATGTAGGTAGAAGATGAAGTTTCATTCATAGTTTTGTTGTTTTTCACAACCATTACACTCATTTTAAACATACCATTAAGGGCATAGCCCTTTCCAATAAACACTCCGCATTTAGATAAAACAAAGTTGTCCGATTCAAACACTAGAAGAAAACCAAACTTGTTGAGCATCCATCCCGAAACGAGATTCTTCCGTATCTTTGAGACATAAAGAACATTGGTCAAAGTGAGCTCCTTGCCGGAAGTCATCTTCAAAATGACAGTGCCTTCACCCTTGATGCTGGCGGTAGCTTTATTCCCCATATAAAGCTTTTCTTCACCCGTAGCTTCCTTGAATGTTGAGAAAAGAGCCTTATCTCCACAAACATGGCGGGTTGCACCCTTGTCAACGAACCATCCTTTTGGGTTTTCACCCATGACGTTGACTTCTTCAATCATAACCGCTTCTTCGGTTTTTATTGCGACTAGCGGCATGCCATCCTCATCAACCATATGCGCACGCTCACGCTTTGGTTTCTTGCATTGGTTAGCACCGTGCCCCGTCTCATTACAATTGTAACAAGTACCTTGGAAAGGCGTGGACTTCTTTTTCACAGCCCCATTTTTCGGTCCAAGGTTGTTAACCTTTTCTTTCCCTTTGTTGTTGTTCTTCCCACCTTTGCCCTTATTTCCTTTCGAGGATTCCCCAAATTCCACCATGTTTGCTTTCGCCAAAGCTTGCAAAATGGTGCCTTTTGGGCCACCTTGTTGTCCTGGCATAATGACTCACTTTGTAAAGCAATTTGATAAAAAGTTTTGCAAAGCAATTTGATAAAAAGAGAGAATGACTCACTTTGTAACTTTAGGGTTTAACAACAGGCCTCCTGGTATAACCTTGGGTATAACTCCTGAGATTTTTTTAATAAAATATACAATGCACTCATATTAAGTATAATAATGCAATTCAACATTATCAATAACTCACGAGATCAGAACCCCAACTTAGTTTACAAAGTATAGCCTTTATCAGGCAACACTTTGGCATCAGTTGTTGGGTTAAAGATTACTCGGACAGGGTATCGAATCAGTGATCAGGGGTTAAAATACTTAAAACGCGGCAGAGCTTTGTAGTATTAGGGGGTGAATTATTAAAGAAAAATATATAAACAGAGACAGAGAACGAGAGGAAGAAAAGAAGCTGAGCAAATTTTTCTTTAAAGGCTTGTCCCTATTTATAGTAAAAGTCTCAACTTGGAGGCCACGAAAGAATCAAATTCTTTCTTATCTTCGGCAAATACACGTAGACAGCATTCATAAATGTAAAGTTTTAAATTTTATTATTATTTTATTATTATAATTAATTCAGCTGCTTCACTCATTTATCGCTTATAACTTCTAAAATATGACGTTTTATAAAATGATGAATATGTCATTAGAACGAGAATATTTTTATCTATATTTTGACCTAAGTTTCATTAAAAACGGAGTAAGGTTAAATTTTTATTATTATATTTTTTAAACGGTTCCTATGTTCGTTTAGATACCTCATATTTCTAACAGTCAACTTACCCGTAATCTATCCATTTAATAATATAAGTTTTTATTTATTTTAAATTTTATAAATAAAATTTTTTGGAAATGTTACATCTTCCCCATCTTGTTTTAAATCTCGTCCTCGAGATTAACTGAAATGTGGAAGAATACTTTTAGTTTGTCATTGTTCCTAAGTATATTCTGGTCGTTGCTTTGAATTCCAATTTACTTTGACTAGAACTATTCTCTATGCTTTGAGATTCTTATCTTTGATTTGTATGGTCTTTCAATGGACTTAAATTCTTCATTTACTTCTATATTTTGAAGAGGTACAACTAAACATTTATCGGCTAGGTATTTCCTTCAATTATATACATGAAATATATCATGTATTCCTTTCATTTCTTCTGGTAACTTTAGCTGATAAGCTACTTATCCAATTTATTTAATGATTCTGAATGGTAAATCTTAGTAGAATTATAGGTGAAGAAAGTCTTTGTAAGTGCATCTAGTCGTGGTTACTCTTATCTTTTCAAGAGTTCTTAATGAAGGTAAAATTACTCTCATTAGCGTAAGTTTTTAGATGTTTTGTGTCTTAGCACAACTTTTAGTTACAGGTTTCCAAATGCGTCAATAATCTAAGGTAACGCAAGGGGAATTCTTATACTTTCGATGGCGTCCCAACTTAAAGGGTTCCCGTCGTTCATCTTGTCGCACAAGTTATGAGATGGATGATCAAACGAAATAGTGTTCAATATTGGAATTATAGACGTATACAAGAGATTCTTGATAAATAAATCTAAAATTATATATTATTGACACACCTATTCGTGATTTATCCCTAATTCTCAATCATTATGGCATTTGGATTTCCTTATAGATATACATATCTATATAATCATATATTTCACATATTGTAATATACACACTATTCATAAGGTCAATGTATTTAACAGATTCATATTTCCAAAAACAGGTCAGACATCAGGTCATGGTACTATTTAGGGAATTCCATTAACATAATATATACCCCATCTTACCCGGTCTTGCCGGATAGGTACCGCCATCTTACCCGGATAAGCTGGAGAGTCTTCCACACCATACCCAGTCTTGCCTGAGAGATAATTATCATTGTATTTCCCATAAATAGATTTTCTCAAATCATGATTTTAAAAGTACATTATTTATTATGGTTTGCATCAAGAAACAAGGAAATTAGTATTCTCATAATGGATCATATTCGAGAACCGAATAGTACTAATAAACAAGAAATAACAGTGGCTAGGTGTTATTGCTTATTGATCATACTTGCAATGTTCTAGTCATCATCCTCACGGCATACCAACAACCATCACACTTTATCTACGCAAGTAATTAGTTTATCTCGAAGCTTTATACTGAAGCATTTTTCTTAGGTTCAAGTCTAAATACTATCCTAGGTGTTACCAGTAAATATAAATATCTTAACTCTTTTGTTTAAGCATAGATATTATTATGGTTGTGGAGTTTGACAAAAATATCATTGTTTTCATTGACTCAATAGTTAGGTTCGATGTGATGAGTATGCTTACAGCTAACTCTATTTACGTTTATATAACATTAGATTCCGTCACAAAGAATGTTTTATTGAGATAAATGGTATTTTTAAAACATAACACGTTTCATGACTTATTTTTATAATGACTTCATGTTTTCATATGAATTACCAGTGATATTTTATCTTATGTTTATCTTACAGAAGATATTTGATTATTATATTGTGTATACCATCAAGAAATTTTATTATGTATATGCATATATGTGTATATTTATTAATTAGAAATATAAAATTTCAAATCTCTAGTTAATATTAAAACTTACGTAATATATGTATATAGGGGAAGGTTCATTGGGGAACACTAAAAAAGAGGGAACAGCGGGGAACCAACTCAAACGAACTCCGATTGGACTCATTCCAGCGGCGTTGGAACTGGCTCGTCAAACCCTAACTAAGATCTCTTAACCCTAAACCCTAAATCCTAACTCCTAAACTCTAAACCCTAAAGCTAAAAAATAAGGCTAAAATCGAAGGTAAACCGTAAAATCTAAACTATAAACCCTAAAAGCTAAACCCTAAAGGCTAAACCTAAAGCTAATCCCTAAAGCTAAACCCTAAACCCTAAAGCTAAATCCTAAGGCTAAACCCTAAAAGCCAAACCCTAATATATTTAGGGTTTAGGGGTTATGATTTAGGGTTAAGTGATCCTAGTTAGGGTTCGACGAGCCCGTTCCAACGCCGCTGGAATGAGTCCAATCGGAGTTCGTTTGAGTCGGTTCCCCACTTTTTTAGTGTTCCCCAATGAACCTTACACTATATATATATATATATATATATATATATATATATATATATATATATATATATATATATATATATATATAATGCTAAATCATTTTGTAATATCTTTAATTTATAAAAATCCAATTATATAACCGATGGTACCAATTATCAAAGGGTTATTCGATTTTATCACCCCCAACTATCGGCCTTTGGCCGTTGTCACCCGCAACTAACACTTTGACACCCGGCACCCCCAACTTAACTTTTTGTTTGCAATGGCACCACCTAGTTAAATCTGCACTAACTTGGTTAGTTTTTTTGCTTACGTGGCTTGTTTTTTATCAGGTGTCATGACGAGATGGCAAATTATATATAAGAATATGTGTATGTATAATGTACAGGCAATAAAAATATCCCAATTTCAATATATAAAATCAAATCATCGTATCATCTTCATCTCAACACTTATCAAAGCCTCATCTTCATCTTCGTCACCGGCGATGATCTCTCCTGCGACCTCCGACGATGATCTTCCGACGACCTCCAAAGCCTCAACTCCTCCGTTTCAACTCCGACGATGATCTTCATCTCCGACGATGATCTCTCAGCTTCAACTCCTCCGCCACCACCGGTTCCTACACCCCCGCTCAACAACTCAACACCATCACTCACAACTCACCAAATCCTAAAAACCTTAACTTCCATTTTCATCATTTTTCAGTGAAATTGATTCCTGTTACTCAAGGCGGAAGTGACGTTGAACACCACGGCGGCTGTGGCAGAGTCTACGGCGGTGAATGGTGATAAGGGATGTGACGTTTCTTGGCCATTCAAGACCCGTGTTCGAGCATGTGGGTTTCAAGATAGAATTTCGAGACAGAAGTGGGTTTTGATGAGGGCGGTGGTGGTGGGTTTTGAAGAGGAAAGAGGGTGGCGGTGGTGGTGGATTTTGAAGATCTTGATTTGAAGATGATATATCATTTGTATGTTGGGTTTTGTAGATGATTTGGGATGAAAGATGATATAGAATCTGTATGTTGGATTTTGTTGAATGATATAGAAATTAGATTTAGGATAAGATTTAGGTTTTGTTTTTTTATTTGTTCTTGTTTGCAGATGATTAGATTTAGCTTCTTGAATTCGCAGATGAAATTTGATGATGATGTTTGAATATGTTCTTGATTTTTTCTGGGTTTAATGATGTTTGAACATAGGCCCAGATCTTCAAAATAATGAAATTAGAATTTAGGATTTGTTGTTGTTTTTTTTTAAATATTATAAAGAAGGAGATGAGGTTTAGATACACATCAGCGCCACGTAATCTGTGCCACGTTGGACAAAAAACTAACCAAGTTAGTGCAGATTTAACTGGGTGGTGGCATTGCAAATAAAAAGTCAAGTTGGGGGTATCGGGTATCAAAGTGTTAGTTGCGGGTGGCAACGGCCAAAGGCCGATAGTTGGAGGTGATAAAATCCAATAACCCATTATCAAACTTATTCCCATTACTTCATTTACCCTTTTATAATAATAACAATAGTAATAGTATATTGAAATAAACTTCTGTTAAATTTATTGAATATAATATTTTGGAATTAAAGGATGAATAAAAGTTCAAAGAAATAAATTAGTCAAAATATAAACTTTCTGGACTTATGGGAACAACTTCATTTTTAACTAGTGGGTTGAACCATATTGATTTAAAATATTAAAATTTAACTCCTAATTTATTGTATATAATATTATTTATTCAAAGAAGTATTATAGTAGATAATACAAAGTTTGATGTTTCTAAAATTGATTCTAAATATATTAGGTAATTAAATAATATACATGTAGTGTGAGGTTCATTGGGGAACACTAAAAAAGTGGGGAACAGTGGGGAACCGACTCAAACGAACTCTGATTGGACTCATTCCAGCGGCGTTGGAACCGCTCGTCGAACCCTAACTAGGATCTCTTAAACCTAAACCCTAAATCATAACCCCTAAACCCTAAATATATTAGGGTTTGGTTTTTAGGGTTTAGCTTTAGGGTTTAGCCTTAGGGTTTAGCTTCAGGGTTTAGCTTTAGGGTTTAGGGTTTAGCTTTAGGGTTTAGCTTTAGATTTAGCCTTTAGGGTTTAGCTTTTAGGGTTTATAGTTTAGATTTTACGGTTTAGCTTAGGTTTTAGCCTTATTTTTTAGCTTTAGGGTTTAGAGTTTAGGAGTTAGGATTTAGGGTTTAGGGTTAAGAGGTCTCAGTTAGGGTTCGACGAGCCGGTTCCAACGTCGCTGGAATGAGTCCAATCGGAGTTCGTTTGAGTCGGTTCCCCGCTGTTCTCCACTTTTTTAGTGTTCCCCAATGAAACTTCCCCTATACATGTATTAGAATATATATATATATATAGGGGACCGCTAGAATGAAAACCACCTCGAGTTGTAAGAACCGCGAGAACCACACCGTACGTGGCGAGGTGGCCCAATTTTTTTTTTCAAAAACGTAGATGCATGTATTATAAACACATTCGTAAAAAAAATTAAAAAAAATGCGGTGCGTTAAGTTTTTTTACACCACAAGTTTGTGGTTTACGAGTTCCGTAATTTACGGAACTCGTAAACCACAAACTTGTGGTGTAGAAAACTACACGCACGGTATTTTTTTAAATTTTTTTTTACGAATGTGTTTATAATACATGCATCTACGTTTTTGAAAAAAAAAAAATTGGTCCACCTTGCCCCGGATCAAGTAGTTCTCGCAGTTCTTACAACTCGAGTTGGTTCTCATTCTAGCAGCCCCATATATATATATATATATATATATATATATATATATATATATATATATATAGGGGAATGTTCAAATGAAAACCACTTTTATTGTGAAAACTTGAAAACTAACTAAAAAAAGCCTAAAAAACACACCACATTTTTTTTTCAATTTTTTTATAAAAATCGCAGGTTTTTATATATAAAAATAAATTTCAAAAAAAAAAATTTGTAGTACACATGTGTAATAATACACATGTGTAGTACACATAGACATGTGCACTACAATTTTTTTTTATATATACATAAAGATGCGAAAATTGGTATGCAAAAAAAAAATTGGTATTTTTTTTGGCTTTTTTAATTAGTTTTCGAGTTTTCATAATAACTGGTGGTTTTCATTTGAACCTATTATAATATTAAAATTGTAATTTGATTTTTAAATAAAGCTATATAAAGGACAAATGTATTAAACACACATTTGAGTAAATTATTTTTATGTGGTGTATCCATTTTAATTCTAGCTTGAAAATGAAACAATAACTAGAACGTTTAGGAAAATTTAACATGCCAGGTAAAAATAAATAAATAATAAAATACTAAATTATTAATTTAAGTTTAGTAAGAAAAGATGTTTTCATTTTGTAATATCTTTTACTTCTAAAAATTGATTATCTAATCTCTTTCATATATACCGATGGTACAAACCATCAGGCCCATCTTTTCCCTTTATAATACATCATAAAAAATGATTAATTTTATTAAATATAATATTCTAAACGAAAGAGAATAAAAACATGACTATTTATATATGATTATACTAATATATATAATAATCTTTTGAACATACACTTTCTTTTAAGAGTTAATTACGTAGTTAGTCCCTGTGGTTTACACTAAATAACAATCTAAGGTACTAAGAGTTTAAAATAACGTTTTAGGGTACTAACTTTTAATTTTTTAACAAAGTAAGGTATTAACGTTAGGTGGCTGTTAAATGCTAATCCTGACACCCTCACGTGCCATAAACGTGAGGGTAAAAATGTCATTCAATCTAAGGTCTGCTTTCCCTCCCAATTTATAACCCTAACATGTTCTTTCCCCCCTTTCCTCATCTGAAACCCTAATTAGAAACAAGCAGCTGTCATCTTTTAAATTAGAAGACTATCAGGATGGTGATGTGCAAGTGTGGTAGAGCAGCATTGATGAAGACATCGAAGACCTCCAAAAACCCTGAACGGAGATTTTATACATGCGCACAGATGGTAAGTATTTGATTCCTTATCACCTAATTCGTGTGTTCACTGAATTTTTTTATTTTTAGAGATCAAAATGTAAGTTCTTTGTGTGGATTGATCCTCCTGTTAACTCTCTTACATCCCCAGAGTTAGGGTTTCATAAACCCCCAAATCACAGTTCGAGCATTGAAGTCAGATTTGAAGAAATGAAGCATGAAATTAGAAGAAAGGATGCAGCATTAGTGATGAGTTGGTGTATACTTGTTGGCCTTTTAGTGTTAATCCTTGTAGTTGTTTTTATCAGTCCTCTTTTGAAGCCTTCATAATGTTAATCCAGTAATCAAATGTGAGGGCTGTGTTTTGTTTGTAATGAAATGTGTTTTGTTTGTAATGAAGCTGTGTGTTGTTTGTTATGACAGATGTACACCCTTCTAAAAACCCTGTTATTTGAAGAAGCATCAATACTGGATGGTTCAAGGTCAATTTTAAAAGTTGTGTTAGGGTTTGTTCTCTGTAGTTCAAGGCCATAATCTCTTAGCAGCCTGTATAGCATTGTGTAATCACCAATCACATGCATTGCAGCCATATTTTTGGCCCTAAATGCCTTCATTGTTGAAACTTCCATCATGAATTTCCTCTGCAACTGATCCTTGATAGCTTTTATTGGGATCTTGGGGTTTGATTCAATATCCAACATTATCTCCTTGGATATCTAATCAGATGTGAAGTGCCTTGAAGATCTTGTTTGAAAACACTTATGTTGTGGGTTATAGGTTTTAACTACCCAGGTAGGTTCATCTTTAAGCTTAGCCACATACACAACCCAAGGACATTTATTAGGGTTTTCTTTTGTTAACCTACCCCCATCTTTTTTACTTTCAGTTGGGCCATTATCTTCAGTTGGGCCTTCTTTCTCTTGGGCCCTTTCAAAATCAGGAATTCTGCCTTTGCATTGGGCCCTTATCCTTTCCTGTTCACTCCTATAGAAAATAATCTCTCTTCTTGTTTCTATTGCATGTCTTCTGATGAGGGT
The DNA here is from genome assembly GCF_002127325.2 of Helianthus annuus. Lineage (NCBI taxonomy): Eukaryota > Viridiplantae > Streptophyta > Magnoliopsida > Asterales > Asteraceae > Helianthus > Helianthus annuus. The sequence continues at coordinate 62,353,650 of NC_035445.2, forward strand.
CTTCACCTGTGAATTATCACTAAATGTTTGATCTACATAAAATGCACATTTTTCCTTACTAGCTTCTTGCTGTTTCCTAATCCTCCTAAATGCTTTTTTTTCCTATGCTTTTCAATGGTAACTTCTCCTTCTGATTCAGATGTGCCAAGGGAATCATTGCTAAGATATTCTTCTTCTAAGGGATCATGTTCAGTATCATCCACACTTGTTTCAGTAGCATTATGATTTTCTTTTTCATTGTTCATCTTATGCTTAGCCTGGAACTTGTCATTAAACTGACTCATATCAACTTCTACCTCAAACACCTCATTTTCCTCATCGACAATGTCCTCATCACCACTATCCTCAATATCATGTTCAACCTTTTCACTCTGTTTTGCCTTTTCAGTCTCATTAGCCTTTTTAGTCTCATTAGCCTTTTCATTATGTTCAGCTGGCCTTACATAAGGTTTTAAAACATCAGCAAGTGTGTTGTGATCACTAAACAACTCATTAAAAGAAGCATCAACAGTCTGTCCTAGTATTCTCAACATCTTCATTACTAAACTTCTCGGTCCTATTTTCAACATCATTCATATCAAAGTCTACATTCACTGTTACATCTTCATCTACTTGTGCATTCTTAGGGTCATCTACATTACCAGCATTGACTGTCACATCTTCATCTACTTGTGCATTCTTAGGGTCATCTACATTACCAGCATTTACTATCACATCTTCAGTTGCAATGCCTAAACCATGCTCTACATATAGACTTATAACTTTGGAACCTTGTAGCACATATTCACTCATGCCTCGTATATCATCATCAGTGCTTAAAGACATAAGACCAGTATGTATCTCACTACCAGGAACCACATAATAAAAATGATGAACTTTATCTTCTGAAAACCCTAACAAGCTCATAACGTCGTTCACATCATGGATACAAAACATGTCTGTGTCCATGAAATCAACATAGATTACCGTACCAGTTATGTAGCAAAGATTTTGATTTTTGATTCCAAATTTCCCATTGTAGTGTATCTTCAGAGAAAATAATCCTGTTTGTGTACCTGAAATCAACATTGATCGTCTTTTAGAACATGAAAATTATGCAAATCCATTGTCAATAGCATCCAATAAAGCATCATTAGGTAGGCGACTTACCGTATTTGGCAACGTAGTCAAATGGTTCATCTTCTTGTCTCAGAAGATCCATTGCTCAAACCCTAGTTTCTTCGATTGGGTTTACAGAGTATAGGGGTGAAGATGAATAGACTGATGGTTGAAGAATGAAGCAGAGTTTAATTAAAAGCTAGAGGCCTTAGATTGAATGACATTTTTACCCTCACGTTTATGGCACGTGAGGGTGTCAGGGTTAGCATTTAACAGCCACCTAACGTTAATACCTTACTTTATTAAAAAATTAAAAGTTAGTACCCTAAAACGTTATTTTAAACTCTTAGTACCTTAGATTGTTATTTAGTGTAAACCACATGGACTAACTACGTAATTAACTCTTCTTTTAATTATGATATAGGTTTAAATGTATAAAATTTTATATGTATCCTATATAAAATAAATTTTAGTTTACGTATAAACATATAAAATATATAAACATTATTTATTATAATGTATATTTTTCAAATAAAATAGAATTGTAATATATTAGGATACTTATATAGTGGAAGGTTCAAATGAGAAGAAAAAATTTTGTAAGAATAAAAAGAATAAGTTTTAAACCAATAGAAATGCTCCATTTTAGTTCACTTAATATGTGTATTTAATGTTATTAATAAGGGCATATATGTAAATTTCTAATTATAATTAATTAGCTAACTTATTAAACTTGTAACTCCCATTTTAAATATACTCTTTCAAGACAAAATAATTTAGGGTGAAGGACAATTTTCGACATGTGTAGGATAAATTTTAGTATGTGTAGGATAAATTCTTAAATGTGTATGATAAATTTAGATATGCGTAGGGTAAATTTCGGTAAGTGTAAGATATATGTAGAATAAATTTTGAAATGTGTAGGATAAAATGTTTTTTTTTCCTTTATTAGTGAGAGATAACATAATTAATGGGAGGAGTTATAAACTATTTAATGTTTTACCATTATGTCATTTCTTCTTTTTCTTCTCACATTAAATTTCTTCTCAAATGAACATTCCCCTACTTATATATTATCATACTAGCCTAAGACCCCGCGAGTTTCGCGGGTGGCTAAACACCAACTAAACACATAAAATAATTTAAACGTAGAAGCGTTAAAGTGTGATTTGTTAAGCCTATTATTTTGAGAGATTTGAGCACGTCCCAATAGTACATCTACATGATGTTCATTACACATTAAGTTTTTGTCAATGAAACCTTCATTATGATGTTTTCATGCCTTTTGTCAAAATGACTTGCACCGGCAGTGTGAACATAAAAATACACATTAAGAAATGAAGGTAGAGTAATACATAATACACACGAATTCATCTACGTAAAGCTATTAACGAAAATTGTGTGACAAAAGTTGTAAACGAAATGCGTTAATGCTATGCATGATATGATTAATATTTAGTAGAAAGCAATTTTAGGGAAAAAAAGTAAAAACAAAAATAAATGAGTCTGAAGTGAGATTAACACAACAAAACATATATAGTAATAATTGTTCCAAAACTGTTACCACACATACGACATGCTTGGTAACGATATTAATTGTTTACTTGTTACGCCATCTGTCAATATATACATCCCCTAGGGGTTCGGATTAAGAATTCGCAACGTGTTTTGATTCCTATCATAACGCAGCAAGAACTGAGCTCCATTTTCCAACCCAGCCTGCAGCATGAAGTTCTGCCATCCTCTTAAAGCATACCGAGGTCTCCCACGTGCCGTTTCTTGCCGCATCTCTAGTGTTATTGAAAACCCGTCCTCAGTTTCAACTACCATCTCATCAAGGACAGACAAATCTACATTTGCTGCAAATGCCTTTGGGAACCGCTGCATTACAGTCCGATAAAATAAATAAATTATAAAAATAAAAAAATACCAACTTCAAAACATTACATAATATTAAAATAAAGCATTTAAAGTATGAAAAACTTACAAAACGAAAAGATAGACACCATGTTAGTTCGTATTGGTTGGCTTGATCAACAACGACCGGAATCTGTGGAACGTCAAGAAACTCTGGTTCCAACACAGGATCGGCTTCAAAGACTGGCACATCATGTTCAACGCCTACAATGTCATCTTCCAATACATGCTGCTGTTGAAATGCTACATGAGCATGACCATGGCCGATAAGTTCTTCCTCATAATCCATGTCTTGATTCTCCCCATCTACTAACAAATCTTCACTAACAACCATTTCTTCTGTGTCTTCCTCTTCTTCAACACCAACACTATTGGCAACCTCGGGAACAACAGACTGTATTCCATTAGGACGGAAAAGCAGAATGTTGAAAATACGTCTCGCAACCAACTCAAAAACGATTACATCACCTGATATGAGATGAAGTTCCTTAGTGATTTGTGAGAAATCTTGAATAAAGTAGTTCGATCCCCAGAGCCTATTCACTTTGACATTCCACATGTGTGTACCTCCAAAACGAATTGTAAAGTCAGCGTCCAAAATATCTCATTAAAATTTGAGAATGAAATCGAAATAATTGAGATGTCTACAAAATATCTCATTAAATTTGAGAATGAAATCGAAATAATCATACGATTAACTTATTTATAATCTTAAGATTAACTTATTTGTTATTGACGTTGGAATGTTACATAACTAATATTTCTAAGGAAGTTGGATAGTGTTTGTATCCTTTACAATGTTTATTAGTTTTATGCTTCCGGGATATTGTACCGGTTTGATGCTTCCGGGGTTCCGCCATCGGTCGGGGTGTTACACTAAACATGTGGCTAGTGAAAAGTCCTAATATAATAGTTGATACGCACATTGTGTAGCCTTATGGGCTATCCCTGATGCTTCTTGGTGTTCTATACCATGACTATCACGCACCATCTTATGGGCTATTCCTGATGCTTCTTGGTGTTCCTTCACATATAAGTTTTCACATATAAGTTTTCTCAAGTCTGCTCCCACTTCTAGCATGTACACAGGTTTCATTTACGGTTTAAATGCTTCAAAGTGAACGAATAAGTATTGTCCTTAAATGAAATATCAGCTAAAGCCAACATAAAATTACCACAAACCTTACAAAAATATTACTGGGATTTCAAGTACTCATCAAAAGAAATATAGGATCTCAAGTATTCAACAAAAGAAATCTAATATTTAAATATTCACAAAAGGAATATTGTTATCTCAAGCATACAAACCCAAAATCTCAATTTTCCATTAAAAGAATTTATATAGAAAAGTGTTCAGAATGCAATTCATTCTATCTAATAGATGAACCAAGATGCATGTTGTCATGGCCCCAGCCCCGGTTTGACCCGGTCAGGAGCCGCGGGACAGGAACCCGTGGTATTTAATTGATGCGACAGCGGAAGATTTTAAAACAGGGTCTTTTAAAACTTGAAATGCCCGATTATTTTATTTCATAATTCGGGATAAACCCCGTAATTTACAATAGAGGAATTTTACTAGGAAATTCCCTGATTTATTAAAACATGTTTATTTATTTTAACTGAGCCACCTCTTCATGCTGGTTAGTGCTCCGTAGCACGTTTTCCTTGATTTACAGCAGGTCGCCTGAAACATGTTCTAAAAATATTTTGTCAGCGGGGAAATACTGAGTGAATCATTCATTTTGATAAAATGACACATAGTTATAAATTACAGCATAAGAGCGATTACAATGGCTTCTATCTTATTTTTATCTGGCACTTTGTCACTTGCTGACGATGGTCATATCACTATCGGGTCCCTCCCCAAGTAGTGACGTTTATCATGGTGAGGATTTATTAGCCTAACCCGTGAGAAATTAGTAATGTGCACAATACCCCACTAGCCAGTGATTAAGATAACCACGACTTACTCCCTGTAATTATAACCTTTGAAAATAGTTTTGAGGTATTGTAAAACAGTGGATAAAAAGAGAATGATTCACATTGCAGATTTATACGGGCAGAGTTTAGCCTACTGATTAGCCTGATAACCTAATTTAAATAACAATGCACACGAACTAGGTTAGTAACTAATACAACATTTACGATAACTCACGAGATTAAACCCTCACAACGAATGACAAAGTGCAATACTTAAACATCCATCGAATTAACGACGAATGACAAAGTATAAACCCAATTGGAGCAGCACTTAAACATTCGTTGGATAGTTTCAATCGATCGGACATTGAATCGTAGTAGCAATCGAGTTATTACCCTGTTATCGCGGCAGCGTTTCGTTTTTTGTGTGTGTTTTGTAGTATACAGACAATAACTCAGTGTATGAATTGAGTTTTAACGTCGTTCCAACGCCAAAATGCAAGTCCCACGCCCCTCTATTTATACTGAAAATTTGGCACCCTCGCGTGACGCGAGGGGCCTACGTAGATGCGTTGCGTGACGCGAGGGGTACCACCCTATTATAGGGTAGCCCCGTGTGTTTGTAGCCTAGCTGAGTCAACGGAATGTTAAATTTCGATTTTGACAGCAAATTATTAGGATAATTGTCAATAGGGAATACCCCCCCCCCCCCCCCCGAGTTTTAGGGGCCCTGATCCTGATTCTGATTGTTATGAAATTTTTAGGGTTTATGCAGGATTACTTGGGGGTCTCAATTAGGGTTTCCTATTGGACAAAATAAATTAATAAATAATAGTTTTGGTGAGAGTTGTTACATCCTCCCCACCTTAATAAAAATCTCGTCCTTGAGATTTACTGGAATAAATGAGGATATTTCTGCTTCATTTCCGATTCCAATTCCCAAGTGTATTATGGTCCTCTTTTTGAATCCCACTTGACTTTGACTAGCACTAGTCGGTTGTGCTTGAGAAACTTGAACTTTCTATCCTCTATCTGCAGTGGTTTCTCCACAAATTTCAGCTTTTCATTTACCTCCACATCTTGAAGAGGTACTACCAGGGATTCGTCAGATAGACATTTCTTGAGGTTGGATACATGAAACACATCATGTACTCCGGCTAGTTCTTCTGGTAGTTGTAAACGATACGCAACTGGTCCTATTCGTTGGTTTACGGGAAATGGTCCTACGTACCTTGGACTCAGCTTTCCTTTCTTACCGAACCGTACTACTCCTTTCCAAGGAGAAACTTTCAAGAGTACCTTGTCTCCAACTTGAAACTCTAGTGACTTGCGTCGATTGTCAGCATAGCTCTTTTGGCGATCTCGAGCAGTCTTCAGTCTTTCCTTGATCCGAGTGATCTTATCTGTAGTTTCTTGTACAATTTCAGGACCTGATAATTGACTTTCTCCTATTTCTGCCCAACAAACTGGAGTTCTGCACTTTCGTCCATACAGTGCTTCGAACGGGGCAGCTTCGATGCTTGAATGATAACTATTATTATAGGAGAATTCAATTAAAGGTAGATGATCGTCCCAGTTTCCACCAAAATCGATCACACATGCTCTGAGCATGTCTTCTATAGTTTGTATCGTCCTTTCACTTTGTCCGTCTGTTTGGGGATGATAAGTTGTACTTAAATTTAATCGTGTCCCCATGGCTTCTTGGAAACTTGTCCAGAAATGTGAAGTGAAACGACTATCTCTATCCGATACAATGGAGAGTGGAACTCCATGTAAGGATACTACTTCGTCTACGTATAGTTTGGCTAACCTTTCCATGCTAAAGGTTTCCTTCATGGGTAGAAAATGAGCTGATTTGGTTAATCGATCCACAATTACCCAAATTGCATCATTACCTTTTCTGGTTTTGGGTAACTTAGTAACAAAGTCCATTGTTATGAGTTCCCATTTCTATACAGGCATTTCTAATTGTTGTAGTAGTCCCGAAAGTTTCTGATGTTCTGCCTTTACTTGCGAACAAGTAAGACACTTAGATACATATCTAGCTATATCCTTTTTCATGCCTGTCCACCATAAATTATTTCTTAAATCTTGGTACATCTTATTGTTTCCTGGATGTATGGTATACCTAGATTTATGAGCTTCCTCTAAAATCTTCTCTCTTAAGTTTCCTTGTTTAGGTACCCAAATCCTTTTCTTATGAAATTTCCAAATTCCATCACTTCCTTGCTCTAATTCTTTTATTCGTCCTTTCATTCCTTTAGCATTGTCTTCGATTACTGTTTCTTGGACCTTTTTCAGTTGTTCCATTAAATCTAACTGTAGATTGCACGGACTCGCTTTTGCTTTTCATGATACTTACGACTTAAAGCATCTGCGACTACATTTGCTTTTCCTTCATGATGTTGAATATCACAGTCATAGTCACTTAGGATTTCCATCCATCTCCTTTGTCTCATGTTTAATTCTTTTTGCCCAAATATGTACCTTAAACTTTTATGATCCGTATAGACAGTAAACTTACTTCTATACAGGTAATGTCTCCAAATCTTAAGGGCAAAAATTATGGCTCCTAACTCTAGGTCATGAGTCGTATAGTTTTCCTCGTGCTTTTTCAATTGTCTTGTGGCATACGTAATTACCTTCTTGCGTTGCATTAGTACACATCCTAATCCTAGCTTTGAAGCATCACAGTATACTTCAAAATCTTCAGTCCCTTCTGGCAAGGCTAGAATTGGAGCTTTTGTTAACTTTTGCTTTAAAATCCTAAAAGCCTCTTCTTGTTTGGGTCCCCATTCAAACTTAACCGCTTTACAGGTTAACTTAGTTAATGGCATGGCTATCTTAGAAAAATCCTTAATGAATCGCCTATAATATCCGGCTAATCCTAGAAAACTTCTAACTTCCATAGCTGATTGCGGGACCTTCCATTTGGTAATTACTTCTATTTTGGAGGGATCTACATGAATACCTTTGTGATTTACCATATGCCCCAAAAATTGCACCTCCTGTAGCCAAAATTCACACTTCGAGAATTTGGCGTAAAGCTTTTCCCTTCTTAACAAAGTTAAGAGTGCATGCAAGTGCTGACAATGCTCATTCTGACTTTTGGAATAAATAAGAATATTGTCGACGAAGACAATTACAAATTTATCCAAATATGGTTTACAGATCCGATTCGTCGTGTCCATGAATGCCGCAGGTGCATTCGTTAATCCGAAGGGCATGACTGTAAACTCATAATGACCATACCTATTTCTGAATGCAGTTTTAGGTATGTCTTCTTCTTGTACTTTCAACTGATGGTATCCGGAGCGTAAGTCTATCTTAGAAAAATACCTAGCTCCTTGGAGTTGATCAAAAAGATCATCAATCCTAGGTAATGGGTATCGTTTCTTAATTGTAACCTTATTCAATTCCCTATAATCAATACACATTCTCATTGACCCATCTTTCTTTTTCACAAACAATACTGGAGCTCCCCACGGGGATGAACTAGGTTGTATAAAACCTTTGCTCAGTAATTCATCTAATTGCTTTTTCAATTCTAGCATTTCAGTGGGTGCTAATCGGTAAGGTGCTTTAGCTATTGGTGTAGTTCCAGGAATTAGATGAATCCTAAATTCTACTTCCCTGTCGGGTGGTAATCCAGGTAGTTCCTCTGGGAATATATCGGGGTATTCTGAGACTACTGGGATTTCCTTAAGTTCCTTACTTTTCGTGTTAATGATTACTGAAATCATATACACTACTTCTTGTTTTCTTGAATAACTGGCCAATTTCATTACTGAAATGAATTTCAATGGCTTTCGTGGTTTATCCCCTGTAATTGAAATTACTTCTCCTGTAGGCGTATGGATTTCTATGGAATTTTTATCACAGAGAATTCGAGCATGGTTGGCTGTTAACCAATCCATTCCTAATACTACATCGAATCCGGCTAAATTCATAGGTAACAAGTTTGCAGAAAATTTATGGCCTAAGAGTTCTATCTTTCCTTCTTGCAAAACCTTATCTATGTTAACAGAATTTCCATCTGCCGTTTCGACTGTAAAAATCTGCCTAAGGTTGGTTAAGGGTAAATTAAGAGCTTGGCAGAATGAAGTATTTATAAAACTTTGGTTTGCACCAGAGTCAAATAATACTTTTGCATACACGTTGTGCACTAGGAACGTACCAGCTATCACATCTGGAATGAGTTCTGCTTTGTAACACCCCCAAAATTCCACCTGCGGAAACCCCGCGAGACGTGTTACGCATCAGAGTTCGAGCCACCAATCACATTGAACCAATGATAAATATTTAAATAAGTCATGACATTAATTACTAAAATAAGATATCAACATGATATCAATTCTCAAAAGTTGTGTAGCGGAAGCATGTAATAAGTCGTTTAGCAATTGTTTCATAATAATACTTAAAACCAATGTATCAAATGTAAGTTAATCCAAGAGCCTCGATCCATGACCACTCCAGCTCTCCCAGATAGCAAGTCCATGTTCCAAACGTTAATGACCTACAAGCATGCAAACAAGTGTGTCAGACTACGCTGGTGAGTTCAAGGTTTTATTAACGTGTTTTGTTACCAGATGTATGTTAACACGAGTTAGTGTTGTGATACGATGTCGTTCACGTTAGATACCCTAGGGAGTGTGCCCATATGTATCCGGGGAGTGTGTACCCCTTAACGACCGATGCTATGTTGCCTTCGCTAGATACCCTAGGGAGTGTGCCCATATGTATCCGAGGAGTGTGCCTCTAACAACCATAGCGATACCCAGATAATTAGTTCACGCCCGTCCTTATGGCCCGGTGTGAGGTTTCCCACCTAATAGCGCTATCAACTAATTACCCCCATTGCCCTCCAGGCAATCCGATGATAGATTCCATGTTCAATACCCAAAACCGATTAAGTTGTTTACCCGAAGTTTCCCTTCCAAATGTTTACCAGTTGTCCCAAACCACCGGGACGCATGCTTGAGAAAATGCATTGAACTCACCTGGGGTTGCTCGGTATGATACATGAAAAGGTTCAGTTAAGCTACAATGTGATCAACCACGTCCTAGCAGGTTTATCATACAAGTCAGGTTGGGTTCAAGTAAGGCACGTACGATTACACAGAGTTAACACGTTACAAACACGTATAGATCATGGCAACACTTTAACAGTCAAGCAATACATTCAACTTGTGCGATTAGAAAGTCCAAGCCCATCAGATAGTCGGCCCAACATCATAAATGGTTCAATGGCATATACGGTCCAAGTAACAACATAAAATATCTTGTGCGATCCGGATTGGGTTGTGCGACTGGCTTTGGGCTTGATTGGCCCAATCATCATAACAACAACTCCACTTGTGCGATCCAATACAATTTGTGTGATTGAAGCGGTTTGTGCGACTCACCCTTTACCCGGCCCAAAGATTGAAAGCCCAATAGACATACATAAGGCCCAAAACAATAAACAGATAATAATCTTGTGCGACAGAAGACATCTTGTGCGACTGCCCAAGATGTCTTGTGTGATCGGATTGGATTGTGTACTCGTGACTTGGGCTTTAAGGCCCAACAGTATAACAACATTGAGCAGGAGTGTGTGGCCCAACATCTTGTGCGATCAGCACCAGCTTGTGCGATCCACAAGATGTTGTGCGATCATGCATAACTAACACCTTGTGAGTTCAGATCAACTCGTGCGAATGGACCCCTTGTGCGATCAAGAGGCCTTGTGCGGCTGTTTAAACATTCCGGATTTCTTGCCAATTCGGTTACCATCAATTTAGTTTTCCATTTTTATGAACATCAATCAACACTAACAGGTTTCCCAACCCATCAATTATCGATCAAACAAGGGTTTCTATCATGAAATTCATATGAACCCTATTATAACAAACACGAATAATAATCATCACAATGAGCAAACAATCGGATTTCCAGGCTATCATACAATCTATCATGCCAAAACAACCAAATCATTCATACGAGACCCCATAGCAGCCGACTAATACTTGTTTGATTCTAATCCTAGATCATACAGTCTAATCCGTATGAATATCAAATATACATGTGAACCGATTACAACTTAACATATAATCCGATTCGTCTAGGCATCATCACATAATATCATTCAATCATCTAATCATATATATCATCAATCATAACAAACAACACTAACCGATTGAAGGAGAACTCAATCCGAACAAGGGAAATCTTCGAAGAGATGGGAGATGATTGCCGCCGGGCTTGAGAGAGAAACGAGAGGAAGCTAGGGTTTTGTGTGTGTCTTGTGTTTTGTAACAAGTGAGAAGTATGACCCTAAACATGGTATGACAAGTAGGCCGAACCCATCGTGGGCTGCCTATGTGTTCCGAGTTCAAGGAGAAGTGGGCCGAGGATTGTATGAGTCAAAGCCCACCGGCTTGTGCGATCAGGTGTGCGTGTGTTGTTGTGCGATCCGGGTTTCAACCAAACATGTATAACACACATTCACATATAATAAAACACAACATTCAATTAACATAGTTCACGTAAGCACGTAGCGTTACACAAAGTAGGTTCGAATTACGAGTTGTCACAGTATCCCCAACTAAAAAGAAATTTCGTCCCGAAATTTGGTACGCACTCACTGAGAAAGCTAAATAAGTTAAAGCTAGGTAAGTTATATCGTTCGCTGGTTTTCCTGGGGTGTCACATCCTCCCCAACTTGAAAGAAATTTCGTCCCGAAATTTACCAGTGATATCAAGAGTTGGTTCAATCCCTTGAACAATTGAGAACATTGAAGTTTTAACATATCCTTCCGTTCCTATGTGAACTTCAGTCCACGTATTGAAGTTTAACAAGCCCTCACGATTGTCATATGACTCATGCTAGCGAACCTTGACTTCTTAGCCCATGCTTTCGATAGATTCCCTGATATATACAACTGATCCGATGACCTCAAATCCCGGTAAGGGTATCACCAGGGTTTCATCGGGCAACCACTGCCTTAAACCTAGGGCATACATACCATTACGATAGTTATCCCGTTTCATCAATTAGCCTGAGTTTGTGAGCCAAGTCACCGTTTGTTCCAGTAATCCGAATGTCTCACGCGTCGTAAAGTAAGCTTGCCATGTTTTCTATAGCATACCGCACCCCCCCCCAGGGTGATGCTTTCGATAACGACACGTTTGCCTACAACAAACTCCCAGTGTTTCCTAAGCTAATCAGCTTTCCTAGCGCTCATGCGCTGCCATCAAACAATTTCCGATCTAAGCAATGTTCGAGAGTTTTGAGCTCAAGTCCTGGACCTGCGATTACGTTGTCAACTACATTAGTCCAACAAGGAGATTAGAGTTACTGTCCAAGTTATGCCTCAGCATGGGCTGTATGCATACTATCATGGTGCAGCTGCATTAGAGCTTCTCCCCAAGATAAGTGTCCTTCCCAAACGTTTACTAAAGTCAGTTATGCACATACTTACAACATGCCTTCGTGTGCCCAGATGGTTCGTCACTTTGTTCGATTGTCCTACAGTAATAAGTAATGTTCATGTCAAGACGTGAGTCAAAGGTGTGCGCCATGCCCGCTTTAAATTAGATATCGTCCAATAGGTAATAGGAGTTGGCACCTCATGCCTATAATCCGTCTCTTCCAGAGAAATTTTCACAAGCTGAGAAGACTCCTCAGTTCCCTTGACTGCAAGGAGGTGTGCTGGTCACATTCAGCGATCAACGATTGTTACTGTTTGTGTTTCCATTTCGAGTTGTGAATAGATTAGTGGCAGCATTCATAGCAGTCTGCTCCCATCTTCCACATAGGTGTTGCCAGTTTCTTATACTCCGCCTTGACTTTTCCCAAAGTCAAAAGTCATACCCATACATTGTTAGACGGGTTTTCATGCCCAATCATCAGTACAAGATTTACATGTCCAAACATCTTTCTTTAAAATCCAGTTGAATAGAATTTTTCGAAGCCGATGTGTTTTGCTAACCACAACTTCCCTACCGTTGCTGCGGAATGAAATTTATAGTCGTTCTATGAGTTAATGAATATCGTTTGTTTCACCAAGGTTGCTCTTCCATGCCCCGCATGGACTCAACTTGAAAGTTCTCTCCCGTTAGTTCCCTAGTTTGTACAGAGCGAGTTGGGTCAGGTGGGTTAGAGTCGATGGCGAGCTGCAAAGTCCATACACGTTCAGGTTCCACAGTCGTAATCCACCCAGAAGTTCCATCCAACGATGCCATTTACTGATTTAGCTCTTTCGAAACCAGAGTACACGGAAGGCCCTTGTGATCGGTCTAAGTAACGCATTTGGTACCGTCCAAGTAATGCCTCCGTGTAACTCCAAAGATCACGGTTTCCACCACCAGTTGTGTCATGTAGTTCTTCTTTGTAATTTCAGTACGTAAGTCGTTATTCTCTCGTGTTGCGTCAGCGTGTAACTGGGACTCTGATTCGGACCATCGTGGTATACCACTGAATCACCCGCACCCTCGGGTATAGATGATGCTCAGTGAGTTGTAAGGTTGGAATTCAAAAGCTGAGAAGACGCCTGGCTGTTTTGTCTTCCACAAACGCAACACCCTGCTGTACTAAAGAGATTTAAGCTGTGCAACCTTTGAATATCCGGTGAGTAAGCTGCGATAGTATCTAGCAAGGCCAAGGAGTTGCTGCATCCCCGAAGGAACCTTTGGTGTCGGTCAGTTTCTAACAGGATGCATCTTGGCGAGATTCACCTGCATTCCCACTTCGTTGGTTATATGACCCAAAAAGGGTACATCTCGCATTCAGAAGTTACTTTTATCAAGACTTCGCGCGGTGTGGCTCCTCCCTCAGGAGCTCTCAAATAAGATACAAAGTTGTCCATGATGTTCTTTTCTCCTGAAAAAGGGTTCAAAATGTCACCCACTAGCATGGTCGGTTCGCATGATCCATGAGGCTGCTGGTGTGATGATCACTCTAAAGGTCATGGAGTACAAAGTTGTATGGCCGAATTGCGTCTGGTAAGCTTCTTTAAGAACTTTCTTCCCTTGGATTTCCATCTGATAATAATGTGCTCGTAATTTAATCCTCGAACGAAAGCTCGTCTCTTGTAACTAGTCGATCGGTTTTCGGTACATGGCCGCGGCAAACGGTTCTCAACTGTCGTCCCGATGGGTGCTCGATAATTGGTACGCACACACAAAAAGGCTTATCTTCACGGATATAACTGGGGCTTCCCAAAGTGAGAATTAGGTCCAACAAACTCTTGTGCAACAATTCTCGTAGTAGATTACACAGTTCTTGCAACCCTCCTGGTGTAAGACGGTAAGAGTATGAGTATTCGGAGCTCCCTCTAATCGTGAGATCACTGAGTTTCTGACTAATAGTTGAGGTAGTAGACCTGAAAGCTCCTCCAATTGCACGTTGAGATGAGTCACAATAATCGGTGGGTCCTCGATCCTATCTTACTTAGTCTGATCATTAGATATAGTTGCTAATACAGTGAGGTCCTACTTCCATAGGCGCTTTCGAGGCTGTCATTACTGACATGATGCTAATCTTTTCACCACTCTGGTACTTTAGAGCATATAGTAACGCTAAATTTCTTCACAGGGTACGTCCGGGCGATATGTCCTAATAACCCACCAACGCTAACTATTGCGCCGTAACTACCAAGGATAGCAGAGGTAACACCGGTGTCGAATGTCTGTCCCCCGCAATATCGAGTTTGCATCCCAACTAACATATGCGGTTTCCGCTGACCTGCCATCAGCCGGTTTCATAACAGGTTTGGTTTCAAGAAGCATCAGGGTTAAATGGAATCGAGCCGAAGCGATTTGCTATCCATCCAAACTACCATGTTGTTATTGTCCTGTCGTCGCCCACGTCAATCCTAAATACCCTTTCGCGAGCACCACCGCCGGTGTTATTGTTACAATCACACGGATTTCTACCATACTGTCATCGCTCCCTTGGTTGTTGTCGTCTTGGATTATCAACTGCCATTACATGCCATAGGCACCTTCATTTCCATACTGTAAGCTACTATTGCAAGTACCTTGATGTCACGATAGTTGTTGCTTCTAATGTTGTTGCTCGAAACAGGACTCTACGATCCTTCACCAACGATGTCCATCTCTTCATATTTCGTGCTAAGTTCCAGGGTGCTACTCGTTGTGTTGGAAGTTACACAGTCCACATCCTGGTCGATTGTCATCGTTTATGTTTCGATTGATTCATAAAAGTCGGCTCCCATAAGTTGCTGACTAGAATTAAGGATTCGTTTGGAGTCAAATCGTTGATGTTCATTGTCAATAATTGGAGTCGTTCAAATGCTGAAGTCGGTAGAGTACTATATTTACCCTTATGCCCATCGTTCTTGCAAGTTGACTGGGTAAAACACGGTAGGTTTCCAGAGTGTTGCAGGTGTGACCGCCCTTCAGGGTCTGAGATGTGAGTATATTGAGTTCCAACAACAAAGAGAAGTGAGGGGGAAAGAAAAGGGGTATAAACCAATCATGGACGCTGCAACATCCACTCAGGGACGTTCGTACAAGCACCTAGCATTCTACTTAGTTCGCTAGGCGTTCAAAGGGACGTTCAAGTAATACTCGATAGCATTGCGACTTCAAAAGGATTCAAAGAGAGGTGAGAAAGTCACATTTGAGTAGGAGACGATCACTGTTATGACTCCCATTAGTTTGTTACGTTTCACACTGATCAATTAACAGAGCGGAACCCCTCCTTCACTTGTTAAGCCTCACTGGGACTCGCATGCACCCCACATTATTATTATGTGTGCACCCACAATAATATTGTGATTTGCATGCTCATCTCAGCTCCTCCTAACTCATGTCGAATGGTTCCCCCAACTCGAATAGTAAACCAAGAGCATCACATAACATAAGTCACGAATGTTTAGGGAATTACCACCCTATCAGTCATATAACACGTGCAAGGGATACGTAAGTTCATACTATCGTGTTTAACGTGAACCAGCATGCAATATCATATGTAAGTGTCCACTAGTTACGTAGTACAATGAGTATACGAAAGACGAACCTTGCAATCTGGAGCTGAGTGTCATGATCGATTTTCGAAGGTGTTGGGTTATAGTCTGGTTTTACAAAAACGTTTTAAAACCTAGTTCACTATAACCAGTGGCTCTGATACCAACTGTAACACCCCCAAAATTCCACCTGCGGAAACCCCGCGAGACGTGTTATGCATCAGAGTTCGAGCCACCAATCACATTGAACCAATGATAAATATTTAAATAAGTCATGACATTAATTACTAAAATAAGATATCAACATGATATCAATTCTCAAAAGTTGTGTAGCGGAAGCATGTAATAAGTCGTTTAGCAATTGTTTCATAATAATACTTAAAACCAATGTATCAAATGTAAGTTAATCCAAGAGCCTCGATCCATGACCACTCCAGCTCTCCCAGATAGCAAGTCCATGTTCCAAACGTTAATGACCTACAAGCATGCAAACAAGTGTGTCAGACTACGCTGGTGAGTTCAAGGTTTTATTAACGTGTTTTGTTACCAGATGTATGTTAACACGAGTTAGTGTTGTGATACGATGTCGTTCACGTTAGATACCCTAGGGAGTGTGCCCATATGTATCCAGGGAGTGTGTACCCCTTAACGACCGATGCTATGTTGCCTTCGCTAGATACCCTAGGGAGTGTGCCCATATGTATCCGAGGAGTGTGCCTCTAACAACCATAGCGATACCCAGATAATTAGTTCACGCCCGTCCTTATGGCCCGGTGTGAGGTTTCCCACCTAATAGCGCTATCAACTAATTACCCCCATTGCCCTCCAGGCAATCCGATGATAGATTCCATGTTCAATACCCAAAACCGATTAAGTTGTTTACCCGAAGTTTCCCTTCCAAATGTTTACCAGTTGTCCCAAACCACCGGGACGCATGCTTGAGAAAATGCATTGAACTCACCTGGGGTTGCTCGGTATGATACATGAAAAGGTTCAGTTAAGCTACAATGTGATCAACCACGTCCTAGCAGGTTTATCATACAAGTCAGGTTGGGTTCAAGTAAGGCACGTACGATTACACAGAGTTAACACGTTACAAACACGTATAGATCATGGCAACACTTTAACAGTCAAGCAATACATTCAACTTGTGCGATTAGAAAGTCCAAGCCCATCAGATAGTCGGCCCAACATCATAAATGGTTCAATGGCATATACGGTCCAAGTAACAACATAAAATATCTTGTGCGATCCGGATTGGGTTGTGCGACTGGCTTTGGGCTTGATTGGCCCAATCATCATAACAACAACTCCACTTGTGCGATCCAATACAACTTGTGTGATTGAAGCGGTTTGTGCGACTCACCCTTTACCCGGCCCAAAGATTGAAAGCCCAATAGACATACATAAGGCCCAAAACAATAAACAGATAATAATCTTGTGCGACAGAAGACATCTTGTGCGACTGCCCAAGATGTCTTGTGTGATCGGATTGGATTGTGTACTCGTGACTTGGGCTTTAAGGCCCAACAGTATAACAACATTGAGCAGGAGTGTGTGGCCCAACATCTTGTGCGATCAGCACCAGCTTGTGCGATCCACAAGATGTTGTGCGATCATGCATAACTAACACCTTGTGCGTTCAGATCAACTCGTGCGAATGGACCCCGTGTGCGATCAAGAGGCCTTGTGCGGCTGTTTAAACATTCCGGATTTCTTGCCAATTCGGTTACCATCAATTTAGTTTTCCATTTTTATGAACATCAATCAACACTAACAGTTTTCCCAACCCATCAATTATCGATCAAACAAGGGTTTCTATCATGAAATTCATATGAACCCTATTATAACAAACACGAATAATAATCATCACAATGAGCAAACAATCGGATTTCCAGGCTATCATACAATCTATCATGCCAAAACAACCAAATCATTCATACGAGACCCCATAGCAGCCGACTAATACTTGTTTGATTCTAATCCTAGATCATACAGTCTAATCCGTATGAATATCAAATATACATGTGAACCGATTACAACTTAACATATATTCCGATTCGTCTAGGCATCATCACATAATATCATTCAATCATCTAATCATATATATCATCAATCATAACAATCAACACTAACCGATTGAAGGAGAACTCAATCCGAACAAGGGAAATCTTCGAAGAGATGGGAGATGATTGCCGCCGGGCTTGAGAGAGAAACGAGAGGAAGCTAGGGTTTTGTGTGTGTCTTGTGTTTTGTAACAAGTGAGAAGTATGACCCTAAACATGGTATGACAAGTAGGCCGAACCCATCGTGGGCTGTTTATGTGTTCCGAGTTCAAGGAGAAGTGGGCCGAGGATTGTATGAGTCAAAGCCCACCGGCTTGTGCGATCAGGTGTGCGTGTGTTGTTGTGCGATCCGGGTTTCAACCAAACATGTATAACACACATTCACATATAATAAAACACAACATTCAATTAACATAGTTCACGTAAGCACGTAGCGTTACACAAAGTAGGTTCGAATTACGAGTTGTCACATGCTTCTTGAGTGGTCAGCTGGAATGCTTTGGCATTCTTCTTAGTAACTCCGTCGGCCGTCTTGGCTTTGTTGTCTGCCGGTTTGACCAATTTTGGGCAGTCTGGCCTAAGATGTCCAGCCTCTCCACAATTATAGCAGACCATGGCTTTCTTCTTCCTGCAATCTTCTTCTTAATGACCTGGAATTTTACAGAAATTGCAATACCCCTTGCATCTTCCAAAATGCTTCCTTTTACAAGCATTGCAAAATGGAACCGTGGAAGATTGCCAAGTTCCTTTTCTCCAAAAATTATTACGGTTACCCACACGAAATCCTTGGGTAACCTTTTGGGCTACTTCCTTTTTCCGATTTTCTTCACTTGTTCGTACCAGTTCGTCAGTTAGGGTGTTAGCTAATTCTACCGCATCGTCAATAGTGAGAGGTCTCGCAGCTTTAACGATATTACGGATTCCCCAAATATAGCCGGAAATAAGCACATGTTCTGGCGAAGCCAGGGTTGGTACCACTCTCGCATACTCGAAGAATGTTGAAGTATACCCTCGACAATCTACCCCCGTTATCCGATGGTTCAGGAACTTATTTGCCATTTGTTCCTTTTCATATTCAGGACAAAATTTTCTTTCCATTAGCTGCTTAAATTCCTCCCAATTCATGGCATAGGCCATATTTATTCCTTTGGCTTGATGTACCGTATTCCACCATTCTAGCGCCCCTTCTTTAAAAGGATGCGAAGCATACATAACCTTGTCTTCTTCAGCACATTTACTTATCATAAGTACTGCTTCGGTTTTCTCCAACTGACGTAGTGCCGCAGTCGCCCCTTCATTGCCTGCAAATTCTGCTGGCTTACAAGCAAGAAATTCTTTGTACGTGCAACCAGGCGTTGCAGCTTTCATTTTCTTAAGAAGTGGGGCCTGCCGTGGATCATTATCGTGATTAATATGGTCGCCGCCTCCGTTTACGCTATTACTGAAGTTATCTTCTTGAGTACGTTTACTAGGAATAATTTGTTGTGGTTCAACAGGTTTCTGGGTAGCAGCCAGAATTGCTGGAATAGCATTGGCTATCCCCTGAGCAACGATATTCTCGATATCTTGCCTAGTCATAAATTGACCTTCCTGATTTTGCTCTGATTGGTTAACTTCGTTAACTGGTTCATTACTAGCGTTTTCCATCTGATAATTGATTCATATAAATAATTAGCATACAATAATTGATAACTAAATATAACAAAACAATTGCACATAATCACACAAATTTTACAACACACGTATAGCCAAAATTGTCGATTTCTCGACTTCCATTTTTATAGATTATATTAGGCATCCGTACACACTGTTATTTTACAAAAGTTTTATTTTTAAGTTATTTTACAGAGTTATATTTTTATTACTATTGTTATTATACAAACACAACTTCCCAACCACACTATCCCTTGTCAACTGGTATTTTAGAAGCGACGTTCCCTCTCGTCGTACTTCCAGGAGATTTGTTCTCCCACCTCTCGGATCCTATTCCTTGCACTCACCAGCTCCTCGCCAAAATGGCGGAGTTCAGCTAAGTTTTCATTACTGATTGGTGGGTTTGGAGCAGGTTCTGGGTCGAACTGAGGGAAAAAGGTATAAGGGTTATTAAGGAGGTTTTGAAACTGCAAGTCGTTAGTCCACCACTCGTCCATTTCTCCTAAAGGTTGAGTGTGGATCAGAGGGTCTGGAATAGTTGGTTCCAAATTTATTGGAAGTTGGGTTTCAGCAGGATAAGGGTAGAGGTTATTATTGATAGGCCTGATGATGTCACAGCTTGCCAGTAGGCGATCTAATTCTTCCTGCAATGGTAATTCTTCAGTTTGCTTAGAACTTTCCCCAATTTCTATTTCTACTTGCCTAGAACTTTCCCCGATCTCGATCCCTTTTCCTTTATCCATAGGATTTTCTATTTTGGGAACTTTCCTAGTTGTTGGTTTCCTCCTACGAACACGTCTCTAGCCTACAAATCTTCTCATTTTCTTAGGCTTTGGTTTCTCCGGAGGTGGAGCTTGAAATTCCATAGGTTCCTCCACATCGGCAATGTAACCAGTAAAGTCTTTGGAAACTTTCACTTTTACAGGATAGAGATTGAGATTCTCTAAGGCGTTGGATAATTCATTCATGCTGTTTAGTATATATGCACACAAAATGCTAAGTTAAAATTTTATAATAATATTTCACAGATAAACATTCAAGTATTATTGCATACCATAGGACTAATTTAACACAAAGGACAACTGAAAATTAAAACATACTAGAGTTTAAGCATCCGTTGGATAGTTTCAATCGATCAGACATTGAATCGTAGTAGCGATCGAGTTATTACCTTGTTTTCGCGGCAGCGTTTCGTGATTTGTGTGTGTTTTGTAGTATACAGATAATAACTCAGTGTATGAATTGAGTTTAACTTCGTTCCAGCGCCAAAATGCAAGTCCCACACCCTCTATTTATACTGAAAATTTGGCACCCTCGCGTGACGCGAGGGGCCTACGTAGATGCGCCGCGTGACGCGAGGGGTACCACCCTATTATAGGGTAGCCCTGTGTGTTTGTAGCCTAGCTGAGTTGACGGAATGTTAAATTTCGATTTTGACAGCAAATTATTAGGATAATTGTCAATAGGGAATACCCCCCCTGAGTTTTAG
The DNA here is from genome assembly GCF_002127325.2 of Helianthus annuus. Taxonomy (NCBI): domain Eukaryota; kingdom Viridiplantae; phylum Streptophyta; class Magnoliopsida; order Asterales; family Asteraceae; genus Helianthus; species Helianthus annuus. Next base: position 62,374,766 of record NC_035445.2, read on the forward strand.
GGGCCTTGATCCTGATTCTGATTGTTCTGAAATTTTTAGGGTTTATGCAGGATTACTTGGGGGTCTCAATTACGGTTTCTTATTGGACAAAATAAATTAATAAATAATAGTTTTGGTGAGAGTTGTTACACATGTTCCCTACGAAAACTAAAAAAAAAAATAGAGCAAACATATTCCTTATCTTCATAAATAATTGAAGTATCAATTTCACCTTTGGGTTCTTCAGCAAAGTGGAAAGCCTTACTGAGCACTCAACCTGAGTTAATGTGCCCCGAACATCAATCTGCAAAATCCACCACATATACCATCTTGGCTCCCAATAGTGATACTTGAATCACCTAGACCCTTACTTTCCATCTCTATCCATTACTATCTGCAAGCCAAGCCCGACTATTTAAGAATAATAAAAAGTTGCACTATGTTCGAGTGGCACAACTTTTGCTACAACGCTAGTTCCTTCAATAACGCTTTTCTATAAAAACACATTTTATTACTTTGGAAGAGTACTAAGTTTGACTTTCATTGGTCACTTCACCATATGCGCCCTTCGCCAAAATCCAAATCTGGTTCATTGAACAAATCATCAAGAAGGGAGGTGCAAGACATATCACTTTAAATCCAATTCAAATACAGCATTGGAAGTCACCTAATTGGGACATTCGGCTACTTAACTTTTAACCGTCAATACACGCTTTAACCCCTTGCAAGACAGTGAACTCTTTGTACATGATCAGCACCAATAATATTTAAAAACAATTGGAAGAGAAGGGTTACAAACTCACCTCAAGTGTTTAAACATTTGGCTAGATTTCCACGTGCTCGTTTGGACCGAAACCCCCAAATCGTCACGAACAATCATTCACAGACGCTTGCAACCGACCCCGGCAGTCCCTACAGTCCTATCCTTGGTTTATGAACCTTGAAACCACCTTGATCGTTTTCCTCAAATTTGCTACTCAAAGTAAATTATATTATTTATCAGTGTTGACATAAACTTTGAAATGAAAGAACTAAAAAGTTAATTATTGAAGAAAACCTCCATAAAGTTTGTGCATCGTTGTCTTTACCATTTGCAACTTCACCATTGGAAATGTGTACTCCTGGGCGTCTGTTATTTAACAGTTGTTAAAGTGATTTTGTTGGAGGCTATGTAACGTCTTCCGCCAATTCAAACGATTAGCGTGCTAACTGGGTATATCTAATTTGGAGGCCATCGGATGTGGCAATTTCTTTGGATCTGTGTGGCTGTGTTTCATCACCATATCATCGCAATTGATGCTTAAGCATAGCAGTCATGCCTTTATTGAAAGCGACATACATAGCCATTGCACCAGTGATTGCCGCTTTCACACAATACCTAAAATAAGTAATATAAATGAGATGTTAACTAACACTTTGAAATTGGATAGTTGATAACTTTAAGTGACTAATTCATTACATGGGTAGAAAAAAGTAGATTTGGGTTTCGTCTATTACTTGTAACGGGTCAAACAAATAAAATTATAAAAGACATTCCACATTTTTACCCACTTATAAAAATCATCCATTTCGAACAGAACCTGCAACCCAACCTACCAGACCAACCCATTTGGTAATCTCTGCAAAAATCAGTTACAATGTCAAACACACTGTAACCAATTATTTAAAGACATTTAAGAGAAAAAGAGGCAGCTTTTATAAATATTCAGATATGAACATGGTTTTGCATCCTATACATATAAATATTATGTCCTTTGCAAACTCCAACCACGCTACGTTTAACTTCTAAGCACCTTCAACAACAGACTTTATGGCACCAATATTAACCAAACTTGCAGTCGAATCAGCCAAGCTTCTTGCACGCGACTGGAAACATAGAATAATTTTGCCTTTTGCTAAACTTTCACTCAATGAGCCGCGTTGATAACTTCTACAACGAAAGAATATATATTACAAAAAAAAAAAAAACCGTCAAGACGTATTTAATGTACCGAAAAAAACATTGCATCATCCTGATATGCATCATCAGCAACAATATCTTCACCATGCACCAAAGGATAGCAGTTGTCAAATTATTTCCTTGGAAAAAAACCTTGACCATGCATATATGTTGACTTTTAAAGTCAAACTGGATTCTTTTCATATCCAAAATTGAAGTGTGGTTTCTTGTAAATTCAACATGAACATTTTCATTATCGGTTTTCATTAGCATAATTTGTAACAAAAAGGTAACAAATTTAGATCAGTTCATAGTTGAAATATAGACAAACCATTTAAATAAGTCCAGTTGACTCATAAACATGCTTTCATTATATTCTAAAATAACTAATGCATTAGATATGATTATAAGAATGTTTATATATAGATAAAAAGACCACTATTAAGATTTAGAAAAAAAAAAGCATAAGATAAATTAAACATATCATCTTACTTATGTATAGTCTCAACAACATGATAGCAAGATAACGCATAGTCTCATCCTCTTGCAACATTAACCGCAAGCTACTAAAACAAACATGAAAAAACTTAATTCATAAGCTCAACAATATACAGTGAAGAAAAAAGTCAACGAAGACATATACCTGGTAGAGGGACTATATGCATTTCGCTATGGGTAGATACGACTTTAACTCAAATAATAGTTCATGAAGTCTAATAAAAAGTGATTTACAACTACTGCAATTACTATCAACACTTTAGTTCTTGAATGCATGTACCCTAATTGATCACGATATTCCTTCCTTCTAAGCAATTACTTGAGTGCCACATCTGCACTTCATGACCTGAAAATATCATAAACCAACTATATTTATATAACTAAAAATATTCACTTTAATCCCCATGTTTAAAACTGGAAACCAGCGCCTTGTATGCAAAGATGTTACATTAATTGGTGAAAAAAATGAAAGGTTGGTGTGTTGCATAGACTAATGCTCTATGTTAGTATACGATGATGGCTGCATAGACTAATATTAGCCCTATGTTAGTATATGATGATGCAGTGGTTTAGCAAACTGCAAAAAAAATAGTTGATTTTTTATATCAAAGTATCAAGCCACAAATGCCAGAAGCATGTGGGCACCAAGTAATTATTCAAGGTTTATAAAAACTGAAACTTAAAACAACATGAGTGTCAAAACATGAAAGGTAATTTCAAAAGTCGATAACCTTTTATGCCCCTTCAGTAAGCATTTAAAAATTCATATTCTCATTATATATTTTCCAACCCATAAAAAATTAAAATTATAGACAAAGTGTTTCAGGTCAGCTTGACTCGTTACCCTACTTCCAAACAGATAATTTGCCAACTCTAGGTTAAAATCAGGTAGAACTTACAATGTGAACATGCATGAATAGCAAGGGCAAGTGGGATTGCAAATGCAGTGACATTCTCCTTCAAGCTTTTCATATAGGTGTGTTTGTGGATGCTTTGGAACCACCTTTGTTTCACAATAAGTTGCCTTCTTGGTCTAAAAGATCCTTCCTTTACAAAAAGTCTACAAATGGACACTTTGTATTACATATAAAAAGTGTGAAATAGATCCAGGTTCATAAACAAAAAGTCACATATCAGCCCCTGTTCTTAGTTAATTCAATATTCAAATAGTGGCAACTAAATGAATATCATGACACAATTTCTTAGTTAATTCAATATTCAAATAGTGGCCATACCTGTCAATTACAAACTTGATTATAGCACTCACCACCACATCCATTGATGGCTTCCAACTGCTACCACTTCTAAAATAACTCCATAGGTAATCAAAATGGTAGACGAATGCCAGAAGTGCGTGTAGTTCAGACACCAATTTTTGCATAATTACTAAATCAATAGAGTGAAGAAAATAAATACCTAAACTAAAGTGAGTTGTTCATCTAACATATTTTATAAGATGTTTCTTACTACTGTTTACTGCTAAAGCGAGAATGTATAGACAATGACCTTGAAGAGCAGATTTAAAAAGGGAAGCGAATAAAGAAAATGTAGCATCTACACTATCCACTGATGCATCTTCATCATTCTTGAAAACTTTTAATTGCGTTCTTGTGCCACCAACTACATCCATAGCAAGCCTAATCTCAGATATTCCACAGCTATCTGTTGGGGGTGATCTCCTTTTATAAGAGGGTCGAGTCTTGCCTTCTGGTTGATAAGCATCAGAATGGTTAACTTTCTTCTTTATATTTCCAAGGAATAGAGCGACATCGCTGAACTTTGATTGATAGTTTTCCAAGTGCGGTGAAGGCAAAAGCCTTTTCCTGTAATTAGGAGTTAGTGCACAGAAAAAAGATGATTAAGTAAATTGAGTAAAAAAGGTTAAAAGTTATGTTCATACCCGTACTATTGGTAACGCTCTTTAAGAGTTGAATATAGAGGATCACAATTTAACTGGCAGAAGCATCCATGCCGAGGTTATAGCTTGCATTAATGGAGCATCAAAAGAGATCGGAAAAACGACAACAAATCTTTTTTTTGAAAATAGCCCAATAGCTAACACAGGTGTGAAAATATTTAAAGCCAGAGTCACGTGTATATGATGTTTCTTGAATGACAGTTCCTGTTTGTTTTATGGATGGTTAAGTTGTGCATTTGTAGTTGAGGAATACAGTATCGACAATTTTTAAAGAATAAAACATACCTCTCTGTTCACAAAGAGGCAGTAGAACTTAAGTTTGTATCTGTTTGACATCCATCTCCTATCTCTTAAGTACTTTTATTTAGATAGGATCTGTTGCATCTTCTAGTTCAATACTGGATAAACTTTTATAAGCCATAAGCCCATAACTATTGCCCTGTTAACAAACGAAATAAATAACATGTTAGCGTGTTATACCATGACTACTAAACTGAAATAATCTGTCGATCTTCCATTGTTTTCCGATAGCTTTCATTAAAACCCAAAGAACTGGAGGTTGAGATGAATTTGAGTTAGCCAAATCATGCAAAAAAGCCACAACCTATACCCGGTTTAAAGCCACTTGTTGACATGTCGTTTTTAGTATCCTTTAGTGCCATATCAGAATGTTGACATCACCGTCGATTTTACAGGCTCGCGCTTCATCTCTGCAGCTTTATCGCTGCCCCGGACATACATGTAAACTTGTTAGCCTATCATGTTTTTTTTAGTTACTACTTATTTTATAACAATATAGATTGCTATGTTAGACGTGATAGTAGAACCTCATGGTCACTGAAGCGTTGCGCTACAAACTTGTCAAATAGCTCTCCTCCAGCAACATATTCCATAACTTTTTTGGAACAAAGTTGACATCAACAATTAGAAAGCAACTTATATGTATAGCTATTATAATGTATAAACTATTATAGAAAAGTTAAATTACATCTCAAATAAATTTGTAATCAAAGATAATGTATAGACTATTATAGAAAATTTAAATTACGTCTCAAATAAATTTGTAATCAAAGAGCATGAAACACTAAGAACCCAATTAAAAACATGTGAAATAGAAGTCACTTTTGCTGAAACATTTCATCAAGCACTTGGTGTGTGTCTTAAAACTTTTTAATTATAAACAAAGTACTGGATATCAAACCTAATACTTGTATACATACAATAACCAATGCACAGATATAATTCATATCCAAAAGAATTTACATACAACCGTACCGTTTATAGTATATTCTTCAATGGCGAGAGAAGTGTTCATATCCTCATACAATCTACCTTCTGAACTTTGAAGAAATAAAAACACATTATAAAATATGGAAATTCAGATACAAAACGTCACCAAATGAAATTCTTCCATTCGAAAAAAACAAAATTAGTACATTTATCTTCTGAACAAAACGCTCATCAATTGGGGTAAATAAAGAAATTAAGTCATGTATCTAATCAAATCACGCAAATATTCATCACAAATAGGATTTAGGCCTTTGCATAACCATAACCATCAATTTATATAACAAAACCATAATGTTAATAGACAAAATCAACAGATTTTCGATTACAAACGGATTTAGGGTTTATATGACATAAACCTAATTTTAAAACAGTAAGTAAACGGAAGAAAGCATAAAGGACGATTAAAGACAAAATTAAACAAACGCACCTTAAAGATTTGGAGATCGATGGAAGATATTCAGAAATCGATTTAAGAAAATGATGAAGTAGACGAAGAACTTGAAGAATGTGTAATCATCTATATATGTATCTTGCTTGACAATAATCATTGTTATATGGAAACCGATTGGTATTCTAGGAAGAAATTGGAGAGAAGATGAATAGATGATTTTGAAACGGTTGTATAGTAATTAGGGTTTACAAAGTAGAGGAAAAGAATACACGCGTGTGAAGAGAATGGTTTTGGCGGAAAAAAGAAAAAAAAAGTGGTCTAAGCAAATGCCACGTGGCAAATATTATTTTGCTTTATTAGAAGTAGTAGATATTATTAATGAAAGCCAATGAATAGTAATTATTATAATAGTATATGTAGTTCTTTTAATACTTTTATGGTTTTATAATAATAATAATAATAATAATAATAATAATATTACGATTATTATTATTATAACTTCTTTTACATATATCGTTTAAAAATTGTCAACCATATATTTGTTTAATATTTAATAAATAGATATGTAATTTGAATTATAAATAACTAAAAACTTAAATAAATTTAAAATATAAATTGAATTGAATTTTATACGTAATATAATTAAATATTTACGTAGTTTCATCATTATATATACTTTAAATATACTAAAATAGTTTATAAAATATATTTAAACTATTTTATAAACATTTAATCGTTAATATATGCATCATTGTATTTAAATATTTAATTAGATATTTAACACTACTAGAAAATTGGGTAATTGCCACCAACAATTTGCCACCGAAAAAAACGGTCACAAAATTAGCTACCTTTTTTCAACCGAAATCGTATTGGTAGCAAATACATCCGAAAAATCCTAACTAATAATAAAAATTAAGAAAATAGTAGTAAAATGGTGTCAAATATACAAATACAAAAAGTTTTACGAAAGTTGCCACCATTTTTCGACGGCCATTCAGTCTGCCACCGTCACATGGTCGCAATATCGCTCCCCCAAAATTTAAGCCTGATATCAATTTTTTTTGAACTGAAAGCGGGATATCAATTATCACATCTAGGGTTCTGATTCTGATTCTGAACTTTGCTCCCCAAAATCTCTAGAAGCATCAGCTCCGCTCCACCATCACTATTCGAATCATCCTCCATTCCACCATCATTAATCGAATCATCCTCTGATCCAAAACCCTAATTGCTCCCAAAAGTGGCGACCGTTGGACTTCAGCAATGAGTTAATGATTTCTTAGGGTTCGGTATGTTGTGAACTATGACCAACATCTTGTTTTTCTTAATCAAAGGTATGTGTTTTGCTTTTGGTCAAATTTTAAGATTCTATTTTCATTGTTAAAGTATTTATGATTTTTTTTTTCGTGTTTATTATTGATTTGTTTGCCTTTCAATTGATGTGGCTTTGATTTCTTACTTTAGAAGATGATAAAAACCCTCTTTTTGTAGTAGTCTGATGTTGATATCTACGAAGGCCGGATCGTATTCAAGCTAGGAAAAATTGTAAGAACAAGCAGATGTCTATTGGTTCTTTTTAAAATCGTTCATAATATAAAAGCTCACCATAGTTAGATATTTCTTAATTATCTGTATTCTCAGTGAATATTATGTTTCGATATATGGCGGTTTCGGATGAAAGACAATGGCTCATGCCAACGTTTGAAGATCGCGAAAAGGGTAAACCCCTGGATTTTCTATACATAGCTGTTTTTTTGACTCATCCTTCAAATTCTCGTCTTCAGGGCGAGGTATAGGGGTGTAAACGAGCCGGGCCGAGCCCGAGCCCGAGCTCCGCTCGTCATGTTTTTCTGAAGCTCGACTTGAGCTCGTTTCAGTATGACTTAAACGAGCCAAAGCTCGGCTCGAGTTCGGATCGCCAATGTTATCATCATTATTATTATATTATATACAAAAAAAGAAATTTTGTTTGGGGCTTGTTGAGGTTCGCGAGCTTAAACGAGCTTTGTATTTCAGGCTCGAGCTCGGGCTCGGGCTCGTTAAAGCTCAGCTCGTTCGAGCTTTTAACCGAGCTAGTCGGATTTTGGATGATCACTCCTAGTAACGATGTGAAGATTAAAAAGTTGGTTATAATGTAGCTAGACTAGTAAAATTAGTCACAAGATCTTTGTAGGATACTTTAAAGACTACAAAGTTATAATTGTTTTTTTCAAATAGTCACAACAGCTTGTTTAACCCTCTTTTGTGTAGCTTGGAGAAGTTTATGGGAGTGATGGATAAAGTCAACAACTGGAGGAAAGCTTTAGCTGCAATTGCTAATATATACAGCTGGCTGGCATATCACGGCCGACAGCGGGTAAGTATTTATCTCCGTTCATAGATGACAAAGTGTTTATTGGTGATTGACGGTTGAGTGTATTAACTGAGTAAATTCTAAATGGTTTTGAGTAGGGCTGTGAATTTCTTACACGACCCGAAACACGGCACGAACATAACACGAATTTCGCGGGTTTAGGTTTAGTCTAAACGGGTTCGGGTCAGTTTCAAGTTGAACCTGCGAACCCGTTTAGGTTAACGGGTTGTGTTCGGGTCAACCCGGTCAGGTTGGCGGGTTGACCCGTTTAACACATTTATATGATATTATAGTTTTTACAATATATTCTATGTAATAGATTAAATGAGGTGTATATTTTTTTGCCATAATTATAACATAAAAAGAGAAATTAACATAAGATTTTATGACTTAAATATAATTGTGTTATATATATTTGTGTTTTTAAAGTAAATTTTAATTTTAATATAGTAATTTCAAAAAAAAATTTAAAAAATCAGGTTGAACGGGTCGTGTTTGGGTCAACCCACAAAACTTCGGGTCGTGTTTGGGTTCATATGTATGATACGATTTTCGGGTTCGGTTCGGGTTCGGGTTCGTATAAAATATTTGGGTGCGGGTCGGGTTGAACCCGCCAACCCGCAAACGCGACCCTTTTGGCACCCCTAGTTTTGAGTTTATATTCTTGAGTGTGTATGTTTTGCTTGCATTAGCCAAATGTTTAGGATCATCAAGTTGAGTTAGCGGGTCATAATATCCTCATTAGTTGGTAGTCAGCTAAATTTGTTTATAGTCTCTAGTTTTAATTAACTTACTAACAGGGGTATAGACTCTCGAGTGGATGCATTAAAATCATTACTGAGTTTGGAAGCAACACATGAGGCGCGCATGATAGGGATATCTGGAATGGGAGGGATCGCAAAGACGACTATGAACTTTGTTTAGAAAAATTGTATATACAGGGGTGAATCTGCATTTATCGACAAGATTTAGGAATAAAAGGGTTCTTCTTGTCCTTGATGATGTGGATGTTTCTGGGTTTTTTTATGAGCTAAGGAGATTTTGCTAATCAGTAATAAACAATATAATAGAAGAACATGAAGCCGACGGCGACGGGTTACTTCTGAACATTACAAATGTCCCGATGAACCTTAAAATGACTATGCTTCAATTTGATGTTCACTGTGCAGCACCAACTTCATATCTCGATATTGACTTTTGTCCAAATATTATTTCTCGTTACTTTATATCAATATTCAATTTAACTGAAATGCTAGATACATTTGTTACTTTTGGGCTATTGATACAAGAGTTAATCGTGTGGATTTCCAGGCATTGATAGGTGGAGATGATGCCTACTTTGTGGCTGGCAGCAAATGGCTAGGGGTGGCTAGTGGAGTTTGCCAGTGGTCATTTGAAGGTAAATGTTGGGTTACAATTTTTTTTTTCTAATTGAGTGATTGATTCACCACCAAGTGAAAAGGATAACGCTAATATGAAAATTAAGTATTGGTTTAATATGAAAACCAAACTCGGTACAGGCACTAGTTCAGGAGTTTACGCCCAAGAGCTCATGAAGACTTGTGAAGAGATCGTGTTGGATACCTGCAGTGTTCCAGTGACTAACCCTTTTAAACTTCTTTCTAAGTTGTGCTTACACTCACTGCAAGTTAATATGTATATTGTATGAAAGTTATTAAAACAGTGCATTATGTTTTTCTTTTGAATTGCTTGCCGTATGACCTTTTTCTTGGGGCTGGACGGGTTGGCAGTATCTTGCTGTGGTCTATTGTTTTTTATGGAATGAATACCTCTTTTTCCTTCCAAAATATTATCTTTAGTTTTATGGTTCCGGTTTGAGTTTTTACATTTTTTTGCTATGATGTCGGTACTTCACGGACATGGTGCGTATGATTTTTACATTCTTGTCGACAACAGGTGTAAAGAAGGGATCTTTTTGGAGCTCAGAGCATTGTCATTAACAAGCCTCGTTTCCGGTAACCTAATCGTCACTTCTAGTGGTGGAAAATGGGCTGGTTAAGTGGATCGGGTAACGGGTCAAAAGGAGTAATTTTTTGGTACAAGTTACAACAGATGAGGTCGGCTCGACTCACTTTTTGTTCAGAAGTTTTAGTTTTTTTTTTTTTTTTTTTTTTTAATAATAGTTAACGTGTCAAGTATGATCACCAAAGTTTATGTTAGGTCGGCTCACACACATTGCTCAATTACTTGCTAGATCAGTTATGTAATTTGTAGCTGTCTGTTTGAAACCCTAAGTTTATGTTTTGCAGCAACGGCATCGGAATGCCTTTTTTCATTGTTTTGTAGTGAATTTTTATGTTTTTTGATATAGGTAAGGAATACTGATTGTTGGAGAATCATGTCTGCTCCTGATGAGAATAAAACGTCTAATCATACACAAGTTTGATAAGGAAAAAGATGAAGAAAAAGAAAGGTTCAATGGAATTATTGCGGGGTTGTTGGCTGAAAAAGAAAAAGATAAGATGGATAAAGATGCTATGCTTGATAGGATGTCGCAAATTAAAGCTATGTTAACCGATGCAGTTCGAAGATAGGCTATAAACACTTGGTTTTGAATGTTTAGATGTTTATCTTATTAGGAAAATTTTAGTTATTTTATGTTTTAGTTGGTATTTATTATATGCTTTTGAAAATGATATGTTTTATATAATTTTTGGATTTTATTAGACCTTTTTATATTATTTTGTAGTTTTATTAATATGTAATTTTGATGAAAATAGCATGGAGAAAAAAAAGTGAATTAAAAACTAATATTCCAAACCAAACCAATATTCCAGTATGGTAGCAAATGGTTGCAAATAGTGTAAAAAATGGTGGCAATATCGGTGGCTAAATGGTATCAAAACTCGTAAATTATGTAAAAAATGGTGGCTAAATGGTGACAATATTGGTGGCTAAATGGTGGCAATATCGGTGGCTAAATGGTATTAAAACATGCAAAAACCGATGGCTAAATGGTGGCAATATCATGACTAAATGGTATGAAAACACGTCACAACTTGGTGGCAAACAAACGTCACAACTTGGTGGCAAACAAGGCGGAGCGTAACAAACATGAAGCGGTGGCAAATAATTTTGACCAATTTTGTGGTGGTAAAAATAAGGTAGCAAAATATAAAAATGGTGGCTATTTGGTGGCATTAGGGCAATTGACATAGGTGTTTTTGTCACCGTATTTTCGGTGGCAAACTGGTGACAACAAGGAAATTGCTACCATTTTGTAACCAAAATTACATGACAAAAACCATGTTTTCTAGTAGTGTAATACGTTATATTAAAATAAAAGTATTAAATGTATTTACATGTATTTGTATTTAAATATATATAATGGTAGGTGAAAAAGACCTGATAGAATATAAATAATTAAATACGTTATTAAATATCACGGATAAATACTCACATATAATATATTAAATATTAAATATTTACGTGTTTAAATATACCTTACTTTATTGTAAAATAAATTTCATATTTTACTACGATTCTTATATTAAAGTACATATAGTAAATATTTTATATAAGGTGGTATTATATTTTAATATTAAACTGTATTACGGATATTTTAATCTAAAAGTCAATTTTTTTATACTACTAATATATGTTCACAATGTATTTTTTTATATTACAAAAATATTTTTATATATTTTGAACATAGATATATAGATTAGATATATATTAATATATCTAATATACCGTACAAACATTTAGGTATAATTTCCTCACCTAAACTTAAAATATAATAAATGTTTAACTATATTTCGGAGGCTACAATTATCAAATGTATACAAATGTTTAATGTTTAATATTAAAATGATAAACATTTAGGGTTTTATATTATTAAACATTTTAATACTAGGAAAATTGTAAACTACATTATTATTAAATCATTTTAATATATCTACATAGCTTATTATTATTATTATTATTATTATTATTATATTCATTTTAACTCGTGATTTTCATTTTTAATTAATATAATAATAAACAAAAATTTTATCTTATAAATATATATTAGGTAAATGAGGCATTTACCTATTTAGGAAATAAACGATCATTGTAAACTCAATGCGGCGTTCCTATTAGAGACCAAATATATCTGCCTAAGTAGCCTATTGGTACATTTAATTATATTGGTCCCTCATACTATGAACTCAAAGTTTGTTAGAATAACATAAGAATATAATATACATATTATGATTTATCTACACAGAATAACACATAAATTATAACATTAATTTCCTAACACAATTGTTTAAGTTTTAGGTATTAAAAGAACACCTAAATGGCTTAAACCAGTGGCTCTGATACCATCTTCTGTCACAACCCTCGACCCCACCCTGGGAGCGGGAGCCGTGAACCAGTCAAGTGATACTAGTTTTTATTAAATACGTAGCGGAAAAATTTTTCATTAGGATCGTAGTTAAGAAATAATTTCAGAGTTTGTAAAACACCAAACTTTCAATATTTAAACAAATGAGCTACAACCCATATTCCATTCAAATGTTTTTATAGGGATAAACCCTAATTGATAAAATATAATTTTCTTCTTTTATTCATGTAATTATAGCCACTTTATTTAAGACTTCAGTGCTCCATAGCTGGCTTCTTGCAAATTACCTGAAACGCGTTTTAAAAATATTTAATCAGCAAGAAATACTGTCAAGTACTTTCCATTTATAAAAATTCACATTGTTATATTTTACAATATCAAGATGGAGATTACAATGTTTTTATCTAAAAAATTCTCCAAAGTACTTGTCACTCAACGGATCCGTGACTATGGTCATATCACCCATTTGCTAACCCTTTGTCAAATGTTGAAGTTACATCAAGTAATGTATACAAAACTCCATAATACTGGCAGTAATTTGTAGAACAAAGACTCGATCACTGTAAGTATAACTGAAAAACATTTAAAGTTTTGCAAAGCAATTTGATAGAAGGAGAGAATGACTCACTTTGTAACTTTAGGGTTTAACTACAAGTCTTCTGGTATAATCTTGGGTATAACTCCTGAGCTTTTTTTAATAAAATATATAATGCACTCATATTAAGTATAATAACCCAATTCAACATTATCTATACCTCACGAGATCAGAACCCAACATAGTTTACAAAAGCATAGCCTTTATCAGGCAGCGCTTTGGTATCAGTTGCTGAGTTCAAGATTGCTCGGACAGAGTATCGAATCAGTGATCAGGGGTTAAAACACTTAAAATGGAGCAGAGCTTTGTAGTATAAGGGGGTGAATTATTAAAGGAAAATATAGAAAGAGAGAGAGAGAGTAAAAAAAGAAGCTAAGCAAATTTTTCTTTGAAGGCTTGTCCCTATTTATAGTATAAAGTCTCAATTTGAAGGCCACAAAAAGAATCAAATTCTTTCTTTATCTTCGGCGTAGACAACATTCATAAATGTTAGATTTTAAATTTTATTATTATAATTAATTCAGCTGCTTCACTCATTTATCGCTTATAACTTCTAAAATATGACGTTTTATAAAACGATGAATATGTCATTAGAACAAGAATATTTTTATCTACATTTTGACCTAAGTTTCATTAAAAACGGAGTAAGGTTAATTATAATGTATTTTTATTATTATAGTTTTTTAAACGGTTCCTATGTTCATTTAGATACCTCATATTTCTAACAGTCAACTTATCGGTAATCTATCTGTTTAATAATATAAATTTTTATATACTTTATTTTAAATTTTATAAATAATTTTTTTTTAAAATGTTACAACACCTGTCAAAATGCAAGAAAAGAGGCAAAAAGAAGTGCTTTCTTGGTCAACACTTACACCCCACATACATATTTACATGCATTCATACATATACATATAATATATATTGTTAAATACATGTATTTAACTAACTATCGAGTATTTTATCTCGCGTTTAAGGCGTTTAAAATTATTTTTATCGTTCTATAAAATTTAACTCGACATAATATTGTTGAACAATATTTATTCGCCTTGACTAGCTGCGTTGTCTGTATTTTGCAGTATACACGCGGTATTACGCAGTATGCGCTTAAATTCACAAAATAGAGATTTTAATCGTTTTAGTTAATTTTTCATCACAAATATAAAAAAATAGAATTTTAATCATAACGGAATATTTTTAGGATTTTAACATTAACCGGGCGGTCAGCGACGTTCGTTTCGCATTTTGTTCGTTACACGATAAGCGTTTATCTTATTGTTGCCAACATATTGTTTAACAAAGTTTGGATTTTCCAACAAATTAAATACTATATATTAACAAGAAATTTAATAAAATATTGCCTTTATTTATTCATAAGACGTGTCACACTAGTACGGTACGGACTCAAAATAGCCGGGTGTCAAAATAAGTGATCTTGTGCGTGTTATGGTTGAAACGAGAACACATAGCTCTTGTCCTTTAGTTTATCGGGTAATGAAGCTTGCTTTACTTTTACCGGTTGCAACCACAACTGTTAAAGATGTTTTTCGAAATTGAAGCTTGCCAAGACGGATTTACGCAGTTGAATGGCCCAGAATTTTTGAACCATGCTATGTTTGTGCGGTCGAAAAGGATTTTTTACATGAAGTAAAAGACGAAGACGTGATGGAACGATTTCAAGCTATGAAGAAAAGAAGAGGACAGATCTATTTGGTATTTGTTTTACTTTATTTATTTATTTTCTTTTTTTTAATATTGTATGATTGCACGGTGAATTTTTTTTTTTTTGAATCCCCCTGAGTTAATGTTTTAGTTCCGCCACTGCTATATATGGTTCTTTTTTTTATCAGAGAACGGTTTTGAAATTTCACCAATTATTATGAGTTTTATGGTATGTATGTGATTTGATAAAGATGAAAGAAATCATGAGGACTAATAAATCCAGATTTACACCAACGGGGTGGTGATTCATTGACAAAAGTAAAACCTTTAAACACTTTGAGAGTAGGAGATTTTGGATTCAAGTCATACAGACAACAGAGGATAAAAAAAATATTACCCTAAAAAAAATCCAGATTTACATCGGTTAAAGACCGAATAGAATTCAATTAGGACCATATAACACAAGTAATTTAATTTAGATAATTAATAGCATTGAAATATAACTTAAACCACAATTTCTTTTAACCGATTACTATTATAAATCCTTATAATTGAAATTTAATACATAGCTAGCTAACTCATAACTACATAATAAATTTTATTTCATAAACTTAAAAAAAAAATGTATCAACAATCCCAAAATACAGATAAATTACATTTCATAAACTTAAAAAAATGTATCAACAATCCAAAACCGATTAACATTAAAAATATATTATTATTATTATTATTATTATTATTATTATTATTATTATTATTATTATTATTATATAGTCTTTTATAAATTCGGATGTTACAACTTTACATATATAATTAAAATGTATGTGGGTATGTATATTTAAAGGGTTTTATAGATGTAACCCAAGGTGTTTTATAGATCAAGGTAGTATACAAGTATATTGGAAATAAACTAGGTGACAGATACATGGTTGAAATATTCTGGTTTTTACATAACTTAAGAAAAAATTGTAAATACTGATGTGCACAAAATGCAACATACAAATTACATCAATTGTGGCATAAAACTAACCTTTTTTAGTACTAATGTTAGAAAAAGTGTGCTTTTGTCTTCCTTTTGCATTTTTAGCATTAAATGAGCTCAAATGAACAAAAGAAGTAAAAAGACAGCTAAATCTAACATAAATACTAGAAAAGGTACAAACGTGGCATGCCCGACCCCCCGACAGCATCTTCCCAAAGCAAAACAAGAAGGCAGAAGACTGAACACGCCCCGTGCTCAGTGAGCACGGGGGCGTGCCCAGGTGTCATCAGAAAAGACAAAGTAATAGAACCTTCTACTGCCCACCACGGGGCCGTGCTCAGCAGACACGGGGGCGTGGTCAACTGTTACAGACGCATTTAATGAAATTGCGAATTGCAATTAATGAAGAGAGAGACTCGGATGGACAAGGGGCCGTGCCCAGTGGACACGGGGCCGTGCCCAGGCTCCTGTTCAACCTATAAATAGGAGTGCTTGGAGCTCTTGCAACTCATCCCTTGGCACACCACCTCTCTCACACTTCACCCACCACCCACCACCATCACAACACCATCATCCACCACCATCATCCATTGTCCATCATAGAGTGTGTGAGTCGTCTCGGGATCCAAGATTGATCGTAAGAGTTCTTGACAATCAAAGGCCATGTTTGCCTAAGTCTCTTACATCACTTGGTGAAGACAAGTGTTTAGTGTAATACTTTTTATTTTTAATCTTTTGCACTTTTTAATTGGTTTTGTATTATTGACTTTAATTACTAGTTTCTTATGTTGAAGGTGATTCTTCCTTATCGTTTGTCCGTGGTGTCTTGGCATTATTTTACTGTCTATATAAAATAAAAGATTTTCACCATTCATATCTCCACGGTCTATATGGAGGTATGTTGGCTACCTGGTCAGGGGTTAAGGGAACGGTTAGGTAAGACTCTTGCCATTGTTCAGTGTATAGATCCTGCAAAGGACCTGGATCAAATTTAGTAGGACCTCCTTCAATACCCAACGGTATTGGATGGCGGGGGTCCAAACTCTTTGATCCCCTCATAAGTTAAACTACTATTAAAACTTTAACCCGGCTACTTAGGACGGTATCCCTGCTGACTCAGACTACTTAGCCGAGGGTAACGTCGCCTTCAAAAGAGGGGCCTACCACATTATGCATTAATAACTTAATTAATTATCTTTCAATAATCTGACCCTTTAGGGTTGTATCCTTGCTGACTCAAACTACTGGGTTGAGGGTAACGTCGCCTTCAAAAGAGGGGCCTACTACAATAACTAAGATAATCTCTTAAACAAGTGCAAAAGTGAGAAAATAATCAAAGGTTATACTAACACACGAGTCGGATCCAAGTGATTCATCTTGTCTATCTGTTTTTACTTTTATTTTCTTTTTCAGCATTTTAGTTAGTTTTATTTTTCTAGTTTAAAAATCTTTTTCTAACATTTTGATTTGATTAGACGTTGAGGATAAACCGGTACTAAAAGCTCTTGTGTCCTTGGACGACCTCGGTATCTTACCAACACTATACTACGTCCACGATGGGTGCACTTGCCCATATGTGTCTTTAGTGTTAGTGAATATCGTGTTTATAAATTTAAAACTTGGCTAAAAAGTGTAAAAAGGGCTTAAAATATATACCTAAATTATATATACACTGATACGCATCAAGTTTTTGGCGCCGTTGCCGGGGACACAAGGATTTTAAGAAAGCTTAAAATCGACGGCCTAATCAGTTTTTCAAAACTTTTTCAAAACGCGCGCACATTTTTCTGCATTTTAGTTTAGTTTGCATTTACAGTAGCCTGAACACGGGGCCATGTTCACTGAACACGGGGCCGTGTTGCATATTTTTCATAAAAACACCCAGATACAGAGTCTGAACACGGGGTCGTGCTCACTGAACACGCCCCCGTGCTCAACGAAACCAGTAACTTTAATTTAAAACGCCCAAATACCGACCCTGAACACGGGGCCGTGTCCACTGAACACGGGGCCGTGTCCAGCCTCTGTTTCCGTCTTTATTTTTGTTTTCTGGTCCCGAGACTCTGTTGTGGTCTGTTGAGTGATTCTTATGGATCAATACTCAAGACGCTACAACTACACCTATGAGGAGGATGATTATAGGGGAGACTATTGCACTAATTGTGGAAACCCACCCTCGGTACAATATTGTAGCTTATTTCAACCATACACTTCATGCAACTATTATGAGGAGCCCAGGTACGAGCCATCGACTTCATACACATCTTATGAAGACCAAAGGTATGAACCTTCTCCCTCATACTCATATTTTGATTAACCAAGGTATGAGCCTTCATACTCATACTTTGAGGAATCAAGATATGAGCCACCACCTTCATACTCTTATTATGAGGAGCCATGGCGTGAACAGCCCACCTCATATGAGTACTATGAAGAACAAAATTACGACCCTTATCCATCATATGCTTACAATGAAGAACAATGGTATGAACCATCTACTTCATATGAGTACTATGAGGAACCAAGGATCGAACAACCGGATTCAAGCTTTGAGGATCCCGATCCTTTCTCTATCACCGAAGTAGCCGATAGGATAATAGAAAAACTTAAACTATCGAGCGATACATAAAAGAATCTCGCGCAAGGGAAGAGGAGTCCCGCGCAAGAGAAGAATTAAATAAAAAAACGATAGTTGAAGAGTTAAAAATGGAAGAACAAATAAGTGAAAAATCGACACATGAGTTAAACAACGAAAAAGGTGAGGACAATAGCGTTAAAATCCAAGAAGAGTCTAGAAATTAATCTCTTGTCACCTTCTTTTGAAAACCATTGTTTAGTACCCACTCATGCTAAGTTTTTAAAAGAGTTAAACACTAACACTAAAATTGAAGAAATGGTAAGTGTTAAATTAACTAATGATCAAACTTCGCTAATAAAAGAAGACCCTTTTGAAATTAACATTACACCGGTTCCATGTTTCTTTCAAAATTCCTTTATTAGTAATAACACCATTGATAAAGATCTTTGTGTATAACTACATTTTCGAAAAATTAAGTATTAGTGATTTTTCTCCACTTCAAATACCCATTTTTCTATCCGACCGGAAAGTAATAAAATCAATCGGTGTAGTTGAGGATGTTTTGGTTCAAACAAATCAAATGGTAATCCCAACCGACTTTGTCATCCTCGATGACGCTTCTCTAGTGTTGGGACGACCTTTTGTAAAAACTCACAAAGCTTTAAAAACCGGAAGTTCAACAATCTACCTCTTCAACTAGGGGCATTCAAAAGGAGCATAGATCTTGAGCACTCAATGAAATATCCTTTTGGCAACAATAATCCCCTAATTGAAGCTGAAGATGAGCCACCCGATACAAGTGAAAAGATTGACCACTTTGTTGAAGAAGAGGTCGCCATAGAACAAACTTTTAAAGTTCTTTATCAAAATGAGCCTCAAAATAAGGAGTCTCCTAAAGACCCACCCCTTGAGCTCAAAGAACTTCCGAAAGGTTTGGAATATGCTTTTCTAGACAAAGATGGTAAATCACCTGTAATTATTTCATCTAAATTAAGTAGTTTAGAGAAAGAAAAATTAATTAAACTTTTGAAAAAACATAAAAATGCGATCGCTTGGAAGCTTGTAGATATTAAAGGAATAAGTCCTTCCATGTGCACGCACAAAATTTTAATACATGATGACTACAAATCGGTAATACAACCACAACGTAGAGTAAATCCAAATGTGCAAGAAGTGGTAAAAAACGAAGTCATCAAATTACTTGATGCTGGACTTATCTACCCTATCTCAGATAGTCCCTGGGTAAGTCTCGTCCAAGTAGTTCCAAAGAAAGGAGGTATGACGGTAATAACTAATGAAAAGAATGAATTAATACCAACGAGAACCGTCACAGGATGGAGAGTATGTATAGACTATAGACGATTAAATGAAGCAACAAGGAAAGATCACTTTCCTTTGCCCTTCATTGATCAAATGTTAGAAAGATTATCCGGTCATAAATTTTATTGTTTCTTGGATGGTTTTTCAGGTTACTTTCAAATCCCGATAGCACCCGAAGACCAAGAAAAGACAACTTTCACATGTACCTATGGAACTTTTGCTTATCGACGCATGCCATTTGGTGTATGTAATGCCCCCGTAACATTCCAACGTTGCATGGTGGCCATCTTCCATGATATGATAGAAAAGACAATGGAAGTCTTCATGGACGACTTTTCTATCTTTGGAGATTCATACGACCAATGCCTCGATAACCTTGAACGAATGCAATCCCGTTGTGAGGAAACTAACCTCGCCCTTAACTGGGAAAAATGTCATTTCATGGTAACAGAGGGAATAGTGCTCGGTCATAAGATCTCTAACGAAGGAATGGAAGTTGATCGAGCAAAAATAGACACTATTTCTCGATTACCTCCACCATCCTCCGTTAGAGCAATCAGAAGTTTCTTAGGGCATGCCGGATTTTATAGACGGTTTATCAAAGATTTTTCTAAAATTTCAAGACCTCTAACAAAATTACTTGAAAAAGATGCGCCTTTCATCTTTGACAAGGATTGCAATCAGGCATTTCTAACCCTCAAGGAAATGCTAGTCAATGCACCTATCATGATAGCGCCTGATTGGAAATTTCCTTTCGAAATCATGTGTGATGCAAGTGACTTTGCCGTTGGAGCAGTCTTGGGACAAAGAAAAGAGAAGCATTTTCACCCAATCTATTATGCTAGTAAAACACTTAACGATTCATAAGAAAATTATACAACAACTGAAAAAGAATTACTAGCTGTGGTATTTGCTTTTGATAAATTTCGTTCTTATCTTGTTCTTTCTAAAACAATAGTCTATACAGATCATGCAGCCATTCGATACCTTTTCAAGAAACAAGACGCAAAACCCCGTTTGATCAGGTGGATTTTACTCCTCCAAGAATTTGATATTGAAATCAAAGACAAAAGAGGAGCAGAATACACCGCTACAGATCATCTTTCGCGCTTAGAAGACCCAACTTTGGAGGCAACTAGGGACGAGCAAATCAACGAAAAATTTCCAACAGAGTCCCTAGAAATGGTGGAATACAAGGAAGAACCATGGTATGCCGACTATGCTAACTACTTAGCTAGCGGTATAGTCACCAAAGGATGGCCACATCACCAAAGAAAAAAATTCTTTGCTAATGTGAAGCATTACTTTTGGGAAGATCCTTATCTTTTCAAAATGTGTGCCGACCAACTCATCCGAAGGTGCGTACATGGTAGTGAAGCAAGAAAAATTCTCCGCCATTGTCATGAAGGTCCATACGGAGGACATCATGGTGCCACTAGTACCGCACGAAAGGTATCTGATTCAGGATTTTATTGGCCGACCATTTACAAAGACGCGCAAAGTCTAGTTAAGACATGTGATGCTTGCCAAAGATCAGGTAATATTTCTTCCAAAAACGAAATGCCACAAAATGGCATTCTCGTTTGTGAAATTTTTGATGTGTGGGGACTCGACTTTATGGGACCTTTCCCACCGTCAAAAGGAAACAAATATATACTTGTGGCAGTAGATTACCTGTCTAAATGGGCAGAGGCCGAGGCACTTCCAACAAATGATGGAAGAGTCGTGGTAAGATTTCTGAAAAAATTATTCTCTCTTTTTGGAACACCTAAAGCATTAATAAGTGATAGAGGTACCCATTTTTGTAATCATCAACTCGAAAAAATCTTTAACAAGATATGGGGTCTATCACCGGGTCTCAACAGCATATCACTCTCAAACAAACAGACAAGCCGAAGCGACTAATAGAGGTTTAAAATGAATACTTGAAAAAACCTTAGGATTAAATAAAAAGGAATGGGCCGATAAATTAGATGATGCTTTATGGGCTTTTCGAACTGCCTATGAAACAACTATAGGCACAACCCCATATAAGCTCGTCTATGGAAAAAGTTGTCATTTGCCGGTAGAAATAGCTCACAAGGCCTACTGGGCAATAAAAAACGTAAACTTGGATTTAGAATTTGCAGGCAAAAATCGATTTTGGCAAATAAATGAATTAGATAAATTGAGGAATTATGCATACTCTAACTCTGAAATTTATAAGGAAAGAATGAAAAATTTACACGACAAACACATTAAACCTAATGAATTTTGAGTAGGAGATCAAGTTCTATTGTTTAATTCATGACTTCGATTATTTCCGGGTAAACTAAAATCTAGGTGGTCAGGACCTTTTTCCATCACCCATATTTTTTCTCACTGTGCAGTAGAAATTAAATCTCGGAATGGAATTCCATTCAAGGTCAATGGCCAACGGCTAAAACTCTATCAAGGATTCATTGAGGATGAGGAGGAAGAAATCTCGCTTCAAACGGTCGACGAATAAAGGCATCAACATCATACCTGGTAAGTTACGAACAAGCGGATAAACATCGAAACTGGTAAGTCTCCTAACCGAGTTTTGGAAAAACAGGGCACTCACACGAAAAAAAAATTCAAAAACTTTGCTCGGCATGGGGCCGTGTCCGCGTAACTGTCGGGATAAAACCCCTCTTTCTTAACAGTTACACCATTCCACACGCCCTATTTCCCCGAAAAACGCTCTGGTCCAGGCGATTTTCCACAGATTTTCGACGTCTCCTCTCGTTCTTACAACATCAACGTATGATTGTATCATCATTAGTAGTTAGATTAGTTACTTGCATGTAGTTAAAACATCAAAAAATTGGGGAAAATCTAGGGTTCTTGAAGTTCATCCGGATCAAACCTCAAATTTTTGCATAAATCTGTTAGCATTAGTTTAGATTAGTGTTATGGAAAGTAAACCCACTTGTATTGTTGATAGATTTGCCCGATTTCTCAAAAAAACCCCAAACCCTTGTTTTTGAACCGAAAAAGATAAAATCGAAAGGGTAAACGGTTTGTTTTGGGAAAAACGGCACTTGGGGTTTCATTTTCGGAGGAAACTACACCTACTTGGCCAAAAATTTTCAGATTTTCGGGACCGGGTTGAAAAATGGAATTTTTGAGTAACAGACGCCTGGACACGGGGTCGTGCTCGCTGAGCACGGGGCCGTGTCCAGCTCACTGTTTACAGTTTTCTCCGAAAATCTCATTGTTTCTTGCTAACTTTTGGTGTATTCTTTCAGATGTCGAAGAAGTTCACAAGATTCAATGCAAACGAGCTCGATGCTAGGGCCAAATATGACACACTTCAAACAAGACCGGAAGAATACCCAAGACAAGCATGCACGGACCTCTTAGCCATGGTGAACCAACTTGACCGGTTTAACAACCTCGTTACCGGCCCACTAAGGATTTCCCAAACCACTAGACTTCGTTCCGTCCATGAGTTCACTATGGAGTTCTATAGCACCTTCACTTTCAATTCAAGGTGCGACCCTTTCGACAATAATGGGGTGGCATTCCGATGTGGCGGAACGAGGTACTCGATCTCAATGGCACAATTCGAGGCAATAGTGGGGCTGTATACGGAGGAGGATTCGGGAAGTGAAGAGAACACCAGAGGGGTGCGAGGTTTGGATGAGAAGGAGTGCCAAGCCGCGTGGGCTCAGATTGGTGAAGGACACTACAACCCAAGCAGCACAAAGAGTACCAAGTTGAGGGACCCACTCTACCGATACATCCATAGGGTCCTCGGTTACTCTTTAAGCCAAAGGCATGATAGTGGTGGTGTTGTTGGGTTGAGAGATCTGATAGTCCTTCACTGCATTCACAACCGAAGACACCTAGATGTTCCATTTCTCCTACTCTGAAACATGCATCTGAACTGGCTAGCTCATGCACCAACCCCTATTTTCTTTGGGGGATGGGTGTACCGCCTCTTTAAGCACTTCGTGAACATACCTAGGTCTTTCGAAAAGAGCCCATGGTCGGGGCGGGTCGATGTTCACATCTATCGCTCCATGAACCTAATCTATGAGGCGGAAGACGGGTCAGTCAGCTTTCAGAGGATGCAAGGCCATGCATGGAACCCACAAGAGGCGCTAGTCCTTCACACTCCACCTCCCCACTACCAATACCAACCTCACGGTGAACCAGGCCCTTCCTCCTCATAAGGAGGTGGTTTTCCTAACTTTCAGAGTTTGCATGAACTTTTGCAGGAAAACCTTATGTGCACCAGTGATGCGTGTTACATGTAATATATTTTAGATGTATATTTTAAGCCCTTATTACACTTTTTAGCCAAGTTTTAAATTTATAAAACACGATATGTACTAACACTAAACACACATATGGGCAAGTGCACCCATCGTGGACGTAGTATAGTGTTGGTAAGATACCGAGGTCGTCCAAGGACACAAGAGCTTTTAGTACCGGTTTATCCTCAATGTCTAATCAAATCAAAAAGTTAGAAAAAGGTTTTTAAACTATGAAAATAAAACTAACTAAAATGCTGAAAAATAAAATAAAAATAAAAACAGATAGACAAGATGAATCACTTGGATCCGAATCGTGTGTAGTGTAACCTTTGATTATTTTCGCACTTTTGCACTTGTTTAAGAGGTTATCTTAGGTATTGTAGTAGGCCCCTCTTTTGAAGGTGACGTTACCTTCAACCTAGTAGTTTGAGTCAGTAAGGATACAATCCTAAAGGGTCGGGTTATTGAAAGATAATTAATTAAGTTACTAATGCATCTTGTGGTAGGCCCCTCTTTTGAAGGCGACGTTACCCTCAGCTAAGTAGTCTGAGTCAGCAGGGATACAGTCCTAAGTAGCTGGGTTAAAGTTTTAATAGTAGTTTAACTTATGAGGGGATCAAAGAGTTTGGACCCCCGCCATCCAATATGTTTGGGTATTGAAGGAGGTCCTACTAAATTTGACCCATGTCCTTTGCAGGATCTATACACTGAACAATGGCAAGACTCTTACCAAACCGTTCCCTTAACCCCCGACCAGGTAGCCAACATACCTCCATATAGACCGTGGAGATATAAATGGTGAAAATCTTTTATTTTATATAGACAGTAAAATAATGCCAAGACACCACGGACAAACGATAAGGAAGAATCACCTTCAACATAAGAAACTAGTAATTAAAGTCATTAATACAAAACCAATTAAAAAGTGCAAAAGATTAAAAATAAAAAGTATTACACTAAACACTTGTCTTCACCAAGTGTTGTAAGAGACTTAGGCAAACATGGCCTTTGATTGTCAAGAACTCTTACGATCAATCTTGGATCCCGAGACGACTCACACACTCTATGATGGACAATGGATGATGGTGGTGGATGATGGTGTTGTGATGGTGGTGGGTGGTGGGTGAAGTGTGAGAGAGGTGGTGTGCCAAGGGATGAGTTGCAAGAGCTCTAAACACTCCTATTTATAGGCTGAACAGAAGCTCGGGCACGGCCTCGTGTCCATCTAACACTCTCTCTCTTCATTAATTGTAATTCGCAATTACAATAAATGCGCCTGCAGCAAGTTGACCACGCCCTCGTGTCCGCTGGGCACGGCCCCGTGGTAGGCAGTAGACGCTTCTATAGGTTTGTCTTTTCTGCTGCTCCTTGGGCACGGCCCCGTGCTCGCTGAGCACAGGGTGTGTTCAGTCTTCTGTTTTCTTTGTTTTGCTTGGGAAGATGCTGTCGGAGGGTCGGGCATATCACTTTTGTTTCCTTTCTTGTATTTATGTTAGATTTTGCTGTCTTTTTGCTTCTTTTGTTATTTTGATCTGATTTAATCCTGAAAATACAAAAGGAAGACAAAAGCACACTTTTTCCAACATTAGTACTAAAAAGGGTTAGTTTTAAGCCACAATTGATGAAATTTATATGTTGCATTTTGTGCACATCAAATACCCCCACACTTGAATCTTTGCTTGTCCTCAAGCAAAACTCTTTATAATGTGGCTTTATTCACTCTCAAATGGAATGGGTAGAAGAGAAGGTTTTTAGGCTTGTCATAGAGTGTCAGGAATTCCAAGATTATTTAGGTTTTATTTTTATTTATTTACAATCCTATTCGTCATGATTTATTAAAAACGTTTCATAAGATAAATTATTTATTAGGGCATAACATACCTCTTTAAAATTCCATTTATATACAAGTTCACATACCTCACGGGGGAATCACTCAACACTCGGCCGAAGGTGTAATTTTTTTAGTGAATCACTCGAGAGCGGCATGGAACTTACTCCTACCATAAGCTTGCCAAGCAATCAATCCTCCTCCTTTTTAACTTTATACCTTTGTAAATATCAAGAGGACTTTTTGGGTGAAGGGTTAGGCTTGGCCTAAAGGTGGGTGGTTGGGTTAGTGGTTAGTAAAAATGGCGAAAAGCGTAACAAACATCGGTTTTTTGAAAGACTTTTTATTTTTCACATTTTTATTTTATTTTGATGAACCACTTGTTTCAAACAAAGTTATTTTTGATGAACTTGTTTGTTTGTTTGGTTTCATCAATATATATATATATATATATATATATATATATATATATATATATATATATATATATATATATATATATATATATATATTGATAAGGAAGAGTCATTAGAAAACCGAACGTTGTTACTAAAATAAAGGGTTAAAAATAAAAAAGGTTTAGGTGGGTAAAAAGGGTGATGGTTTTGGGTTAAGAAATGAAAAGGTTTAGGCTCAAAGGGGTTAATTAGGGGGATTTTGGGTAGGTGGTAAAAAAAATTGAAAAATAATGGTGTAGAAAGAAAAAGGGTTAGTCCTAATGCCTCCATCATTTACATACCCGGGTTTAAGTTGGTAAGGACCGGGAATGTATTGTTGTGGCAAGTTCTAGAGTCGTACGAACCAAGCGGTTATTCACACAAGAAATGAAAAATGAGCATTTAGTGTAAAGATATGTATTTGTATGCTCGTTAAAGGCTCAAAACTCACTTTTGTGGGAAAGGGTTTTTATGTGATCAAGTATATATAATCAAATTTTAACTAAGTTTGTCATGCCTTTTCGTAATTTTCTTATGTTGGTTCTTTTTATCACGACGCTATCGGTTGTAAAGTTGTAAAAATATAACCTTGTTAGAACTTGAATTCCCAACTTAAACTTAGACAAGTAAAAAAATTGAAAATTTTAGAAAAAAAAATTTGGGGTGATTAGCGGTTCCAATAGAGTTTTGTGTAAGGCTTGTTATTAGGACTTGCAAGATTCAAGGTTTTAGCATCCCCCCACACTTAAATTACACATTGTCCTCAATGTGTCCCAAAATAAGTTTTTAGGTTGATTGAATGTGTAAAATGGTGTTAAAAGCAAAATTTTATGTTACTGGAATCCTGGACACGGCCCCGTTGGTCCGGGCACGGCCCCGTGTTCAGGTGCCAGCGACAAAAATTAAAGAAAAGAAACAGAAGCCTGGATACAGGGGCGTGTTCAGCGAACACGGCCCGTGTCCAGTTAACTGAACTGGGCAATTTTCTGCAGAGTGTGCAGCACGGGGCCGTGTTGGGCGGACACGGCCCGTGCTGAGCTTACTATAATGAAGGAATTGTTGTCTGATGGCCCTGTTTTCGTGCATGGGGCTATGTTTCTCGTTTCCCTTGTTATCCTTGACCATCACGAGTGTGTTTTATTCCTGCAAATTAAAATTAAACTAAAAGATTAAACTAAGCTAAGGATAGTTTCGCAGAATGCCTCCGTGGTGCGCCACGTTTATAAGGGTCCTTGGCTAGACCCAAGGTGAGGTTATATGTTTTCCGAGCAGGATGTTTTGCATCCCATGTTGCACCGTCGGGGAGCATCATCCAAACTCGAATCAATAACCATCATGTAATTGACCGGGTCATCGTCCTCTATTCTCTTCCCAACCCCGAACTTCACTTCCTTATCCCCATATTTTAAAGTGAGTGTTCCGTCATTCATGTCTACCACTGCTTGCGCGGTGGCTAGAAATGGCCTCCCTAGTATGAGGGGGACTTCGGTGTCTTCTTCCATATCTAGTATGACAAAGTCAGCCGGGTAGACGAATTTGTCGACTTTGACCAATAGATTTTCAGCGACACCTTGCAGGTATTTGACGGATCTATCAGCAAGTTGTATACTCATCTTGGTAGGGCTCGTTTTTCCTAGGCCGAGTCGTTTGAACATTGATGCGGGCATGAGGTTAATGCTAGCCCCAAGGTCGGCTAGTGCATTACGAATGGGGGAATCCCCGATCGAGCAAGGTATTGTGAAGCTTCCGGGATCAATCTTCTTTTGGGGAAGTTTGTTAAGTACGAGGGCGGAGCATTCTTCGCCTAGGTTAACTAATTGCAATGATTCAATTTTCCTTTTATGAGTGAGGAAGTCCCTCATGAATTTTGAGTATTTAGGCATTTGAGTTAGGACTTCTATGAAAGGAATATTAACATGCAATTGTTTTAGTAGACTTTCGAATTTTGCGAATTGCTCATTGGTCTTTTGACGAATTAACCTACCGGGGTACGGAACCGGAGGAGCCTTGGTGGGCTCTTGAAATAGAGGAGAAGCCTTATCTTGTTGGGGCGGGGTTGTGCTTTCCTCGGTTGGTGGCGGCGGAGCTTCCACGGGACCCACGGTACGGTTTCTTAATGTTATGAGATGAACTTGAGCTTTTTGGGTTTGTTTCGGTATTACTTGGTAACGCGCCTTGTGGTCTCTCGGAGAAATTTTGGGTTAGTTGATTTAACTGTTTTTCAATGTTTTGTATACTAGCTTGTTGATTTCTAAAATTCGATTCCAAATATTGAAATTGATCCGAGTTTTTCTTTTCAGTGTCGGAGATGAGGCGAGATACGGTATCTTCAAGCCTCTCTCGTCCACCTTGTTGTTGAGGGAAATTTTGTGACTCATTTCTTGGTTGTTGAAAGTTTGTTCGTTGGTTTGGGTTTTGTTGGTTACTACTATTGCCGGGTTCTCTCCAACCAAGGTTAGGGTGGTTACGCCATCCTTTGTTGTAGGTACCCATTGGAGGACCCGACGGCCTAGGTCTATTATCAATGTAGTTTACCGATTCTGGTTGATCGTCTGTTTCTTTCATACAACTCCAATTTTCATGTGGCCCACCACACCCTTCACAGGCCATAACCGAGACCGTTTTTGCGATTTCTAACTTTTTAATTTTTGAAGAAAGGGTCTCGATTTGGGCTTGTAAAGAAGTGCTTTCATCAACCTTATGGGCGCCCGGGGCAATAGATTTATTACCTCGGGGAGTGTGCCACAGAAAATTGTTTTGAGCAATTTCCTCAATTTGATTGTATATTTCATGTGGGCGGCGGTTATCTAAAAGTCCCCCGGAGCTAGAGTCAAGTGTTTGTCTTGTGTGTGGCAACAACCCATTATAGAAAGTGGATACTTGTTGCCATATCGCAAGACCGTGATGAGGACACTTTCGCAATAGCTCCTTGAACCTTTCCCAAATTTCATATAAGGATTCCCCGTCCTCTTGTGAATATGTATTAATTTCAGTCATTAATTTAGCCGTTTTAGCGGGAGGGAAATACTTATATAGAAATTTTTGGACTAGTTCATCCCAGGTGTTTACCGATCCAACTGGGAGGGCGTTGAGCCAAGCTTTTGATCGGTCTTTTAGTGAAAAAGGAAACATTCGGAGGCAGATGGCGTCATTTGATGCTCCATTGATTCGAAAGGTATCACATATTTCTAAGAAATTAGTAATATGTAGATGGGGATCCTCGTCCGCAAGCCTATGGAAGGTTGCAGAGTTTTGAAGCATTTGTATCAAATGTAGCCGAAGTTCGAAGTTATTGGCTTCGACATTCGGTGCATTGATAGCGGCGCCGAGATTACCTATGGTGGGTCGTAGGTAATCCATGAGGGTACGTTGGTCCGCCATTGGAAGTGGTTCCCCCGAAACTTTCTCTTGGTTTTTAGCTTTAAGTCTTTTTCTGAGAAAGCGTTCGGGTTCTTCTAGAGGTTCTTTTATGTCTCTGTTAGAACTAGAGCTCATACACTACGTAGAAGGTTTAGAGGTGGCATTTGGTTCCAAGTCCTGCAATAAAAACAGAAAAGAACGTTGGTCAGAAAGTTCACCACGGCCCCGTGCTCAGTGAACACGGCCCGTGGTCGGAGATACAACAATTATTTTCCGGATCCCGGTTACTGGAAAATTGGACACGGCCCCGTGTTGCACCGACACGGCCCCGTGCTCAGCCCTCTGTAACTAGGAAAATAAAAACTGCCAGTGATACTGCTGGGCACGACCCGTGTCCGACCAAGCACGGCCCGTGCTGAGCTCTGCAGAAGCTGAAAAATTAAGAAAATTCTAAAAAAAATAAAAAGAAAATAGAAAAAAAATGATTTGGCCGTAGATTCCTAACTTTCTTAAAATCCTTGTGTCCCCGGCAACGGCGCCAAAAACTTGATGCGTGTTAGGTGTAATATATTTTAGATGTATATTTTAAGCCCTTTCTACACTTTTTAGCCAAGTTTTAAATTTATAAAACACGATATTTACTAACACTAAACACACATGTGGGCAAGTGCACCCATCGTGGACGTAGTATAGTGTTGGTAAGATACCGAGGTCGTCCAAGGACACAAGAGCTTTTAGTACCGGTTTATCCTCAACGTCTAATCAAATCAAAAAGTTAGAAAAAGGTTTTTAAACTATGAAAATAAAACTAACTAAAATGCTGAAAAATAAAATAAAAATAAAAACAGATAGACAAGATGAATCACTTGGATCCGACCCGTGTGTAGTGTAACCTTTGATTATCTTCGCACTTTTGCACTTGTTTAAGAGATTATCTTAGTTATTGTAGTAGGCCCCTCTTTTGAAGGTGACGTTACCCTCAACCCAGTAGTTTGAGTCAGCAAGGATACAATCCTAAAGGGTCGGATTATTGAAAGATAATTAATTAAGTTATTAATGCATAATGTGGTAGGCCCCTCTTTTGAAGGCGACGTTACCCTCAGCTAAGTAATCTGAGTCAGTAGGGATACAGTCCTAAGTAGCTGGGTTAAAGTTTTAATAGTAGTTTAACTTATGAGGGGATCAAAGAGTTTGGACCCCCGCCATCCAATACCTTTGGGTATTGAAGGAGGTCCTACTAAATTTGACCCAGGTCCTTTGCAGGATCTATACATTGAACAATGGCAAGACTCTTACCAAACCGTTCCCTTAACCCCCGACCAAAGCCAACATACCTCCATATAGACCGTGGAGATATGAATGGTGAAAATCTTTTATTTTATATAGACAGTAAAATAATGCCAAGACACCACGGACAAACGATAAGGAAGAATCGCCTTCAACATAAGAAACTAGTAATTAAAGTCATTAATACAAAACCAATTAAAAAGTGCAAAAGATTAAAAATAAAAAGTATTACACTAAACACTTGTCTTCACCAAGTGATGTAAGAGACTTAGGCAAACATGGCCTTTGATTTACAAGAACTCTTACGATCAATCTTGGATCCCGAGACGACTCACACACTCTATGATGGGCAATGGATGATGGTGGTGGATGATGTTGTTGTGATGGTGGTGGGTGGTGGGTGAAGTGTGAGAGAGGTGGTGTGCCAAGGGATGAGTTGCAAGAGCTCCAAACACTCCTATTTATAGGCTGAACAGAAGCTCGGGCACGGTCCCGTGCCCGCTGGACACGGCCCCGTGTCCATCTGACATTCTCTCTCTCTTCATTAATTGTAATTCGCAATTACAATAAATGCGCCTGCAGCAAGTTGACCACGCCCCCGTGTCCGCTGGGCACGGCTCCGTGGTGAGCAGTAGAAGCTTCTATAGGTTTGTCTTTTCTGCTGCTCCTTGTGCACGGTGTTCAGTCTTCTGTTTTCTTTGTTTTGCTTGGGAAGATGTTGTCGGGGGTCGGGCATATCACTTTTGTTATTTATGTTAGATTTTGTTGTCTTTTTGCTTCTTTTGTTATTTTGAGCTCATTTAATCTTGAAAATACAAAAGGAAGACAAAAGCACACTTTTTCCAACATTAGTACTAAAAAGGGTTAGTTTTAAGCCACAATTGATGAAATTTATATGTTGCATTTTGTGCACATCAACCAAGAACACCTACAACCTCGCCAACAGCACGTACAACCAGGTCGGAGCCATTGAAAGAAACATCTCCGATATCCAAGATGACATCGGAAGCATCTGGGAGTACATGGCGGGGCATGGAGGAGGAGGTGATGACGAGGACAGTGATGAAGACATGGACTAGGCAGGTGGAGCAGGAGCAGGAGCAGGTGGTTGGTGATCCCACAGGTTAAACCCCCTTTTCTATCGAACAATTTCCGGCCTGCGTGCCAAGTGTTGAACAATTTACTTTCCCTAACTTTTTTTTTATTTTTGCTTTTGTTTTTAACTTGATGGTTTGGATGTTGAACTTGGTAATCTAGGATGATTGGTATTATTTAGTGTGGTATTTATTGATAAAACAGGTACATACGAGGCTTAGAGTACTAAACACTAGTACTACTAAAGCCGGAACAGGAAAACCGGAGCTAGAAACCTGTTTTTCAACCTTGCAGACTGTCAACACGGGGTCGTGTCCGGCCGACACGCCCCCGTGGCCACCTCCCAGACCTACTGTTTGTTTACTTTCTGCAGATTTTTGCCAGACACGGAGTCGTGTCTAGCCAACACGCCCCCGTGTCCACCTTCTGTAAGTTTTCGTTACTGGCACCTGAACACAGGGTCGTGTCCATCCGACACGGGGCCGTGTCCAGAGTGCCAGTAACATAAAATTTTGCTTTTAACACCCTTTTACACATTCAATCAAACTAAAAACTTATTTTTGGGGACACATTGAGGACAATGTGCAATTTAAGTGTGGAGGGAGGGGATGCTAAAACTTTGAATCTTGCAAGTCCTAATTAACAAGCCTTACACAAAACTCTATTGGAACCGCTAATCATCCCAAATTTTTTTCAAAAAATTTTTCATTTTTTTTTACTTGTCTAAGTTTAAGTTGGGAATTTCAAGTTCTGACAAGGTTATATTTTTACAAGTTTACAACCGATAGCGTCGTGATAAAAAGAACCAACATAAGAAAATTATGAAACGGCATGACAAGCTTAGTTAAAATTTGATTATATATACTTGATCACATAAAAACCCATTCCCACAAAAGTGAGTTTTGAGCCTTTATTGGGCATACAAATACATATCTTTACACTAAATGCTCATTTTTCGTTTCTTGTGTGAATAGCCGCTTGGTTCGTAAGAATCTAGAACTTGCCACGACAATGCATTCCCGGTCCATACCAACTTAAACCCGAGTAAGTAAATGATGGAGGCATTAGGACTAACCCTTTTTTTTCTACACCATTATTTTTCATTTTTTTTACCACCTACCCAAAAATCTCCCTAGTTAAACCCTTTGAGCCTAAACCTTTTCATGTCTTAACCCAAAACAATCACCCTTTGTACCCACCTAAACCTTTTTATTTTAACCCTTTCTTTTAGTAACAAAACTCGGTTTTTCTTATGACTTTTCAAAAAAAAAAAAAAAAAAGAGAAGTTGATGAAACCAAATAAATAAACAAGTTCATAAAAAATTAACCTTTTTTGAAAAAAAAAATGGTTCATCAAAATAAAAAAAAATTTATTAAAATTGTTAAAAATAAAAAGTCTTTAAAAAACCGATGCTTTTACGCTTTTCGCCCTTTTACTAACCACTAACCCAACCACCCACCTTTAGCCCAAGCCTAACCCTTCACCCAAAAAGTCCTCTTGTTATTTACAAAGGTATATAGTTAAAAAGGAGGAGCATTGATTGCTTGGCAAGCCTATGGTAGGAGTAAGTTCCATGCCGCTCTCGAGTGATTCACTAAAAATACACCTTCGGCCGAGTGTTGAGTAATCTCCCGTGAGGTATGTGAACTTGTATATAAATGGAATTTTAAAAAGGCATGTTATGCCCTAATAAGTAATTTATCTTATGAAACATTATTAATAAATCATGACGAATAGGATTGTAAATAAATAAAAATAAAACTTAAATAAAGAATCTTGGAAATCCCGACACTCTATGACAAGTCCAAAAACCTTCTCTTCTACCTATTCCATTTGGGAGTGAAAAAGCCACATTATAAAGAGTTTTGCTTGAGGACAAGCAAAGATTCAAGTGTGGGGGTATTTGATGTGCATAAAATGCAACATATAAATTACATCAATTGTGGCATAAAACTAACCCTTTTTAAGTACTAATGTTGGAAAAAGTGTGCTTTTGTCTTCCTTTTGTATTTTCAGGATTAAATGAGCTCAAATGAATAAAAGAAGCAAAAAGACAGCTAAATCTAACATAAATACTAGAAAAGGAACAACGTGGCATACCCGACCCCCCGACAGCATCTTCCCAAAGCAAAACAAGAAGGCAGAAGACTGAACACACCCCATGCTCAGTGAGCACGGGGGCGTGCCCAGGTGTCAGCAGAAAAGACAAAGTAATAGAAGCTTCTACTGCCCACCACGGGGTAATACTTTTTATTTTTAATATTTTGCACTTTTTAATTGGTTTTGTATTAATGACTTTAATTACTAGTTTCTTATGTTGAAGGTGATTCTTCCTTATCGTTTGTCCGTGGTGTCTTGGCATTATTTTACTGTCTATATAAAATAAAAGATTTTCACCATTCATATCTCCACGGTCTATATGGAGGTATGTTGGCTACCTGGTCGGGGGTTAAGGGAACGGTTTGGTAAGAGTCTTGCCATTGTTCAGTGTATAGATCCTGCAAAGATCCTGGATCAAATTTAGTAGGACATCCTTCAATACCCAACGGTATTGGATGGCGGGGGTCCAAACTCTTTGATCCCCTCATAAGTTAAACTACTATTAAAACTTTAACCCGGCTACTTAGGATTGTATCCCTGCTGACTCAGACTACTTAGCCGAGGGTAACGTCGCCTTCAAAAGAGGGGCCTACCGCATTATGCATTAATAACTTAATTAATTATCTTTCAATAATCCGACCCTTTAGGATTGTATCCTTGCTGACTCAAACGACTGGGTTGAGAGTAACGTCGCCTTCAAAAGAGGGGCCTACTACAATAACTAAGATAATCTCTTAAACAAGTGCAAAAGTGCGAAAATAATCAAAGGTTATACTAACACACGAGTCGGATCCAAGTGATTCATCTTGTCTATCTGTTTTTACTTTTATTTTCTTTTTCAGCATTTTAGTTAGTTTTATTTTTCTAGTTTAAAAATCTTTTTCTAACATTTTGATTTGATTAGACGTTGAGGATAAACCGATACTAAAAGCTCTTGTGTCCTTGGACGACATCGGTATCTTACCAACACTATACTACGTCGACGATGGGTGCACTTGCCCATATGTGTGTTTAGTGTTAGTGAATATCGTGTTTATAAATTTAAAACTTGGCTAAAAAGTGTAAAAAGGGCTTAAAATATATACCTAAATTATATATACATTGACACGCATCAATACGCATACCTTTTCATTACATATTGTATCATTTATATAGACATAATGTAATACAATAGATCAAAGAAGACATTTCTCTTTTTTTTTTGAACGGCCAACAAACTCGATCCCGAGCACTCTCGGGGCACCCACCGGACAAACGGAGTACTCCGAGAGTAATCCGAGTCCACCACCAATTCCGGGGAAAGCCTGATAACCCACCCGCCCGTAGGCACGACAGTGAAATTACCGGTAAAACCCGTTTGGCTCAAGGATCCAACCCAGGTTTCCCTGGGTTTCCTATCATTGCCCACCAGTGCCTCACTCTGCACCAAGTGGGAGTCGAACCTGCATCTCTCAATAGAAATGCAAGCCCTCCACCACTTGATCTAGAGATCATTGGCAAGACATTTCTCTCTTGATGTATGTTTCGTAATGACAATAAATAAAATTTAAGGACAATTACTATCCAGATTTTGTTTGATTTAAAACTTCAAGGACATGGCTTTTCCTGTCACACCCCAACCGATGGCGGAAACATCGGGATGAGACGAACAAATTGCTCAAAACAACATAACACTATTGTGACAATAAATTATTAAATTCATTTCATAAATTGTAAAGTGGGGTACATAGTTCCAAATAAATAAACATAACATTCAACAATAATCAAAAATGCTAAGTGGGTTTCTAATGTCCATCCTAGCTTGATTCTTGTTTTCTTGATCATTCAACCTGCAATATGTATTAAAATAAAATCAACAAAAACATGTTGGCGAGTATACAAGTTTTCATACATAGCATAGTACGTGTTTAAAATGTTGCTCATATCCAAATGTGAAATACAATATCATATTGACAGTATATACTCGAAACGATGTTACTCTACGTGTCCAAACCAAAGTTTAACGCAATTAACGTGCCTACCCAAAAGAGTATGGGTGGTTTTAACATAGATTAACCTAACAATACCCGTTAATATAACGAGAGGGGCGTTTCTCAACCTATAGCGCTACCATTGTTAGGGGAGGCTTGCAAAGTTAATGAACACATAGTCATGAGTGTTTACAATAGCATAACATGTCTAACATGATTAAAATGTATCACATAGAGTAAGGATAGAGTGTGCATAAAATGTTTAACGTGTTGTGTGATGTTTGATATAGAATACATATTGCACCCAAAAGTGTAAAAGCGAAAATGGGTCATGTATACTCACCTTAGATTGCGTTGCGTTTCTTGGGAGAGAGATTAGAGTAATGATTATCCAAGAAGTTCCAAGTGATTACCCTAATTGATTGAGATATGTTAATATGGTTTGTTTTGGGTTAAGGACCCATAAGGTGATTTAAAGGAATTCAATAAGGTGACGTTGTAGGGAAATTCCAATTAATAAGGAAAATATTATTAATTATCATCACAAATCTTATTAAAATTAATAGTATCAATACCCATAATATTTGTAGTAGTATTAGTATAAAATTGGATAATATTAACAATATTTGTATTAATAAAATATATGAATGGTATTATGATAAAGTCTTGAATAATAAGATTATTTATAAATCCGATTAATATAGATATCAATAATAATAACTTTTAAAATTCTGACTAATATATATGTAGTAATATTATGCTGATTATAAATATAATAACATTATTAAAAATTCTGGTTTATAAATAGGATTATAATAATAGCAATTCTAAAAAAAATGGCCAATAGGCCGGCCCACACTGAGCCCAACAGTAGCCCGAAACAACAACATCAGCACACCAGCTACAGCCCGGGATCGAACCCGGGTCTGTGACTGGAAAATCGGAACGGATCACCACTGGGCTAGGCCCAGTTTGGTGTCTATGGTTTGGTTTCAATTCAGAACCCCTTGTTGTCGTCATAAGTCAACAGTAATTAACTTAATAAGTTTAGTAAATAAATATAGCATTTCTATTGATTAAATAAGTTATTAGAATATTTATCATATTTTGTGAAATAAATAAATATAACATATAATTAATTAGAATATTTATTTACTATTTAAAATAAGTAAATTTTATAATTATTTAATTTAACCTGAATTTTGCCCGGATTAGGGTAATCTCTTGATAATGCTCGATTTAGGAGTTGAGATTAGAACATCTTTCGATTATTTTTACGTGTTCGACATAGTTTGACGTGATTTATCGTGTAATAACACAACATAGTATCAAACAAGTATATGATCAAAATGATGCATTTTTCATTACGATTCAAGTCTCGAAATACAACTGGGATAGAATGAGAGTACAACTGACTGAAAGGAAAGTACAACCCACTATGCTATAAATAGAAAGTTCAAAAAAACGCGAGGCGTTACATTTCCATAACCAAAAGTATAGACGGACTTTAAGTGTTAAGACTGCTCGGTGTGGGGGTTCGTCCAGGCCCGGCCTGGTCTGGCGACGCCCCTCAACACCATTTCCCCTGGAACGGTGGCGTCGAGACCGACATGGCCAAGACATTGAGGATGGGCCAGATGAAGACAAAAAGTAGCCGTTACAATGGCTAGAATTTCTTTTTAAAAATTATTTTTTCTCACTTTATAAATATATACCCTTTACTCCCTCACTTTTAACCCAAATCATTCCAATCTCTCTCACTTTTTTATACACCACCATATTTTTATATAGTTTTAGGCATGTATTCTTCTTCTTCATCGTGATGTTCATCATCTTCGGGTGAGGGCGGTTTATTTTTTGCGAACTTCGTTATGCAGGCATCACAGATGATCATGGAGGAAGAAGAAGAAATGTCGTCACAACCGCAAACTAGGGCAGACGCCTTAAACCAAGACCGAGAAGGTTATCTTTATTTTTCAGGGAGGACACGCCGGATGAAGACTAGTATTTTTTTTATTTTTTTTAAGTTAAGGTTGTTTTTTTAATGTAATGTTGGAATTAATATTTATTTTAGAGTTTAAATTAATTTTACTTATATATAATATATATATATATATATTTGATTTCCAAAATTAAAAAGATAATTAAATAAATAAGTGCGGTAGGCCCATTAACCATTTCCCTTGTTCCATCCTTGGAGGGGCATCCTCTTTGTATGTTAACGTGGCGCTGAGGTGGAGGGGCATCCTCGAATGACTTGTCTCCTTCCACACCGAGTAGCCTAATTGTTGATAAAAGTGATAGTCAACAAAGTAAGACATTTAATGTTGTCTAAAAAGAATATTTTAGAGATTTGTAACTTGTATTGTATTAATAGATTTTTTTAACGGCAAATTAATTTTTAAATATAACATTAATTTATAATTTTTATTAATACATGTATAAAACCATCAACTCAGTCCTAAATAGTAACCAAACACACCAACTTATGGAATCTAGAAACACAAACAAGATGAAGATCTCATCTCCACTCACCATTCTCTTTCTTTTTTTTCCTTCTTCAACAAACCCTACTTTCAGCCATGGCAGATATACAACTCATAAAAAACACATGCAAGGGCACACCTTCCTCTAGTTTATGCCTCAAGATTCTATTAGCAGACCCCAAGAGCCAAAATGCTGATCTAACAGGGTTAGCACTCATCGGAGTTGATGCGGTCAACAACAAAGGTCTCGAAATCTTAAAGCAGATTGTTACTCTTAAAAAGTCTAGGCCAGAGTTGAGACCAACGTTGGATAACTGTGCGGAGGTGTATCATGCGGTGGTTAATGCGGATGTGCCGTCGTCTAGGGATGCGTTGAGAGGTGGCATGGCTAAGTTTGCCGAGGATGGAATGGCAGATAGCGCGGTGGAGGCGCAGGTGTGTGAGAGGAGTTTCGGTGAGCATGGTCACGCGTCTCCGATGACGGGCTCAAATAATGCTATGCATGATGCTGCTAATGTAGTTAGGGCCATTATTCGTATGTTGTTATAAGTGGTGTTATGTGTAAGTGAGATACTTATATATATATATATATATATATATATATATATATATATATATATATATTTGGTTGTCATTTAGGTGCTTTTGATGTATTAATACACAAAATAAATTACAATAAAATTTGAACAATACATGTAATATAACATGATATTTTATGCAAAATTGATTGAATAAAATGTGTACAATACATAGATAAGAGATCGTGTACAAGAGAGATTTATTATACGAAGTGTAGGAGACAAACTCAGTCACTGATCTCTCAAAATCAATACTCAAAACTAGGAGAGGGCATTTCTGTAAATTTCATATTCAAATAATTGAATAAACAAATAGAGAAAGGGTATTTTGTTTCCTTCTCAAACGGCTATATTTTTTATATACATTAATATTTAAAAAAAAAATACACTGTATTAACCAGGATTGAATTCTCTTTAATTCGAGCAGCCTATTGCTATAGTTTTTTTAAATATACATGATTTTGAATACATATTACGTGATTACATAATTTTAAATACCCAACACATGACTACATGATTTTGAATACTCATTATATGATTACATGATTTCATTATAGTATGTGAAACAATACTAAGTGATTACATAATTGCATAACAATGGTTGAGTATGTATTATTACATGAGTGCGTGATATTGAATATTTATTTCGTGACTATGTGACTTCTTTATAGTATATTTTATGTAAAATAGCATAATTGTAACAACATTATTTATAACAAATCATATTGAATGTGTAATGGTTTATGTTGAATGTGTAATCACGTAATGGTTATGTTGAATGTGTAATCACGTAATGGTTATTCAAAATCACGTGGTTATGTGCTGGGCAGAGACGTCTCTGAGAATTCACGTACCATGTGCGAGCTTGAAGAAATGTGTCATTCCGTAATGTTTTGTTATTATTATTTTATATATCAAATTAGTATCGGGCTCAAGAAACCTAATGCCAAGTGGGCTAAATTCTAAACCATAAAATTGTAAACGGGACTATATTGGAATTGTTATACGTGTACTATTTAAAAAAGAGTAAATTACGATTTTGGCCCTTGTTGTTATATCACTTTTACCCTTTTAGCCCAAAAAAATAATTTTTTAACATCTGAGCCCCCAACGTCTTTTTTTTCTAACCCTTTTGGCCCCTAACATCTTTTTTTCTAACCCTTTTGGCCCCTAACATTTAATGGATGGGGTTAGTGTTAGGGGCCAAAAGGGTTAGAAAAAAAGACGTTGAGGGCCCATATGTTAAAAAATTCTTTTTTGGGCTAAAAGGATAAAAGTGATATAACCACAGGTGCTAAAATCGTAATTTACTCTAAAAAAATTAACATATATATATCGGATATTTTTTACAAATCACGTGCCCCTTGAAATTACGGGCCTTGTGCGGAGGTCCTCCCCAGACACCATCAAAGTCGCCATTGGTGCTGGGTATTCAAAATCACGTAATCACATAATGAACTAATGGGTATTCAAAATCGCGTAATTAAAAAAAACTATAGTATTAGGCAACTCGAATTAAAGAGAATGAAATGTTCGTTAATATGGGGTAATTTTTTTTTAAATATTAACGTATGAAAAAGTTATAGCCGTTTGAAAATTAATTGGGGAAGTTGTTTAAGTGAGAAATGACTAAATATATCCTTAACCTTTTTATTTGTTTAAGTCATTATCTTATGCTTAAAAAATATTAACATATTAAAAAGTTATAGCCGTTTAAAAATTAAGGGGGGAAGTTGTTTAAGTGAGAAAGGACTAAATATGTACTTAACCTTTTTATTTGTTTCAGTCATTGTCTTATGCATTTATCAAAAACAATGTTTCTAAGAGGTGGAACAAAAAATTGGTTGTTAACGAAGTCTAAAATTAAGGGGGGAAGTTGTTTAAGTGAGAAAGGACTAAATATATAATTAACCTTTTTATTTGTTTCAGTCATTGTCTTATGCATTTATCAAAAACAATGTTTCTAAGAGGTGGAACAAAAAATTGGTTGTTAACGAAGTCTACTCGAAACAAGTGAAGATCACTAAAGCTGGGAAACATTATATAATTGCGGTCTTGGAGATGGATGGAAGCAAATAATAGATGATATTCCAATAAAATTTGTCTATCTTGTATGTCTATTTAACATTATGAATTGTAACATAATATGTAATTGTGTCCCTCTTTGTATTAACTTATTTATGTCAATTTGGTTTCTAAATGTGTCCATCTTTGGTTTGCATTTACAATATATATATACATACATACATATATATATATATAGGGTGAAGTTCGGCTACAAAGTCCATTTTTCCTAAAAAGTGTACAAAGTCATAAAACACCACAATTTCAGCCATAAAACACACTCAAAACCCACAAATAACATAATGAAGATCACTAAAACACAATATCCAAACCCTAACAATCCTTAAAAACTTCAAACACACCATCGTACAAATATGAATATAAAACACAACATGATAATCAACATAAAACACACTAATATTAGTCATTCGATAATTAAAGCCTTATCATCCAAAACACAACACAAAACCCACAAATATGGTGTTTTAGTAATCTTCACTATGTTATTTGTGGGTTTTTAAGTGTGTTTTATGGTTTACAATATGGTTTTTATGACTTTTTACACTTTGTAGGAAAAATAGACT
This sequence comes from Helianthus annuus, assembly GCF_002127325.2. Classification (NCBI taxonomy): domain Eukaryota; kingdom Viridiplantae; phylum Streptophyta; class Magnoliopsida; order Asterales; family Asteraceae; genus Helianthus; species Helianthus annuus. Next base: position 62,416,683 of record NC_035445.2, read on the forward strand.
TTGTAGCCAACTCCAACCCTATATATATATATATATATATATATATATATATATATATAGGTCAGGATTTAGGAAAAACGGTGAAAAGTGTGAGAATAGTGAGAACGCTTATGGATCGTCAAATCAAAACAATCTATGGACAAGATTGGCATGGTGGCGTTTTCGTAAATAACATCAACTTTATTGCTTGGAACGTGCTTCATTAAGGGTAAAAAGGGTAAACATCGTTTCTCCATAAAACGCCATTAAATATAAAATGCCAACTAAATACAAAACGCCAACAAATAAAAAATATTTTTCCTGCGTGGTTTTTTCTGGGGGTATTGGATTTTAATAATCCCAAGTTTCACTAATTGGCTGGTAATAATCCCAACTTTAAAAATTGCCTACAACAGTCCCAACTTGTAAGATTTTGGCCACCAATGATCCTTGTCTAACTGGGTTATAACCCAGTTAGTTTTTTACTGACTGGGCTGCTGATGTGGCACGATCACCACCTCCACCACCTCCTCCTCCTCCACTGCCACCACCATCTCCTCCAACCACCATCATCATCTTCGACCACCACCATCACCCACCACCATCACCTCCGACCACCTCCACCTCCACCTCCACCCACAGTCTTCCAGCACCGGAAAAACACTATCACCTCCGATTCACCATATCCACCGAACACCCCACCCTCCACTTCCACTTTTGAGCAGCGGAGAAGATTACAGGAGGTCGGAGATGATTGGTGATGGTCTCGTTTGGTGGTTTCAGGGGTAAAACGGGTCGTCAGAATAAGTTGCAGGTCACCGGAGTTGGGTAGATGATGGAGGTGGTCGGAGGTGATAGTGGTTTCCGGTGGCAGATGATGGAGGTGGTCGGAGATGATGGTGGTGACTGGAGAAGATGGTGGTGGCAGTGGAGGAGGAGGAGGTGGAGGTGGTGATGGTGCCACGTCAGCAGCCCAACATTTAAGTTTTTAAACACGTCAGCTGCCACGTTACCTGCCACGCCACATTTAACTAACCCAGTTAGACAAGGATCATTGGTGGCCAAAATCTTACAAGTTGGGACTGTTGTAGGCAATTTTTGAAGTTGGGATTATTACCGGCCAATTAGTGAAACTTGGGATTATTAAAATCCAATACCCTTTTTTTTCTATGTTTTAGTTGGTGTATTTTATGATCTTAGCCAATAAAAACGCCACTAAATATAAAACGCCAAAATTGAAAGATGGGACGTGTTACAAACTTAACAGATAAAAGTTGAACAAAACATGAAATACAAACTGTAACTGAAAACGACAGATATTTTATTAATTGCACTTATTAATAATATCCAGCCTAAACTACACGCCAAAAACATCATATAAACAGAAACGTCTGCACCTTCCGTTGATCACACAAAAAAAAAAAAAACAATGGCCATGGTTCCTAAATACCACTCACTGTAAAATGCCAAAAAGTTAAAAAAAGTCAAAGATGGCAAACATCGTTTCTTGGATATTCAATATTGTTCTGCGTGAAGTTTCATAGAACGGATTGTTAGCTGAAGGGGGTAACTCAATAACATTTTGCTGCATGAGATGGACAAATTTTCAAGAAAAAGAGACCGATGACAGACATATGTCATTTTGTGTGCTTTGTTCTTGATGAATATTTGAATGGCATGAAGAGACCGATTACACTGAAGAGTGGGATGAAGATAAAGATGGAGACCAAACAAAAAACACACGTCATTTTGTCTCCAACATCCACAAAAAGCCACTTCAACAACAAAAAACAATAAATCACACCTAAGTAAAAAAAAACGCCATATATTTGTGACAGTTCTTGTAGTTTTAAAAAAGAAAGAGACTTGTGACAGTGAAGATTTGGAAGAGAAATTCGATTAGGATTTTTAATTTATTTTTTTCGCTTCTATTTTTTCTTTCTGTGGCTTGTTTTCTAATTTTCCAATAAAAAATACATTATTTCTCTAAAAAAATGATTGTAATACGCCAAGATGCCACAAACGCTAAACTCTACAATTATAATAAAATGTGTGGCATCTTGGGGTTTTACACGCATTTTTTTAGAACAAAATTTATATAACAATGTGCAAGAGAAACAAAACAATGTGTCATCTTTGTCTAAACGCCACTAAAAATACAAAACGCCAAAATCTAAAAAAGATAGGACGTGTTATAGCAATAAAACAGATGAAGCTGAACGAACAGTAACTACAAACAGTAAACGGAAACGACAGAAACTTTATTACTAACTTGTTAATTAAAACCCACTACATCGGAACTTGAATTTATTTATCTTTTCAAAAACACCATAATTGCATGTCACGTTATAGGACTGCATCCTACATGGCGGCAAAATGAAAAGTCATTACATAAGTAGAACATGTAAACAAAACTTAACACTCCATATATTCTCTAACACGCCAGACCTTGACTAAAACGCCAGAAAAACTTAAAGAAAATGGTTTAAGTTATTGCATGGAGGTTTGATAGGTCGGAGAAACGTTTCGTCCTAAAGTTTTCTGACAGGAGAAGGGTGAAGGTCAAGACAATCAAGGCCATACTTAGTATGGATGAAGTCGTTTAGAGGGATATTCTGGCCCTTGGGGTTCCAATGGCCGACGATTATGAAAGAAATTGAAAGCTAATAAGAAGATTGAAGAGAAAATTTCCAGCAGATGATGATGATGATGACGACGATGATATTGACGATACTTGTCTACCAACAGTTAGCAGTTGGGGTTTGGATTAAAAAACAAGAACGGTTAAAGTGACCTATCAACACGGGGTGGAATATTCATTGCTGATGGAAGAAATGTTGAAAACAGAGAGACTACATCTTCTTGAACAACTCTGTGATTTAGCATATTCGAACGATGCAAGATCCAGGGTTGTTATGATATTTAAGTATAGGTTGCAGCAAAGACGAGACGACATAATGGCGTTATACGCCAATGCACAACATGATGATGATGAATCTGAAGAAAGTGATGAACAAAGCGATAGGTACATCTCTGATGTAATCCCAAACACAGAAGACTATTAGTTTGTTTTGATCTCGTCTTATTGTAATCTTTTGAATTATTAATTTATTATTAAGAACGCCATGAACGCCAAAAATATACCTTTATAATTTATTCAACTGGTAAAATCTACAAAATGCCAAAAAAATGTATAGTTTGAATTATTAAATGTCTATAATGATTTTGGTAACACTATGGACTCCAAGATGTTAGAATTATTAATTAATTTTATTGAATTTGGGAATGCCATAAACGCCAAACTGTTATCTATGTGACACAAAAACGATTAATTGAACGAGACAGATCTGCAAAAGAAAAGTAAAACGCCAGATAGTTATTGAATCTAACTAAACGCCAAACAAATCTTATACGTCAAAAATAAAGCAGTATTGTGACACACGTAAATTGGAAAAAGGGAAGATAAAAAGACAAAAAAAATCCCCTCCGTCCTGATAATATCACGCGCCACGTGTTCGACCAGGATCCGTTCTCACACTTTAGGGCGTTTTCTCCTGATCCGTTTCTATATATATATATATATATATATATATATATATATTTAGGGATTTATCAATTGCATAATTTAATTTATATAGTAAAACGTTTTCATTTGCACCCAAAATAGAAAACATTGCAATAAAAGTTCCATACATTTTCGGAGTGTCCTATAACGGTTTCAATTAGGGGTGTTCAAAAGTATCTGTATCCCAAAATCCGTTCCGAATTATCCGATATCCGAATCTGAAATATCTGGAATTCGGATATCCGATCTGAAATTTCGGATATTCAAATTTTCGTATGCGGATAGTTATTTTAAAATTTTCGGATATTTCGGATAACCGAAATATCCGAAAATATCCGAAGTATCCGAAAATATCCAAAAATATCTGAAAAATATCCGAAAACTTATATTCAGATATCCGAAACTATCCGAAATATCCGGTTCTGAATATAAAAAATAATAAAAATTAAAAATTAAATAAGAAATTGGATATTCGGATATCCGATCGGATATCCGAAATTTCGGATACGGATTCGGATAGTAAAATTTGGTATCCGAAAATTTCGGATGTCCGAAATTCGGATATCTGAATTTTCGGATATCCGGTTTTGAACACCCCTAATTTTGATCTTAGGATTTTATATGGTAAAACGTATTGATTACAAATCCAATTAATTTAGTTTCCGTGTAAAACGATATGTTACATTAAAAATATATATCTATTTTTTACACTTGAAATTCCATGTAAATCTATTTGTTACATTAAAAAAATATATATCTAATTTTTACATTTGAAATTAAATGCTTTTACTCTAAATTATTATGTTTTACATAATTTATATCCTTGTGTTTTATTTTGATGTTTTGAAAATTAATTGAACTAAGATAAGTAAATAATAAAGTATGTTTAAACATAAATTAAAGTTCTACATATTCTAAAAGAGTCGGTCTCGAGTAAGTTAATATATGAGTTTTTTCCTAAACTAGTGATGGTGAAAAAAGTATTTATCAAAATAGTATTCTTTGTAAAATATTTACTAAAATGGTGTTTTAGTCTCTCTCCTCATCTCATTGAACAAAAACTACATTATAAATTCATTATTTATTTCTATTAATACTTCATTATTTTTTAAACCAAACGTCATACGTCTTATTTATTATTATTTTTTTGTTATAATTTTTTTTATTCAGTCAATATAAAATATTTTGTTTTGCTCCAATCAATCTCCATTATAGTTTTTCTTTTTTTACCTTTTACCAATTCTTTATATTTTGTTTACCAACTTCTTATTTTTTTATATATATTAAACAATATGAAATAAGAAATATAAAAAAGTTAGACAAATATCATAACTTTACTCGCTATGGGTTTATAAAAAAATGATGTTTCTTAAAATTTTCAATTATTTAATAAAAAAATTATTTATCACTCTTATCTAGGCTAATATGTTTTTTTCTTTATTTTTAATGAAATAAGTAATATATCATGTATTTTTTTTATCGATTAAACTACTTTAAAGTGTTGTCAATTCATAGAAAACGATCTCCAAATTTTATTTTTATGGCCTACTTTTTTTTTTCTTTTTTGTAATCTTATATTAATATATATTAAACTATTTTAGTTTATGACCTTTTCTATAATCAACTAACTTAACAGTTTTATTATTACAACTAAAAAACAAAATATATGTTAAAGTGAATTTAAATATAATTATAAATTAAGTAAATTATGTGAATCGTATATAAATTATTAGATAAGACAATATTAGGTGATACAATGGGAACCTCAAGTCTTACGTTGAGTTTCAGAAAGAAAATAAAGTGTAAATATAAATAAATAATAAAATTACTAATTTAGTATTATTGGGTTTCAAAATAATAATAATAAATAAAGTGTTAATAGAAATAAATAATAGAGTTAGTAATTTAGTTTTTATTCAACGAGATGAGAAAAGACACAAAAACACCATTTTAGTAAATATTTTTCAAGGAACACCAATTTAGTAAATATTTTTTTCACCAACACTAGTTTGGAAAAAAAAAACTCGTTAATATATGGCTCAGGTGGTTTATAATCCTAGTCATAATTGACAAACAAATTTAAATAGGAAACTGAGAGAACTATATAACCACTTATATTTATCGTTTTAAATGTAATTCAAAAAGTGGAATTAAATCCCATCGATTTCTCTTTCTCAGTGCATGTAATTATGTTATATACACTACAAGCTTATAATTTATATATCATAGTTTATAAATCCATTTATTACACGTGTTGAATAAATAAATTTTATATACTAAATAATAAAGTAATATATCTTTAAAAACCTTCTTTATTGCATGGTTTGAATAAATGTAATCTAATATATTAAATAATAAAAAGTTATATCTATAAGAACCATTACGAGTTGAATAAAAGTAATTTTATATACCAAATAAAAAAAGTTATATCTTTAAAAGCACGTGTATTACATGGGTTGAATAAATGTAATATTTTTTTTACCAAATAATAAAAAAAGTTATATCTTTAAAAACCCTCGTTTATTACACAGGTTGAATAAATATTATTTTATATACCAAATAATAAGAAAATTATATTTAAAAAAACTAATAAATATAATCGGTACGCAATAGATATGGTGATTACGAAGATGATTATTGAAAAGAAGATACAGCAGTCAAACATGTTATTCAAGAAGCAAATAAGCAATTTGAATGATAAAATATAAATTATATTTAAAAAAACCTTAATAAAATCAATATAATATCTTTTAATAATGAAAATAAAAATAAATAAATAATATATTATCACAAAGTTTGGTTTTGGTGATAAACAATTTGGCTATTTAAAACTCTCTTAAATTAATAATTTAAATTTAAGGATAATATTTTATTAGAAAAGTAGAAGTATTTTATTCGACATTTAAAGTAGGATAAGATTTAATATTAAATTTTTTTATTTAGTTAATATAAGATAGAAAAAAAATATATGATTGAATAGTTGGGGTAAAAGAAAACTAAAAAATGTAGCTGTTGTACAACACGTTAGGTAATATAAACAATGAAGATAATATGATATAGAAAATCGAATAAATGATATTATCATGAGAAGTATACATTAAATTTAAGTTAAATAATAAGTATATATAGTTAAGTAGAAGGGATTAAACTAAATAATATTTAGTAGGAGAGTCATCTATAATTAATTAGAAAAGATTAAACTAAATAATAATTATCCATCAGAGATTAAATTAAATAATATTTAGTATGAGGGTTATCTATAATTAATTAGAAGAGATTAAACTAAATAATAATTATCGATAAGAGAGGTGACCTAATATGATGACAAGTGTCCCCAAAATGGTTTCTTTTATTATATAGTACTAGCGGTAAGACCCGTGTTTAGCAAACCATGCATAACACATATTGATAGAACATATAGATACATGTATAGATATTGTACCAAAAAGTGTTATCTATTATAGCTAAAAGACAACTATAAACATAGATTATCGGTTAATATATCAGTTACATACAATTATTTTCATTCTCTTATCCAAAAAAGCTCATATCCACCCATTGACAATTTGACTGTTTACCCAAAAAGACAATATAAACTGTTTATAGACATAGGTACATATAAAAGATGTCTAACAAAACTTAATAGAATTTGAATACAACTTAAGGTTCAACAAAAGTTAACTACAAAAACACAATCACCTGCCTCAACAACTTTCAGCAAAACAAAATCAAGGAATCAGCAGACTTTAGAAATCAGCAAATCTTTATTCTCTCATCAACCTTTCCCGGATTTTCCCTTTGAATTGGAGCTCAAAATCCAAGGAATCAGTATCATCTTCATCCCTATCAAGCTGAAGGTTAAAAAGATCTTGGAGGTCAACTGGATTCAGACCAAGTGCATTCTCCCTTGATATCTTTTCAACACTACCATCAGACTTGATCAAAGTCAATTCATGGGTCTATTTGTCAGACTTCTACTTTAGTATTTTTTGGTCTGATGGTTTTCTTGGGATAAGTTTTACTTGAGAGGAGTTTGGCGATTGAGGCCTGCTTGCCAATTTCTGAAGTGTTTGAGCAACTTGAGCTTGTAATTGCAATGGAGCATCATCTAATCCATATCGTAACTGATTTCTGATAGACTCTTTTCTGTACTCAGCTTATCTCTTTTCATCTTCCTCATCCATCAGTTGTTGTCTTTTTCTTTGGTTCAAGGCAGCGATAGATACATTTGCTGATGAGAACAGCTTTTTAGATATAATGGTCTGCCGACGTCTAACAGTGGTTTCATCTTTGTATACTGGCTTTTTAGGACGGGATGGATCTGTCTTTCTTCGCTCTTCTAGCTTATTATAAGCTCGATCAATATATTACCTAGACCATTTTCCAATTTGTCTAGCAATCCCAAACTTAGCTGCTACAAGTTCTGCCCTATTTCTCTTGTACTTCAACACTTCATCCACTTCAACCTTTTTGTATTGTTTCCAGTTGGGAGCAGATTTTTGCATTTGAGGATCTTTATTCATCTTTTCAATTCTATTAACTTCCTCATTAAGAGCTTCAAGGGGCCAGTCATTGAAATCAGACCTGTAGGCTTCGTAGGGCTTGGTATCCATGATAATGTTCAAGAAATCATTCCTTAATGTCTTTTGTAGCTCAGCATTTGGTGAAAAATTTGACATATTCTTACTCAGGTCTCTAGCAAAATCTTCCAACTTCTTGACTTGACCAAGCCAGTGTTGCATGCGACTTGATAACTTAGTGTCTCCTAGCCCTTTACACTCTTCTTTTGCTATATATTCTGCTTGCTTGCCCTTTAGCTTCAGATATTCATAAATATTCTTTGGAGTTTCGAATCCATGAAGAGATGGGAAGGTTCTTTTGGATGGATCATCCTCTGTGTAAAATTGAGTCATTTCATCTTGAACTGCAAGCAGTTCCAGAGGGAAACTTAGTGCCAATGGGTTGATTTTTTTTATGGAGGTGGGACGAATGGTTTGGGTGAAGTTTGAATGAATGGAGTAGCTGATAACGGAATTGGTGCGGGTATATCTTTTTCTTCCTTCTCTTCTTCATGTACCATGAATTTTCTCTTTCTTGTGTAAACAGATTTTGGAGAAGGAGGAGTTAGGGAAGAAAAACGTGCTATGAGTGTAAGGGTTGATTGTGATGGGAATTGAAATTGGGTAGAATCAGTGGATTGACTAACAACTGGTGTCTCAACCGCTGTTGTCTTAACATGTGTTGAAACATTTGTTGCATCAACAATTGTTTCAGTGGAGGTTGGCAGTGATGATGAGGATTTTGTATTCTGCTTTTTGATAGGTGGTTTTTCTGGGGAGAGTTTTGTTTTAGGTGTATCAGAATCTGGCTTCTTAGGTTCAGCAGTGGTTTTAAGTTTCGCAGCAGTGGTTGGTTTTTCTGGTGGTGATATTGGTTTAGGAAATATGACAATAGGAGATTTGTTGTGTTTGTGTGATTTTCTTCTATTTGAGGTTCCAATGTTAAGCACTTCATCTTCCTCTTTTGTATGCTTCCTCTTCTGCTTTCGTTCAATCATCTTATCTGTCTGTTTGTTAACGGTATCATCAATTCCCTTTTTCTTACCAATATCAGATTTTCCAGGAGATTTTGCAGAAGTTTGCTTGACAGGCTTTGGATTTTGTTTTGGCTGATTCCTTGGTGTTGGTTTGCCAAAGTTTTTCATGGAATCCTTTTCTCTCTTTTCAGCATCATCTTCATCGTCTTTTTCAAACACAGGTGCAGGGGTAGTACCAGTTAACTTTGCAATGCATTCTTTTATGCCCTTGATGTCAGCCTGTGTGTCTTTGTATCTTGCTTCAACCATAACTCTAATTAGCTTCATGTGGGAATTAAGTTGAATCTCAGCCAGTTCCCTTTGAGCTGCAAGAATGGGTTGTACCGAATTCCAAAGCTCTTGGCATAACTGCTGATGAGAAGGTCGACTTTTGCAAGCATCCACCAATTGCTTCAATTGATCTTTCATATCAGCAACAGTTGTTTCCAAGTTAGATATCCTCTCCATCAAATCCTGGTATTTTAATCCATCACCTAACTTAATAGGATCATCTGAATTCCCACCAGAGGTGGTTGTATCTACTTTTGAAAGAGGAGGTATCTCATAATTTTCATTAGCAGATGCCCCTTCTTCTTGGTTTTGGGAACTTCCCTTTGCATCAGTGGTTACCTTAGTGATCTCACCCGTGGTTAACTTGAACTCACCAGTGGATACCTTGATAGACACAGCACTGGTTGCCTTTAAGGGAGTCTGACTAATGAAACTACTGTCCAAATGTAAATCAGTGGATTTGACATTTGTAGTAGCTGCTCAACTTGAAATACCATCAAGAATTTGCTGAAATTCAAGAGGTGTAGCCTCCTCAACTATTTCTGGGTTAGCTAATTGAAAAGGTTCAGACATAGCTATTGTTGAAGTTAAACTCTCAGTAAAGTGTTCATGGGAGGGATTGCTATCAGTCTGAATGTCAATAGCTTGAAGCAGTGTTATAAACTTTGGTGGAATAGAAGATGAAGGGATTGTTGTCGAAAGAGACATTGCCCCGGGAGAAGGGCTTTTAAGTATACTCTCATATGAGGGTATGACATCATATTATGGTGTCCCTGTGAATACAACATGTTCCTTTTTTGAGGAATCATGAGGAGTTTGGTTTATGGGTTGAGTTCTTTCCACATGTTGTGAGGAAGTAGCAACAGTGGTTTGTAGTGACATCTGTGTTGTCACAGGGTTAACCTCTGAGATCTCATCTTCCAGAGGACCCATTTTGCTGGTTTCGGTGGGCTTTTTGGGTTTTGTTTTGGTCTTTTTGATTTTTGTTGGTGGGGGTTTCACAGCAGTGGTTGTAGTGCTGTGATCACCAAGAGCAGTGGGCTCAACAACAGAGGTTTGAGGAGCAGTTGTAGACTCATCTAAAATTTCCTCATTCCCCTCTGCTTCAGTTTTGGAAACATCTGACTCTTTAGCCATAAGGCGAGTAAAAGTTTCAGATGTTAGACTATTCATTTTAATAGCTTTACCTTTTTCAAAAGCTTTTTGAGAAACATGTTTTTGCAGGTAGTAATTTAATAGTCTAGGAAACATAAGAAAACCAGCAATTTTCCCCTTTTAGCAGCAGTTTTCCCCTTTTTAATGTTTTTAAATTTGCAACCAAATCAGCAAACAGTGCCTGGGAGTAGTTAAAATCAGTATTTGTCAAAATTGCATACCCCAATGACTGAATTTTCAAAGGTATTTCATTAAAAGAAGTAGGTTTATTTGAGAGACAGATTAAGAGAGTATGGAACAGGAATTTCATTGGTGGTGGAAAATTACCTTTAAACATAGTTGCCTGATTCAACTGTCTATCATATCCCCTCCCAATCAAGTATGTTTGAATCTCATTTTTCGGGAAAGATATCTTACCTGCCAAGTCGTTTACCTCAAATATTGTTAATATGGTAGTGGGGGTAATAGCAACAGATTCACCTCCGACTTTTGAAGTTATACTTACGGCCACATTGTTTTGTTCTTCAGTATTCGCATTTCGCGGAGCGTCTCTTGGTAAATGGGTCCGTTGGCGGTAAGAATGGCCTTATATTTTGATGATGTAAGAACATAAATCATTGAATGATAGAGAGTATTGTTCTCGGTTTTCTCAAAAATAGCCAGGTAGTTATGCGGATTTTTCATCATCAAAGCCATGATCGGAATTGAAAGTTGTGAGAGGTTGACGAAGAAGTGTTGAAGAAGAAGGTGAAAACCGCTCTGATGAATTTTAAACTCAAGACAAAAGTAAAACCTCTGTTTGGAGATGAAACAGGGGTTTATAAAGTGAAAATGTGAATGCTGACGTGTCAGAAGTTACAAAGATCTGATGGCTAACATCTGTCCACGTCAGAACCTCTGCTCTGATAATGGATGACAGTTGTTTGAAAACCACTGTTGGCCAACAACAGATGTTAGGCAACAATAGTAACTCAGCAGTCCTTAGATTAAACAGAACCTATGAGAACAGACAATACCCTTCAGTAGTGTTTGGAAACCACTGTTGGGTTTAATAGATCTTATGCAACAATAGTAAGTCAGCAGTCCTTAGTCAAACACAAGTTTGAAAACAGTTGTTTTCAACAGACTTTTAATATAAACAAATAAATTGATATTAAATATCAGCAGCCATTTAATGCAAAACAATTAAAAAATAAATTTTTATGAGAAAACTATAAAATTAAATATCAAGAAACTGACATGAAAAATTTTAAACCTCTGCCATAAGAAAATTAAAAAAAAAAACCTCTTCATTTAAACACCAACAATAATCTACATGGCAAACAGAGGCTACTACCACTTCATCGGACACAAATGTTGTAAACAGTGGTAAATCAACAGTCGCTAAGATAAACAACACTTATTAAAACAGACAATACCTTTTAGCAGTGGATGAATTTTTATCCAAAGAGAAGTTGATTCAAAACATTAACAAATACTATGAAAACACTGATAATCAGTTTTAAATTGATTTTATATATTAAGACTTATGATTATGATGCAATAATAACCTCAAAAAAAAATTGTCGGATAGTCTCTCTGCCTGCCACATCAGCTTTTCTTATGTCACCGCAATTTTTTGAGCAAAACAGAAGTTTGCCCAACAATTGTTTTCCACAAACTTTTAAGAGTTTTTTCCAATACTTAAAAAATAGCTATTTTTTAAGAATGGAGTTCATGTTCTGAAGACATTTTACAAAGATCTGTTGGGCAATAACAGATGTTCAGAACTTCTGTTGTGTTAATGGTTGACAATTCTTTGGAAACTGCTGTTGGGAATAACAGATGTTGGCAACAGTAGCAACTCAACAGTCGTTACATAAAATAGAAATTATGAGAACAGACAATACCTTTAAGCAGTGGATGAATCTTTTGCCAAACAGATGTTTTAAAAACAGCTGTTTTCAACAGACTTTTAAAGATTTTTGTCAATTTTTTTTAAAAAATACCTATTTTTTAAGAATGGACTTTTGATGCTCTGAAGACATTATAATGTTTTAATCATCAACAGACGATGATTCCAAATAGTTATTCTCTTTTGGTAAAATTTAATTTTAACAGACCTTTACAATAGCAGGTATCAACTTTAACAACTGTTGATGCTCAATTAGTAATAATAAATTGCTCTACAAAGGTTAATAGAATTAAAATTTATCTATCACATATGATGGTAGATCAAGAATTACATCGAGTACTCAATAACAAAATTTAATAATCTAAAGACACTGATTTCAAGCAGTAGTCAACGAAATTTAAAAATCTAAAAAACTAAGAAATTTTAGCTTCAACTTCATTGAGTACTGAACTTCTCTATGTATATCTGTGAACTTCGCCATGAACTCCAAGTCTCTCGTAAACAGACCAAGATACAGTCCATCAAAACACCTCTTCAGCTCTTGAAGAGTAGCCCTATCCTCATATACTTGATCCTCAGCTTGCTTGATAAAGCGATACTTTAAATCATAAGAACCTACAGCCATGATGACATTTTTAACTTGTATATTTCTTCAAGTCTGATGTAAAAGAAGGATATAATGGAAAGCCTTTCAAAAATAAGTTTTCATAGGAAAACTAAAAAGGTAAATATCAAGAAATAGAAAGAACAAAAAAAAACAAAAAAAAAACAGACTATCATAATTACCATTAACTTCTTCATTTATCATAAAGATGCATTTTAAACACTATAAAAGGCTGATGATTAGGCTGATTGAAGAACTAATATATAAAATCGACATCATCAGTGATAATAAATACAAGAAAACCTAGAACAACATCGGCGCTTCATGAAGTACTCCACTTTCTGCACTTCAGACTTCAAGAACAGGCTTCATGAAGTACTCCACTTTCTGCACTTCAGACTTCAAGAACAGTGCAGAAGAACTTCCCATTGCTCGGTCGGAAAAAACAAAGCTGAAATATATCAACACCTTAAAATAAATATTATCAACATATATCAACAGTTTAAAAGAATCCACAAACCTAAAATAACCCGCAACTGATTATTTGAATTTTAAATAACTCTGATTAGGCTGAAATATAAAGCGAGAATTAGAATAATGTGTAAACAGAGTCAACAAATGTTCGAACAAAGAACTGTAATCGAAGATTAACCGGATTAATCATGAGAGCTATGCATTTGAGTGAGAGAGATATGATCGCAAATATGAGTGAGAGAGATAAATTGAAATTTGAATGTGGAGCCAAATTCATATATGTTATTTATAGAGAGCCAGATTCATATGTAGTTTGAATTTTGAATTTGAAGCCAGGATTTTAAATTTTGAATATGGGCAGAGGTTTGAAGCGTTTCTGTTGAACAGCAGACCTTTTGTATGTGAGTAGATGTTTAAAGTGATTTTACAGATGTGGGCCAGACCTTTGAAAATTAAAGTGATTTTATATATTAAGGATTATGATGCGATAATGACATAAGAAAAGCCTTGTTGGACAGCCTCTATGGCTGCCACCTCAACTTTTCTTATGTCACTTGGTTTTCTCCTTTTATAGAAAGTATAGATAGATATAGATTTGTTTAATAGGAAGTTTATTTGGGTAGGAAGCCTAGGAAGTAATCTTTACCATCTATTTATTTAATCAAGGGCTAAGATTAAATGAGTGAAATTGAAGGAAAAAAAAGGAGGCGCGTGGGTTTATCTAGGGGCATTCTAGTCAATCCAAGGAAATAGTTTCTCTCTCCTCCAATCCCCCCCATTTTTTAAACGTTAATAACTCTTTCATACGACATTATTTTTTATAAAAACTGCACCAAAAAACGAGCGTTTTTTATCTTTAAAACGAGTATACTATTGCTATATTTTCGAAATTTTTTTTCGAAAACCCAGTTGCGTAAAACGCAATGGAAAAAAGACCTAAAAATGACATTTTTCTAAAATGCAATGCACAAAAAACACAAATAAATGTCTTATTTGTAAAACGCAATGGCCAGAAAACACAAAGAAATGTCTTATTTTTAAAACGCAATAACCTAAAAACACAAAAGAAAGTGTACTTTCTAAAACGCAATGGACTGAAAACACATAAAAATGTGTTTTACCTAAAACGCAATGCACCAAAAACACAAAGAAATGTCTTATTTCTAAAATGCAATGGCTAGAAAACACTTAAAAATGTCTGTTTTCTAAAACGCAATGACGAGAAAACACAAAGAATTATCTTATTTCTAAAACGCAATATCCAGATTACACTTAAAAATGCTTTTTATCTAAAACGCAATGGACTGAAAACACATAAAAATGTGTTTTACCTAAAACGCAATAGCCAGATGACACTTAAAAATGTTTTTTTTTTTCTAAAACGCAATGGACTGAAAACACATAAAAATGTGTTTTACCTAAAACGCAACGCACTAAAAGCACTTCAAAAATGTGTTTTTTTTTTTAAAACGCAATGGCCAGAAAACACATAAAATTGTCTTATTTCTAAAACGCAATGGCCTAAAAACAGAAAAAAAAGTGTTCTCTCTAAAACGCAATGGAATGAAAACACATAAAAATGTGTTTTACCTCGACCCCAGCCAGGGGCTCTGCCCCTTGGACCCCGCTAGGGGCTGTCGCCCCTTGGACCCTGTTACCAGGGGCGCTGCCCCGGACCCCCGCCAAGATCGTAAAACGCAATGACTAAATCAAAAACCCAGATCGGAAAAATGAAATTAAAGAATTTCTTACATGGATCGAAGCTGATTTCTTCAACCATTGACGAAATTTGAATGATAGAAACACTTATCAGCGATCGAATCGAACGGATCGAGTGATTATCTTCAAAATCACGGGGAACAAAATGAGATATTGTATGAAATTAAATTAGGTTTCTTCAAAAAAGCTGAAGAACACGTTGATCGGGTGTTTGAATCATTGATTGGTGACGAAAATCGCACTATAATGTAGTGATTATTGAGATAGAAAGTGAAGAAATGGTTGAAGATGTTGGGTTTTGAAAATGGTGGGTTTTGAAGTTAGTGAGGAGAAGAAGGAAAAAGAAAGGATACAAAGGATACGATTGACTAAAATACCCTTACTCTTTATTTTAAATTTTGCCACATGTCATAATCCTATTGTTTTCTATCCTTCCTAACCAAAATAAACTTCCTATTTGATCCTAACCATTGTTATATCTATGAAAAATAGTTTACATTTGTTTTCGCATATTTGCTTTTATTATTGGACATTATAAATTTAATATATTGTGAAATTGTGAATTAAAATAAACCTGTATTCTAAACAGGGCTGTTGTTTTAACCAAAACTCGAAAACCGATCGGAACAAAAACCAACCCGAACCTGATTATTTGTTTAACCCGAATCCAAACAAGATGGAATCCGAAACCTGAAAGCAGTAGTTGGGTTGGTAATTGGGTTGAAAAAATTGTAAATCGCATTGACCCGATTAATGAATTACATAAAAAGTGTCACTTATATTTATACATACAAAATAACTATAAAAGTCTAAATTTCCTCCCATTTGTTTTGTGTTTTTTGTTTTGAACATGATATTATGTTTCGTTGGTTGTTTGAGTGATTAAAAAGATTTGGTTCGGTTGATACGATTTGACGTTTTCTTTTTAGTTTATGTGATTGGTTGATACGGTTTAGCTTTCTGCTTATTGTATTTGATGTTTATTTAATTAATATATATGTTCAATGCATGGATTTAAACGAAGTATCATATTGGGAGTGTTTTTATTTGACATTTTGTGTAATCAAAATCCGTATACTTATTTAACCGACCTGAAACCAATTAACCCAAATCTTATTTGGGTCAGGTTACAGATAGGATTCCTATAACAAAAAACCCGAATAACCTGAAACCCGACTAAAAATCCAGAAGAACAACCCTAGTCCTAAACCTTAGGGTTGGCAATAAAGCGATTGAGCCCTGTGTATAACTTACAATATTGGGACAAATTTTCCAGTATGGGACCAATAGAAATTAAATGAGTATCACTGATGGTTAAATCTGTTTGTGAAGGTGCTTATCGACGAAAATCCGTCAAAATTTTGCTAGTGGGTTGTTTCATTGGCGACAGTTATCCACTGACTTCTGCGAGAGATTAACGACGGTCAAATGCGCGAACGGATAACCAACAACTCTATTTTTTCTAGCAATGTTAACTAGGTGATACACGAACCACACAAAGCTGTTTACCTTAATGATGCCCGAAAACGATTTTTCTTTGTCCTTCTTAATAGACCAATACAGCAATTAGGTTACTTATCCCTAATACGCAACATATAATGACTGGACATACAAGAAGTGTATGAAGCGGAAGATGCGACACAACTAAAATTGCAGTGGGTTTTAAAACGAAAATTGCTAATACCAGCCAGCACTATACCATCAACTAAACTCAAATTATTTATATTACAACCATCATAACAAACTAACAATGTCATTTTTTAATATATTTATTTATATTTATATTATTGGCTTTTGTTTTACTAACTCAATAAATAGCATACTTTTTGTAAAGACTCACCTCCGCTACTTTTAAATTTGTATCACTCGTCTTTAATGAGAATTGAGCTCTCATCATTTGAGCAAAAGACACCGTTACAACACCTTGATGTTATCGAGCTACAATTCTTTTTTTTTTTAAAGTAATTTTTATTCACAAGCATACCCTCAAAACCGAGGGAGGCGAAAACACCCAACAAACAAGGCTAATTACATAAAGTTAAAAGAGCACCAATTACTCCATGAGATACCTCTATTTTTCGATGTATTTTGGTACCATAAGAATCCTACTACCTTAATATCTTGAAAGATATCTAAGACTTCCTTGACATTGTTATTAAACCTTTTCTTATTTTTTGCCTTCCATATGCACCAACATCCCACCATGATAATACCTTGCAAAGCCTCCTTAGCCTTATTTTCCAATCCGGACTACTCGTGAGTTAAGAGAAGATCTCTAAAAGAAAAAGCATAGACAGGGCTAATACGGCACCATCGGCTAATGAGATACCACACACTTGAAGCCACCGAACATGAGCAAAAGATGTGTTCTGCCGATTCCACTCCATCCTCGCACAGGGAGCATAAGTCACTACCATTATAACAATTACGTTTTACAAGAGCGTCGGCCGTAGCTATCCTCCCCATTTCGGCTCTCCAGACCAGAATATTGCATTTTTTAGGAACCCATTTAGATCACTTGAAAACAAAATAATTATTGTAGTCTTCAGCACTTTTAAGAAAATCCTTTACCGCTTTAACCGAAAAGTCGACACTGTCTCCACCCACCTGTCCTAAGAGTCAGATAGCTTCACAAACTCCAACATCGCCGATAACTCGCTCCATTCGGTCGTCTCCGACACTGAACTGGGCGGCCTGATCCAGTCCGAAAAAGCTGAAAAAGACTGAGTAAAAGAGTTAAACCTTTCGCGAACCCAACATCTTTTCTTGCGTTCAGTTCTGAAAAGCAACAGGAACCTATCTTTGAGCGGCAAACCGTATCCTAAGTAGCACGGGAACGGGTACGGGATCGGGGTACGGGGACGATACGGGAACGAGGAACGGCAAAACTCAAAATTTCAAGATACGGGTACGGCAATAAAAAATATAAAAAAATAAAAATATATTAAACAAATTCCAAAAATACTACATCTTCCAAAGGTAATTAATTATCAATAATCAAATCATTTTCAAATTCCGGTTCATCTAGTGAGAGATCGACAATCGATAGAGAATTAGAGATGATGAGACTTGAGAGTTTAGAGATTAGAGAAGCCGAATATCATAGGTCTATTTATTTAATGGCCGGTTGTGGAATTTGAAAGGGTTAAAACCCTAAAATTAAATAGAAACGGGCTGGATACTTCTACCAGATACGTCCCCAACATTGGAAACGTTTAGGAAACGTCCCCGACGAGTACCCACGGTGTTTCCGTCCCCGACAAGTACCCGATACGGGTACGGCCACATAAATGGAGTCCCCGTGCTACATAGACCGTATCTAACGATGAAATCTTGTATTTTTGTTACATGGTGAATACTTAAATCTCATGACAATCTGGCCTCAATTTTGTTGATAAACTAGATTGCTGCTATAGGTCGTGCGTTGCAGTGGCGACGCCTTAGTAGTTTGTAGCTGACAACATGTTATGTAAAACGCGTGTTTAGACGTATCCGATCTAATTCAGTGTAACCTATACAAGCATTGTGGTTACAAAAGAGGAATAGAACCTGGGTTGGTTTGTTTAGTAAGAGTTCCACCTAACAACTACACCTTTGCATCGAGACTTAGCGATGTCAAAATGTACAGTAACTTGAATTTATACGGGTAAATGAAAATGTATTCCATTTGACCCGACCCGTTTCGAACACAATTTACGTCAAAATGTAGACTAACCAAAAACATACGTAAACGTATTATATTTATCTAGACTCGTTTCCGAAAAAAATTACGTCAAAACATGAATTTATATACCAATACATACATTAAAGTAAACATGTAGAAAACTACTGTCTTTTAGTTTACGTCAAAACGTAGACTAACTGAAAACATACATAAAAAATAAGCATGAAAACGCACCATATATTACCCGATTCATTTTCAGAAAAATTTAAGTCAAAACGTTAATTTGTATCGACACATATATAATTATTAATTTTAAAGTAAAGAATGAAAATCATTAAAAGTATGAAAGGAATAGGAGGTGGAATGGAATGGACCATTGAGAGGGAATGAAGAAAATAGTGCTGGGTTGGTCGATGGAATGGAATCACCCATTCCAAAATGCATTCCATTCCCTCAAAATCATTTCATCTCTCCCCCCTGTTTTTTTTTTCAATTCCATTCCCTCTTCACCCTTCATTAACAACACCACAACCCATTACCGTTGCCACTAACCACCACCACTGTCATCCGCCGCCGTCACTCACCTTCGCCGCCACCCGCCACCGTCGTTGTCGCCACCCACCTCCATCACCGCCACCTCCGTCGCCGCCATCCACCATCGTCATTGCCACCTCCAATCACTGCCACCACCCACCTTCGATCATCGCCGCCACCATTGTTGCTGCCACCTCCGATCACCGTTGCTGTCGCCACCCACCTCCGCCATCGCTATCAACCACCACCCACCGCAACCAACGCCACCACCACTACCACCACAGTCGTCACCGCTACCACCTCTGACCACCGTCGCCACCCACCTTCGTCGTCACCCACCACCACCACTACCGCTGTCACCACCGGTCACTATCTCCACTCGCCGCCGTCTCCACCCACCACCATTGACGTCGCTACAACTGCCACCTATCACCACCCACCATCATCGTCCATCATTGAGCACCGCCATCCGATTTTATTCGTTCGTATTTTCTCGCATACCAAACAACAAAAAGTAATGGTTCATTCCATTCTGACATGGTAACCAAACAACACATGGAATGGTAATGATCAATTCCATTACCTCGTCCATTTCATTCCCCCATCCATTTCATTACCCCATACCAAACAGAATGGAATGGGGTAATGGAATGGACGGGGGAATGAAATGGACGAGGTAATGGAATGGATGAGGTAATGGAATTGATCATTACCATTCCATGTCTTGTTTGGTTACCATGTGAGAATGGAATGAACCATTACTTTTTGTTGTTTGGTATGCGAGAAAAGACGAAGGAATAAAATCAGATGGCGGTGGTCAATGATGGGCGGCGATGGTGGGTGGTGATAGGTGACAGTTGTAGTAGCGGCGATTGGAGACGGCGACGGGTGGTGACAGCGTTGGTGGTGGTGGGTGACGGCGAAGGTGGGGGCAGCGGTGATCTGAGGTGGTAGCGGTGGCGACGGTGGTGGCAGGTGGTAGCGGTGGTGGCGGTGGGTGGTGGTGGTTGATAGCGATGGCGGAGGTGGGTGGCGACGGCGACGGTGGTCGGAGGTGGCAGCGGCAATGGTGGCGGCGATGATCGAAGGTGGGTGGTGGCGGTGATCGGAGGTGGTAACGACGATGGTGGATGGAGGCGACAGCGGTGGAGGGGATGGAGGTGGGTGGAGACGACGGTGGCGGGTGATGGCGGTGGCAGGTGGCGGCGAAGGTGGGTGACTGCGGCGGTTGACAGTGGTGGTGGGTGGTGGCAACAGTAGTAGGTTGTGGTGTTGTAATGAAAGGTGAAGAGGGAATGGAATGGAAAAAAACAGGGGGGGGGGATGGAAAGATTTTGAGGGAATGGAATGTATTTTGGAATGGGCGATTCCATTCCATTGACTAACCAAACACTATTTTCTTCATTCCCTCTCAATGGTCCATTCCATTCCACCTCTCATTCCTGCATACCAAACGTTACCTAAGTTTCTTATAAATATCAACTAAACACACCAACTTTCGAAATCAAGAAACACACAATTCTTGAAGATGAAGTTCTCATCTCCTCTCACCATTTTCTTTCTTCTTCTCCTTCTTCAACAAACCCTATTTTCAGCCATGACAGATAGACAATTCATAGAAAACACATGTAAGGGCACACCTTCTCCCGATTTATGCCTCGAGATTCCATTAGCAAACCGTGAGAGCGAGAATGCAAATCTAACAGGGTTAGCACTCATCGGACTTGATGCAGTTCAAGACAGAGGTTTCGAAATCCTACGCCAAGTTGTTGATCTTAAGAACTCTCAACCGGAGTTGACACCTACGTTGGATATCTGTACAGAGGTGTATAATGTGGTGGTTGATTCGGATGTGCAGTCGTCTAGGGAGGCGTTGCGAGGCGGCCTGTGTAAGTTTGCTGAGGATGGAATGGCGGATAGTGCGGTGGAAGCACAGGCGTGTGAGAGGAGTTTTGGTGAGCATGGTCAGTCGTCTCCGATAACGGATTCAAACAATATTATAAATGATGTTGCTAATGTGGTTAGGGCCATAATTCGTATGCTGTTATAAGTGGGATTATGTGTATAAGCCAAATACTCATCTATATTAATATGATGATGCTTGTTATTTGATTATTTTGATCTTTTACGATAAATTAACTCGTTCCTTTAACTAAGACCACATATGTTAACATGTATATAATACATATATAATAGATATTAATATGATTCTAGCTTGTATCTACACATGAAAATATCAAATAAATAAGAACAATTAGCTAGGTCTGAGTGATTTCTCGGGTTGAACATGATTTCCTACATATCAATACAATAGTTGTATTTTCTTTAAATTTGTCACTTATGTGACTTCAATCCGCGAACTCCAAACCTTTGGTGTTGCTATAAGTTTTGCCTCGGTCATTGGGTTGATGGAATAAACTTATGGGTCTGAGATTTTGTGTCCAGTAGTTGTAACTTTTTTAGAATACGAATTTCTTTAACTTTGTCATTTATGAGCCAAGTTGAACCCGTGACCTCTAAACCCTGGGTGTACCTAGAGGTTTTGTCTCTACCATTGGGTTGATGAAATAAACTCATTGGTCCGAGATTTTGTGTCCTTTTCTTTCGTGAAATAGAAATTTTTGTTTGTAAAAATGTCTCAATATGTTTTTGAGTTAATAGTATGTTCCTTTTAGTAGTCATACAGAAAAGTGAAAATGCATAATTAGCCTTCAAGGGTCGGTGTAGTAGTAAGCAATCGATTGACATCTAGTAAAAGTCTCAAGTTTGGTTTTACTTCCACTAGTTTCTTATCATAATCTTTTAAGGTAACATGCCTAGCACATGTTTAGCACATGTTATGGTTTATCTGATCTCGTTGGCTAGCATTGTATTGATTGGTCTCATTCGTTTAATAATAACTAGTTTTTCTTATATCGCGCGTTGCGGCGAAACCGAGCAAATGATAATGTAAAACAAACGTGATTTGAAAATAAAACATGTTGTTTAGAAAGCCAAACCATTAGAACAATTTATTTTAGTTTTTTCCCATAATGGTGTTGGTGGGTAAACTATTTACCAAAATTGTGTTTCTGGAAAAATATTTACCAAAATAGTGTTTTTGATAAATTCTTTTGTTTCACATTCCTAATCTCATTGTATAATTCTAATAATTTGAATAACTATTAATTTAATCATGATATTGTGTCTCTCACTTAATTTATTTGTTTTTTAAATCTTAAAAAAGCCTTTTTTTTATCAAATATATATATATATATATATATATATATAGGAGAGGGTTTAAATGAGAACGCTAAATATCGCGAGAACCGTGAGAACGAATGAAAAAAGCACGAGAACTTGGTCAAAAACAATTCAAATTCAAAATTTCTTTTTACACTTATCATTATTGTTCGAATACAATTTTAGAAATTATATTTACACGTTTAAATTTACGTGAATTCCTAAATAAAGAAAATTTACACATGTGTAAGTTTGTCATTTACGCATGTGTAAATTTGTTATATTTACACATGCGTAAAAAATATAGTAAGAGTGATTTTGAGAGGAGAAATGAATTTTTTGATGTTATAAATTCTTTTTTGATGTTGCATTTTAATTACAATGAGGTTTGTATTAAAAAAAAAATTGGTTTTGATTGGTTTTCTCATTCGTTCTCACGGTTCTCGCAATATTTAGCGTTCTTAAGATAACCCTCCCCTATATATATAAGACACTTTATTTATACACATTTATACTCTCATAAATTATTAAAAAACTAAATGTTATAAAAGAACTCTAGTTGATATGACTTGTATAAAAAACACTTTAAAAATTCATTTTCAAAATATTATTCGTGCTTTTTTTCTTCTATACAACCCAATAATTTTGTTACATTATTTTTTTGTCAAGTTACGACATTATAGGTATCCACATCCATATTAGTGGGATAGTTAACACACCGACTTGAGAAAAAATATTAATTAACTTTTTCATTGTATAAAAATAAAAATAAGGAAAAGCATTTTTATTTACCTTAAACTCTAGCTTTTATTTATCTTATTTTAATTTAATAGATGGAATAAATATTGTGTAACTTAGACCTTAAAACTTGATTTAAAAAAAAAAGTTAACAACAAAATTGAGTGACTAAAAAATCTGAACTTGATTTATAAAAAAATAGGCTTTTTTAAGATTCTTAAAAAAAATAAGTTAGGTGAGAGACATTATACCATGATTAGATTAATAGTTATTCATAGAATTTGAATTATCCAATGAGGTTAGGAGTGATAAAAAATAAATTTTCTAAAACACTATTTTGGTAAATACTTTTGCAACAACACCATTTTGGTAATTATTTTATCCACCAACACTATAATGGGAAAAAACTTCGATTTATTTTATCATCGTACCGTTTTACGATACCAAATAAATACTTTATTTTGAGTATAACCTCGTTTTAACAAAACTTATAACGGAATGTTAGGGAAACAAATCAAGCACAACTAAGTACTTAAGTTTTTAGAAAAAAATTATAAACGTAACTTATTAAAGAAGTATCAAATTAATCGATAAATTAATATATGTTAAAAAAAGAAAAAAACAATTATTTAAAAAAGGTAAAGGAAATAGATGTTAAAAAAGAAAAATATTTTATTAAAAGTAAATATAATAATAAACTATTTTAATATATTAAATAATAAGATAATAAAATAATAACAAAACTATATATTATTATAAAAATAAAGTTATTATTCATTTCATTGTCTCACAAAATCAATATATATAATATAATATAATGGGTTGTTATGGTTATAAAAGAAATCACAAAGGCAAAAGTGGTTGCATTAGTATAGTTTTTTTTTTTTTTTTTTTTTTGTGATCAAAACAGTCTTACAATTAGACATGTTTAGCTTGAACAATCATCTCTTTCATGTTGGGTTTGTGGAGGCCCATTCTTGGGTTTGGCTCGTTTTTAAATAACAACATGAAGACAGTGATTTGGGCTTGATGGAGATTGACTAAAGCATGGCAGGGGATGGCCCAAATTCATTTTATTAATCTCGTTAGATGTAATCTTTTTATAATCAGATCTTGTATACGTAACTAGGCTATCACCCGGGAGCATCCCGGGCTAGGAAAATTTAATTTACAATAAACAAAAGTACATAAATAACACTTTAAACCTCTAAAGTATCCTCTTTCCCTTCTCCACCACAAATGTTTAGTTCGGTTTCATAAATATCACAAATTTGCCTCCATAAGTATTTAAAGTTTTCATGTAAAGCTAATTCCTTTTTAATTTATAATGAGATATCTGTATAAGAATGTTTTCGAAGCCCATACGCCATGGCGGATGAATAGTTAAAGGGGGCCTATTGCCCATAATTTTTTTTGGAAATTTTACTTTATTTTAATCGAACTATGTTAGAGACTTGTTTATAATTGTTTTGAATTGAAAGTTGTAGTCATTAGGGTTGCAAAGAAACTTGTTTTATAATTGTTTTCAATTGAAAGTTGTAGTCATTAGGGTTGCGAGTAGGGTCAGAAACTTTGGGCAAGAATCAGAGGCAGAAACTTGCCTCATTGAATAACCCACGACACAAAAAAAAAACTTTTATTTATTATAACAGATTATTAGAACTTTAATAACTTGTGTCCGTTCTTTATTATAAAACTTAACATGTACCAAAAACTAAAAAACTATCATGGATTCTCCAAGGCTTTAACACCACCACCGTCACCAACCTTTGAAACACACAAACACGATATATTTTGATATGCACAGTCACATTGGATTTCAATATTGGCTTACGAATAATATAAAATATCAACTCCTAGTCTCCTATAAAACAGATAACAAACACGATTTCTTAGGAGAGGTTGGAAGGAAAAGAATCGGATAACATGCAAATTTTATGTTTGTTGTTGAAAGGGCATGTGGTAGAAGGACGACGCAGAGCCGCATAAGATGGATGCGACACAGTGGTGATAACAAAGTTTGCGGTTGTATTTATAGGCAATGCAATGGTTTGAAATGAACATATATGCTTTTCAGATTATTCGAATACATGAATAATTAATATATATTTTTTACTTCGTAAACTTATTAAAATAATTAAATTATAAAAAAGTTAGAAATATGGTCGAGAGTAGATTGGTTATTTTATCTCTAAAATGCAGGACAATCTATAGCATACACCAAATCATATAAAGCTCAAGGGTAGTAAACACCAAGCAAAAAAACAATTTGTGCCATAAAAAAGACACAAGATTGGGTTATGTTAACCTGGGTATCGATATGGTTCCTAAGAAAAGAGACGAGTCACTAACAACAAAGATCAAGAGTCGGGTGGGTCTTGACCATTCACGCATGTTTTAGTCTTTTAAGTGGAGTCGAGCACATAATGATGCAGACAACAAAGTGATGCAAAAATGGTATAACCCATACCCGCATATCCTTTAATTGCTACCATTGTTGTCAAGCACATAATGATGCGGACAACAAAGTGATGCAAAAATGGTATTGCCCATGCCCGAATATCCTTTAATTGCTACTATCCTTTAATTGCTACTATTGTTGTAGATCAACATAACTTTAACAAAACAACTATCAAACATTATACTTGCCTAAAAACTAAAAAACTAAAATATTAACATATTTTAAGATTCCGTACTCTATATCAGAAAGTGGCTACCAAGTGGGCTAGCCCATCATTGGCGATAAAAATGATTTGATGTCCTATTGAAATTCAGACCAGCCAACTTTTTAAACAAAATATTGCAGATGCAACCCGGGATTGGTAGCTATTGGGATCAACTTGTCATCTTGCTTCTCTTTTGTAGTTGCAATTGCAGCCTTGTAGGCTTCTTGTGCCTCTTTCATTTCCTTTATTTCCAGCTCATCCATGTAGGCTTCTTATGCCTTTTCCATTTTCTTTATTTCCAGCTCATCCATGTTATCATGCCATTGTAGGAAGACGCAAGGCCTGCACATTTATTATCAAAAAAATTCATCGATGGATAGAAAATAAAGAATTCGAGCTAAATTTTGTATACCATTAACAATGGCGATCAACACCATTCCAAAAGCCTAAATCACAAACAACCCAAACGTAACGAAACCCATCCCTCTACCCGCGGGTACGTAACGTATCAAACAAAGTTATCACCAAATCAATGAATCACAATAAGATCATTAAAGATATAACTCTTAACATGAGAAAGGTCTTAGTAATAGCAGATGGCTCCATGCTGGATTGTTGTATTTTCGATTCCCAACACCTATCATTTGATTCTTGTAATCTAGGAAAAAAATGAGTAAATTGCGGTTTTAGTTATTGTGGTTTATACCAATCATTGTTTTTTACAAATATGAAACCTACTGCATAAAATACACTAAGGTTTTCATTCATTGCAATTTAGTCCATATAAGTAAAGAGCCTTGTTAACTCAATGTCACATGCCAAATTGTGTGTGGCAAAAGTGACATTCCATATCAATTTACACAAACAAAAGAAACCTTTTACCAGATCTTCAACCACGCCGTTTTCCCGTACTCTTCAATTAGGATTACACTATTAGTTGATCAATGCTTTGTTAAAAAAAAAGTGGGAAATTAGCCTATAATAATCCCAGCTAGACCTTATTGGCCATTAATAATCCCACCTCGGAATATTCCCCCCACCAGTCCCACCTTTCACCTATTTTTCCTACAATGGTCCCCCGTTAAAAAAACTTAACGGAGTTAAGTTTTTTTCTAAATTACAAACTGATTTTTTAGGGCTTTTGATCAGAACGATGATACGAGTCCATTGATGTAAAACTTACTTCGAAATGGTGCTCCAAGTAACTTGATTTTGGTTAATTGGAAATTTAAATACCCGAATTGAAGCACCGTTTTCATCGTTTGGAGCACCATTTCAAGGAAGTTTTACATCAATGGACTCGTATCGTCGTTCTAATCAAAAGCCCTAAAAATCTGTTTGTAATTTGGAAAAAAGCTTAACTTCGTTAAGTTTTTTTAACGGGGGACCATTGTAGGAAAAATAGGTGAAAGGTGGGACTGGTGGGGGGAATATTTTGAGGTGGGATTATTAATGACCAATAAGGTCTAGGTGGGATTATTACAGGCCAATTCCCCAAAAAAAGTTGATTAATGCTGATAATTTTGACCCAGTATAATCAAAATACTGCAATTATTAAATCTATTCAACCTTTACCTGATTATTACAAATTCAAACGCATTACAACCATGATTTCAATTAAAATGAGTGAAATAATAGACGAATGTGATTTTGACAAAGACTTTCGTATCAACATGATGAACATAGTAAATATCAATGTAATCAACATCAAGCCGCTTCAAGCTAGCTTCAAAAAAGCCCTAACGTACTATAGTTCACCATGAATTTCCACCTCTCCCATACTCTCCCCATATTTTATCCCAAATTTTGTAGCCAGTTGAACATCTCTCCTCTCACCCCCTTCAATGCCTGTACCAGTCATGCATTCACACACACAAAATCAGTCAAATATCACACAAGGGGCAGCAACTCTGGACATTCTTGACAGTGCCCGAACATGATAATGATAGATTTTGGGTCGCCTAAAGCTACTCGTTCACGTCAGAAGTATCGAGTTGAGTGACGTCGGAGTTAACGGCGAAATGGATGAGTTGGAATCACGTCTTGTTCAGGTTTTGCAAGGCCGTATCCCCCAGGCATGCCCGTACATCCAAATCCAATGGCGGATACCGCTAGCCCCTTTGATCCCACCTTAAATTTCTTCATATCCCACGTATGTTTTTAGTCTGGGTTTTTTTTTGGAATTTCTTTGTCATCATTGTATATCAATTATTTTTTCGTGTTAAAATCCTAGAAGATATATAGCTTTATTAATTTTAGGGAAAGTGAAGATGATCCGAATAATGAAATGGTGGTCAATTAGAATATTGTAAGCAAGATAATTGAGTGATTGGCATGTCAACGGTTGTCGTTGAACAGCAGAATAAAATATTCTTCAATATATGCAGCTGCCGACGACACTTATCGGTGTTACCAATATATGCGGCTGACACATACTTACCATACAAATCACCGAGTAAGAATGGCTCATTGCGAGCTCGAAACTCCCACGTGAGCAGACGATTCTGCTCTGACATTCGACACCAGCAGTGAAATTGAAGAGCCTGATTCATTGTTAGGAAAAAGACCTGGTTGAAAACCTGGTAAAAGGTTTCTTTTGTTTATATAAGTTGATATGGAAAGACGCTTTTGCCCCTCACACAATTTAGCATGTGACATTGATTTAACAACAAAGTAGATGGTTGTTAGTAATATGGACTAAAATTGCAATGAATGAAAACCTTAGTGTATTTTATGCAATAGGCTTCATATTTGTAAAAAAATAACAATTTGGTATAAACCACAAGGACTAAAACCGCAATTTACTCAAAAATAAAACATGATGACATTATAGAAAGTGTCAAGCTAATAGAATAAACAAATGATCATAGGAGAGTCAAACAAATGAAGATCAAAATTTAAGCAATGTATACAGTCCAGTTGCATCAGTAAGTAGTGTTATACAAGATTACAAATGCCCTACTTTGATTTTTATAGGTCACCATGGTACTTGCTTAAAAAACTGGTTTTGCACAATACCGAATTTCTAAAAAGCAACGGCAGTGTAAGTTAGGGTCGCATTTGCCTCATAATTTGAGTCTTACTCTTAGGTTTGAGCTGGTCAATTAGTTTACATATCGACTCTCTGAACAGGTCCCACTTAACCAATCCTACAGCAAGTTAGTTATTAAACTTGTGTTATAGACAATACCAACATACACACATTTTGAGCTGGTGTTCACAGATAGTATGAAGTCTCACATGTTTATCAGTTTATGTTCCGCCCCCCCCCCCCCCTCATAATTATATACTTTTGACACTATTATATGTCCAAATTAAACAAAATAGAGTAATACAAGAGCATCAGCAACACAGTCATATAAGGAATTAATGAGACCGTGTACCTTTGTATGCCTTGTAAGCCTAATTCCTTAATCTTTTCCGCCAGTGGCGTAACAGGTTCAGTCACGATATAAACCACAACCTTTGTGGTTGACCCATCAGATATCTCGTTGTCAGTACCATGGAGAAATGACAATATATTTGGATACCTGACCTGAAATACAAAAAAAAGTTTTACAGGTTTGCTTAGACTAACAAAAAACAATTACAAGAGTAGCGATGAAAGTATTATCTATGGATATGTTAGGTTAAGAAGACACTGGATTGATAAGTTTTGATAATACTCTTATGTGGTGTGACATGTGCCCACAAGATCCACCTTACAACTTTCACTTTTCCACTAAACTCCTAAATAATCAACAAATATCACAAAATTATATATACTCAAAAGAAACGAAAAGTTAAATTTTGCACATTTCCTTGACTATATATACTTAAAAGATTCATCATCACACAAGCGTACCCGGATCGTTTTCGTACGCGAATTGGATCGGACGAACCAAAACGAAAATCGTGCCATGACCAGCGAATTATGTGACTATGGTCTGTATTGCTACCTTGAAAAAATCCACCAGCAGTTTTAGGATTATTGAAACTCTGTTCTTGTGGCCTTTCTGTCCTTCATTGCTGCATAGAAACACTTATCACATCAACATTTATAAATTAAAAAAAAAAAACAGAAGCCAACAACAGCTATAAATCACTATTATCAATATAAGTAACGGATTTTAATTTAATAAAGCAATTTAGACGGTTATAAACACTTGAGCACACATTGGGGAGCTTTTTATGATTTTATCCCTTCGATCTGTTTTACCCGTTTCTTTTTGGCCAAGTATTTTTTACTTACCCACCCAAACCTAATCAAGGATGACCATTTGGTACCGGGTATCGGTGCCGTACGGAGCAATTTTCGGTACCAATTCAGTAGTCGATACCCATTTTTTGCGCTTT
This sequence comes from Helianthus annuus, assembly GCF_002127325.2. Taxonomy (NCBI): domain Eukaryota; kingdom Viridiplantae; phylum Streptophyta; class Magnoliopsida; order Asterales; family Asteraceae; genus Helianthus; species Helianthus annuus. Next base: position 62,447,098 of record NC_035445.2, read on the forward strand.
TTTGGATCGGTACAAGTTCAGTACGATACGGTACTTTGGGTTGATTTACCTTCCAATACCGGTACCGTACCGGCCACTTTCGGTACCGATACCCATTATTTGTATTTTCGGATACGGTACCGAGCTCATGCCTAACCCAAATTGATCCATTTTTATTGAATATGGGCTGAAAGTGCCCCCTAAGAAATCAAAAAGCAAACGGTATAATGCCTTAAAAACCGTTCAATGATAATGATAAAAAGTAAGGAAATCTTTTGAACCAACACCAGCCTCATAAAAAATTGTAAAGATGATAAAAAGAAAACAAACAAATACAACATACTAATACTAAATTGAAGTTATTGCATTTTATTAGAATACAGGGACTACTAAAAGCAATCATAAAGCAAAAGAAGCAACTAACCTCAGGGTTCAAATCATTAACTTTTTGAATTACGTCTTCAACGTTCCCCGACTGTACAACTTTCATAACAGCCATACGGTCTGTAATGGTTGCAAGGTGTATATCTGCTAATTACCTATAAGGAACTTCAAAGAACATGGAAAATGTACATAAATCAACATTATAAACAACTTATTTAAAACATAAAAAGGATACGCTCGGTGCCAGATTCCATTCAGAACTTTTCTGCTGCATCAACATATCCTTCAGTGAAAAGAAAAAAAAACCACTTTTGACTTTTGTTTTCCCTACAAACTCGTTAAACTACACATGAAGCCAAGCATATTATACAAGTAATAAGTTTTGTTTTTCTTTTTCACTTTAACAATCATGAAATTCCAAGTGACCCTTAAAAACACAGGATCAAATATGTTAAATTGTAACATTTTCAAGAAGATTTGATCTCTTCGAGTCGGTATCTCGCATTCTTATAACCCACAACAGTATTGCATAACGGGCTAAATCTCAATACGAACGATTTTCATCCAATAAACTTCGAAAATTATAGGGGTCTAATAATTAGATGATGTTCATGATAACCATTAAAAATGAATAAATATAATCTAATCTAATTATGCATACAAATAGAGCATTTCTAAACTTCAAATAATCCGAATTTTTGAAGTAAACCTGCTAAAGATACGATGAAACTTCACACATATTACTTGTTACCTTAAGTAGCTGTCGTTTGTCATCATTCATCAACACTCTATGTGATAGCAATCAGTTCGGTAACGGCTATGAAATTAAAACTCTAAATAAAACAGATAGATCTAACGGTCTCTTGTGATACAGACACACCACACAAGAAATCGATTAGGGCAAACTAAACGAGAATCAAGATACAGATACACCACTTGATTCTAATCTAGGCTCCAAGAACACCATTCAAGTTGCCACACTTGAACTAGCATGGAAGAATTAATTACTCTCAAAATCCATTGAGAAAATTAACACACAAATTTCAAACTCATAAAAAACTGCCTCCATTTCATTTAACTTGCGATACATATAGATGCAAAAGAAACCCACCCACGTTTCCTTACATATAGGAAATTGAATAACTTACTTGAAAACAAAATAAAATAAAACAAAACTAACAAATAAATAAAAATAACATTGGATGAAAATAAAAGTTAACTACTGATTGAAAACGTGGGGTGCATGGTCATGCATGGAATCAATTCATGTTGAAGACGTATTAGGGTCGACCCGGATATAATTGAACCAGCCCTGGCCCGACTTTGCCTGACTCGTGAAGTTCCGTTCTTGGTCTGATTGTATTAACGATTAACCGGTCGCAATTCCTATCACTATGCTTTTTCATCCTCTTACTAATAATCAATGGAATTTTACCAGCTTTAACTTCTGTACTCACAAAATAAGTATCACGAACCGTCACCAAAACTTTTCGGCCCCTCGAACGTTATTTACGTTAGTACTGGAACGTTTCTTTTATTAAAAGAAGCCCTCCGTAGATCGCCTCTTCCCTCTTGCCACTTTAAATCGAGTTGTCGCCCACCATCACATGTCCCAAACCTATTGTCATTTAATAGATATGCAGAACATCAGTTACGATTAAAATAGCAACTTAAATCTAGATTTCAATTAACTTGAATGTATGTGTTGAACGATTGAACTAATTACCCATTTGAACTGCAATACAATGTTACGTGAAAAATAAGAGTTTAGGGGTATTTTACTAATTATTAGTAGTTTAGGGAGTCTAATTTAATTGTTTGGGTTATTTACTTATTTATGTAAGTAATATGAAGGAAGGAAATCAGATTTGAAGTTTGAAATTCTCCTATCTTCTCCAAATATTCTCCTAGTTCTTCTCTTTTAGGGTTTAACCCTATCAAGGGTATCAGAGCCGTTCCGATCTCCGGTCGGAATTACTTTCGATTACCATGACTAGCACTCGCAATCAAGAAATTGACAGCACTCTCAAGGAACATGGCAAGGCAATCTCAAATCTCCAAGAAACCCTAGCCGCCATGTTGAAACAACAAGAACAGTCGATGAAACAACAAGAAGAGATCTTACGAGCACTCAAGGAGCATTCAAGCGGTGGCAGTTTTAGCGGTGGCGGAGGCGGCTTCAGCGGCGACGGAGGCGGCCCTGATAAAGGGCTGTTTAGCGATGATTCGCGGACGGGTACTCGGAAGACAGAAGACATAATTGTTGTTGATGAAAATATTAACAATGATAATTCCATTGTTGCACTACATGAGACAGTGAAAAAGCTCCAGCCCTTCAATGAAGACACCATTCTTCATAAAGGAAGAAAACATTGAGACACACTTTGCATAATCCTTGCTAATGGTGCTTGCGAAGAACCCAAAACTAGACTATACAATGTTGTTAAGGTTGGCCTACTGGTTCCGAACAGTGATGCGGTTCCTGTTCGTCAAGGTCTTCATGTCAAATATGGTAGGATGTTTGATACCCTTCCAGATGATGATATAATTGACGTTGTTAACAACAATATTTTTGGTTCCTGTTTAAAGGCAAAGGCGAGTTCCGTAAATGATTGGCGCCCACAATGGCGCATCGCTAGGATTTCTCTGATTGCAATCGGAAGGACCGAATGGCGTCCACCCTGGAATGAGTCGACCCAAAAGAACTCATGGATGCTGCATTTTTTTCTCTATTTTGTGATTCTTGAGGTCAAGAATCTTTTAAGGGGGAAGTATTGTTACGTGAAGAATAATAGTTTAGGGGTATTTTACTAATTATTAGTAGTTTAGGAAGTCTAATTTAATTGTTTGGGTTATTTACTTATTTATGTACGTAATATGAAGGAAGGAAATCAGATTTGAAGTTTGAAATTCTCCTATCTTCTCCAAATATTCTCCTAGTTCTTCTCTTTTAGGGTTTAACCCTATCATACAAACAATAAGTCTGATCAGTTTGCGTGTGCCAGCTTACATTATAGTTTTGACTTTGCAGCAGTGTTTTTGTGGAGTTGCTACTTCCAATAATCTCTGAATGATGAAGTGAAGCTTATCTAAAATCAAATTCCAAAAGAATAGGAAATAATATAAATCACTATTAACACACAACAATGACTATTACGGAATTAAGTGGTAAACTATAAAATGGTATCTCTACATTAGTGCCCTAATCTCAATGTAGAGTAAAGCGAATATATACACATATGTATATCTACAAATTCACAGACACAAAATATACTTAAATCAAGATTGGAAGGTAAATTTGGCTAGATTACACAAATATCCCCTAGTAATTGTGATGCTTCTACATGGGTCAAAGATTGCTCGATTCAATCTGAGTATTTCAAAAACCCAAACCTACCATACGGGTGCAAACACAAAAAGGAACCGAACATATAATGGTTTACAGGGAGAAGAATACCTTGTCCGCTGGTCGTCTCTTTATGAAAAAGGCATATAAATCTGAAAACCGATGTGTGATCAATTACCCAAACCTGACCCGACCAGTTTTGACCCATTACCCAACTCGCCCCCAGCTCGCACGCTTTGCACCCTATACCTGTAAAACCCGTTTAGGATCCTTCAATGATATCAATCTTAACTTGTGAAGGTGCGGAATACAATCACAAGTTGTTTCAAGAACAAATAACTAAACAATAATATGATTAAAACACAAACCAGAGATCTTGCATTCAAAGCTAAACGATGACTGATACAAGACTCTTAACTGGATTCGGCTCCCTTGTGTCGCAACCAACAAACCAACGAACAACCTCAACCAAGAGGTTGAGGTTTGTTTAAATACAAAACAACTGGGCTAAACCCTAGGCCCATTGCGACATATAGTAAACTAACCCAACCCTTACAAAATCGGCCCAATCATCTAAACTAAACAAATACGTAAACAACCCTGAAACTATGTAAACCTACATGTATAAACCTTCAGGTTCCAACAATCTCCCCCTAGGTTTATGCATGCAGGTTCTTGATGCTTCAACTATCACGATCACCACCCAAACGATCTTTGAGACCACCGAAGCCCTTTTTGCGAATATGAATGGCTGAAGCAACAACTGCAGTCCATCCCTTGGCAATTTCTTCATACTTCTCAGTAGCTCTAATCTGATTTTGTGCCAACACTTCCAAATCCTCAAGAGCAAGATTGAGCACATCCACTTGATCCACTAAGCGAAAGCTTACATCACCATCACAAACAAACACCGCCTGGCCAAGACGCTCATCATAAGCCCAGAAATGTAGAGACTTCAAAGCACCTTTTGGAATCTTTTTAACCAACGGAATCATCTTTTCCTTGTCAGTCACAGGCCAGTGCACTATCTTCATTCGCTTCTTTGTAAATGGATCCCTAACTCCTTTAACTGGTTTAACAAAGGATTCTGCAGTACGCATCGATGGAAAGTTATGCAGAACTTCCCTCTTCAATCTCTCAAAAAACACATGTCCAGGACCTCCAGGTTTGTCATCTACATATGGTGCCTTGGACAACTCTGTCAGATCAACCTTTGTAAAGGACTGAAACTGACCTGGGTGTTTGTACCATTCAACAGGACCCACTTTCCTCTTAATCCACCATCTCTTTCGATCATGGTCAAAACCCCAGCTAACCACTCCAGAACGATTACCAACTTGATCGTAGAGAGTTTCACCAACATCCATCAAATGGTGAGTTGCATGAGCATCATCATCATCTGGATTCAGATTCTTGTTCTTCAAAATCACCAACTCTCTTTTCTTCTTGATTCTTTCAGCCTTTTCTCTGTCTGCCACTGGATCAGTAACTCTTTTGAAGTATTGTTCCATAGCAGCATTTTTCTTAGCATTATCCTTTTCGAAAGCTTTCCTTCTGTTTTCAACATCAGTCGGATCAGAAAATTCTTGCCCGAATTTCTTCTCCAGCTTTCCACGTAAATCATAGACCATAGTAAACAGCAAACTGACATCTCCTTGAAGTTGTTCAATTTGTTGATTCTTTTGCACTATGATATCTTCAAGTTGGATAATCTTGGCTTCTTTATGAATCGAATCTTGCTCAACCACAATTAGTCTTTTCTTCATCTCTCTCATACTAACAAACTCGTCATCATCACTTGAGTCATCATCAAAGGGCATCCTCACTGGTTCTTCAGGCCTCTTACTACTTGAACTGCTAGGTATGTCATGAACAACGTTAGATGGACCTGCAGATTCAGAGACACCAAGTGACATAACATCAACAGGCTCAGTAACAACACTTGTAACTTGAACATCAACAGTGGTGGTATCCATTTCAGTTCTTTGAGTATCAGCATCAAACTCAAAGATGTCTGCAGTAGCGGTGGTGGTATCAGTGACATTCTTCTCAAAATCAAAGTCATAAAGACCTTCATCATCTTCATCGGTAATCACAGGTTGATCTTTGCTTTGCTCTATATACATTCCGAGCCGAGGATCCCTCCTTTTCCGCTTCAAGGGTAGGGAATCAGGATCCTTTGGGTTCTCACTGGACTCTTCATTAGAAACTGAAAGATCAGAAGGAGGATTTCCCATCTTTTCAGTTACAGATTTTAATAACAGAGCCAAACTATCAGCAGAAATCACAGGTGGAGCAGTAGTAATAGCAGTAACAACTTCAGCTTCAGGTGGAAGCTCTTCATCTTCACCAGAATCACACATAATTTCAATGCCTTCATCGTCAGAGTCAATTGTCAAAAACTCAGTCTCAGGCTCATCTTCAACACCTCTCTGAATATCATGTTCTTCAGCAACAATAGCATTTGCAGGCCCAACATTTTCTTGAACAGGTTGTGCTATCACAGGATCAGCAGCAACATCTTCAGTCTCTGAAAATTGACCAAACTTCTCCAACGGAATTAATCCTTCAAACTTCTTTTCAGTACTCTTCTTTGGAGTGAGAGCACCAAAACAAGCAGGACCCATAGGCTTCAACTCCAATGTATTTCCAGATTTCTCCAACTATGGATAACGCGCATTAAAAATCATTTGTAAAAACCTTGGATACATGAGAAATTTGTCTTTCCTGACTCCTAGCACATTCCTTTTCATAGCTTCCAAAACATACTTCGAATAGTTGAACGGTTCATTAGTTATCACACAGACTAGAGCAACAGCCTGTGTACTGTTCAGCTGATTTGTGCCCCCTCTGTTCTCGGATATACACAAGAGAAACATGTGCAGCAGAAGTCGCCAATAAGGATGCACAAATTTCTTAACCAGAGGTGGATATCTTCCTTCATAACTCAGTCTAGGCAATATTGCTTCAACTGTGCCAGCTGGAAGCTCTATCAAATCTGATTCTTGATCATTGAATTGCAAAACTTCTCGAATCATCTGCTCTGACACAGTAACAGTCTTCTTTTGAACTTCAGAGACAATAACCCCCTTTCCTTCAACAATTTCAATTTTCGCATTTTTCCAGAACTCTTGAATAAGACTTTCATAGATAACTGGATTGTCTCGTAATGCGTGAACGATGCGGCAGCTGTTGATACCTTTTATCAATGAGGTATACAATCTTCTGTGCTTCTCTGGAGGAGGTGCTAAGTATCCAGCCTGATTGTGTGTTGCAATGAACTTTAAATCCATAGTCTGCACAAAACAGAAGTGCATTACAAACATTGACAGTAATATTTTCACAAAAATTTAGATTTCAAAGTCAACACTTTTGACTACATCAACTCAGAATTTTCTAATCTTGACTCGAGACCAGTTACTGTTGACTCGAAACCATGAGTTCTCGAGTCGCAATCAGGAATCACCAAGTCGAGACCATGAGTCGAGATTCTGAGATCTCGAGTCGAGACCTTGAGTCGAGACCTAAAGATCTCGAGTCACAATCATGAGGTTGCGACTCGCAATCACTGGTCTCGAGTCCTGATGAAATCTGAGTCGAGACTTCCACAAACAACTTTATCCTTTCACTATTTCCTTGTCAGTCACAGGCCAGTGCACTATCTTCATTCGCTTCTTTGTAAATGGATCCCTAACTCCTTTAACTGGTTTAACAAAGGATTCTGCAGTACGCATCGATGGAAAGTTATGCAGAACTTCCCTCTTCAATCTCTCAAAAAACACATGTCCAGGACCTCCAGGTTTGTCATCTACATATGGTGCCTTGGACAACTCTGTCAGATCAACCTTTGTAAAGGACTGAAACTGACCTGGGTGTTTGTACCATTCAACAGGACCCACTTTCCTCTTAATCCACCATCTCTTTCGATCATGGTCAAAACCCCAGCTAACCACTCCAGAACGATTACCAACTTGATCGTAGAGAGTTTCACCAACATCCATCAAATGGTGAGTTGCATGAGCATCATCATCATCATCATCTGGATTCAGATTCTTGTTCTTCAAAATCACCAACTCTCTTTTCTTCTTGATTCTTTCAGCCTTTTCTCTGTCTGCCACTGGATCAGTAACTCTTTTGAAGTATTGTTCCATAGCAGCATTTTTCTCAGCATCATCCTTTTCGAAAGCTTTCCTTCTGTTTTCAACATCAGTCGGATCAGAAAATTCTTGCCCGAATTTCTTCTCCAGCTTTCCACGTAAATCATAGACCATAGTAAATAGCAAACTGACATCTCCTTGAAGTTGTTCAATTTGTTGATTCTTTTGCACTATGATATCTTCAAGTTGGATAATCTTGGCTTCTTTATGAATCGAATCTTGCTCAACCACAATTAGTCTTTTCTTCATCTCTCTCATACTAACAAACTCATCATCATCACTTGAGTCATCATCAAAGGGCATCCTCACTGGTTCTTCAGGCCTCTTACCACTTGAACTGCTAGGTATGTCATGAACAACGTTAGATGGATCTGCAGATTCAGAGACACCAAGTGACATAACATCAACAGGCTCAGTAACAACACTTGTAACTTGAACATCAACAGTGGTGGTATCCATTTCAGTTCTTTGAGTATCAGCATCAAACTCAAAGATGTCTGCAGTAGCGGTGGTGGTATCAGTGACATTCTTCTCAAAATCAAAGTCATAAAGACCTTCATCATCTTCATCGGTAATCACAGGTTGATCTTTGCTTTGCTCAATATACATTCCGAGCCGAGGATCCCTCCTTTTCCGCTTCAAGGGTAGGGAATCAGGATCCTTTGGGTTCTCACTGGACTCTTCATTAGAAACTGAAAGATCAGAAGGAGGATTTCCCATCTTTTCAGTTACAGATTTTAATAACAGAGCCAAACTATCAGCAGAAATCACAGGTGGAGCAGTAGTAACAGCAGTAACAACTTCAGCTTCAGGTGGAAGCTCTTCATCTTCACCAGAATCACACATAATTTCAATGCCTTCATCGTCAGAGTCAATTGTCAAAAACTCAGTCTCAGGCTCATCTTCAACACCTCTCTGAATATCATGTTCTTCAGCAACAATAGCATTTGCTGGCCCAACATTTTCTTGAACAGGTTGTGCTATCACAGGATCAGCAGCAACATCTTCAGTCTCTGAAAATTGACCAAACTTCTCCAACGGAATTAATCCTTCAAACTTCTTTTCAGTACTCTTCTTTGGAGTGAGAGCACCAAAACAAGCAGGACCCATAGGCTTCAACTCCAATGTATTTCCAGATTTCTCCAACTATGGATAACGCGCATTAAAAATCATTTGTAAAAACCTTGGATACATGAGAAATTTGTCTTTCCTGACTCCTAGCACATTCCTTTTCATAGCTTCCAAAACATACTTCGAATAGTTGAACGGTTCATTAGTTATCACACAGACTAGAGCAGCAGCCTGTGTACTGTTAAGCTGATTTGTGCCCCCTCTGTTCTCGGATATACACAAGAGAAACATGTGCAGCCGAAGTCGCCAATAAGGATGCACAAATTTCTTAACCAGAGGTGGATATCTTCCTTCATAACTCAGTCTAGGCAATATTGCTTCAACTGTGCCAGCTGGAAGCTCTATCAAATCTGATTCTTGATCATTGAATTGCAAAACTTCTCGAATCATCTGCTCTGACACAGTAACAATCTTCTTTTGAACTTCAGAGACAATAACCCCCTTTCCTTCAACAATTTCAATTTTCGCATTCTTCCAGAACTCTTGAACAAGACTTTCATAGATAACTGGATTGTCTCGTAATGCGTGAACGATGCGGCAGCTGTTGAGACCTTTTATCAATGAGGTATACAATCTTCTGTGCTTCTCTGGAGGAGGTGCTAAGTATCCAGCCTGATTGTGTGTTGCAATGAACTTTAAATCCATAGTCTGCACAAAACAGAAGTGCATTACAAACATTGACAGTAATATTTTCACAAAAATTTAGATTTCAAAGTCAACACTTTTGACTACATCAACTCAGAATTTTCTAATCTTGACTCGAGACCAGTTACTGTTGACTCGAAACCATGAGTTCTCGAGTCGCAATCAGGAATCACCAAGTCGAGACCATGAGTCGAGATTCTGAGATCTCGAGTCGAGACCTTGAGTCGAGACCTAAAGATCTCGAGTCACAATCATGAGGTTGCGACTCGCAATCGCTGGTCTCGAGTCCAGATGAAATCTGAGTCGAGACTTCCACAAACTACTTTATCCTTTCACTATTTGGATCAAAATCCCAAAACATCCTCTGATCCGTTTGAAGACCAAAATAATATGAAGTTAGGGTTCTTGGCCATCTTCAAAACATCATCCGATAATCATCAAATCTGCAAATTATCTGCAAAACTTCAAGCAAAACATCATCATACCTTAATAAACAATGAATCGAGACCGGAAACACCAAGTATGATGACTCGAAACCGGAGATTTACATCGGAATCAAATCGGAAATACAAAGAACACAGATTTTCGCCGGAACTTTGAGAGAGAATTGCTGAAGGTCTCGAGTGAGAAATGAGGTCTCGACTCGAGACCTTTAACTTATACCTTAACCCGATTAAATGGGCCTGGGCCGGAACAACTGTTTGGGCTTATAAAGACGGATTATCTTTGAAAAGATTTTTTATAGTAAATCAAATTTAATCAAATCCATTATGCAGTTAACACTTATAACCCATTAAACTTTCTGAGCATGATTTGCAAAAACCTAAAAAAACAAAAATAAATAATAATAATAAAAAAAATTATTATTTACAAAATAAAATAGGAAAATAACGGAGATTACTCAGGGATCAAATAACAGGGTTTCGGGCTTGACTTCACTTATCAACACTGATCTACTACCGAATGATCTAGACGATTGCCAGTATATTTGTCCACCTAAACTCATCTCCCCAGACCTATTCCATATAACTGCCTGTAACGTATTTTATCATGTTTTAATTTCTTAACAATGAACACCCAAGCAAATACTAATCAAATCCCGGAAATATAAACAACACACTCTATCATGTATGTAGCTTCCCTACCACATATTTCACAAGTCCAATCTAGATCTCTGAAAGCTTAACTGGGAATAGGTTGAAAAAGAGAACAGAATAGATCTTTTGCAGAGATGATATAATATACAAATCAAATGAGTTTTTCTCAATTTGATATAGGTTTCTTGGGGTTTCTTTTGGGCACTAGAGGGCCTCTTTCGGGTGTATTAGATCTACAGCACGACAACATACAGCTAGGTCAGCATGTATCTGGATGCAGCAGAAGCTGTCGTTGCCTAGCACCTCCAGGTCAGCATGTATCTGGATGCAGCAGAGGAGGTACACGACTTTTTCAGAGAAGATTTCAGAGTCGGATCAAAATTGTGTGTATCGGGACAGCATACAGACATTCAAATAGACATGAGCTAAATCCAAGTGATTTTCGTTCCTGGGGTCATGTACTATTTTAGTTCTTAACAGGAACAGCTAATGTATTCAGTCTAAAGAGTAAAGCCTACCAACACATCAATACTAGAGCCAAACTGTTTCGATACTGGTCTTACATGAGTCAGCCCTTGACGATAATGTGAAAATTCATTTCATTTCCCAGTCATGCAACACCTCTTTTTGTATTTTTCAAATTTTTTATTGTTTTTATATTTTTCAAATTTTTTATTGTTTTTGTATTTTTCTCCCCCTAAATTTGTGCATAAATAAAAACTACCTAAGAATAGAAAACTTTATGAACAAATTTACCTACGAAACACAAACATGCTCAGTCAGTGAAACGGATCATTTTCAGAAAATCCACAAGCACTTTGAATTTTGAGCTCCTGACAGGTTTGGTGAAGAAATCGGCAGCATTTGCATCTGTGTCGATTTGTTCAAGGGTAATAAGACCTCTGTCGAAGCAGTCTCGAATGAAATGAACTTTTATGTCAATGTGCTTGGTTTTGGAGTGAAAAACAGGATTTCGAACAATTTGAATTGCAGCATCATTATCGCAGTAAATAGTAGTGTTGAGATAAGTCAAACCATAGTCCTGCAATTGATGTTGCATCCACACCACTTGAGAGCAAGATGCAGAAGCAGCAACGTACTCAGCTTCAGCTGTAGATATCGCCACTGTTTGTTGTTTCTTGCATTGCCAAGAAATGAGCCTGTCGCCCAAAAATTGACATCCCGCAGATGTAGATTTCATGTCACTGTCAGTACCTCCAAAGTTGCTGTCAGAGAATGCAAACAAGTCAAAATTGGAATCCCTCGGATACCACAGACCAAACCGGGGTCGGCCTTTAAGGTACCGAAAGATTCTTTTAACAGCAATAAGATGAGAAGTTTTACGATTAGCCTGATATCTTGCACAGTTGCAGACAGCAAACATGATATCCGGACGGCTAGCTGTCAGATACATCAACGACCCGATCATAGACCTATACTGACGTTGATCCACAGGAGATCCTTCTTCATCTTCAGTCAATAACGGTCTCTCTGCCATTGGTGTTTCAGCAGGCTTTGCGTCTGTAAACTTGAATTTTGCTAGCACGTCATCCACATACTTCCCTTGATGGATAAGAATCCCTTGTGAATTCTGCTTGACTTGTAGACCCAAAAACAGTGTCATTTCCCCGAGAGCACTCATTTCAAATTTCTTCTTCATAACTCTCTCAAACTCCTTGCAAAGATCCTCACTTGTAGACCCGAAAATAATATCATCGACATAGATCTGAACTAAGATTTGATCCTTGCCCACTTTCTTGATAAACAGAGTCTGGTCTATCGTGCCACGTGTGTACCCATGAGCCAAAAGATGTTCAGTTAATGTGGCATACCAAGCCCGTGGTGCTTGGTGTAATCCATACAATGCCTTGTCTAGCTTGTAGGCATATTCTGGATGGTCTGGATGCACGAAACCTGGTGGCTGCTCAACAAAGATTTCTTCCTTCACATCTCCATATAGAAACGTTGTCTTGACATCCATCTGATATACAGTGAACCCCATATACGACGCGTAAGCTAAGAAGATCCTGATGGCTTCAAGTCGGGCAACCGGAGCATATACTTCATCATAATCCAGACCTTCAATTTGTCGAAATCCCTGAACCACCAGCCTTGCTTTATTTCAAACAATAACCCCTGCAGAATCTTGCTTGTTTCGAAACACCCATCTAGTTCCAAGTTTACGCTTTCCCTTTGGCAACTTGACAAGTTTCCATACGCCAAGCTTCTCAAACTGGTTTAGCTCTTCGTGCATATCATCTACCCAGCCTGGTTCCTGCAAAGCTATATCAACAGTTTTAGGTTCGATTTGAGAAATGTAGCAAGAATATAAGCAAGTATTGATGGTTCCTGATTGACTCCTGGTCAAAATTCCTGCATTTACTGGACCAATCACATTCTCTATGGGGTGATTTCGTTGAACACTTGTAGGTATTGCCAGGTCAGGTACGGTCTCGTCCTCAGTGGTGGTGTTACTAGTCTCCCCCTCATTAGGTGCTGCAATACTATGAACGAATGGAGTGGTGACAATGCAATCTTCAGGTATAGATTCAGGAAATAGTGCAGATCCAGAACCACTTGATGCAGAACCACCAGTTGAAGCACCTTCAGGAGATTGATGGGACATTTGTGGAGGCGTAGGATGCTGTGTAAACATCATTCCCGGCGGATCAATGGTATGATGTCTTATGCTTCCTTCTATCTGTTCTTCGTCTTCAGTGTCCTCAAAAGACAACGGTTGTTTTGGAATAGACACACCTGCATCTGAAAAATCACTTGACAAAATGTTAAATGACTTAAACAATTCAGAATAGTCGTATAACCAATCTGGACCGACTCTAGCATCCGTAGCGTTCTCTTCAAGCCACTCAATGTTGCACGACTCGACGACCTTTTTAGTTACTTTGTTGTATACCCTATAGGCAGAGCCTTTAGCATATCCAACAAAGAAACATTCGTCCCCTTTGACCTCAAACTTTCCATTAGAGTCCATGAGTAATAATACACATGGACAACCAAAGATACGAAAGTGTGAAACCGAAGGTTTACGTCCTTCCAGAATCTCATAAGGAGTTTTCATATGACGTTTATTTACTAAAGCATGATTCTGGATGTAACAAGCCGTGCTAACAGCTTCGGCCCAAAAGAAACTAGGAAGCTTCGAGTCAGCCAGCATAGTTCGTGCAGCCTCAATAAGAGTACGATTCCTTCTTTCAGCTACTCCATTTTGCTGAGGAGTTCGTGGTGCACTGTACTGACGATCAATTCCCTTTTCTGTGCAGAATGTGTCCAAAGTAACGTTCTTGAATTCTGTCCCATTATCAGATCGAATAACCTTCACCTTAGCACTCGCTTGATTTTCAGCCAGAGTGATGAATTGTTTCACCAAGACTGCAGTTTCATTTTTATGACTGAGAAAATATACCCAGGTGTAGCGAGAATAATCATCGACGATTACAAGACAATAAGCTTTCTTGCCAATACTCAGCAGTCAGCACATTCACTGGACCAAAAAGATCCATGTGAAGTAGCTCAAGCACGGCCTTCGTCGAGGGTGCTGGTTTAGCCTTATGAGGTTTTCGATGAGCTTTTCCTTTTGCACAAGCAACACACTTTTCAACCAACATGAAATCTTTTATTGGAAGATCATGTACTAGTTGACCTTTAGCCAGACGGTTCAAATTCTTCATGTTCACATGCCCAAGGCGACGATGCCACAGTAGACCATCATGTTCTGAAATCTTTGAGAATAGGCAAGTGATATCTTCACACGGTTTCTTGTTCATATCAGTTACATATGCGTTTCCTCGTCTCTCTGCTGTCATTAAGAACCAATCTTCTGGAATGACAATCCCAGGTTTAAGAACATGACATCCTTTCTTTGTAAAATGAACTGAATTCCCTTAATCACAAATCTGAGAAATGCTCAACAGATTGTGTTTCAGTTCTGGAACATAATTGACATTTTCGAAGCTTAAGACGCCGTTTCGAACTGTTCCTTTCAACGTGATTCTGCCTGATTCTCCTCCCGCAAATGAGACGTATCCTCCATTAAATTCTTTGACATTTACCAGTTGGGATAAGTCTCCTGTCATGTGCCTGGAACAGCCACTATCCATGTACCAGAGGCGCACGGTAGTCCTCCACAGCTGTTCCTGCATGATTAGCGGGATTAGTTAGATTTAGGAACCCAGCCCATAGTGGATCTGGGTTTTCCTTGTGCATCAATATAAGTCACTCTCTGCCACACTAAATTGTCTTTATTTAAAAACTTCGAAGTATTTCTAATGGCAGAATTTTGATAACATGAATGAGACGGATTGGAGTGCATGACCTTAGCTTTAGGTTTCCAATGCTTGTTTGACCAATTAGAATTATAATTACCAAAAGCATTATGTTGATATCTTCGAAAATCATTTTGTTGATTTTGATTTTTGTGTTTGGCTGCATTCCAATCCTGATCAGAAGGTTTAGTCTTGCGATAGTTGTTTTTCATTGTCTTAGTCTTTTCAGTCGCCATTGACTCTGAACAACGATATCGGTTAGACATGGCCTTCTGATTTTGCACTGACTTTTTCTTGTACGATGCCCTTGGGAGTTGAACACAATTTCTGGCAATGTGACCAGCGATGCCACAGTTAAAACATGTTTGACGCTTCAATTTGTGAGTATTTTGAAAGTTTTTGCACGATTTGCTTGATTTTGAATGATTTGACGTTTTGGTTTTCTAAACATGTTTTGCTTGTGGTTGTTCTGAGCATTTTGGTGGTTTTTCTTCTAATGACTTCTCACTTATATCAGTTCCCTTTTCTTCGTTACTTAATTTCGGTTCAGTATTTGAACATGGAGAAGTTTCATCAATATGCGTTTTCTCAATGCATTTGTCATGTGAAAGTAATTCAGGTTCATTATCTGAACGTGTAGAAGTCTCATCAATATGCATTTCCTCAACGCATTTATCATGTGAAACTGATTCAGGTTCAATTTCAACTACAGTTTCCAATGGGGTCCCACTAGATTCAACATTAGGGACACCCACTAAGACAGATTCAGAAGAAGAATCAGGATACACTTGATTTTCTTCAGAAGTCGTTTCAGTGGTTTCACTGAATGCGTCCTGAGGGACCTCACTTGTAACACTTTCATGAACTGAAACGTTAGAAACTTTAGGATCACACACATTAGCTGAAAAACAATCATCACCACACGTATTGTTCAAATTATCAACACAAACGTCATCAGTTTTGCCCAAAACAACAGGCTCACAAGACGAAACATAAGCAGAAAACGACACAAATAAAGAACGACTAAAAGCAATGTCAGATTCAGTTGGTTCAGAATAAGGTTCAAAATAAGGTTCAGAAATATTTGAAATAACGACTGGTTCACTCCCATGAACATCTCCACACTTTACTTCAGAGATATCATCTGCACATGAAGACGAAACGTTAGGATCAATTGAGCCTTTGGAAACAAAATTTAATGGAGTAGACTTCTGTTTCTCAACTTGTCTGTCATGAGAAGACGACTTGTTGTTTTTGGAACCATAAGTCATTTTACTCTCATTCATCATCTCCTCCTCAGTCATTGGCAGATAAGTGTAATTGTCATTATATGGAGGAGGAGTCTGATTATAACCCAAACCGCGCCCTTTCTTTTCTTTGTACGCAAGCTGTTGATCGCACATGTTTTTAACTAGTTTGCTGGAAGAATCAAATTTCTTGATATTAAGTTCATTAATTTGATATCTGTCTCTAATATCTTCCAGTTCCTTAGTTAAAATACATACTTTTTCCTGAGCTTCTAAGAAATGGGCTGTTTTTACACTCACATCCTCCTTAAGTTTGATGATGTCTTTTCGCTGAGCCTCAATCTTTTCTTTATAAAGTTTCTCGTTTTTTGATAAGGTAAAATTTTTATTTTTTATGTCTTGATAATCTTGAATGAGCTCAGCGTTGTGTATTCTATAAGCTTCAATCCTTTCCCTACACTCAGGAGTACAGAAAACAGAAAGTATCTCTTCTTTGGTGAGACCTTTAGCAGGAGCTGAAAGAATTTGAGTCATGAAAGCAAAGTTTTCAGTTGTAGTCTCTTCTTCGGGCTTAGAGTTTTGATCACTTGAGGTCATGAAAGCAATGTTATTTGAAGCAGCTTGATTTTCTGGAGCTGAGATGTTCAGACGCTCAATTTCAGAAGTCCAATCAAAGTTGATGTTGGGCTGAACCACCAGGGCTTGCGCTAATCCTTGCGGTGGAGGGCTTCCAGTAGCAGCAACATCTGTTATACTAGCAGTGGTCACAAGAGCTCTTTCTCGATTGGGTGTTACGGGCTGTGCAGGAGTTTGTTCTCTATTCATCAGTGGTTTTGTGCAATTTCGAGCATAATGCCCTTCCTCATGACAGTTGTAACAGCGCAGGTTAAAAGGCACCTTAGCAGCTCCATTCTAAGCAGTGCCCCACCTGTTTTTACCTGTTCTTTTAATAAACTTTTGTGCCCTGAAAGCAGCCATTGCCATCTGCCAGGTGATGTCCATTTCTTCAATGTCATCAGGATGGATCTGAGATAGGTCATCGCCACACCATTTTGGAGGATCAATTTTTCCTGCAACGAAGGCGTTCAAACAATTGATAACGGAGGCTGCGATATCTAAATTTTCTTTTGACTGTTTAGTAAAGAAAGCTATCATCTCATTTTTCGTAGTGGAGGCGGAAGCAGCAGTGGAGACATTTCCAGCATTTGTAGTGGAAGTGGGAGCAACTGGAGGAGCAGCTTGATTAGAGGACCCTGAGCAGTAAACATTTGCTGAAGTGGGAGCAGTCTTAGTAGATGTGGCATTGCGAAACATTTGAAAACCTCCTTGAGACAACAGAGCTGTGTTATTGTTGTTTGATGAAGTGGGAGCAACGGAAAAACCTGCGGCTAACATGTTGTTTTTGTAGTTGGTTTCTCTTTGTTTATCATCTAGTTCACAAGCTTTGATATGAGAGATCATCTCTGACAGGCTGCATCTCGCGAGGTCTTCAGTTTTCTTGATCATAGCGACATGATGATCCCAACTCTTTGGCAATGCATTAAGAAGCTGTCTATTGGTAGATGCATTTGATGTATGAATTTCTTCCATTTGCATTTGTGTCACTAACTTCACAAACCTCTAAATTTGATTGTCTACAGTTTCACCATAAATATGGTTGAAGTTGTTGAAATTTTGTCGCAGCAGATTTCTTCGACTCTCCTTCATATCTTCATTTCCTTCATAGACGTCGATCAATGATTCCCACAGTTCTTTGGCAGATTTGCAGGTGCGAAATCCAATAGCAATGTCAGGACCCAAACCCATGGTTAAGTATGAAAGTGCTCGGTCATCTTCTTCAACTATAAGCAGATCATCTTCGGTATATTGATCTCTAGGTTTCTTTACCTTAACACCTGGTTCAGTGGAACTTTCCATCATAATCTCCCTTGGACCCCTTAAGATGCTTCGCCACAGTTTATAATCTTTGACCTTCAAGTGCTGTTCAAAGCGCCACTTCCACTCGGGAAAATCATTTGCATCAGTCAACCTTGGAATGCGTGTTGTGGTTCCAAGCTTTGAATCCAGTTCTTGTTGGTTGTTAAGGGCAGCCAATTCAACGTTATTTGTTGTCATAATTAATTAATCAATTAATTATTAAAAAAGGTCCAAAAGTGTTAACAGTTCAAGTCCAGGTCCAAGTAATGTTGCAAAGTGACGTTGCGAGTCGAGACCACAATTGCGAGTCGAGACTAAGAATCAGACAACTCGAGAACGAAGTTAGTTACGAGTCGAGACTAAATCCACACAAGCCGAGACAGCGATGGTTGCGAGTCGAGACTGGAACAGAACAAATCGAGACTGTTGATGGTTGCGAGTCGAGACTGGAGCAGTACAAGTCGAGACAGTTAACGGTTGCGAGTCGAGACTGGAACAGTACAAGCCGAGACTGCTAATGGTTGCGAGTCGAAACCTGCAAAACAGATATGAGATAAACACTGTTGACTCGTAATCCCTGATTTTCAGCACTTTTCAAAAATTCAAAGATATCGTAATCTTTGAATTTTCTTTGATCACCAACTCCCGAGAAATCAGCTAACAATATTCTGAAATCACACAAACTAAAATCAGTGATATCTTTCAATGATTTACACGGAGAACAGTTTGAATGTTTGATAATTTTCACTGCAAAACAAACACCAAAACCGGATTAGTAGCAACTGATGTTCTTGAATCCGATTGATATCAAAACCGAACCAAGAATGGTTTCTTGGCTCTGATACCAATTGTAAAACCCGTTTAGGATCCTTCAATGATATCAATCTTAACTTGTGAAGGTGCGGAATACAATCACAAGTTGATTCAAGAACAAATAACTAAACAATAATATGATTAAAACACAAACCAGAGATCTTGCATTCAAAGCTAAACGATGACTGATACAAGACTCTTAACTGGATTCGGCTCCCTTGTGTCGCAACCAACAAACCAACGAACAACCTCAACCAAGAGGTTGAGGTTTGTTTAAATACAAAACAACTGGGCTAAACCCTAGGCCCATTGCGACATATAGTAAACTAACCCAACCCTTACAAAATCGGCCCAATCAAGTAAACTAAACAAATACGTAAACAACCCTGAAACTATGTAAACCTACATGTATAAACCTTCAGGTTCCAACAATACCAAAACCGATGTGTGATCAATTTTCTGATCGCCATATTTAGATTTTTACTGCAAATAAATCAATGCTCTTGGAAAACTGTTAGGTATGACAGTTTTCATGCATTTACAATTCCGTAATTTATTCAAAAATTGTATTTTAAAGTAAAGGTGTCATATACTATTATTATACCTAGTTCCCGGGTTATATACTTCAAATGAAATGTTGGAAATTGGATAATTTCCAGTAGGGATTTTGGTGATACACGTTTGACGCTCCCCATCCTCGAGGAATGACATTTTGGTGCTAAAATTGCAGCATTAACAGGTTGTGCATCATAAACTGTAAACTTGGTCCCAATAAAATTGTATCTGTCATAACAAAACATATGATTTTTCAATAAAAGATTACTGCTAAAACAAACTAATTCATTCAGTCATTTATAACTAACTTGCCTCAACTTTCCTACGTAACCACTATTGCCTTTTGATATATCATCAGCATTTAGGGAAATTATATAATCTGTGCAGATAATGCCCCAAAACCTCTTTGCAGCAAAAAGGAATTTCCCATCACCATTTGAAGCTGCCAAATGGGCATATTGCTAACTGTTAAGTAATTTTACCATATGAACAAAAAGATCTCAACTTGTTGCTTAAAAACAATAACAATCATCATTTTAAAATGGTTACCTTCGGTCAAATTGAGGTAGAGGTTATACGTTTGAGCGTTGCGATTCCTCTTTATAAAACATTGTGTTAGTGATCCCACTGAACCAGGCTGTAAACGTAAGCAAGTTTGACAAATAAATAAGTCATAAATATTTAAACTATTCCATAAATGATGGTTTAAAATCCATTATTGCCGGCTCAATATAAGGAAAACAATAAAAGCGAAATGCAGATGTTTGCTTTTTAAATACTACCAAATTCGTAAATTACAGAAAACAAACTATCAAGCATCAGCTATACACATACCGATCAAGTCAAATTGGTAAGTTTACCAAATACCCTAACCTAATAATTAAGACGATTAATCGTTTCGCTTCACAACTGAAAACACCACATTAACAGTCTTTACCAATCTTCCCATTCATGAAGATTTACCAAAAATACAATATATGAAGAATCATCGTATCTGAATGAAATGAGATTCAGAAACGGGTTTCCCAAGATTAGATTAACCAAAGCAACAGCAGATCTGAAGATGAAATGCTCTTAGTTAGGGTTTTTAACTTGAAACGGGTTATTAAATATGCGAATTTGGTGATGGAAGGGAAAATTTAGTGTTTGGAAGATGAACAAACTTTGAATCACAAAAACCATCGATTTGTCATATTTGATTACCATTTAAGATAGAATGAAGCCAATGGTGGAGAATGTAGATGAGATCTATGTGAAACAATAAAAAAGACTAAAATGACTAAAACACTGTGAATCGTAACTATAATCATACTGATAACAATCAGACATGGATTACATTATAGATCGAAAAAACTTACCAAAACCACAAACCCTAGCTTCTCAAACCCCTAAACTTCCTTAAATCTCCACTGTTTCATGTTATAAAACCAGAAAACAATCAGAATCAAACGCTCAATCTCGTAAACATGTTCATCGAACATATTACACGAACAGATTTTTCGAATTAAGACGTTGATGATGGAAGTCTGATGATGAATCAGGGACGAACGACATTGAAATTGATTAGGGTTGAGAGACTACGGAAGAAAAGAATGACAAGTTTCACACATTAGGGTTTTTTAGTTCCTTATATACCCGGGTCAATCCATGTGGGTTTGGATACAATACACGGATCCCGTGTAGCAACATCACATTTCTCTAATTTTCCCGCCAAAAAGTTTGTGAGGTTGCACAATGTAGTGACACGTGTCCCACACTTTGTTTGTTTATTATATATATAGATTTTGTGTGCAAATTAAAAGATAAAATGCCAGTTACAGCCCGTGGACGTAAGTCTCACATCGAGACCGAACCACATAAAATCCCTTTATGTATCCCTAATATTTAGGGTTTGAATTCCACTTTATGTATCCCTAATATTTTTGGTTCTTCATAATTCACTTCTTGCATTTACCTCAAAACAATTCTGCATGAACAATTAATTCTACATTACACCATTCGGCTTTGGGTTTTTAACCATCCTACTTTCATCGTTGGACCATCCAAATGTGTATATGAATTGAATAAAAATAATAATTGTGTGTGATCAAAGTAGTGAATTGAATCAAGCATTCATGTGAGAGATCAAAGTGATAAAATTCCCTAATATGAGCTAATGAGATATGTGCACGTACCATTTGTTGTGGTAGCTTAAATTTATTCATTTACTAGGCTGAAGAAGTCGTTAGAAGCTATTAGACCGGTCAGACGTTAGAAGCTATCAGGTGGGTCAGACGGGGAGTACTCAGACTTGGTAAATTATAAGGATTTTTTTTTTTGAAAATTTTATACATGTTAAAATATCACAAATTTACTAATATTTATAACAAAATACGTAAATATCCAAGTATTCAACTTTCAGTTTCCACACATCTTAACTCATTGCATGATACTCGTTAACAAGAATACAAACTCACAAGTTATTTATTATAAATCTCATTGGTGGCGGATCCAATATTTTTGTCCAGTAAATTTACAGGTTTTAGATGCTCTAATTTTATAAAACCATGCATAAAAATTTTCAGGTCGGTTCGACAAGTCAGGTCAGGTCGGGAAATTGTTTAATTCCATTTCAACAAAATAACATCACTAATTCAAGTTTCAACAAATTAACATCACTAATTATCTAATTCAAGTTCACATAATCATGTTTTGATGAATTATTGAGTTATAAAAGAATAGGAGATATATAGACAACTACCTAGGACTGCAAATGAACAAAACGTTCGGCGAATAGTTCGTGAACCGTTCGGTGGGAAGTTTGTTTGTGTTTGTTCGTTCATTAAATAAACGAACACGAAACAAGAATTTTTTTTTGTTTAGTTAAATAAACGAACATGAACAGAGCCCGCGTTCGTTCATTTATATTCGTGAACATTCGGTCACGTGTTGGTTTGTGTTTGATAGTTGATTAGTGTATTTAGTTTCTATATTCTATTTAAATACTTCAAAATTATATATTTTGTTTATGAACGTTTGTTTGTGTTCTTTTGTTTCCATTTGTGTTTATGAACATTAGTTTGTGTAACAACTCTCGATAAAGCCATAACAACTCGAAACCGAAACTCCAAGAATGCACGACGAGAATCAGCACGAAAAACGAAAGAGCCCTGCCTTCAACCATGTCGCGCTACGCGACGGTGTTAACTATTCTTGGTCGTGTGACGCGACACTCCAGTAACCTCCTAAGGACACCTAGCACCACGTGGCGTGCGTACCTGATAACTCATGAAGCCTAAGCCTAGCCCAATCTCGTCGGGCTACGCGAAGCGGAGTGAAGAAATTGGTCGCGCGACGCGACCTGGTGGATCTCCGGCTATAAAAGGACGTATATTCAGCATTCTGAACTGCTCAACTTACATTTTCTTTCTTTCTCTCTCGCTCTGGACTGCTCTGATACTACTCCGAAACCCTGAAACTCTGCCCATTATCAGAGTAATAACTCGAATCACTGGTACGGTACTTTGTCCGATCGATTGAAATCGAGCCAACGGATATTTAAGTGCTGCCTGAATAAGGATATACTTTGTCATTCGTTGTGGGTTTTGATCTCGTGATTATTGTTAAGCTGAATTGAGTTAATACACTAATACGTGTGCGTTGTGTGTTTAATTAGGAATACAAGCATTAAACCAGAAGGCTAGTACCAAACCCTAAATCTGCAAGTGAGTCATTCTCTTTTTATTAAATGCTTTCAAAACCCTAAATGTTTTCCAATTGATACTTATATTACAGTGATTAAGTCTTTGTATTCTTACTGGGAAACTACTATTAGTATGTGGGGTTTTGTATACATTACTTGGTAATCTTCACTATTGGACAATGGGTTAGCCAATGAGTGATATGACCATAGTCACAGGAACTGTCACCGAGCGACAAATATTGTTTTAAAATAGTTTCTTTACTATTGGACAATGAGTTAGCCAATAGTAGTTTGGTAAGATAAACAAATGTAAAAACTCTAAATGTTGTAATTATAAGAATATGCTTTGTACAAATGAATGAACTCATCAGTATTTCCTGCTGATCAAATGTTTTTAAACATGTTTCAGGTAACTTACTATGAAAGTAAAAGAACATGTATGAAGCACTGAAAGCTTAAATAAAGTGGCTATGTCACCAGATTAAAGAAAGGAAATTATGTTTTGTCAAAATAGGATCTATCCCTATAAAAACATTTGTTTGGAATATGAGTTTTATCCCAGTTGTTTAATAATAAGACTTCGGTGTTTTATAAACTCTGTGAATTTAATAAATATTGGTACCACCAGACTTTTCACGACTCCCGCCCAGGGTGGGGTTGGGGCTTGTGACAGAAGTGGTATGAGAGCCGCTGGTTTAAGCTATTTAGCTGTTATTTCTGTGAATGTAAATTTAATATATATATATATCACATAATCAAGAAATTCATGCTAATAATAAAAATCCTTTCGATAAAAGTGCCATAGAAAATATAATAGCTCAGGGAATAGCACAATGCTGAGAAATATATAACACAACGTCGAGAAAAAAAATACAAAATGAGTCGCAAATAAATAAAAGACATAATGTTAAATAAAAAGGCACAAGAGTACTCAAGACACAATTATCTAAACAAAAATTCTAAAATCTACAAGCTAAAAAACTAAAAGCGAAAACCTAAAATCTCATATCGTAGAGTTTGATGAGTTGAATTCATCGTCGCTTGAATGAATTCAATCGGAGATTATTTAATACCCTTCCTATGACTTTCTAATAGTGAGAGATTGTGTATTTAAACTTTAGCCCAACTGGGGCACTCCACGGGTAGGCGTCTTCGGCTTTGAACCCGGGCCAGCACACTGTCGCCAACCCCGCGGTTAGGCTTAGCGGGTTCAGCTAGCTAGCACGGGTACCCGCATGAGGATTGTGTGGTTCGATGCTTTTCTGACCATTGGACCCATATTTGACCGTTTACGCCTATTAAAAAAAATAATTCAAATTTAAATAATTTATTAACTTTCTCTATTTAACCAACTTATTCACAAAACTCTCTTAATTTTATATTTCCATATACCAAAACCTCTCTAATTTATATTCCAATCTTCAAAAATCTCATCTGAAAATGGCAAGGATCCCATGGACCAAAGAGGAAGACATCACGTTGACAATGTCTTATGTCACAATCCATCATGAACACTCATTCCCTAGTGGAAGGGCTACTTTTTGTAATCAGGTGTTCCACCAATTTTGTATCCACGTTGGTGAGACCACTCAAACTGTGGATCAAGTAGACTCACGTTTCACATTTGTCAGTTTCAAGTGTTCAAGATTCCATAGAAGGTTCTTGAATGTGGAAAATCCCCACAACGACCTCTCGGAAGCGGAAATCATTTAAGTGACCCTTGTGAACTACAAACACCCTACAGCGAGTACTTTGAGCATGTTTCGTCGTGACAAATTGTTAAGAACTATGTTTAAGTTTTATGTTTTAATTTTATGTAATATTTTAGGTTTTATGTCATGTAATGTTTTAAGTATTTTGTTTTATTTTAATGTAAGGTTTTCAGTTTTCGGTTTTATTTTTATGTAATGTTAAGTTTTAATATTAATGAAATTTAATTTTGAGACTTTATGTAAATTAAAAAAACAACTAAAAAATAAAGTTTATGACATGGATAGGCGTCGCAAGTACTTACTAATTAATGGGTACTTTGAGCTAAATTTGACGTGACGGGTGATGGTTAGTTGAGGTTAAGGTACTTACCAGGGGTGCTAAACGGGTCGTGTTCACGGGTTGGCGGGTTCAACCCGACCCGAACCCGAAAATTTTAGACGAACCCGAACCCGAAAATCGTTTCACACATATGAACCCGAACCTGACCCGAATATTCACAGGTTGACCCGAACCCGACCTGTTCAACCCGATTTTTTTTATTTTCTTTTTCATCATATTAATATATTAAAATTAACATCTATTACAACAAAAAAACACAAATTAGATAATAATATTACATTAAAATCATAAAATCTTATATCAATTTCTATTTTTAAGTTATAAGTATAGCATAAATTCATAAAATACACAGCAAATTAATTTGTTAACATAAAACGTATTGTAAAAAATATAATATTATAAAAATGGGTTAAACGGGTCAACCCATCAACCCGACCGGGTTAACCCGAACCTGACCCGTTTAGCTAAACGGGTTGGCAGGTTCAACCTGAAACTGAACCGAACCCGGTTAGACTAAACCCAAACCTGCAAATTTCATGTTAAGGGTGAAGGGGGTGCTCACCTAATAGGTGAGTCCCCTCTCTTACGCCCAACCAATCCCCGTGTGCCACGTCAAGTCCCCTCTTAAACTCCCCTAACACCCCAATTTGATGGCGCCACTCCCCTCTTAGGTGAATTGGTTTTTTTTTTTTTTTTTTAAAAAAAAAAAAAAAAGGAAATCATTGATTGGACAAGCCCCTTCTCTCTCCTCCCTCTCTCTTCGGTGAGCCACCACCGTTCCTCTCTCCTCTCTCTACTCACCGCGTCGATGGCAGCCCCCCCTAATCGGTGAAGGGGGTCCCCGAATTCACTCACCGACTGCACCCCGTGCAGCCTAAGTTCACATCGTGTTTTCAGGTCGTGTCAAAAATTCATACCCCTAGTACTTACCCATTAATGCTCTTTTCTCCCTACTGGGTGAAATTTGACAATAATAGATTTGTTTTGTAAAGTAATAATTATCCACCTAAGGAAATGCGTGACGGATATATGTCTATGTCAAATTCTGGAAATAAGATAAAATATACATAGCGTTATGATATTTCGGGTCTTTAGAAGTTATTTTTTCCTATTTATCATTATACATTTAGGCACAATTTTTTTTAAAGATATGATATAATTAATTACTGTTATTATGAAACTGATTTTTGATTTAAAAAAAGACACTGTAACAAATTTCATTAACTTCCTCACGTTTATTAAAAGTTTGTGTTTGTTTCATTTATATTTATTGCAAAAGGAAAATAATCACACCTATTATAAAAGTAGGAAGCAATAATCTGAAATATTACTAAATTACCACTATCTCAAAATATTTAAAATTCCTTGAAAATCATGTCACTCAACTTTATTTATAATAATATTCTGTTCAAACTAAAATTTAAAATCCAGAACACTAGCCAACATCAAACGTGTACAATATACATTACAACTAGTACATTATTCTCACACATGTCAATTTCAACTCTAAGAAAGTAACTAGTTGGTTTTATAAATAGACCATTGACATTACATGTATGAAAGAAATCAAATTTCATCTTTGATCAAACACTTCTTCACTATGAAGGTCCATCTCCTCTTATTTCTCTCACTTCATCTCCTTCAAACTCCATTCATAGCCATGGGAGATAGAAGGTTGATTGAAACCACATGCAAAGCCACACCCTCATACAATTTATGCATGTCAACTCTCTTGACAAACCCTAAGAGCTCAAATGGTGATATTAGTGACTTGGGGCTCATCATGGTTGGTGCAACCAAGGCTAAGGCGACTCGAGCCATACAACAAATCAAGTCTATTTATAAGTCTCGTCCAGAGCTGAGACATGCTCTGAACGAGTGCGCTCAGATGTATGTCGCTGTGGTGAGGGCAGATGTGCCCTCAGCCATACAAGCGTTGGATGGTGGTCAACCAAAGTTTGCGGAGGACGGGATGGCTGACACCGCGGTTGAGGCTCAAGCTTGTGAACGGAGCTTTAGCGACCGCGGTCAGAAGTCACCCTTAACAAAAATGAATAAGGATATTGAAAATGTTGCTAACGTTGCTAGAGCTATTATTAGGATGTTATTATGAGTTTTGGGTGTGTTTATGTATCCCGTTAAATTTAGTATGTGTTTTAACGGCATGATTAGTATGTGTTATAATGAAACTTGTACTTAGCATAAATTAGTTTTTTTTTTAAATAAATAAAAAAAGTAGAGCATACAAGTATAATGTATGAACAAAAACGGCCCACAATATTTTTTGTCCTCTGTGACCCTTTTTCGTTGATGATAAAAAACTTTGAGAAAAGATGCATGCTGTACACTCCATTCAATTATATGTGTATGCTTTTAAAAGTAATATTTATCTGTAATAAAATATATAATATATATGTATATAGGGAGGGTTAGGGTAAAATGAAAACTTATACGAGTGGTGAGAATTTAAAGAACTCGACCTAAGAACTCGATCTTTCGAAAGGGTTTTTTTCAAAATAGTATTTTTACCAAAAATCTTTAAAAAATCAACTTATCGAAAAAACAAAACTTATTTTTTTTTTCATTTACGGTAGTCGTAAATGCTGTAAAAAGTAATATGATGCTTATGTCATCGGCTTTTTACAACTGTTGTAAGGGGTCGAAAAAACACCACTTCGAATTTTTATTTTTTTACGGCGGTACTTTTAAACATTTCAATCTAGGGGTGTGAAAAAATGGGGGCAAAACTCGCACGTAAAGGTCGAGTTCTCTAAATTCTCACAACTCTAGTGAGTTTTCCCTCGATCTTGATCCTATGTATATATATAATATATATAATTAGATGTTATAACAATAATTTCTCATATATCTATATTGCGCAACACTATCAATGTTTGTCAACTTTGGATCATCGGTGATCTCGCTCAAATTTTAATGTTGATGATAATTCTTTACCCACGCCATGTCTAAGAATCTATTAGGCCGGAGGGTATGGAGGCGTCACCAGAATCACCTCATCACCTATAGCGCCACCCGGCGCCATCGTCTCACACCCTGCGATTCAAGAAAGGGCGCTATAGGGGGGCTCCATGGTGGTAACGAGCAGCAATCGCGAAAAAAGAGGAAGGATTGGTTAAAGAGGGGGGGGGGGGGGGGGCTATAGCTTAAAGGGGCTTCATCCCACACTCTTCAAGTTAAGGAGAGAGGCATTAAAGCTTTTGTTTGACGTAGCGTTAATAAAACCCCTCCCACACCCTACAGCCTTATCAATTACATACTACCCATGATACCTACTTTCCTCGACTGTTAGTTCAGACGTCAAAAAAAAGTTCTAGAGTTATAATGAGGTAAATAAGCTAGATCAAAATCGAGTAATAATTGTTTTTTTAAAGAATGTATTTAAATTGTTTTAGTTAAAAATATACTGTACCTTCTAATAATGTATAACTTTATTTAATACGGTATTTATCTATAAAGTTTTAAAAATAGAAACAATATATAATTAGCAATTTAGTGTGAGATTAAATATATAAATGTAATATTTAATCTTGTAGCCTATATAATCATTTATATTATATTAGATCAAAATATATTTATTAACCTATTAATAATTAGTTGGTAATTGTTGATGGACCATATTACCCTTATTAACTAATTGGGTTTCCTCTTGGGTGTATAAATAAGGGGCTTATTAGAGAGTTAAAGGGTTACACACATTACACAATCACAACCCTCATAACATCAAAGAATTCGTCTCTCTCCCCATAACCGATTCTCACCCTAGTTTCGGTTTCATCACCATCATAACTTACACCCTAAGGAGGAACCAGATCATCCTAACAATCATGACTAACTCGATGGCTGCATCCCTGACTGGATTCTCTGCTGGGTTATCTGCTGTAACAGGTATTATTCATGTTTTCCATTATGTTTAAACAGAACTGATCCAACATGTGGTATCAGAGCATATGTTGATTAATCAGTTCTGGTTTTGTATCCATTATTCTGGGATCAAAAATCTGGAAAACTGTTTTTTGAAAGTTCATAAAAAATCAAAACTGTTTCGAGTCCTGTTACCGAAATCCCTGTTTTCGGAAATCAATTGAATGATAAATTGACTCGAAATCTTAATGGGTAACCTAGTATCCGAAATCTGTTAACAAAATCTTAAAAATCTAGATTTCGGAACCCAGAATTATGTTTATTTTTTTTTTAGGGTTCATCATAAGGTTCTAAGAAAACTCGAAAATTCCCTAAGATTTGGAATATAATTTAGATTAGTGGGTGTTTTTCCTGTTTTTGATCTTTATTTTATCTATTGAAATTTCGAAAACTGTTAAAAGATAATCAGTTATTATTACGAAATCTTTTGATAAGTTTAGATCAGCATTAAAACAGGAAACATTATCCCACAATCCCTTAAATTTCGAGTCTTTAGTTATTATCACAAAACAGCTGTTAACGAGGTTGCTACTCGCAACCATGAGGTTGCTACTCGCAACCATGAGGTTGCTACTCGAGACCATGAGGTTGCGACTCGCAACCATAACGTGATTGATCGAAACCATGAGGTTGCGACTCGCAACCATAACGTGATTGATCGAAACCATGAGGTTGCGACTCGCAACCATAACGTGATTAGTCGAGACTAAGGTTGCGACTCGAAACCATAGCAGCATAACTCGAGACTAAGGTTGCGACTCGAAACCATAACAGCACAACTCGAGACTAAGGTTGCGACTCGAGACCATGACTCGATCCGCGCTAACAGGTGGTTTGCTATTAAATACTTGGTTTTGTTAATACTTAATTCATTAATCAGAATCAGAATACAAAACCAAAATAGCTTAACTTGGATGAGCTTCTGATGTATTAATTCTGGCCAAAGCTGATTTAATACATCTATTTATTGTTCAAGTATTATAAAAGGCTATGTTAAGCATGCATTAAAAACGTGAAATGTCTTAATTCTGGCCAAAGCTGATTTAATTCATTTATGTTTAGCATGCTTGACAAGTGCATAACTAAAGTGATTATCTCATTTCTGGCCAAAGCTGATTTGTCATGATTGCTTTGCACACATACTTAAATGATTACACTTCTGGCCAAAGCTGATTTGTCTTCGTTTAAGTAGAATTTTACTAAGTCTATTATTTTGATGTTAGTAATGGACATTATCACAGCTTCATAATTATAATGGTCATTATTTATGCCTGCCTTAGTGTAACAAGCCCATTAGATCACATTAGGATTTCTTCTTTTGTATCATAACTTGCTCATCTTATTTCCACTACCAGCACCCAATTGCGGGATTCCACCTTTGACTGGTGATAACTTTGCTGAATGGAAGGATGCCCTCATGCTTACTCTAGGATTGCTAGACTTTGATTATGCTCTAAGATAGAATAAGCCAGCGGACCTTACCGCTACAAGTACTGCTGCTGAGCAGATAGTCCATGATAAATGGACTAGGTGTAACCGCATGTCTCTCATGTTCATGAAGCAATCCATTCATAACTCAATCAGAGGGGCCATTCCTGATTCTGAAAATGCTAAAACCTATCTGGCTTCTGTGGAGGATCAATTCAAGGGAACATCAAAAGCACACGCTAGCACTCTTATCCTCAAGCTGGTGACAACTAAGTATGATGGGAGGAGCGGCATTCGCGAACACATCATGATGATGCATGATATGGCCA
The DNA here is from genome assembly GCF_002127325.2 of Helianthus annuus. Taxonomy (NCBI): domain Eukaryota; kingdom Viridiplantae; phylum Streptophyta; class Magnoliopsida; order Asterales; family Asteraceae; genus Helianthus; species Helianthus annuus. The sequence continues at coordinate 62,478,085 of NC_035445.2, forward strand.
ATAAGCTGAAGGGCCTAGAGATGGAAATCAGTGATGGTTTTCTCGTTCACTTCATCATCACTTCGCTTCCTTCGTCCTATGAAGCTTTCAAGATCAATTACAACACTCAGAAGGACAAATGGACGATGAGTGAGCTGATCGCTATGTGCGTGCAGGAGGAAGAGCGTATGAAGATGGATCGCACTACTGATGTTGCTAACTTCACCACTTCCAGCTCAAAGAAGAGGAAGAACTCTTATCAAAGAAAGGATGCTTCTAAGGTTCAAAAGCCAAATCCAAATCCTAATACAAGTGCACCTTCCAGCTCTAAGAACTCCTTAGGCAAACCCTATTGCAAGTTCTGTAAGAAAACAGGACATAAGCAAAAGGAATGCCCTGACTTTAAGGAGTGGCTGGCTAAGAAAGGTAACGATTTTTTCATGATACTTGAGTCCTTTAATTTAAATGTTCCTGCTAATTCTTGGTGGTTTGATTCTGGTTCTATGGTTCATGTAACCAATTCACTTCAGGGATTCCTTACAATCCGGAAGCTGGGAAGAAACCAAAGAACACTTAAAGTTGGGGATGATCGGGAATTAGAAGTGAAGGCCATAGGAACATTACAATTATTTTTGAAAACTGGTTTATGTATTAAACTTTATGATACCTTATATGTTCCTGAGGTAACTCGGAACCTTGTATCAGGACCAAAGTTAGACATGGACGGTTTTGTCGTTTCTCATGGTCATCGCAAACTCTCTATTCTCTATGATTCCGTTGTTTATGGTACTGGCATTCTGGATGGTGGTCTCTATAGATTAGAACTAGATGATAATTTTTCCAAATCTTTGTTGTCATATAATATTAATGAATCACTCACAAAGATGGAAAAGAAACAAATTCGAGACTTAGAGACTTCATCTATGTTGTGGCATCAACGTTTAGGCCACATCTCAAGAGAACGATTAAATCGTCTCGTAAAGGATGAAGTCTTACCTCCTCTCGATTTCACTGATTTTGGAACATGTGTCAAATGTCTTAAAGGCAAAATGACATCAGCGAATAAGAAAGGTGCCACTAGGAGCTCTAATTTATTAGAACTCATTCACACTGACATTAGTGGTCCCTATCAAATCGCTGGCATCACAGGACATACTTCATTTATCACTTTCATTGATGATTATTCTCGTTACATGTACTTGTATCTTATAAAGGAAAAGTCTGAATCTCTTACAACTTTTAAAGATTATAAAGCTGAAGTTGAAAAGCAATTAGATCGTCAGATTAAAGTTGTGAGATCAGACAGAGGCGGTGAATATTATGGAAGACATACTGATGTGGGTCAAGCTCCTGGTCCATTTTATGAGTTTTGTAAGGGCCAGGGGATTGTGAACCAATACACCATGCCTGGTACACCTCAGCAGAATGGTGTCGCTGAACGAAGAAATCGTACCCTTATGAACATGGTGCGCAGTATGTTAGCCAACACTAATTTACCATTATTCCTCTGGACTGAAGCGTTAAAAGCAGCTGTTCATATACTCAATAGAGTTCCTTCTAAGTCTGTCCCTAAAACTCCTTATGAACTTTGGACAGGAAGGAAACCGAGTCTTAAATATATGAAAGTATGGGGCTGCATTGCTGAAGCAAAATTATATAATCCTTTCCTAAGGAAACTTGACCCTAAAACAGTTACCTGCTTCTTTATCGGGTATCCTGATCATTCAAAGGGTTATCGTTTCTATTGTCCTTCCCATGTCACCCGTATTGTTGAAACCAAGCGTGCTGCGTTCCTGGAGGATTTCAAGGTCAGTGGGAGCAGTACTAACCCTTACGAAGAATTGCAAGAAGTACAAGACGCGGGGGGAGAGACTCGTCGCTTACCATTACTCCGTTTACTCCTCTTGTACCACATGCAACTGCACCTGAAGCCACTGCACAAACTCCATCTCCACAACCAGAACCCATCATGCCTCATAACGAAGGCACATCAAACGCTCAAAACCAAGACAACGCTCAACCCGAAAATCAGCTCAGGAGGTCATCTAGGCAAAAACGGCCTACTAATTGGGATGATTATATTACCTACCTGACTGAAATGGATGCTGGAAAGCTCAATGATCCCATCTCTTATAATGAAGCCATTAGCAGTGATCAGTCTTCTGAATGGAACAAAGCAATGATTGATGAGCTTGAATCCATGAAGAAAAATGACGTTTGGGATTTGGTAGAATTACCCAACGGTGTCAAACCTGTAGGTTGTAAATGGGTGTTCAAAACAAAACTAGATCCGAATGGGAACGTTGAACGCTATAAAGCGAGATTGGTTGCAAAGGGCTACACTCAGAAAGAGGGAATTGATTATCAAGAGACGTTTTCACCTGTCTCTCGTAAAGATTCATTAAGGATCGTTATGGCCCTAGTAGCTCATTTTGATTTAGAGCTGCATCAGATGGACGTCAAAACTGCTTTCCTTAACGGAGACTTAGACGAAGATGTTTACATGAAACAACCTGAAGGCTTCAAACCTGAAGGTCAGGAGCATCTAGTCTGTAAGTTGAAGAAATCCATTTATGGGTTAAAACAAGCATCACGTCAATGGTATCTCAAGTTTGATGAAGTCATGAAGAGGCAAGGTTTTATGAAGAATCAAGTGGATCAATGCACCTACCTCAAGATGAGTGGGAGTAATTTTACTATACTTGTCCTTTACGTAGATGATATTCTATTGGCAAGTAATAGTTTAGACATGTTGCATGAGTCGAAGCGGTTACTCTCGCATAACTTCGACATGAAGGATCTCGGAGATGCTTCTTACGTCATTGGCATCGAAATTCACCGAGATAGACACAAAGGGATCTTAGGATTGTCTCAAAAGACTTACATAGATCGTGTCCTTACACGTTACAACATGCAACAGTGCAAACCCTCCGTCGCTCCAGTAGTTAAGGGAGATGTTTTCGGTTCATTCCAGTGTCCGACAACAGAGGTTGAAAATGAGCAAATGAGCCAGATACCTTACGCGTCAGTAGTCGGGAGCCTGATGTATGCTCAAGTCTGTACTCGCCCAGATATCGCTTATATTGCTGGAATGCTAGGCCGTTATCAGACTAATCCTGGCCTAGATCACTGGAAAGCAGCTAAGAAGGTCCTCAGATATCTGCAAGGGACGAAAGACTATAAACTGACTTATAGAAGAAGTGATCACTTAGAAGTGGTAGGTTATTCTGATTCTGACTTTGCCAAATGCAAAGATGACAAGAAATCCACTTCGGGCTACATCTTTATGTTAGCAGGCGGACCTATCTCATGGAAGAGTCATAAACAACAGTTAACTACAACTTCCACAATGATGGCAGAATACATTGCTGTTTACAACGCAACCTGTCATGGAATGTTGCTTAGAAATCTGATCACTGGACTCAAAATTGTTAATTCCATTTCTAGACCATTGAAGCTTTACTGTGATAACTCAGCTGCCGTTAGTTTCTCGAACAGTAACAGTTCGACTGGAGCTGGTTTATATCTCGATACAAAATACTTGTTCGTACATGAACGAGTTGAGGAAAATAATCTTTGTATAGAGTATATTAGTACTAAAGATATGCTAGCGGATCCGATGACTAAAGGTCTCCCACCTAAAGTTTTCGAAGAACATGTATCGAATATGGGACTTACTAAAGACCTTGTTTAATGGCATATTGTACTAGCTTATGTTTTAATTAATAAAATTTCCTCAGTTTGATTTTGTATGTCTCTAACATATGTTCTGCCGGTGTAATGACATATAGACAAATATAAATACAAATCAGACGCTAAAGGGCTTATATATATTTTGATCGTAACTATTAGGTTTTAAATTGAGGCTATAGTATGACTAATGGGGGTCCTGAGTCGAATGATGATTCAACGGCTGTATTTCTCTGCTATAGTTCTTGGTTTAAAGCTAAAATGAGTGTTAACTCCTGGCCAGGCTTACCTAATACTCATGATAAATGATTACTTGGCTAAGTGGGAGAATGTGAGATTAAATATATAAATGTAATATTTAATCTTGTAGCCTATATAATCATTTATATTATATTAGATCAAAATATATTTATTAACCTATTAATAATTAGTTGGTAATTGTTGATGGACCATATTACCCTTATTAACTAATTGGGTTTCCTCTTGGGTGTATAAATAAGGGGCTTATTAGAGAGTTAAAGGGTTACACACATTACACAATCACAACCCTCATAACATCAAAGAATTCGTCTCTCTCCCCATAACCGATTCTCACCCTAGTTTCGGTTTCATCACCATCATAACTTACACCCTAAGGAGGAACCAGATCATCCTAACAATCATGACTAACTCGATGGCTGCATCCCTGACTGGATTCTCTGCTGGGTTATCTGCTGTAACAGGTATTATTCATGTTTTCCATTATGTTTAAACAGAACTGATCCAACATTTAGCACTGCCCCTTCAAATCATTCGACACAACTACTCATTTATGATTTAGTACCTAACCTTTTCACGTGTCCATGTTACCATGGGTAGTATTATATATACTATTATTATATTATATTGGTATAATGCTATGTATATACGTATTTCCATCTGTAATATTTATAAATACTATTAAGGATCTAAGGTTATAGTGTAATATTTATAAATACTATTAAGGATTTAAGGTTATAGTGATATTTTCTAGTGATGATGTACGTAAACACTAACATCTAAAAAGTTATTTCCTACATATAATTATTACATAAGAATAATATATACTCATAGTGCATATATCTTCTATTAATTTATGAAAAAATGTAGCTTTTTATATCTTATCTTATCTTATGAACAATCATTCGAATTTATGCTTTTTGCTATGGCGTACACTTATTGGTGCTCGATACTTCATTTTTCTTCACAAAAGGAAGATAAAGAAAAAAAGGTAACTTGGCTTTGGAATAAAGATGTAATTATGTTATATATTATAATTATACGATAATTATTTTGAGTTAATATTAAATATAGTGCTTCTTTTGATATTGAGACTTTTATGAAATACTTGTTATAATTCTTAAATGATTAATTGGTTGTCCACGTCCTACTTTTGGTTAGAGACAAGTGTTGCTCTTTCACACTCCCATCAACACACGGCATGTCCACCTTACGTTACCCTTTATTACGATTTGCGACTCGGCCCCTTCCTTTATTTCTTTTCAAATTTTGATTTGGTTTTTTTTTTACGTAAAGGTATTATAACTTATAAATGTTGTAGTATTGTAAATTTAAAATGTTTTTTACATATAGCAATTGTATATTTATATTAGGGTAAATTACTTTTTTGAGTTCCTGTGTTTTATTGGTTTTAACCACTTGAGTCCAAAAACAAAAAGTTTAACGACCTGAGTCCCCATAAGCATTTTCTTTAACCATTTGAGTCCAAATTTCTAACACAGTTAGAATTTTTTTGTAAAATTTTGCTAAAAGACCAAATTACCCCTATAATAAAAAAAATAAAAATAAAAACTAATTTATCACCTGTCTATCTCCCTTATCTCTCTCTCTAAATCTACATCTCTCTCTCTCTCATCTCTCCCTTTCTCTTCTCTCTCAAAACTGGTCAGCCCTCAGAAAGATTGAGACCTAAGAAAGAAGTTGTTTTGATCTGCCTTTTCGAACAAAATAATAATGACGGGATTCGCGTGATTCTTACCAAAAGATCTTCTGGCCTCTCCACACATTCAGGTAGGTAATTCAACTTTACTAGAAGAAATTGGATAGGATTAGAAAATAAAATTGGGCATTGCAGGTGAAGTCGCTTTGCCAGGAGGGAAGGCCGAGGAAGATGACGTAGATGACACTGACACAACCACTAGGGAAGCACACGAAGAGATTGGCCTCCATCCTTCACTCGTAGATGTTGTGGCCTTCCATTCCCCCCAATGCCCCAAAAACCCTAACGACACCAGTGGTGACCACCACACCACCCACCACCGTTGCACCTCCGAAACCCTAACGACACCGGAAATGCCCCAAATAGATCTGAGCTTCGTCAGATCAGATCTGAGCCCGTTACATTACAATTCTCCAACTGTAATCGCACCACCAAACGGATTTTATAAGGTATAAAACCCTAGATCTGACATTTTGCACACTTTCAAGCTTTTTATAGTTCATATTCTATGTTACGGTGATGATGGTGGATGAAGATGGTCGTGATATGGTGAAAAGGTTTGGTAGTTGGGGGTGAGACGGTGGTGGTGGGTGTTCGAAGGTGGCGATAGTGGGATGATGGTGGCAGTGGGGCGGCACTGGTGGTGGAGGTGAGACAGTGGTGGAGTGGAGCGTGATTTTGGTGGGGATGATGGTGGCAGTGGGGCGGCACTCGTGGTGGAGGTGTGACAGTGGTGGAGATGGTGCTTCGGTGGTGTATAGAGGGAGAGAAAGTCTGCTGGTGTGTGTGTGTGTTAGATTGCTAGTGTGTGTTATATATATGTAATTTATTTATATATGTGTTATATATTAAAGCTTTATGCATTAAAGACTTGTTCTTTCTACTCATATGCATAAAAGACTTGTACTTTATGTGCAAATGTCCAAATTACCCTCATAGTTAACAGACTTGGTGGATGGAGTTAGAAATTTGGACTCAAATGGTTAAAGAAAATGCTTATGGGGACTCAGGTCGTTAAACTTTTGCTTTTGGACTCAAGTGGTTAAAATTCATAAAACACAAGGAGTCAAAAAGTAATTTACCCTTTATATTATATAATATAATATAATATTAATTTGTAACTGGTTTTTACATCTTGGTGTTGTACTATCAGGTCTGGCCCTGAGAATACGTATTTTCGAGCTCGAAAAAACGTGCACATAGGCGTTAACGAAATTAGGTATTGAAAGGTATAACCCTAATGACAATGGGCTAATAACTAATCTGAACCTTAAAAATAGTTTTGTAAGTTGACCCGTGTTGGTGTTTGTATAGGTATACCCTATTAATTTATTTTTTACATATACATATCATTTTTTTTCCAAAACAACGTGCCCTTTGAAATATCGGGCCCTGGCTGGTGTTCTTCCCTACCCATCCTCAGGGCCAGCCATGTGTACTTTGTGCTAGATGTTGTTTTGTGCTTTATGGTGGTGTATATTGTGTTTCTTGGGTTAAGTTATTGGTTTTGGGCATGTGGCCACATTTGGGTTTGCTAGCGATGTCATTTTGGGGTTTTATAACCCAAACGCTTTACTTTCGCTTCTCTGTCTCTTTGTCTTCCGTCTCCTCTTCCAGCGATCGTAGATAGTTTGTTTGGGTCAATTTTATGTTTGTGATCGGAGATTGGTGTTTCTTTGCCGTTTGTGGTTGTTCGGTTTGCTAATTTGATGTATTTTCTGGGTTGTTGTTGGTACTTTTCGTGCGTTGTGCCCTTTTCTTCTAGGTTTTAAAACGCCAATGAAGTTGTTGTTTTACTTGCGAACATCTGTTGTTGTTGTTGACGACATCTAGGTACTAAAAGCTCTTTTATCTTTGGAAGACCCCGTATCTAATTATCACAATATTACAACAACGATGGGTTCACTATCCCCAACGTGAAGTTTTGAGTGATGGTATTTTATCGTGTTTCTAAATTTAAGACTTGGTTCATTGTAAATGTCGGATAAAAATCATCATTGTTTATATACACTCTACACCTGTAATATACGAAACTTTGAAAACCCTAAAACCCTAAACGAAATAAATGTCATAAGTTGTATGGCATATTACTATGTCGGATATCCAATGCCTAGAACGCTGGTCAACTTTTAACCACAAATTAATTAAGGTATAATAATAAAGACGATAATAATAATAATAATAATAATAATAATAATAATAATAATAATAATAATTAATAGTTAAGATTTGCTATGTATATATATGCTCCTACGAAGAATGGAAATATATAATCATATGAACTGTTATATAACACTTCCTAAAACACATTTGTAGTAGAATTTGCATAATAAAACAATATAAAATAATAATAACCCAATTAAAGGACTTGATTTAGAAAGAATAATAAAGTTCCAGTTGTCTTTTTCATTCTTTTCCAAATGTCGAGCAAATTATGGCGGGTTTAATTTCCTTTCAAAATATTCGATGTAAATCTCGGGATTTCGTATCCGTTCTAAACAACCAGCATAGTCGTATTATTTGATCCATTTATACCTTTTCATCTCCACCAAAACCCTTCTACACTACCGACGAGTTCGTCGCCGCCAACCACCGGTTCGAACCTATCTCGCCAGTTTGTTTCGTAGGAGGTTCGTCTGGTTTGAGCCGAGTCTAAACCGTTGAGCGCCACCATCGCGATTGATCGAGCATCCAGTAAGCTTCTCTTTCCGTTCCATTGTTCCTAATCGGGGAGCTCCATGATTGACCCTCGTTATTGTTTTTTTTTTTGTTAGCCACCATTGTCGCGTTCTTTTAGTCGTCTCCGTTCATACCAGTGACATACCAATAATTCCGAGCCACCGTTGCATACCCATCGACTCCATCTAAAGGTCTTCGTTGAACCTACCTCACCGCACTGGCCGTCTATTTTTTTTTCGACATAAGGTATCAACAATATCTCCTTGTACTTTGAACATAACATAGCACACCAATGGTTGTTTAAGATAAGAAAATTATCTCAGTCTGATGTTTTGATTTTGGCCTACTAATCCTATTCTCTTAATTTGCAACTAACCATTGTAACGCCCTGCTTATTTGTACTTTCCATTTATAGCAAGTCTTGTTTGCATTTCTATTTTTGGAAGCTTGTTCCTTTTGTATTTCGTATTTCATTTCAAACCATTGTAAACCCGAGACTTTGATCGTAATGAAATGAATCTTCTATGTGGAATACTATTTTTTTTACATGCTTATACGTGTTTCAATACTTGGATTATACGTTACCAATCTCGAATGCATACGTGCAACCGATACTCGACATACTCGTGCTTACAACTTATACATGTTTGCCAACTATTAATTACGTGGTAAAATTCTAGTAATATAATAATAATAATAATAATAATAATAATAATAGTAATAATATAATAATAATAATAATAATAATAATAATAATAATAATAATAATAATAATAATAATAATAATAATAGTCTAATAATAATAATATGTCAAACATCAACGTTGATGTTGTTATGTTTAGTATATTGCAAAAGAAAAAAAAAAGAAAGTAAGTAAGTAAAAGAAAGTTGGCTTATAACAGCCTACGGCCGCAACTATGTAGGCATATATTATTTATTTTCTCCTAATGTATAAACCATTTAACCTGCTAATGGCTAGTTATATAAATAATTGATTGATCTAACATAATAAAATCATATCTAAGATGTCACAACAAAGAAAAAAAATAAAGGAAAGTTAGTGGCTGTTAACAGCCTATCTCGACAGCAACTAAATGAGTATTTAAATTTTTCTTTAATTAGTTTAACACTCACCTAATTGTATTTAATGCTCACCAACCCAACCCTAAACTCATCCCCTATAAATACCCATCTTCACCAAGCCATTTTCCACTTTCACAACTCTCAAATCTCTCCTAAATCACTCTCAAAGCTCTTGCAAATCAGAAATTCGGACAGATTCATACCTCCTTACAAAAGTGAGCATAACTTGCTCAAAACTCAACCAAATCACTTGATTCTTCTTTCTAAATTCTTGGATAATCTTTGGGCTTGATTCCTTGATCTCTCCTTGGAGAAATCAGACCTGGAAATACCCTAAAAGTGTCCATAAACTTTCTGTTGTGTTTTTAAAAACTTTCTAAACTCTTGTTTACTTCAAACAAACTTGTGTTCTTATGCTTCTAGTCTCTTGTATGATTAGTAAAGCCAAACCAAGGTTGTTTTACACTTAATAGGAGTGTCTAAACACTCTAAACTTTCTGTTTTAATCGAGTTCTTAGCTCACAAGTGGTGTCAAGTCTTGAACTTGAAGATGGTGTGACTACTTGGCTAGCCTAGGCTAACCTACATACATGTCCACACACCACTTGATGTTTTGCTTAGTTAGTTGTATTATTTCTTGTACATATCTATGAGGTTCCTAAAGAGAAGATTCGTCTTCCTACCTCCTACATGACCACATGTTAATAAATCATTCGAGGTACCAAAGTGGAGGGTTTCACCTCCCACCTCCTACTTGACTTATATGACACCAAGAGGTACCAAAGTGGAAGGTCCAACCTCCCGCCTCCTACATGACTAAGTATATTATTATGTATATTATAACTATGATAAACCTTAAAACCGAACCCTTGGTAGTGATTATATAAATCCCCTATCAAGCTAATAAGTTTATCACTATGTGTGTAGTTCCTTGTCACAATTCTAATAGGTCTTGAACCTATGAAATCACATACAAATCCTTAGGGATTACTATAGTGTCAAGACAAGTGCTAATACCATAGTGAATATTTTCATAATATTTACTTTTTCATTCTTTGAATCTTAAGTCCGAATATCCCATCTTTCTTCCAAATTACTCATACACCTTGACTTTCCTCTTGTAGGATAACTTGGTGTTCCCTCCATCAAATCAACTCTTCACGGATTCAAGTGAGAAAGCTTGCAAAACCGTGAGTACACTCGACCCATTTACATTTTAAACCACTTTTGGGTTGTAACATGTTATCATACAAAAATTACACTTACACACACATAAACATGCTTTATGAACTCAATCCGTTATACATGCTACTTGTTATGCTAGATAATACATGCTTTATGCCATTACTATGTTATACCCTCGCTTAACAATTATAGCGCTATAGGAGTAGCACACCACCCGACGGGGGATTGTTAGGTCATTATACAATACGGTCTCGTCACTTTTGTGGTGAGGGATGCTAAATACTAGTGGACACTTTGGGTTTAGACGTAATGATATGCATGCTAATTACCTTGCTTACAAATTGCCATGTGGATTCGAGTAAAATGCTTTATACTTATGCTATACTATTTAAACCTTGTGTACTCGCCTTTGCTTTTGCATTGAATTTTATTTTAACCTGTTACAGGTTGATGATGATGATGCTATGAAATGAAGTAGCAATGATGCCTAGATACACATATAGACGTTTAGGTTTAAATGCTGTATCAATTTTGATTATGTTGTTATGTATTTCTTTTGAACTTGTTATTCGAATTTCCTTGTATTGTTGACAATTTAATTATGAAATGAAATCGGTTTATTAAATATTGACACAAATAGTGTTATGAAGTCTCTAGCAATCTTCACACTTCGTCTCATCCCGATGTTTCCGCCATTGGTTGGGGTGTGACAGATTGGTATCAGAGCCATAACTATAGGGAATTAGGTAGAATTGCCATGTTCGACCTAGTCTATAGTAGGAACCATATTTTTGACCATTCTTGTTATATGCTTAAAATGTTATTCTTCCTATCTTGTTTCTTTCTCTTCTTTTTGGTCTTAAAATTTACATAATGTCTTTCCTAAGACATTTTCAAACAATACACTTGAAGACTTGAAGACACTCTTTATACAAAAGAGACGAGTTTACCAAAATAGGCGTGAAACTCACAATTTGGTAAACGACTCTCATTCCGCTTATTCTTATTTTTGCACGAAATTTCGTCATTTAGCTAGGAGTGAAATCCACATCTAAATGGTAAATTTCCAATTCAACTCTAGTGGACCCTCGTCAAAGTGTTGAAATTTATTTTGACCCGACGAGTACTAACCACATTAGGGTACGCAATCTTCAAGTTAGGGGTGAAACCCGCACCTTGTCGATTAAGTCCCACTCCTCGATTTTCGATCTCGCCAAAGTCCCGATTGTTTCAATCGATTAGAGACGTGTAGTAACTGGAAGGGTAAGATACCGTTAATCGCTTCTCGACGAGAGTATCTTACTTATAGGCCAAAGCACAATATCTCTAAATCGAAAGGACTTTCGACCCACTTTGGAATTGTCGACGTTTCTCTACCCGAAACAATCCTATGTTTTATCGAGCCTCTCTTTTATGTATCTCAATTTATATGTGATTTTATACTTGAACGTTCATTCATTTCGAAATGTCGTTTTAATCATTTCGCACGTTACCGCAATCATAAACTATAATAATTCTCGTGAACAAACTAAATTTATACCCTCTTTACGCAACTTATGTGTTATACTTGTTGAATGCATGTGGAAACTTATGCTCTATGTGAACTTTTCTTGATACATGAACATTTACTTGCTTTTACATACACAAACCTTATTTTCAACTAATGATCAAGTCTCATCCTTTCCTTCTCTTTTTCAATCTTTTAGATGTCGTCTAGTTCCTCCAAGAAACGCAAGTCAAAGAAGGGTTCGAATTCCACCGCCATGTCTCAAAAAGATTGCATGAAATTTATGGCCAAGCAATTTGCTAAAGTCCTACCCGACATCGTTAGCAAGATTCAAACCGATTCACCGCATGGCTCTGTTGACTCAAAGGCAGACAAACCCAAACCGACCTTCCAGTTTAAGCAATTCATGGCTTGTAAACCCTTAGAATTTACTGGCAAGAATGGCGCTACCGCCATGATGAACTGGTTTGATGCCATCGAGCTTACTTTCTTGCAAAGTGGTTGCCCTGACGAACTAAGAACCTTGAATGCAACTGGGGTGTTTCGTGAAAAGGCACTCGAGTGGTGGACGACTGAACGTAACAAAAGAGGAAACGAGGTCGCACATGCTATGCCGTGGGACGATCTCAAACAGCTTATGAAAGACCACTTCTGTCCCCCTCATGAACTCCAAAAATTGGAGAACGAATTTTGGAACCTTACTCAGAAGGGGAGTGACATGGATGGCCTGATTACGCGCTTTAAACAACTCAGTGTTCTTTGCCCTGGACAAGTTGAGATCGTTCCTAAGACCATAGCCAAATTCGTTCGTTGTGTTGCACCTTCCCTGACAAACCACCTTGCCTCTGCTAATCCCCAAACCATCGAAGATGCTTTTCGTATAGCCACCGAACTTAACAACAATTGCGTTCTTCATGGAACCTTTGACAAGGTTTCAACGAAGAGTGCACGCCAAGCTACAATTGACGCTCCTGATGAGCTCAAACCCTCCCAACCGTCTAAGAAAAACCAAGGCAAGAAGCGGAAGGCTTCAAGCCAAAATTGTGCGGTCGTCACTCCGCCAAACCCACAACCTTTACAAACCGTACCAGCCACTAATCCCACAACCTTTGGACCACAAGGAAACTACGTTGGGTCGTGGCCCAAATGCAACCAATGCTTTTACCATCATCCTACTGGCACCCCCTGTCGCAAATGCTTCACCTGTAACAGACTAGGACATTTTGCCAACCGTTGTCGCAACAACCTGAAGCCCGATCAAAACCAGGCTATGGTAGCTCAACACCCTGCTCCCAATCAACCTCAGAACCAAACCGTTCGTGTGCGAGCATGTTATAAGTGTGGTGATGTCAACCACATGGCAGATGTCTGTCCTCAACGAAAACAACCACAGCAACCACATCAACCACAACAACAACAGCAGCAGCAGCAACAACAGGCTCAACAACCCGCTCGAGGCCGAGCCTTTCTTCTCACTACTGCTCAAGCTCAAAACGCGAATGATGTCATTACTGGTACGTTCCTTGTGAACCATATTTATGCTTCTTGTCTATTTGATACTGGCGCCGATAAAAGTTTTGTGTCGTTAGAATTCGAGTCCTTGCTCAAGTGTAAACGCTCTAAGTTGCCAAAATCTTTCGTTGTCGAGGTCGCTAATGGTAAAACCGTCACTGTCGATTCCGTTCTCTCCAATTGTTCCTTGATTCTCAACGATCATACGTTTTCGATCAACCTTATACCTATGCAAATGGGTAGCTTTGACATCATAGTAGGCATGGACTGGCTTAGGCGAGTTCGTGCTGAAGTTGTTTGTTCTGAAAAGTTTATCCGCCTTCCTCTTCCAAACGGTGATTCCCTACACGTCTATGGTGAAAAGCCTTCTCAAGGCCTTAAGCTTATGTCGTGTATCAAAGCAAACAAGTGCTTACGCAAGGGTACCTTCGCCTTTCTCGCCCACATTGTGGAAAAGAAGGACAAAGGCCCAAGCATAAGAGACGTTCCTGTTGTACGCGACTTTCCGGATGTATTTCCCGACGATCTTCCTGGTCCGCCTCCTGCTCGTTCTGTCGATTTTCGCATCGATTTAGTGCCTGGTGCTACACCTGTCGCTAAGTCCCCCTATCGTTTAGCACCCTCTGAGATGCAAGAGCTCTCGAGTCAACTTCAAGAGCTTCTTGACAAAGGCTTTATACGCCCTAGTACTTCTCCTTAGGGCGCTCCCGTTTTGTTTGTCAAAAAGAAAGATGGATCATTTCGTATGTGTATTGACTATCGTGAGCTCAACAAGCTTACTATCAAAAACCGATACCCTCTTCCTCGCATTGATGACCTCTTCGATCAATTGCAAAGCGCGACCTGCTTTTCAAAGATCGATCTTCGTTCTGGGTATCATCAACTTCGAGTACTCGAAGAAGATGTACCTAAAACCGCTTTCTGCACGCGTTATGGTCATTACGAGTTCGTGGTCATGCCCTTTGGTTTGACCAACGCACCTGCTGTTTTCATGGATTTAATGAACCGAGTGTGCAAAGCATACTTGGACCGTTTTGTGATCGTCTTCATCGACGATATTCTCATCTATTCCAAGACGCAAGAAGAGCATAAGCGACACTTGCACCTTATCCTTGAACTCCTTCGTACTGAACGTCTATACGCCAAATTCTCCAAGTGTGAATTTTGGCTAAAAGAGGTTCAATTCCTTGGTCATACTGTCAACGAACTTGGAATTCACGTTGACCCCGCTAAAATCGAAGCTGTGAAAAATTGGATCGCACCTAAATCTCCGTCTGAAATTCGCTCGTTTCTTGGTCTTGCTGGTTACTATTGTCGTTTTATCTCCAACTTTTCAAAACTCGCCGTCCCTTTAACCTCCTTGACTCAAAAAGAGAAACCTTTTGTTTGGGGTCCCGAACAAGAAGAGTCTTTTCAAACGCTCAAGGACATGCTATGCAATGCTCCTATCCTAACGCTTCCTGATGGTAACAATGATTTTGTCGTGTATTGCGACGCTTCAAACCTCGACCTTGGTTGTGTGCTTATGCAACGAGACAAGGTCATCGCTTATGCGTCAAGACAACTCAAAATACATGAGAAAAACTATACTACTCACGACCTTGAACTTGGCGCAGTTGTTTTTGCGTTGAAGATTTGGCGACACTACCTCTATGGTACTAAATGTGTGGTCTTCACCGACCATAAGAGCCTTCAACACATCTTCAACCAAAAGTAACTGAATATGCGTCAACGTCGTTGGGTGGAATTGTTAAACGACTACGATTGCGAAATCAAATACCACCCAGGTAAAGCGAATGTAGTAGCCGACGCTCTTAGTCGTAAAACTCACGTCAAGAGTATCCGTTGTTTCCAACTCGTCCACGATCTTCAAAATCGCATACGTAACGCTCAGTATACATCCGTTAATGAGGGTAACCTCTACAACGAGATGCAATGTGGTGCTGAAAATAGTCTCGTGTCCAAATCTGATGGCATTTTATACTATCTCAATCGCATCTGGATTCCCAACCGTGATGATCTTCGCAAATTACTGATGAAGGAGGCCCATAACACGAAGTATTCTATTCACCCTGGTGCCGACAAGATGTACCATGATATGCGTACATCCTATTGGTGGCCTAGAATGAAGAAGGATATAGCCACCTTCGTCTCAAAATGTCTCACATGTTCCAAAGTGAAAGCTGAACATCAACGTCCCTCTGGCTTACTCAAACAACCAAGAATTCCTATCTGGAAATGGGAGAGCGTTGCCATGGATTTTATCACTAAGCTTCCTCGCACTACTGCTGGTCATGACAGCATTTGGGTAATCGTTGATCGATTGACCAAGTCAGCTCACTTCCTCCCTATTCGTGAAGATTTCAAAGTCGAGAAATTGGCTAAGGTCTACATGAAGGAGATAATCTGTCGTCATGGTATTCCCATCGACATCATTTCTGATCGTGATGCTCGTTTTACGTCTCGTCTCTGGCAAACTTTTCAATCTGCTATGGGTACTAAACTCAACCTTAGCACTGCCTTCCATCCTCAGACTGACGGTCAAACCGAGCGTACTATCCAAACCTTAGAGGATATGCTTCGTTCATGCGTAATAGATTTTGGTGGCAACTGGGATTCACACTTGCCCTTGGTCGAATTCTCGTACAATAACAGTTATCACGCGAGTATTCAAATGGCACCTTTCGAAGCATTGTATGGTCGCAAGTGTCGTTCGCCTATTTGCTGGCACGAGATTGGTCAAGCCCAAATCACCGGTCCCGAGCTTATACAAGAGACGACGGACAAGATTTTACAGGTTCGAGACAACTTATTGAAAGCCAGGAGCCGACAAAAGAGTTACGCTGACAAAGGACGCAAACCTATGGAATTCGAGACAGGTGACTTCGTGCTTCTCAAGGTATCCCCTTGGAAGGGCGTGGTTCGATTTGGCAAGAAAGGGAAACTCGCACCTCGCTACGTTGGTCCTTTCAAAATTCTCGAGAGGATTGGCGAGGTTGCGTATCGACTGGACCTGCCCGAAGAACTCAGCAATGTACACCCTGTCTTCCACGTGTCCAACTTAAAGAAATGTCTAGCTGACGAAGGACTCCACGTTCCTCTCGAAGACTTACAAGTTAACGAAACACTTCACTTTGTGGAAAAACCGGTCGAAATCATGGACCGAGGAGCCAAGCAATTGAGGCGCAGTCGAATTCCTATCGTCAAGGTTCGATGGGAAGGAAAACGTGGCACTGAATTTACTTGGGAACACGAGAGTGATATGAAGGCGAAGTATCCACATCTTTTCCCTACTTCTTCCTAAATTTCGGGACGAAATTCCCTAAAGGAGGGGAGACTGTAACGCCCTGCTTATTTGTACTTTCCATTTATAGCAAGTCTTGTTTGCATTTCTATTTTTGGAAGGTTGTTCCTTTTGTATTTCGTATTTCATTTCAAACCATTGTAAACCCGAGACTTTGATCGTAATGAAATGAATCTTCTATGTGGAATACTATTTTTTTTACATGCTTATACGTGTTTCAATACTTAGATTATACGTTACCAATCTCGAATGCATACGTGCAACCGATACTCGACATACTCGTGCTTACAACTTATACATGTTTGCCAACTATTAATTACGTGGTAAAATTCTAGTAATATAATAATAATAATAATAGTAATAATATAATAATAATAATAGTCTAATAATAATAATAATAATAATATGTCAAACATCAACGTTGATGTTGTTATGTTTAGTATATTGCAAAAGAAAAAAAAAGAAAGTAAGTAAGTAAAAGAAAGTTGGCTTATAACAGCCTACGGCCGCAACTATGTAGGCATATATTATTTATTTTCTCCTAATGTATAAACCATTTAACCATATAATGCTAATGGCTAGTTATATAAATAATTGATTGATCTAACATAATAAAATCATATCTAAGATGTCACAACAAAGAAAAAAAATAAAGGAAAGTTAGTGGCTGTTAACAGCCTATCTCGACAGCAACTAAATGAGTATTTAAATTTTTCTTTAATTAGTTTAACACTCACCTAATTGCATTTAATGCTCACCAACCCAACCCTAAACTCATCCCCTATAAATACCCATCTTCACCAAGCCATTTTCCACTTTCACAACTCTCAAATCTCTCCTAAATCACTCTCAAAGCTCTTGCAAATCAGAAATTCGGACAGATTCATACCTCCTTACAAAAGTGAGCATAACTTGCTCAAAACTCAACCAAATCACTTGATTCTTCTTTCTAAATTCTTGGATAATCTTTGGGCTTGATTCCTTGATCTCTCCTTTGAGAAATCAGACCTGGAAATACCCTAAAAGTGTCCATAAACTTTCTGTTGTGTTTTTAAAAACTTTCTAAACTCTTGTTTACTTCAAACAAACTTGTGTTCTTATGCTTCTAGTCTCTTGTATGATTAGTAAAGCCAAACCAAGGTTGTTTTACACTTAATAGGAGTGTCTAAACACTCTAAAATTTCTGTTTTAATTGAGTTCTTAGCTCACAAGTGGTGTCAAGTCTTGAACTTGAAGATGGTGTGACTACTTGGCTAGCCTAGGCTAACCTACATACATGTCCACACACCACTTGATGTTTTGCTTAGTTAGTTGTATTATTTCTTGTACATATCTATGAGGTTCCTAAAGAGAAGATTCGTCTTCCTACCTCCTACATGACCACATGTTAATAAATCATTCGAGGTACCAAAGTGGAGGGTTTCACCTCCCACCTCCTACTTGACTTATATGACACCAAGAGGTACCAAAGTGGAAGGTCCAACCTCCCGCCTCCTACATGACTAAGTATATTATTATGTATATTATAACTATGATAAACCTTAAAACCGAACCCTTGGTAGTGATTATATAAATCCCCTATCAAGCTAATAAGTTTATCACTATGTGTGTAGTTCCTTGTCACGATTCTAATAGGTCTTGAACCTATGAAATCACATACAAATCCTTAGGGATTACTATAGTGTCAAGACAAGTGCTAATACCATAGTGAATATTTTCATAATATTTACTTTTTCATTCTTTGAATCTTCAGTCTGAATATCCCATCTTTCTTCCAAATTACTCATACACCTTGACTTTCCTCTTGTAGGATAACTTGGTGTTCCCTCCATCAAATCAACTCTTCACGGATTCAAGTGGGAAAGCTTGCAAAACCGTGAGTACACTCGACCCATTTACATTTTAAACCACTTTTGGGTTGTAACATGTTACCATACAAAAATTACACTTACACACACATAAACATGCTTTATGAACTCAATCCGTTATACATGCTACTTGTTATGCTAGATAATACATGCTTTATGCCATTACTATGTTATACCCTCGCTTAACAATTATAGCGCTATAGGAGTAGCACACCACCCGACGGGGGATTGTTAGGTCATTATACAATACGGTCTCGTCACTTTTGTGGCGAGGGATGCTAAATACTAGTGGACACTTTGGGTTTAGACGTAATGATATGCATGCTAATTACCTTGCTTACAAATTGCCATGTGGATTCGAGTAAAATGCTTTATACTTATGCTATACTATTTAAACCTTGTGTACTCGCCTTTGCTTTTGCATTGAATTTTATTTTAACATGTTACAGGTTGATGATGATGATGCTATGAAATGAAGTAGCAATGATGCCTAGATACACATATAGACGTTTAGGTTTAAATGTTGTATCAATTTTGATTATGTTGTTATGTATTTCTTTTGAACTTGTTATTCGAATTTCCTTGTATTGTTGACAATTTTATTATGAAATGAAATCGGTTTATTAAATATTGACACAAATAGTGTTATGAAGTCTCTGGCAATCTTCACACTTCGTCTCATCCCGATGTTTCCGCCATTGGTTGGGGTGTGACAACCATGAAATAGAGAAACCAAACTGAGAATATAATTGAACTTTTTATTTTTTATTTTTTGGTTTTGAAACCGTTTTGTGATCACCGGAGATGACGACCGGTTCACTACGATACCTGGTGATAATTTCATTACTATCTTGTTTCTTACTTATATTATTAATATAATTAAACTAATAGTTTGTTGTTTTTTTAGAACAATAATTGAAGTAAATAGGTTCTGTGTAGATCTAAATGAAGATAAGTAAATTGAACTCAAAAGGATTATGTGTGTGTGACAAATTTAATATGTAAATCTGATATACTTTCATAGTTAATAAATTAATATATATATATATATATATATATATATATATATATATATATATATAATCGAACAACCAGCAAATATATATATAAGTATAAAGAAGCTATCACAGTTTCGAAACACAATTATACAACTTTAACCCAAATTGATATATTTTACGTTCGAAAGAGACGCTAGGGTTACAGTAATCGGATTTTGTGGTCTCTTACTTTTAACATAATATTGTTTTCTATTCTCAAAGTGCACGGATATTCGGTCCATCACTCGTAGCGTAAAGTGTTTACTCGCTCCATAATATCGTGGTATCCATCGTCACCGATCTATGATTTATTGTTACACATCTCATATTGAATTATTGCCTTTAATACGCATGCGATATGTTACATTTCTTTTACTCATTGTCGCATGTTCCCATAAGTTTTTATTAATCATTTGCTAGATGTGACATAGCCTTAGTGTATCGTTAGTGTATTTTTCCTTGACCCGAGTGAATTATTTTATTGACCTCAATACCTGAGCAATATCCACCTATGGGGACATAGGGCGTCATCACAGGCACAGTTGACGTGCACCATCCGTGGCTGTGCGAAAGGCCCATGACGTCTCTATATTGTATTGTGTGCTAAGTGATTGCACTTATTGATTATGGAGAAGCGTATGGATCGATCCTAGGAGTGTAAGTGTAAGTTTTAGTGGTAGTGGGATAGGTGTGAGTGGTCACATCCCCTCTACATAATGGTGCATTGGAACTGCAGCTAATGTACAAAGTGTTAGTGTTTATTGTTAGTGGCTCATATGGGTATTTCTAATATACCTTTATGGTATTCAGCAGTGATCATTCCGCGTATAGTATTGTTTGCATCGTTAAAGTGTTTAGCGTATTGCTTCTATCATTTATGTGTTAGTGCTATTGTTTCTCCGTTACTGGGCAATTTTTGGCTCAACCGTTTCTTTTTGTTGTTTTCTTTTATTATGTCTTAAACAGGTACTCGGGGAAATCGGGGAAATGTGTGAAGAGTGATAATAAAAAGCTAGAGTTGGAACAAGGAGTTTAATAAAACCTTATATTCAATAAATTTAGACACTTATGTTTTTCAGTTGAGACCGTTATGTCATTTTGGGGATTTTTGTTTTTAAACCTATGAAAAATTTTTGTTTTAATTAAGTTATTAATTATCTCTGATTCAGTTACCGAAGTTCGAAGTTTTCTTGGTCTGGCGGGTTATTATCGACGTTTTGTAGAGGGATTTTCTATTTTGGCCTTACCTCTCACTCAACTGTTGAGGAAAGGGGTAAAATTTACTTGGAACGATGATCGAGAAAAGAGTTTTGAGGCATTGAAGCAGAAGCTAGTATCAGCTCCTATTCTTACTCTACCTTCTGGCACAGGCGGATTCGATATATACAGTGATGCATTGAAGAAAGGGCTTGGTTGCGTTCTCATGCAGCATGGGAAGGTTATTGCTTATGCCTCGCGTCAGCTTAAACCTTACGAGGTGAATTATCCAACGCATGATCTAGAGTTAGCAGCAGTTGTGTTTGCACTAAAGATTTGGAGACATTATTTGTATAGGGAGACATGTAACATATTCGCCGACCATAAGAGCCTCAAGTATATTTTCACTCAGAAGGAGCTTAACATGAGGCAGAGGAGATGGTTAGAGCTACTCAAAGATTATGATGCCAACATTCAGTACCACCCTGGCAAAGCAAATGTTGTTGCAGATGCACTGAGTAGGAAGAATTCTGGGGGTTTGACATGCTTGACTGTGTAGCCTCAAATTCAATCAGACCTGAGATGCATGGATATTGGTATACAAGTTGGTGAGTCTGGTGGTTATTTGGCTAGAGTGAAGATCGAACCGAACCTTATCACTCAGATAAAGGAAGCTCAAAAAGAAGATGGTGAGCTTTGGGCGGTGTTACAAAATATGGGAGTAGGAAAGCAATCGGAGTTTCGAGTGGATGAACATGGAACAATATGGTGTGGGAAGCGTTTATGTGTGCCAGATGATTCCTCTCTTCGTGAATCATTACAGACGGAGGCACACAGTTCACCTTATTCTATACACCCTGGATCCACAAAGATGTATAGGGATTTGAGGCAACATTTTTGGTGGAGTGGTATGAAAGAAGATGTAGCTAGACATGTGAGCCAGTGTTTGATTTGTCAACAAGTGAAGATTGAACATCAACAGGCTAGTGGATTATTATAGCCTTTAGATATTCCTGTCTGGAAGTGGGATGATATTTCTATGGACTTTGTAACTGGTCTACCAAGAACCCGTATGAAGAACGATGCTATTTGGGTTGTGGTAGATAGACTTACAAAATCTGCTCATTTCTTACCCATTCAAAAAGGGTACTTGGTGAGTAAGCTATCAGAGATATTCCTTCATGAGATTGTTCGATTGCATGGTACTCCATCTTCTATAGTGTGTGATAGAGATCCACGTTTCACATCACGGTTCTGGAAGGGTTTCCAAAATGCTTGGAATACAAAGATAAGATTTAGCACTGCTTTCCATCCTCAAATTGATGGACAATCTGAACGTACTATTCAGACTATGGAGGATATGCTTAGATCGTGTGCACTTGAGTGGACGGGAAACTGGGATGAATACTTGTGCTTGGTGGAGTTTGCCTACAACAATAGTTGGCAAGCTAGTATCGACATGGCACCTTTTGAATTGTTATACGGGCGTAAATGTCGAGCTCCCACATGTTGGGACGAGGTTGGAGAAAATATGATTGAGGGTCCTGAACTGGTGCAGATCACGAACAAAAAGGTTGCTATTGCTCGTGAGAAACTTAAAGAAGCCCAAAGTAGACAGAAGAGTTATGCTGATCGCCACCGGAGGGCTTTGGAATTTAATGTTGGTGAAAAAGTGTTCTTAAAAGTCTCACCATGCAAGGGTGTCCGACGTTTTGGTATAAAGGGAAAGCTGAGTCCTCGCTTTATCGGACCATTTGAAATTTTGGAAAGAGTCGGCGAAGTTTCTTATCGGTTAGCTCTACCGCCACAATTGTCGCACGTGCATAATGTGTTCCATATTTCACTGTTACGTGGGTATAATTATCATCCACTCCATGTTGTGAACTATTCTCTACACGAGATTCGTGAGGACTTATCGTACGAAGAGGAACCAGAGGCTATCTTGGACCGACAAGAACGCGTGATGCGTAAGAAGTCTTTTCCGTTCGTCAAAATCTTGTGGAAAAACCATCCAGAACGTGAAGCCACTTGGGAATCGGAGGAGGCGATCCGTTCTCAATATCCGTATTTATTCGAAACTTAAGGTTAGTGTTCCTAATGGTTTAATCTGCATAGATGAAACTTACTTCTGTGTCTTTCGACTCTTTTACATCATGTTTGCAACTTCGTTATCGTTATTCGTATCCTTAATCAATGACATGAGTAGTATACCATATTCGTAATCTCAAATTTCGTGGACGAAATTATTTTAAGGGATAGGGAGTTGAAATACCCGTACTGTATAGTGTTATATAACGTTTATTTCGAGGACGAAATTTCTTTTAAGTGGGGTAGAATTGTAATATACAAAACTTTGAAAACCCTAAAACCCTAAACGAAATAAATGTCATAAGTTGTATGGCATAGTACTATGTCGGATATCCAATGCCTAGAACGCTAGTCAACTTTTAACCACAAATTAATTAAGGTATAATAATAAAGACGATAATAATAATAATAATAATAATAATAATAATAATACTAATAATAATAATAATAATAATAATTATTAATAGTTAAGATTTGCTATGTATGTATATATATGCTCCTACGAAGAATGGAAATATATAATCATATGAACTGTTATATAACACTTTCTAAAACACATTTGTAGTAGAATTTGTATAATAAAAAAATATAAAATAATAATACCCCAATTAAAGGACTTGATTTAGAAAGAATAATAAAGTTCCGGTTGTCTTTTTCATTCTTTTCCAAATGTCGAGCAAATTATGGCGGGTTTAATTTCCTTTCAAAATATTCGACGTAAATCTCGGGATTTCGTATCCGTTCTAAACAACCAGCATAATCGTATTATTTGATCCATTTATACCTTTTCCTCTCCACCAAAACCCTTCTACACTATCGACGAGTTCGTTGCCGCCAACCACCGGTTCGAACCTACCTCGCCAGTTTGTTTCGTAGGAGGTTCGTCTGGTTTGAGCCGAGTCTAAACCGTTGAGCGCCACCATCGCGATTGATCGAGCATCCGGTAAGCTTCTATTTCCGTTCCATTGTTCCTAATCCGGGAGCTCCATGATTGACCCTCGTTATTGTCTTTTTTTTTGTTAGCCACCATTGTCACGTTCTTTTAGTCGTCTCCGTTCATACCAGTGACATACCGATAATTCCGAGCCACCGTTGCATACCCATCGACTCCATCTAAAGGTCTTCATTGAACCTACCTCACCGCACCGGCCGTCTATTTTCGACATAAGGTATCAACAATATCTCCTTGTACTTTGAACATAACATAGCACACCAATGGTTGTTTAAGATAAGAAAATTATCTCAGTCTGTTGTTTTGATTTTGGCCTACTAATCCTATTCTCTTAATTTGCAACTAACCATGAAATAGAGAAACCAAACTGAGAATATAATTGAACTTTTTATTTATTTTTTTTTTGGTTTTGAAACCGTTTTCTGATCACTGGAGATGACGACCGGTTCACTACGATACCTGGTGATAATTTCATTACTATATTGTTTCTTACTTATATTATTAATATAATTAAACTAATAGTTTGTTGTTTTTTTAGAATAATAATTGATGTAAATAGGTTCTGTATAGATCTAAATGATGATAAGTAAATTGAACTCAAAAGGATTATGTATGTGTGACAAATTTAATATGTAAATCTGATATACTTTCATAGTTAATAAATTAATATATATATAATCGAACAACCAGCAAATATATATATAAGTATAAAGAAACTATCACAGTTTCGAAACACAATTATACAACTTTAACCCAAATTGATATATTTTAGGTTCGAAAGAGACGCTAGGGTTACAGTAATCGGAATCTACGATTATTTCTATTTACTATATAAGGTACGGATTTTGTGGTCTCTTACTTTTAGCATAATATTGTTTTCTATTCTCAAAGTGCACGGATATTCGGTCCGTCACTCGTAGGGTAAAGTGTTTACTTGCTCCATAATATCGTGGTATCCATCTGTCACCGATCTATGATTTATTGTTACACATCTCGTATTGAATTATTGCCTTTAATACGCATGCGATATGTTACATTTTTTTACTCATTGTCGCATGTTCCCACAAGTTTTTATTGATCATTTGCTAGATGTGACATAGCCTTAGTGTATCATTAGTGTATTTTTCCTTGACTCGAGTGAATCATTTTATTGACCTCAATACCCGAGCAATATCCACCTATGGGGACATAGGGTGTCATCACAGGCATAGTTGACGTGCACCATCCGTGGCGGTGCGAAAGGCCCACGGCGTCTCTATATTGTATTGTGTGCTAAGTGATTGCACTTATTGATTATTGAGAGGCGTATGGATCGATCCTAGGAGTGTAAGTGTAAGTGTTAGTGGTAGTGGGATAGGTGTGAGTGCCCACATCCCCTCTACATAATGGTGCATTGGAACTGCAGCTAATGTACAAAGTGTTAGTGTTTATTGTTAGTGGCTCATATGAGTATTTCTAATATACCTTTATGGTATTCATCAGTGATCATTCCGCGTATAGTATTGTTTGCATCGCTAAAGTGTTTAGCGTATTGCTTCTATCATTTATGTGTTAGTGCTATTGTTTCTCCATTACTGGGCAATTTTTGGCTCAACCGTTTCTTTTTGTTGTTTTCTTTTATTATGTCTTAAACAAGTACTCGGGGAAATCGGGGAAATGTGTGAAGAGTGATAATAAAAAGCTAGAGTTGGAACAAGGAGTTTAATAAAACCTTATATTCAATAAATTTAGACACTTATGTTTTTCAGTTGAGACCGTTATGTCATTTTGGGGATTTTTGTTTTTAAACCTATGAAAATTTTTTGTTTTAATTAAGATATTAATTATCTCTGTTTACCGAATTGTGTAACACGTCAGCCCTAATCTGGGCGGGGTGTTACAACACCACGTCAGTAACATCCGCAAAACAAAACGAAATTAAAAGCAACCATTGACGTGTTGTACGCGCATTATGATGCTCGCAAAGACGTTAAAGACTAGGATAGGGTTAAGTATATTATCCGTAAAATAATTGTTGATAGTAAAATTTTGCAATGTCTTTAATGCAATCATATATATATTAGTAACAATGACGGATTGTAAATATTTAGTAAAATTAACTAATCGCTTTAGATTTTTAAGTTTGCTTGATATGTTATTTAGCTGCGAGGCAACACCCGCGGGAAGAATGCTAGTTTAAACATTAATGTTTAATTCAAAACAATCTTACTTTTATATTTTGTATGGTAGCGAAAATCTATAGGAAAAAAATATTAACCTCCGTAGGCTACGTAGCAACGTAAACAAATGACTTATTTGTAAGATTAAATATATAATAATATGTTTATTTATAGCCATAATATTCATTTATATATATAGTGATCAATATAATTAATTATATCTTATTAGATTAGTTGTTAACTATTTGATCAACACAATTACCTTTTCTAACTAATCAAGGGTATATAAGGGAGATTATTAGAGAGATAAAGGGTTACACAAATTAACATCAATAACAAATTCGCTCACCCACTCTCTACTCCCAAAACCGTGTTCTTAAGAACATATAACAACCATTATTGACATACACCTTAAACGGGAACTCATCTAAGATAACGATGATGTCGTCTAATTCCCTCCCAACTGCTGCCGTTGCTGGCTTACCAGGTAAACAATTATATTTCTTTTCCATTACATACATACATACATAACTGATCAATATGTGGTATTAGAGCATATGTTGTTCAATAAGTTCTCTTTTTTTTCCCTTAGGTTTGGAATTAAAACTGGAAAAACATAACCGTTTCTTGATTTAAACTTGATGAAAAATGTTTTATGAAGATTCACATTTTTATGTTTAATGATTGGTGTTTCATGTTTAAAGAACTAATGATCTCTTACAATTCGAGATCTTAAATTTTGAAATCTGTTTTACATTTAAGTTTGAATAGATTTTGATTCCAGAAATTTCAGGCTTTAATTGTTAAATTTTCGATGTTTAGTTTTCAAGTCCTGAATTATCGTGTTTAGTTTTCAGACCTAATGATAATTTTCAAAAACATAAGCTTTCACGAAAACATCAATAACTCAAAAACTTCACTTTTTCCCAAAAACACAAGCCTACTTAGAACCTCAAAAACCCACTAAACCTGAAAACACCTTATCTCGAAAACCCATAATATTCCAAAAACATAATACATCTGAAATCACCATTTTCTCGAAAACTCTAATATTGCCCCTCGCACCCCTAGAGAACTCATCGCGGAGTTCGATACGCCTTAACATGCGATTTGCTAATAACTAACTAATTGGTTTTGTAAATACTTAAATATATCAAAAATTTTACAAAACTGGAATAGCTTAAACTTGAATGAACTTTTGATATTTTACTTCTGTCCAAGACGTGATGTGTTACATCTATTTTATTATTCAAGTCTCAACAAAAGCTTGTTAGTTTTTGCCTAATATGCATTAATGTCTGATTTGTCTAAAAGACAACATGTTTTATCCTGTTAAAACCTGCATTTTGATAGTTCTTTGTTGTAATTATTGCTTGGATTGGATTAAATGTTTGTTTCTTAGTATTTTAGAGGTTCCTATGTGAAATGGAGGATTTCTAGGCCAGAATTGGAGATTTCTGAAGTTGCGTAGAAGGCATGCCCATTCTACTGGTTTACAAGTCGTGAGCAAAGAAGCGAGTTACGAGTCATGGGCCCCAAGCTAGTACACCAACCTATGGATCGGAAACCCTAGAGCCATAAGGTGACACCTGTCATGCTTACGGGTCGTAACCCGGGTCATGTTTACGGGTCGAAACCCACCCAATCGATACATGGATCGTATAAATAGAATGAGATGTCATAGAAACCCTAAGAAGTGACGCAATCAAAAGCGAAGAGTGAAAAAGGAGCTGCTGAAGAACAAGGATTCAAGATCGGATCATTCAGGTGAGGATTCAAGGAACAATAACGTACAGGAGGTCAAGAGATTGATCCTTACTGAGTTAGAACCCTTCGTATGTATTATCATTTCTTGTTGATTTCTGTCATGTATTCAATGATTTCATTGGCTTTGTTTGTTACTATGAGTAGCTAACCGCGCCTTAGCCGATTAGGGTAGGATGATTCTTGTTACCTTGCATTGAATTGGTTGCTTTTGTTATGAAAGTGTGTTTTTAGTAAGGTTTGCTTATGAACTTGTGATAGTGTAATCGGTATGGTGAGTATTGATGTTCAAATGAGTTTGTCTGGAAGATTTAGATCTTTCTATGAGGGTATGCATGTTAGACCTGCTTTATTTATCATTCGGTTATATATCGAGCGTTAGTCTAGGGCTGGATGCTTAGTAGGTGTAACACCCGACTTAATTAATCAAGATTTTAATAATAAAATACACATTTTAATGCTAAAATGTGACTTTACAAAAACTTTTTGTACTAACATTCCCACATGTTTACAACATTTCAAAAATACGATATTTTATATAAGTTTCGTAAAAGTGCATGTTTATACGATTACACGTAAGTATGTCCATACGAGTTTACTAAAACTTTACAATAAAAGTTTAAGAATAACTTAATGTGAGTGAATTCGTCGTTTAAAAGATACGACAAAATGTCGCGCGGAAGCTTTTAACTTTATCGTGTTCGGTTCTTCTTCGAGCTTGATCTTCATCCGGGCACTCTTGGCAATCACCTATGATCAAAACCAACTTAAAAGTTAGTTTTGATAGTTGAATAACAAGTTTAAACAAGTTATATGGGTCAAACAATCAAAATTAAACGTTTTTCAAGTTCAGGGAGGGCTAGGCCCCTTTTTGGCAGAATGTTCTTAATATGTTGCTGTACATACCCATCATGACTCGATTTCACGGAAACGAGCATAACTCTCTCGTTTTTAATCCGTTTTACCCGATTCTTTTTCCTACGCGTCCGTAATTTAATTCTCCATCATATGGAATTAAAATCTAACCTCCAACATAATAAATTTTGAGACTTCTAAGCCTTCGACTCGTTACCTTTTTATCGACTTTTAACCCGTTTATGCTTTTTATCAAACAAACATATTTGTTTGATCCTTATATCCCTTACACGTCTTCAATTTAAGGTTATCTACCATATTAGGTTCTAATCACAGGTTTATTACACAATTTAAACCCGTTTTCGCTCGTATGCTTATTTTGACCCGTTAAGGGTAATTAAGCCTATTTTAAGTATGAGTCTCTTTCATTCACATCAAGCATTATACTACGACATTTCTTGTCCAATAATCTTTCTTCACAACTATATTTGTATTGTATTAAGTGTGGAAATTCCTAAACTCCGAGTTTTACCCCTCGAATCATTATTTTACGGCAAAGACTATTATGGAGTCAAATGACTAAGGATTCACATCATTCGCTTTTGTTTACTCATTCTAAGTGTTTAATTATGCGTACTACTCTTTTCCGAACAACCCTTATAGGTCGTTCGCTCGGTTTAGCTTTCAAGGGCATTTTGGTCAATTTTTATCCTTTTTTTTACTACAAGGTCCTTTACATACTTGTTTGACCCCAAAACCCGACCCTTTTAACCATATCCTTGTTTATAAACTCATGTGCTTCTAAACATCATAAATATAATACAATTTATTCGGTTTACCAAAAAGGTAACCGAGTATCTATATCTTAACCTTGCCTAACTCTTATAGAATCTCAAGTTCTACATGATGAGTTAAACCATTATACATACCTGGCTCGGATCACTATATTGACCCGTTTCAATACCTTGACTTAGTAGCCGCTAAGCAATAGCGATGTATGTATCCATTTGATATTTATTCCTATAAACATGTAACTCGACAAACCATTAGACAATATTGTCAAAGGGTGATAATTTCACCTTTTGACCCGTTTATTTACCTAGTGACCTTCGTCACTTCAAGCAAATGCCAATTTCATGTATTATGCTAATTTAAAGTCTACTAGCGAAAATACGGGATCAAGCATAACGTAACGGAATCGTAGTTACGTACCTTTAAAGCGCTCCTTTCTAACGCGTGTTTCCACCGGCTTGTCCACTCGACGGTCCGGAATCCTTGCCTATAGAGTTCAACCAACATTGTTTAGAACTCCTTTCACAACATATCACGCATAATTTGCCGTATAGCTCAAGCATGCGTTTTTATCCCTATTTTCCTATATTAGCTTTCTCTTAAGCGTTTTAACAAACACCTTAAGGGCATAATTTTACACATTTATAATCAAGTTCATAACTTGTTATTTTTGCCAAGCTTAATAACTCCATTATGTTATGCATGCACATTATCATCAGAATCATCTTGTAGAATTCAAGTAACACCACTTATTATACCCATAATTCTTGTGTTCATCCTATTTCTATAAAACCCATTTAACCTATAAATGGATTATCATGAATTTCATAGTTTGAACATAATTTCAGCAAGTTATTAACTAGGATTCACTCCTAGACACGTTCTCATTACAAGATTCATCTAAACATCACATAATCAAGCTTTGATTTTCGATTTCACAAATCATCAAGAATTTGAGATGTAATTAAACGATAAAATTTAGCATACCTTATGATCCCTTCAACGAGGTGATCATGAATTTGTGCTTGAAAATCGATTTGGAACTGATTAGGGCCTTCAATTTGATGGAATTTGCATGAACTAGGGTTTGTGGGGAACCCTTGTGTCGCCCCTGTGTTTTGAACGACCACACACACACACATCTAGTGTGTGTTTGGTATTTTTCTTTTATTTTTATAACATCAAGTTTCCAATTTAGCACTCTTGGCCCTCCAACTATTGCCAAATTAAACCTTGGGTGTTTTAACCAAGTTTCTTTGTTACATCTTGACTTATGACTAACTAGGTTAAACAATCCTAGTTAACTTAGTGGGTTTGGGAAAATCATAACCCGTTTTATTTTGAAGTCCCGTTAACTCGGGCCTCTTAGGAATTTTATTTACTCAAAAAATTTTATTCTCTCTTTATTTACTACGAGGTTTATTTATTTAAATCCTGTTAATTACCGGGTTAATGTTTATCACCTACGGCATCTTACCCGTTCATTAATATTAACGTGGTTTGATTACTTAAACCCGTTTTTAGGATGTTACAAGTCTACCCCCCTTAAAGAGGTTTTGTCCCCGAAACCTTCCTTTTGTAATTCATTATTGTTAGTATTACCCGAAAAAAATACGGTAATATCTTTTTGGTTACGAAACATCTACGTACCTCATACGACATAATGTAACTTGAAATAACGTGATTCCGTTATTTCTACTAGTTTAGTTAACTTAGCAATATTCATCGCTTTTATATATTATCGAACTCTTTGTGAATCCGTTACCTTGACCCGTTTAAAGGTCTTTTAGTGAAATCTTTCACTTTTAGCAACTATTTCTTTTGTTTTCAAATTCGTTTATTCGGTTCAGTTACACCAAATCCTCCGCTTACGAGCAAACCAAATTTCTCGATTTGAATTGCTGACCTTCACCGGTCTCACTAACTAGACTTATTAGTCCAGTTACTTTTTACCGCTCGCTTGGTTATAATGCGATTCTACTTCACATTACATTTCTTAACCGTGATCGTGTCGCATCATGTTTAATTTATATATCTACCTTTCATTTTTGAAAAGATCACCTTTCGAATATATCGTCTTGCGCCTATCAGCGTCAAGACTCGAATCTTTCATGCTTACTATTCAAATTACTATCAGAATTTATATTTATAAAAATGTTATTTCTTACTAAAACTGAATTTTAGTTTAACGTTTTTCTCTTTAACTATGTCAATTACTCATATCAAGGAAATTGACAACCCATAATTTATTGTTTTCCGTTCCCGTTTTACACGTACATCTTTCATGTGTAAGGTCTCGCGGGCCGTTACTTTTAGCTTATATCCTTTATCTTTATTTACCGAGTTGTCACATGTCCGCTTAGTCTCATTAGTCTGTTAACAGGTTTATCACGCGCTTGTCTTATATTAACAAGCGTTTTGTATTTGTCATAACATTTTCTTAACTTTGAATAGTTTTGCCGGCTAGACTAATTAGCCACCGTCACTTCATACCCCGTCACACGGGTATACTATTTTGCCATCTCCGGCCTTATGTGTGTTTAAGATTTTCTAAACCATCTCATACTACTGATGTTTGTTAAAACATTGCTTTTGACTAAAAACTAAATTTTTAGTTTACATTTTCTCCTTGTCTTATATCTTTTTCTCATGTCTAGGAATTTCCGTTCTAAGTTTTATTCCTGATCGTTATTATTTTACACGGAGAATTGTAACCAGTTTCCCTTGCTTTACAATATTGACCCGTAGGTTTCTTCACTTAGCCTCATGGGCTATTTCTTTATATGTTTCACCTTTTAAGGTGAGACCCAACAGTTTGTCTCTTTCTATTTATGACCCAACGGTCTCCTTGGTCCCGTAGACCTTATCACTGCGTTTTATCCCGTAGGTTATGATGATTCCATAGATCGTCTTTTATTCATGTCTACATTCATATGTCTATTTATACATATATAGCTTTAAAGCATCCTTTGTTATGTTTGGAATCATTTAATTTTGCTTTTGAACTTTAGTTAACCTTGACCGTAGTCTAAGGTTTCATTTGTTTACTTTCATACTATCTTTCCGACTTTACGACTTCTAACGTCATTTACACGTCGGTTTGTCCTACGCTTACCGTTACCCGGTTTATACTTATACTCCTTTACAACCCATTACCCGGGTCCTTCTATCTTATTGTTTTTAGCTTTCCGATTTCACCGGTTTGCGTTTTCCTATTAGATTAAGCGTTATTCCTCAATTGACTCGTTTGACTCATTTTGGGTGAATTTTCATCACTTATGAATGTTAAACTTCATTCTCTATTTGACCCGTCCAACTTTGAAATGGTTGAACGTAATTACCAAAATTTATGTTTGCGAAAATTCTTGTCATCTTTTAGTCATGACTCGTATTCCGAGTCTTTTGACTTTCTATTTCGCGTTCCCGTCTCTTGGTTTACGCATTCACCCACAATCCTACCCGTCCATCGGGTATTTTTACCGTAATCATTATCAAGTAACCATTCTTATATGGTTTTAGACATCATTTTAATTTATTTGGTCGTCTTAGCGAAATCCATCGCTTTTATTCAATTAAGTCCTTTATTCATTATTTAATTCGTGTAACACCTCGAATTTTTGTGTCCAATGATGTGTTAACACGTGTCATTTGTTTACACATGGCATCTATAATAAATAAAGGACTAATTTTGACAAACCTTGAAAGTATACAAATTCGAGGGTTATAAATGTCAACAAGGGTAAATATACTGTATAGTAACCCTAAATAAATGCTTGTACCTTCAAACAAATAAATCATAAAACGTACGGAAGCGAAACGCGGAAGAAAGTGAGAGATTACGAACTACAGGGGTTAACTGTGTCAACATGTTTAATTATACCTCTGAGTGATCCTTTAACGTTCCCAAGACTTCGTAACAATATTATACACTCACTAGAATATACTGTATAAATTCCGCGAAGTTCCGTTTTAAAACGAAAGAGTTATACTCAAATTCGTATGAGAAGGGTTAAAAGCGTCAATAATGAAAGTTAAGGCTTTCCAATATAATTAATAAATAAACCGGGGACTTTATAATGCGGGTAAATAACACGAGGCCCCTATCGGTAAATAACCGAGGGCCAAACCGCAAAGTTACCCCTTCAAACCCGAAAGGTCAGGTAAATCATTACGAAAGATTTCGTTATTAATTACCAGATTCTGTAATCATGACAAAAGATTTAAAATTTCTGAAATCTTAACCCTACGCGGCCCGCATTGCATATTGGGTTAAGTTGAGGCGGGCCGCGAGCCTCCTCAATTACGCGTCTGATCTTTTAATCCCAGGCGGCCCGCATTGTAAACGCATGGAACCTCCATGCGGGCCGCATTAGATGCCCAGATGCAGAATTGTTGTAACTACTTGGCCTTTGGACCATTTGAACGACCAACAACCAATTAATGGGGCATGGGCACCCTACACTTGACCCATATCACTCAGGGGACACCTACCCATCATCATGATCAGTAGTAGCATGTTGTGTAATGATCTTAGGCCTTGTTCTTGGCTATAAATAGCACCATTGTGCTCACAACATTCATCACACTCAAAACTCACTCATCTGATCATTCCAAGAGCTCTAAAGCATTCCTCTGTGTTCTTAAGTCTTCTCTTAAGCTTCTGTAAGTAATTCAACCCTTGTGGTTCCACATTTGCTTAGTATTTAGCTAAAAACCGAACCGTCGTAAATACGGTTTGACATTAAAATAACTCAGTAATGGTTCAGTCTTATGACGAATCAAAAGTGGTTATAAGTTGGTATCAATGGAGGTAATAAACCCCTAAAAGGGTTCCCCCTGATCACCACTCTAACTATGTCAAATGTCGAGTCAAACGTGCGGTTAAAAAGTCAACAGAAAGCTATTTTAGCGATTTATGCATAATCTGTAATGTATATGTTATGGAACCTGTTTTGATAATCATAAAACATGATAATAAGTATATAAACTTGTTTGCGCTCGTTTGAATCGATCATTTACTATATTGAACCGGTTCGGAGCCGAAAGTCGCAAAAGTTTGACTTTTGCTTTGACTTCAGTTCTGACCCGTTTTAGTGAGGTATAAATATACCTTAGGACTCTCTTAGGACCAGGTCACATGTTGGTATAAACCTCTGTGGTCGGTTCATGAGTTATCCGAGTCTTTTGCGCAATTCCGTCATTCGCCTAAAAGTTGACCGTAACGGCCTTTTAAAATTAAAACGAGTATTTCGGACACATGAACGAACCAAAACCTTGCTTATTAAATTATAAGCATGTCCTTAAAGTTTCACGCCAATCCGAGGTCTAGAATGAGAGTTATGCTAAAAGGCGCACTTTTAAGAAAGTTTTGTAATTAACGGCGCAATTAGCTTAACGCCCATCTAACCCAAGTTTTCGTCACCAAAACTTTTACCCACTGTGGTAAAATAATATTTTGGGAATTTTAAAGATTTTTAATAATTTTTACCTTGCTCATAACCTGCGGTTATGGCTACGGTTCGGTAAATACCGAATATGCCCTTTTTGGCCAAAACGGGAGTTCTACAAGGTCTTTTGACCCGATTCCAGTTGCCACTGGTTTTAAATAATAAATAAAGTATTTTAAGCTTTATAAGCTGTTCGGGAAACTCAGATTTCCTGTAGAACTCGAAAAGCCCTTTTTAAAGTCTTTAAAATGACCGAAAAGCCCCTTCGGGGCATAATATTAACATAAACTCGTTACGGGCGTCACGGAAGGTATCCTACTGATACCAAAATACTTTTAAGGCATATTGACTTAGGAAATAAGCGTAGGACACTTATGGTTAACCGTTTCGCCTATTTGCGCACACGGTACGGCTCATGGAACTAGTTTTCGTGCAATAGCCGATATGAGTCAAATTATATTATTTGAACCCCAAAATCCAGGGTATGAACTATAAACCCATATAAAACAAGTCTCTGAACTTGTTGGGTCCAAATCATACTCCATTCTCGGTTTTCGCCTTTTCGTGCGAATTAACCATATCTATGTATCGGAATCAACCGGTTTAAGCTACGGCTAATATAAGGACCGTTAGGATTCTAAGAGGTTAATTAAAACCTTCGTTCCAGATTAGGAGCCCCAGTAAAAGCTATCGGTGACTTGATCTAAATTAAGGATTTATACTTGCAAAGGTAAATACTTTTAACTTATTTCCCCTATATGGGCTTGGGTTACGGTATACTAATACCGCTTGATTGAGCATTATATAATTCCATCGCTTAGGTGGTTAATTGATTAAATATGATCGGCTCATTTAAACAGTTTTGTTGCTTATAAGCCTTTGGGGGGTTTTATGACCGTTGTCCCGGATATCCTTGGCATCATTTTACGAAATGGCCACGACCATCGACATCCCGGTGTAGGCGTACACCCGGTATAAAGTGTCGACATTAAAATTAAAAGACGTAGCCGTTGGTTTTTATACTACGGTTTTACGCAAACGTGGTGTGTCTATAAATCTTTAACCCGGCACGACCCGGGCTACTGAACGCATAAAAGAACATGTAAAACGTTCACAAGATCATTATGAATTTTCCCAAGTTATAAAAGAGTTTGTGCCTTGTGCATTCAAATCAATTTTTAATAAACATTTTCAAATGTGTCAGTTGAATGTATTTACCAGTGTAAACTGACGTATTTTCCCCAAAAGATTAAGTGCAGGTACCTAAACGTAAATTGGCTGGTATTAGCTCCCTAGCGTCGTGATAAGTCTCGCAAGCTTGATTGCAGTATCTGATGGAACAATACTTTATCTTTATTTACGATCCACTGTGGATATTCAACTTCTGTAATACATTGATATTATCACCAGAGGTTGAATTATATATCTATCTTATGCTTCCGCTGTGCATTATATAATTGTGTGGTTTGACTATATTGTTGCCAACATCGTCACGCTAATCTCCCACCGGGCCCACCGGTGAGACACGTGGAAACCGGGGTGTGACAGGTTGGTATCAGAGCCAACATTGAGTGAATTAAACACTATCCTATTGCGTTTAATCTCAATGACACAATTGCACATACTTGAGTCTAGACAAGAACTTAGGACAAATTCGGATTATTACTCCTTTTTGTCTTTATTTTCGATTCGATTTTTAATAAGTTTTAAGCAGGAAAATGCCACCTGTTATATTCCGAGGAAGAGGAAGGGGAAGAAGAGGCCGAGGAGAAATCGTGACACATCACGATAACGAAGCTGGACCATCTGGTACAAGACAGCCTTCGATGACAAGGAGCGAAGAACCACAACGACGAAGAGATCTTTACGAACCAGCAAGGCATTCCACTTCGCATAGCTCGACGCCGTCCTACCGGCACTCCTTTGGGCCAGATTCAGAAAATGATCCCAACAACCCACAACCTTCCTTCATACCTCTACAACGTTCGGTATCACACCGGAATTACGACGACCCTACTCCATATTACATAGGTCAGTTTAATCCGGCTGACTACATACAGGAACCATCAGGTTTTGTTCCACTAGGGCCACAAGACCATTTTTCTGAAGATCCCATGGAGGAAGATGAGGATCCTACTGAACCAGCTCGTGGTACGCCCACGCATCCGATAGAAGTTTCTGATGGGTCATCCTTCCATGGAACGCCCTATCAAGGACCTGACAGTTTCCAAGCGATGTTTGACCGACATGAATGGTACTACACGCCATCTCGACAGACATCTCAACAACCGAGACATCCACAGGATCCCTCTGAGGATTCACGCTTTGAGGCAGTTACGCCACCACCTCCGCCACCGGCACAACCAGTAATACCTGATCCGCCGAGGCGTAGGAGGACAAATGCTCGTATGTCGACACGAGGAGGAGGGGGTATCCACTTCAGCACTCCTCGACATTCTAGTAGTAGCCACTATCCGCCACTACAAGAAGAAGGACCTTCAAGTCCTATACAGGAGGCGAACTCCGCACCAGCTGCACGAAATTCGCCACCATTTGGGTATGACCAACCCATACCTGCTTATACGGGTCCGACGGCTTACAACCCGTTCGAACCGTCACAAGCACAATACAACTACGGCTATGAGCGCGACCCATATGTGGTGTCGGCTAGATATAATGCGCGCTACCCTGACGGAGCACATGGAAACATGGGACCACCGGACTACTCAGCTCATGGGTATCCAATACCTCCCAGACCTCCAGTTCCGCATCAAGCGCCACAACCACGTTTCTCTCCTCCTGAACAGGAAGAAATACTCCATCGACTAGATCGTGTGGAAAGAGAGTTCGAGGAAGAAAAGAAAAGCCACCGAGGATTTCTCAAAGGCTTGGCGAACCTACTAAAGGGCAAAAAGAAGAAACGTGACCATTAGCCATTAATAGTCGTACTACTGTAATTTCTACTTTAAAATAAGTCCCTGCGTGGACAACTTATCATATTTCAGTCCCTATGTGGACTTATCTTTCGTCCTTGCACGGACATCTATCTTGTATTAGTCCCTGCGTGGACTTGTCACTTATTTTAAAACCTCTCTGGAGGTATGTACTATTTGAAAGACCCGTTTAGGGCAATATGTAATTGTATTTGAGATTTTGGAATGTATGTTATGAGTTTTGTTTTAATATGTATAAAATAAATCAAAACCATTCCTTTTATATTGATCTGCCTAAATAAAGAATCTTAAAAGGTGAAACCTAGCTTGGTGTCTTTTAAGATCCAGTCAAGATGGTAAGACCTAATTGAAAAGTTTCTGATTCCCTGTTAACCTCTGTACGCATGTTAACAATCATGGCAGATGTGATTCGTTAAAATCACGCACGTCATTCTTATACAATAATCCTTTAAGGATTTCAGAACCCAACTAAATGATTTATAAATCATGGGTTAAATCACCAATAAAGGTGATCAATATTATAAAGACATCCATTAGTGATGCAATGCCTACGGGCCAGTATTATAAAGACATCCATTAGTGATGCAGTGCCTACGGGCCAATATTATAAAAACATCCATTAGTGATGCAGTGCCTACGGGCCAGTATTATAAAAACGTCCATTAGTGACGTAGTGCCTACGGGCCAATATTATTAAAACATCCGTTAGTGATGTAGTGCCTACGGGCCAGTATTATAAAGACATCCATTAGTGATGCAGTGCCTACGGGCCAATATTATAAAAACATCCATTAGTGATGCAGTGCCTACGGGCCAGTATTATAAAAACGTCCATTAGTGACGTAGTGCCTACGGGCCAATATTATTAAAACATCCGTTAGTGATGTAGTGCCTACGGGCCAGTATTATAAAAACATCCATTAGTGGTGTAGTGCCTACGGGCCAACCATATTAAAACATCCATTAGTGATGTAGTGCCTACGGGCCAACCATATCAAAACATCCATTAGAGATGTAGTGCCTACGGGCCAACTATATTTAAACATCCATTAGAGGTGTAGTGCCTATGGGCCATAATAATTGTCTTATAAAGACAAAAGGCAGTGGTAGTCTATGACTCTCTGACAGAAAGAGATAAAAGAACTACGGTTCAATTCTCTATGCCTTTGATTCTCTGAAATCTCGGCTAATATTATAAAATATCCTCGTGATTAGGCTTTATGCCGCCAATATTATCTATATAGCTGAAATAGGATATATTCAGATCCTAATATGTAATGAATAAATGAGATTAACCAAATATGGTCTCTGTACCATGGTTGACGAATTGTCATAAAAGACAATCATATAACAATCTCCTAAATAAAATTTTGTTATCTTCTGTAACAGATTCAAGTTACAATGGCGGATCCCAATGGAGAGAACAGCCACACAAATGAAGATGACTATGACAATGCGTCAGTGCATTTGACAGGCGCACAACTGAAGGCTCTGATTGACAATGCTGTTCAGGCAGCTATTGATCGTCAACATACTGAGTCTCAAGGCAGAACTGTGTCAAAACCACCCTCTAAACCGAAGACACACTCCAAACCACCCTCTGAACCCAAGAAAGATGACGACAAACATTCGTCTACTGAGCACAGCGTTCATCGCGATAGAGAATATACTGATGCGTCCAGTGCTAAGGGTTGCACCTACAAATACTTTGTATCATGTAAGCCCCGTGAATTTACAGGGGAGAAAGGTGCGGTTGACTGTATCACCTGGCTAGACGAGATGGACACGATAGTGGACATCAGCGGGTGCGCTGAGAGGGACGTGGTTAAGTTTGTGTCCCAGTCATTCAAGGGCGAGGCCCTGGCGTGGTGGAGAGCTCTGGTGCAGGCTTCAGGTAAGTCTGCCTTATACAAAATGTCATGGGGGGAGTTTATTGCCCTCATAAAAGAAAACTACTGCCCTCAGCACGAGGTTGAGAAGATTGAGGCGGATTTTGTCTCACTAGTGATGACAAACCTGGATTGTCAAGCATATCTGACAAGTTTTAACACTATGTCACGCCTGGTGCCATATCTTGTGACACCAGAACCTCGAAGGATTGCCCGATTCATTGGGGGCTTAGAGCCGGCAATCAAGGCTAGCGTAAAGGCCTCTAGGCTGACGACCTTCAGGTCAGTTACTGACCTCTCCTTGTCTCTTACACTTGATGCTGTCCGTCTGAGGGCACAAAGGAGCAAGGAGGCTGAAAAGCGAAAACGTGAGGATGATACCTCATGAAAGTCTGGGAAAAAGCACCGTGGAAACGGTGAGGGCAAGAGAGGGTCGGAGGCAAAGAAAGAGGGGCAAGCTGATGGAAGACCTCACTGCAAGGTCTGCAAGAAACCTCACTCCGGGAAGTGTAGGTTTGCGTCCGGTTCACAGTCGCAACAAAAGACTCCATCCTGTGGGCTATGCAAGTCCAAGGATCACAAGACCGTGGAGTGCAAAAAGATAAAGGATGCAACCTGCTATGGTTGTAATGAAAAGGGGCATATCAAGAGTAATTGCCCGAAGTATGCCAAGAAGGCGGAAGAGACGAAGAAGTCGAATGCGAGAGTTTTTCGCATGGATGCAAAGGAAGCGGTTAAGGACGACAATGTGCTTACAGGTACTTTTCTCGTAAATAATATATTTGCAAGAGTACTATTCGATTCTGGCGCTGATAAGTCCTTTGTAGACCAGAAATTTTGCCAACTACTAAATATGCCTATCAAAACCCTTGACGTGAAATACGAAGTAGAGTTAGCAGACGGCACGATAGAAACCGTCTCTACTATTCTAGAAGGATGTGAACTGTCCATTAAGAACCATTCTTTTCCTTTATCTCTACTTCCTTTCAAATTGGCGGGTTTTGACATTGTGCTAGGCATGGACTGGTTATCCCGAAATCAGGCCCAAATCATCTGCGGCAAAAGGCAGATAGTTTTAAAGACTCCGAGTGGTAAATCTCTTACCATTCGAGGGGATACTCAGTTCGGATTGCCCGAAGACGTATCTGTGCTGAAAGCTTCAAGATGTTTGAACAGAGGCTGTGTAATTTACATGGCTCAGGTAATAATTGAAGAACCAAAGCCGAAGATCGAGGATCTTCCTGTCATTTCTGAATACCCCGAGGTTTTTCCTGAAGAACTACCTGGTTTGCCACCAGATAGACAAGTGGAGTTCAGAATTGACATCATTCCTGGAGCAGCTCCGATAGCAAGAGCGCCTTACAGACTAGCTCCGACGGAAATGAAAGAACTGAGGACCCAGTTGGATGAACTGTTGGCGAAAGGTTTTATCAGACCTAGTTCATCTCCCTGGGGAGCTCCTGTCCTATTTGTAAAGAAAAAGGACGGATCGATGCGGTTGTGCATCGACTATCGAGAACTAAATAAAGTTACCATAAAGAATAGATATCCTTTACCAAGGATCGATGATCTATTCGATCAGCTGCAAGGAGCAAGCTACTTCTCAAAGATCGACTTAAGGTCGGGCTATCATCAACTAAGGGTCAGAGATGAAGATGTACACAAGACTGCATTTAGGACTCGCTATGGTCATTACGAGTTCCTAGTGATGCCTTTTGGGCTCACAAATGCACCGGCTGCGTTCATGGATCTCATGAATCGCGTTTGCAAGCCGTACTTGGACAAATTCGTCATAGTCTTCATTGACGATATCCTTATCTATTCCAAGAATCAAGCTGACCACGAGAAGCACCTCCGTTGCATTCTTGAATTACTACAGCGTGAGAAACTCTACGCCAAATTCTCAAAGTGTGAATTCTGGCTACGAGAGGTTCAATTTTTAGGTCACGTTGTGAGCGAGCGTGGTATCCAAGTGGATCCCGCTAAGGTAGAGGCAGTCATGAATTGGCAAGAGCCAAAGACGCCTACCGAAATCCGTAGTTTCCTGGGGTTAGCAGGATACTATCGGAGATTTATTGAAAATTTTTCGAGGATTGCTGCGCCCTTGACTTCCTTAACCAAGAAGAAAAAAAAGTACATTTGGGGCCCAAAGCAGCAAGAGTCCTTCGAAATACTGAAGCAAAAGCTTAGCAACGCACCTGTGCTGACATTACCAGAAGGTACAAATGAATTCATAGTTTACTGCGATGCATCACACACAGGCATGGGGTGTGTTCTTATGCAGAAGGGCAAGGTGATTGCCTATGCTTCAAGGCAATTAAAGGTGCATGAAAAGAATTACACCACCCATGATTTGGAGTTGGGTGCCGTTG
This sequence comes from Helianthus annuus, assembly GCF_002127325.2. Lineage (NCBI taxonomy): Eukaryota > Viridiplantae > Streptophyta > Magnoliopsida > Asterales > Asteraceae > Helianthus > Helianthus annuus. Next base: position 62,520,376 of record NC_035445.2, read on the forward strand.
TATTTGCACTGAAGTTGTGGAGGCATTACCTTTATGGTATTAAATTTGTGATTTATTCTGATCACAAAAGCCTCCAGCACCTGTTCAACCAGAAGGAGTTGAACATGAGGCAGCGCCGTTGGATGGAGACCCTGAATGACTATGATTGCGAGATCAGGTACCATCCCGGCAAGGCGAATGTAGTCGCCGATGCCTTGAGCAGAAAGGAAAGGGTAAAACCTATTCGAATCAATGCCAAAAGCATTGAGGTCAAGAACAATTTAATTGAAAGGATTTTGGCTGCACAGCGAGAGGCTGTGTTGGAAGCTAATTACCCTAATGAAAAGCTGGGAGTAACTGAGGAGCAGTTGACTCTTAGCAAGGATGGAATTCTTAGGCTGAACGGACGTATATGGGTTCCGATTTATGGAGGACTACGAGATGTTGTTCTCCAGGAAGCCCATAGTTCCAAATACTCAGTCCATCCTGGTGCTGACAAAATGTACCAAGACTTAAAGGCAAATTATTGGTGGATAGGCTTGAAAAAGTCTGTAGCCGCCCACGTAGCAAAGTGCTTGACTTGTGCTCAAGTCAAAGCCGAGCACCAAAAGCCATCTGGCTTGCTACAACAGCCTGAACTTCCCGAGTGGAAGTGGGAATGCGTAACTATGGACTTCATAACCAAGTTACCCAAAACCAGGAAAGGAAACGATACAATATGGGTCATAGTCGATAGGCTGACTAAATCAGCTCATTTTCTACCCATCAAGGAGACGTATAGCTCCGATATGTTAGCCCAACTTTATGTTGATAAGATTGTAGCCTTACACGGCATACCTGTGTCTATTATCTCCGACAGGGATACTAGATACACATCTCACTTCTGGAAGAGTTTCCAGCAATCTTTGGGCACGCGTTTAAACTTTAGTACGGCTTACCATCCACAGACGGACGGTCAAAGTGAGCGTACTATCCAAACGCTAGAAGACATGCTTCGTGCATGTGCGATCGATTTAGGTGGTAACTGGGATAAAAACCTACCCCTGATCGAATTCTCCTACAATAATAGCTACCACACCAGCATAAAGGCTGCGCCTTTTGAGGCATTATACGGTAGGAAATGTAGATCGCCTGTTTGTTGGGCGGAAGTAGGAGAGGTCCAATTATCAGGACCAGAGATTGTTTTCCAGACTACGGACAAGATTGTCCAGATCCGGGAACGTCTCAAGGCTGCCCGCGATAGGCAGAAGAGCTACGCTGATCCAAGGCGTAAGGATTTTCACTTCGAAGTGGGTGAAAAGGTATTACTTAAGGTATCACCCTGGAAGGGGGTGATGCGTTTCGGCAAGAAAGGCAAACTGAGTCCGAGATACATAGGACCTTTTGAGGTCATTGAACGGGTCGGATCAGTTGCCTATAAGTTGAACTTGCCTGAAGAGCTCAATGGAATTCACAATGTGTTCCACATCTGCAATCTCAAAAAGTGTTTCGCCGACGAATCGTTGGTGATTCCACACACAGATGTGCATATAGATGAGAGCTTAAAGTTCATAGAAAAACCTTTGTCGATTGAAGATCGACAGGTGAAGAAGCTTCGCAGAAAGCACGTACCGATTGTAAAAGTCAAATGGGATGCTCGTAGAGGTCCTGAATATACGTGGGAAGTCGAAGCTACAATGAAAGAAAAGTACCCCTATTTATTTGAGTAAATCTCGGGTCGAGATTTATTTTAAGGGGGTGATGATGTAACACCTCGAATTTTTGTGTCCAATGATGTGTTAACACGTGTCATTTGTTTACACATGGCATCTATAATAAATAAAGGACTAATTTTGACAAACCTTGAAAGTATACAAATTCGAGGGTTATAAATGTCAACAAGGGTAAATATACTGTATAGTAACCCTAAATAAATGCTTGTACCTTCAAACGAATAAATCATAAAACGTACGGAAGCGAAACGCGGAAGAAAGTGAGAGATTACGAACTACAGGGGTTAACTGTGTCAACATGTTTAATTATACCTCTGAGTGATCCTTTAACGTTCCCAAGACTTCGTAACAGTATTATATGCTCACTAGAATATACTGTATAAATTCCGCGAAGTTCCGTTTTAAAACGAAAGAGTTATACTCAAATTCGTATGAGAAGGGTTAAAAGCGTTAATAATGAAAGTTAAGGCTTTCCAATATAATTAATAAATAAACCGGGGACTTTATAATGCGGGTAAATAACACGAGGCCCCTATCGGTAAATAACCGAGGGCCAAACCGCAAAGTTACCCCTTCAAACCCGAAAGGTCAGGTAAATCATTACGAAAGATTTCGTTATTAATTACCAGATTCTGTAATCATGACAAAAGATTTAAAATTTCTGAAATCTTAACCCTACGCGGCCCGCATTGCATATTGGGTTAAGTTGAGGCGGGCCGCGAGCCTCCTCAATTACGCGTCTGATCTTTTAATCCCAGGCGGCCCGCATTGTAAACGCATGGAACCTCCATGCGGGCCGCATTAGACGCCCAGATGCAGAATTGTTGTAACTACTTGGCCTTTGGACCATTTGAACGACCAACAACCAATTAATGGGGCATGGGCACCCTACACTTGACCCATATCACTCAGGGGACACCTACCCATCATCATGATCCGTAGTAGCATGTTGTGTAATGATCTTAGGCCTTGTTCTTGGCTATAAATAGCACCATTGTGCTCACAACATTCATCACACTCAAAACTCACTCATCTGATCATTCCAAGAGCTCTAAAGCATTCCTCTGTGTTCTTAAGTCTTCTCTTAAGCTTCTGTAAGTAATTCAACCCTTGTGGTTCCACATTTGCTTAGTATTTAGCTAAAAACCGAACCGTCGTAAATACGGTTTGACATTAAAATAACTCAGTAATGGTTCAGTCTTATGACGAATCAAAAGTGGTTATAAGTTGGTATCAATGGAGGTAATAAACCCCTAAAAGGGTTCCCCCTGATCACCACTCTAACTATGTCAAATGTCGAGTCAAACGTGCGGTTAAAAAGTCAACAGAAAGCTATTTTAGCGATTTATGCATAATCTGTAATGTATATGTTATGGAACCTGTTTTGATAATCATAAAACATGATAATAAGTATATAAACTTGTTTGCGCTCGTTTGAATCGATCATTTACTATATTGAACCGGTTCGGAGCCGAAAGTCGCAAAAGTTTGACTTTTGCTTTGACTTCAGTTCTGACCCGTTTTAGTGAGGTATAAATATACCTTAGGACTCTCTTAGGACCAGGTCACATGTTGGTATAAACCTCTGTGGTCGGTTCATGAGTTATCCGAGTCTTTTGCTCAATTCCGTCATTCGCCTAAAAGTTGACCGTAACGGCCTTTTAAAATTAAAACGAGTATTTCGGACACATGAACGGACCAAAACCTTGCTTATTAAATTATAAGCATGTCCTTAAAGTTTCACGCCAATCCGAGGTCTAGAATGAGAGTTATGCTAAAAGGCGCACTTTTAAGAAAGTTTTGTAATTAACGGCGCAATTAGTTTAACGCCCATCTAACCCAAGTTTTCGTCACCAAAACTTTTACCCACTGTGGTAAAATAATATTTTGGGAATTTTAAAGATTTTTAATAATTTTTACCTTGCTCATAACCTGCGGTTATGGCTACGGTTCGGTAAATACCGAATATGCCCTTTTTGGCCAAAACGGGAGTTCTACAAGGTCTTTTGACCCGATTCCAGTTGCCACTGGTTTTAAATAATAAATAAAGTATTTTAAGCTTTATAAGCTGTTCGGGAAACTCAGATTTCCTGTAGAACTCGAAAAGCCCTTTTTAAAGTCTTTAAAATGACCGAAAAGCCCCTTCGGGGCATAATATTAACATAAACTCGTTACGGGCGTCACGGAAGGTATCCTACTGATACCAAAATACTTTTAAGGCATATTGACTTAGGAAATAAGCGTAGGACACTTATGGTTAACCGTTTCGCCTATTTGCGCACACGGTACGGCTCATGGAACTAGTTTTCGTGCAATAGCCGATATGAGTCAAATTATATTATTTGAACCCCAAAATCCAGGGTATGAACTATAAACCCATATAAAACAAGTCTCTGAACTTGTTGGGTCCAAATCATACTCCATTCTCGGTTTTCGCCTGCGAATTAACCATATCTATGTATCGGAATCAACCGGTTTAAGCTACGGCTAATATAAGGACCGTTAGGATTCTAAGAGGTTAATTAAAACCTTCGTTCCAGATTAGGAGCCCCAGTAAAAGCTATCGGTGACTTGATCTAAATTAAGGATTTATACTTGCAAAGGTAAATACTTTTAACTTATTTCCCCTATATGGGCTTGGGTTACGGTATACTAATACCGCTTGATTGAGCATTATATAATTCCATCGCTTAGGTGGTTAATTGATTAAATATGATCGGCTCATTTAAACAGTTTTGTTGCTTATAAGCCTTTGGGGGGTTTTATGACCGTTGTCCCGGATATCCTTGGCATCATTTTACGAAATGGCCACGACCATCGACATCCCGGTGTAGGCGTACACCCGGTATAAAGTGTCGACATTAAAATTAAAAGACGTAGCCATTGGTTTTTATACTACGGTTTTACGCAAACGTGGTGTGTCTATAAATCTTTAACCCGGCACGACCCGGGCTACTGAACGCATAAAAGAACATGTAAAACGTTCACAAGATCATTATGAATTTTCCCAAGTTATAAAAGAGTTTGTGCCTTGTGCATTCAAATCAATTTTTAATAAACATTTTCAAATGTGTCAGTTGAATGTATTTACCAGTGTAAACTGACGTATTTTCCCCAAAAGATTAAGTGCAGGTACCTAAACGTAAATTGGCTGGTATTAGCTCCCTAGCGTCGTGATAAGTCTCGCAAGCTTGATTGCAGTATCTGATGGAACAATACTTTATCTTTATTTACGATCCACTGTGGATATTCAACTTCTGTAATACATTGATATTATCACCAGAGGTTGAATTATATATTTATCTTATGCTTCCGCTGTGCATTATATAATTGTGTGGTTTGACTATATTGTTGCCAACATCGTCACGCTAATCCCCCACCGGGCCCACCGGTGAGACACGTGGAAACCGGGGTGTGACAATTCGTTTGCCTTGTCCACGTGAATTTCGTCACTTATGTCGATAAAAATTTTATCCCCATGCCTTAGCATTCTCATTAGTTGGTTTGTATTTTTATTTACTTCGATCTTTGTCCCTTCTCTCGGGCTCGTCATTTTAACGTAATACGCTTCCGTCGTCCGACTTGCGTTTACGTTTACTATCAAACATCTTATTTATTTGATTCATTTGGGTACTATTTAAGTTAGTCCCATTCACCCCACCCTTACTACATCGGACGTAAATGTGTCCGCTACAAGAAGTTCATGGTATCATATGCCACTACTTACTTGGCCAGAGTAAGCGATCGACACATGATACACATGACCTTTTTATAGTTTTCACATCACACCCTATGCAAGTAACTATTTATTTCATACCTTTTATTTCATTTAGTAAAACTTTATTTAATTGCCAAAACAGCAATCGTTAGTTTTACTAGTTTTACATTTGAACATATAAAATGTTTTTCTTCTCTATCAAACTATTATATAATCGCACCCGTTATTGTGATCGCTACTCTTCTCAATAGCATTATATTGAGAGTTTTCCACTTGGAATACTACCACCGTCCAAGTTTCCATATGAACTAATCCTGTTATTTCTTTGTTATTCATCATCGTGAATAACACATTTTCTATTAAATTTCTCTTGGAAATATCACCCTGAATAGATATCCTATTCAGGTTTTCTAAGTTCTATCATATATATGCAACCGTCATTCTTTACGTGTTTGTTGCATATGACTACTTGTGCGATTAAATTTAAAGCGTGCACCTGTAATATTTGCCCCGACGGGCGTTCCTTGCCATTATCCCTATTCGCGATTGTTACGCAATTTGGTCCTTTGTGAGCATGCTCCACTTGTGATACTTCGGACCGTTCTTCTATCCTATCCGTCACTTGTTACACCCTCGCCATCTTCAGATGCAAGTATCCTTTCATTTAAAACATTTACAAAGATTAGTAATGTCAACTTCACTAAACGCCCGTATCATAATACAAGGCTTTTCAACCATACGTGTCAACACGCGTAGTTTCGTTAACTATATCTATCAATTATCGATTTGATTGATGTAACTTGAATTACACCATAACTCTATGTGTTTGTTCACAACACTTTAATCGTATAAAACCATTAATGTACATGTACTTACCAGATTTGTGATTAAGCCTCAAACCGAACACCAATCCTTATCAAGAGCGTAAGGTTTAAGTCCAAGCATAGTTTTCCCCACCGTACTTGAATCCCTTAAACCGGGGCTCTGATACCAACTTGTAACACCCGATCTAATTAATCAAGATTTTAATAATAAAATACACATTTTAATGCTAAAATGTGACTTTACAAAAACTTTTTGTACTAACATTCCCACATGTTTGCAACATTTCAAAAATACAATATTTTATATAAGTTTCGTAAAAGTGCATGTTTATACGATTACACGTAAGTATGTCCATACGAGTTTACTAAAACTTTACAATAAAAGTTTAAGAATAACTTAACGTGTTTGAATTCGTCGATTAAAAGATACGACGAAATGTCGCGCGGAAGCTTTTAACTTTATCGTGTTCGGTTCTTCTTCGAGCTTGAATTTCATCCGGGCACTCTTGGCAATCACCTATGATCAAAACCAACTTCAAAGTTAGTTTTGATAGTTGAAAAACAAGTTTAAACAAGTTATATGGGTCAAACAATCAAAATAAACGTTTTTTAAGTTCAGGGGGGGCTAGGCGTCACGCCTAGGGGCTAGACGCCCCACCTAGCCCCCTTTTTGGCAGAATGTTCTTAATATGATGCTGTACATACCCAGCATGACTCGATTTCACGGAAACGAGCATAACTCTCTCGTTTTTAATCCGTTTTACCCGATTCTTTTTCTTACGCGTCCGTAATTTAATTCTCCATCATATGGAGTTAAAATCCAACCTCCAACGTAATAAATTTTGAGACTTCTAAGCCTTCGACTCGTTACCTTTTTATCGACTTTTAACCCGTTTATGCTTTTTATCAAACAAACATATTTGTTTGATCCTTATATCCCTTACACGTCTTCAATTTAAGGTTATCTACCATATTAGGTTCTAATCACAGGTTTATTACACAATTTAAACCCGTTTTCGCTCGTATGCTTATTTTGACCCGTTAAGGGTAATTAAGCCTATTTTAAGTATGAGTCTCTTTCATTCACATCAAGCATTATACTACGACATTTCTTGTCCAATAATCTTTCTTCACAACTATATTGTATTAAGTGTGAAAATTCTTAACTCCGAGTTTTACCCCTCGAATCATTATTTTACGGCAAAGACTATTATTGAGTCAAATGACTAAGGATTCACATCATTCGCTTTTGTTTACTCATTCTAAGTGTTTAATTATGCACACTACTCTTTTCCGAACGACCCTTATAGGTCGTTCGCTCGGTTTAGCTTTCAAGGGCATTTTGGTCAATTTTCATCCTTTTTTTTACTACAAGGTCCTTTACATACTTGTTTGACCCCAAAACCCGACCCTTTTAACCATATCCTTGTTTATAAACCCATGTGCTTCTAAACATCATAAATATAATACAATTTATTCGGTTTATCAAAAAGGTAACCGAGTATCTATATCTTAACCTTGCCTAACTCTTATAGAATCTCAAGTTCTACATGATGAGTTAAACCATTATATATACCTGGCTCGGATCAATATATTGACCCGTTTCAATACCTTGACCTAGTAGTCGCTAAGCAATAGCGATGTACGTATCCATTTGATATTTATTCCTATAAACATGTAACTCGACAAACCATTAAACAATATTGTCAAAGGGTGATAATTTCACCTTTTGACCCGTTTATTTACCTAGTGACCTTCGTCACTTCAAGCAAATGCCAATTTCATGTATTATGCTAATTTAAAGTCTACTAGCGAAAATACGGGATCAAGCATAACGTAACGAAATCGTAGTTACGTACCTTTAAAGCGCTCCTTTCTAACGCGTGTTTCCACCGGCTTGTCCACTCGACGATCCGGAATCCTTGCCTATAGAGTTCAACCAACATTGTTTAGAACTCCTTTCACAACATATCACGCATAATTTGCCGTATAGCTCAAGCATGCGTTTTTATCCCTATTTTCCTATGTTAGCTTTCTCTTAAGCGTTTTAACAAACACCTTGAGGGCATAATTTTACACATTTATAATCAAGTTCATAACTTGTTATTTTTGCCAAGCTTAATGATACATTTTAACTCCATTATGTCATGCATGCACATTATCATCAGAATCATCTTGTAGAATCCAAGTAACACCACTTATTATAGCCATAATTCTTGTGTTCATCCTATTTCTATAAAACCCATTTAACCTATAAATGGATTATCATGAATTTCATAGTTTGAACATAATTTCAGCAAGTTATTAACTAGGATTCACTCCTAGACACGTTCTCATTACAAGATTCATCTAAACATCACATAATCAAGCTTTGATTTTCGATTTCACAAATCATCAAGAATTTGAGATGTAATTAAATGATAAAATTTAGCATACCTTATGATCCCTTCAATGAGGTGATCATGAATTTGTGCTTGAAAATCGATTTGGGACTGATTAGGGCCTTCAATTTGATGGAATTTGCATGAACTAGGGTTTGTGGGGAACCCTTGTGTCGCCCCTGTGTTTTGAACGACCACACACACACACATCTAGTTTGTGTTTGGTATTTTTCTTTTATTTTTATAACATCAAGTTTCCAATTTAGCACTCTTGGCCCTCCAACTATTGCCAAATTAAACCTTGGGTGTTTTAACCAAGTTTCTTTGTTACATCTAGACTTATGACTAAGTAGGTTAAACAATCCTAGTTAACTTAGTGGGTTCGGGAAAATCATAACCCGTTTTATTTTGAAGTCCCGTTAACTCGGGCCTCTTATGAATTTTATTTACTCAAAAACTTTTATTCTCTCTTTATTTACTACGAGGTTTATTTATTTAAATCCTGTTAATTACCGGGTTAATGTTTATCACCTACGGCATCTTACCCGTTCATTAATATTAACGTGGTTTGATTACTTAAACCCGTTTTTAGGGTGTTACAGTAGGCAAAGGACAAACTTGTTTGGGCGTTGGTAATTCATATAGGTCACTTACAGGAAGAATCTGATTAAGAGATTTGGAAACAAGATAAGGGTTTTCTTTAAATTGAGTAGTGTAGATAGTAATTCGCTTGATTCATTAATCTAGGTTGCTAGAACAATGCAAGAGACTCTTAGATCACAAGGAATTAGTAAATCACTTAGTTACTTAGAACTAGATAGTTGGGTGTGTCTATAGCCTTGTTATTTGGGGACATGGGGCTAACCTAATAGGGCTCTAGCTTTTTTAATACTACACCCTCGTTATTAGTGTCAACTATCACGAGCTTTTCATAAGAACCAAAATCAACTGTTTTACAAAAGTAATAAGATGATTCTGAACCTAACTGGTTATTTTCTCATCACTGTTTTTTAAACTTAACTAATTAGGTTCTTAATTGTTTTCTGATCATTAAAAGTTACTTAGGTTAGGTATTATAGATCTTAGTGTCAATGGATTGATACTTGAGTACTTACCTAGGCTACACTATATACTGATAGGTACACTTGTCTAGAACGTGTGTAGTTAGTATTAGTGTTTTATCCTTAAAACTCGGTTGTGTTCTGTGTCAATTTTATTGTTACTATCTAAGCACATCAATGTCTCACTTCTGCACAAATGTGATGTATGTCTCAGGGGCGGCCCTGGGGGTGGGCGGGGAGGACCACCGGCCAGGGCCTGTGATTCCGAGGGGCACATTCCATAATATAGTATCCTCAATTTTTTTTAAAAAAAGGAAAAACCTTCACTAGAAACTTACTAATAAAAGAGTAATTGAAGTGAACAGTAGTTAAAAAGAAAAAGAATGATAAAAACTTTTCACCGGAATTTTTTCCGACCGGTTAAATAGTTGCAGCGGCCAGATATTGGAGGGGAAAGAGAAAAGAAAGTATATTGTTATGTATTGACTGAGCATTAGAGGAAAGAGAAAGAATGTGTATTGTTTTGTATTGACTGACCATCCTCTAAAAAACTGTGCATTCCTTTCTAGTCATTTTTAAACTCTTTCTTTTCTTTTTTCTCTATCAACTTAAAAATACAAAAATTTTAATACTGATAATAAATTGGAAACTAAAGCTAGCTATAATGTGTATTCTCATTTTAAATTTTTTTCTTTTATTTTTTCTCTTTCAGCTTAAAAATACAAAAATTATAATAATAATTAATGGCAAACTAAAGCTAGCTATAATTTTACTTATTATTTATTTATTTATTTATGTATTTCTTAGTATATTTATTTTAGCCAATTTTTGTTATTTCTCTTTACTTTATTTTTGGCTCAATAAATATATTATTTCAAATATCAAAAACTTTATACTAGGACCTATTTAGGTTTTATTGAATTGGTTTTACCTAACCTATTTTAAGCAAACTTGTTTTTATCCGTCTTGTTTTAACTCAATTAACCTGTTTTACCATTAATTATCGATTAGTTAGGACTTAGGGGTTATTTAGCGTTAATTGTCAATTATTTAGGCATTGATTTATTTGAAATTTTGTCGATTAGTTAGGACTAAAGGGCACATTTTTTCAAGCTTGGACATGGCACTTGAATTCTCAGGGCCGGCCCTGGTATGTCTAGTACAACTAACCTATGCCTAATTAAAATAATCATCTCACTTCTGCCAAAGGTGATGTGTTACAATTGTTTTGCACACGTATTTAAAAGATTTTATTTCTGCTCAAAGGTGATTTGTTTTCTTTTTAAGTGTATTTTTTAACTTAGTCTATTAGTTTTGATGTTAACAATAGACATTATCTTTATTAAAAATGATGATCCTTACATTGTCTGCCTTACTATAATTGTTGGGATTGAACCCTACAAAGGAACAGTGTACTTAATCTTTCATCTTGAAGGTGGCTCTAACATCTGATGACTCAAAGCACTGCCCTTCACAACAACTGCTGCTCCTAAAGACTGATGCTGTCAAAGTACTGAAGCTTAATATACTGATATGGTTCAAGTACTGCTGAAGACCAAAACACTACTAGAGATATAACGGTGGAATGAAGAATCAGTGGTTTAGTCTTATTTTATATTTGTTTATTGTAATCAGTAGTTAGACATCAGTGGATGTATAGAACAGTTGTTAGAGGTTGTTAGGAGGTTATATGTCACTTTCATAGTGATGTCAGCCGAAGATGCTCAGTGGTTGTCCTTTACTATAAATAGAACAGTATTCTGTACTGTTCTATTAGCTCTTTCACACAAAGTCATTTTGTACGGACAATCAAGTGAGCTCAGGCTGAGGGGGAGATTAGTGCATGCATGCAATGTAATTGAATCTTGTAATAAATACGATCATTCGATTTCATGATAAACATGTTTGCTGAAAACTTATTCTCTCATTGATTGTGTGTTGAAAGTTTGTTTCATCTAATTCCGCTGCAATTATCTCTGTTTCATCTTCATTCTAATCAAACGAACACAATCAAAAGAAACTCAGATCTTAATAATAATACCCCATCACATAATCACTATAAAAACTTTTATAAGTTAGTATCTCATCTAAATCATCCACTCTACTTTTCAAAACCTAAGATAGCTTTTGCTTCATAAAAGTGTCTATAAAATTTGCTTTCCAGATAGAAACCTTTATAAAATGAAGCTAGATGATAATATTATACACCATCATAACTTCTGTTATCATACAAAAGAAAACTTAACAAAAGAAAAATGAGACCTATAAATTTCATCCATTGAAACTAAATTTCATGAGAAATCATCACCAGATAATTAAGGATGCTTTTTCAACTAATCTCATTCTTAGTGATTTTAAATCATGTAAAATTCCCTAACTAATAATTGGCTAAAGGAATAAGTGTGTGTCCGTAAGAAGTTATATTTCACTAACTTTTGTGAAGCCTATCCCAAAATGGAGTACTCAGACATAATTAATTTATCATTTCAAATAATATTTACTTATATCTAATCTATCTCCATGGATTAAGGTCTTAAAGAAATCACTTCATATATACTTGTCTCTAATATGTCCCTAAAATTTCTTATGAAATATGGACGTTAAGGAAATTCAAGTCTAATATATATATGACAAGTTCTCACATCACGTACATCATTGAAACTTGTCTTGTAGCATTCCTAGAGATATCAAAGATCAATGGGAGCACTAAGTGTCTTAATCGTAACTTGCAAGAAGTGGGGAGTGAAAACTTGTTTTTACCTCAATTTACACCTCTTGTACAAGACACAACTCCATCACAATTTATCTTCTTAGAATCTAGTGTTACTCTTAAAAGCTATATTATTGCTTAAATATGGGCACACTTAGATTTCTTACAAAAACTAAATAATCCTCAACAAGAGAAACTACAAGAACTAACATCATTTAGGTGTTTTTTTCTACTAGAATCTATTGGTCTTCTAATGTTGACCCTAAGCATGCTAAATTCCTAAAGACTTCTAAGGTCAGTAAGAACAGTAAAAGTCCTTATCATGACTTACCGAAAATACAAGAGCTGAGGACGGGGACTGATGTACGTAAAATAAAACATATAAATTGTATCAAATACGGCGTAAAATCAACCCTTTTCGGTACTAATGTTGGAAAAAGATTGTTTCTTTGTTTCTTTTTAATTTACAGGGTTAAAAGAGCTTAAACGCACAAAAGGAGCAAAATAACAGCAAAAACCAACATAAATACAATGAAGGAGGATTGACACAACTTGCCAAGCCCCCTACACATCCAAACCTAGAAAATAGCAAGATCAAAAGATCTGGCAGGGGGCCGTACCCACCAGGCATGGGTCGTGCCCAGGACAAGATTCTCTGCAGAAGAAAAGACAACAGCAAGATAAACCAGACAACCAACATGGGGCCGTGCTAACGCAACATGGGGCGTGGTCAACTTTAAGACTCGTAGAATCTGGGATAGTATAGCAAGTACATTGACCACGTGCCGTGCCGTTGACACATGGGGCCGTGTTAGTACAAGACCTGACACTGCAGTTAGTGAAGAAGAGAGAGAAAGATGGACACGGGGACGTGCTAGGCAGACACGGGCCGTGTTGATCGTCTGTCTTCAGCTTTAAATAGGGGTGCTTGGTTCCATTCCAATCTATCCCTTGGCAAACCACTTCTCTCACGCTTGCCACCACTCCACCACCACTGCGACACCATCATCCATCTTCCATCATTTAGAGTGTGTAGTAGTCTTGGGATCCAAGATCGATCGTAAGAGTTCTTGTCAACACTTGGTGAAGACAAATATTTTATTTATTACTTTTTGATTTCCAATCTTTGGCTCCTTTTTATTTGGGTATGTATTAATGACTTTAATAACTAGTTTTTTTTATATTGAAGGCTAATTTATCTAACCATTCTTCATATGTTGTTGATTCACATATTTGTGTCTTTATGGTCTATATAAAGGGTGTTAACTACTTGGAAGGGGGTAAAAGGGTGGTTGGGTAATTCTATGTCTCGTTCAGTGTATAGATCCTGCGACAACTTGGTGCAAGCTTAGTACTACTTCACGGTTTGGGCGTTACTGTGTGCCCAGAAGAAAGTAGGAAACCGCTTGAATCCCTTATCTATAAACTACTATTAAAACTTTAAACCAACCCTGCGAGGACTGTATCCCTGCTGACTCAAACCAAAGGGTTGAGGGTAACGCTGCTTGGAAGGGGGCCTACCACTTTTCGCATTAATAACTTACTTAATTATCTTTCAATAATCCGACCATGCGGGGACTGTATCTGTTGGTGCATTAATGTCTGTTAACTTCGTCTTTATAGAGTCTTGAGTCTAGATAGGATAAACCAGTGCTCAGCAGGATCAAAATTAGGGTTTGCGTGTGATTGAGCTATTTCGCACGAAATAGATCAATGCTATTTCGCACGAAATAGCCTGTGCCTATTTCGTACGAAATACCAACTCTATAAATAGCTGAGTGGTTGAGTCATTTGTAACGTTCCGATTTCAGAGCCGAGGTGCTGCCGGTTTGTCAAACGATCTGTAAAAGCTTTGAAATCATTAATAAGAAGATAATTAGGGAGAATCAAGCTGTATCAAGTCAGAATCACTGATTCCGCCTTTGATTTTGACTCAAAACTCTTCTGATTGACTCATTCAGGTCACACGTCGATCCAACAAGTGGTATCAGAGCTCAGGAAGAAGATTTCATACCAATTCAGCTTGATTTCATAGGAATTTCTCACTTCTACTCATTCTTTTCAAAATTAAACGAGATTTAATGGTCAAAATGGATTGAATTTCACATATATCACGTAAAATACTGTTTTAACGAATCCCTGAAAGAATTGGACCTAAAATCGATCAAAAACCGGATCAATTTGACGAAAAGGTGTCCAATATGCTGATGTCATCATTATTTCGCATGAAATAGTCAGTGTCCATTTCGCACGAAATCAATTTTGTGAACCCTATTTCGCACGAAATCAAGTGATTTCGCACGAAATCAGCATATTATTTCTCATTTCGCATGAAATCATCTTGGAACCTCATTTCGTACGAAAACAATTTCCGTTTCGTACGAAATAGATCTATTTCGCACCAAACTTGCTATTTCGCATCAAAGGATATTTCGTGTGAAAGCTCTATTTCGCTTGAAAACTCATTTCGTGTGAAAGTATTTCGTTTGAAACTGTGTTTGTTAAAATCCAAAATTTTTCTAAGTGTTTGTTGGGTGTTTCAGGTACTTGAAAATGAATGAGTTTATGAATCCGTTCAGTGACATTTTTGCTTTCACGGGAAGCACAGGAGATGATACATCAAGTAACACAAATGAAAATGCTCCAAGTCAAAGTGCAAAGAAAACCCTTTCTGATGCTTTGACTGTAGAAAGTGCATATGGCACATACAACAAACCGCCCAAACTGATGGCAATTGAAGAATACAATAGATGGGCTAAAAGGTTTGAAGAATGGCTAAAAGCTTTTGCATATTCATGTTGGAAGAGCATGAAGAATGGTTTCAATATGGGAAGATCGGATTATGAAAACATAGCAGATACTGAAGTAGAAAGTTTTGTTGCTGAACAAAAGTGCATTGCTTTGCTTCATCAGTCCGTGAGAGATGACATAATATCATTAATTGAGTATACAAATTCGAAAGATCTATGGGAGAAACTGAGAGTGAAATGTGTGCGTAGTGCCGAGATAGTTAAAAACAAAAGAAGTTGTTAAGAAAAGAATTCGATTTGTTTGGATGTTTGAAAAATGAATCTGTGTCAAAGATAATCAAAAGATTCGGGTATTTGAAAATGGAACTTGCAAGACACGGAATCATATATACTCAAGAAGAATTGGTTGACAAACTGTTTAACTCGCTGCCGGATGAGAAAGACTGGCAGTACTTTGCTTTGATGCTGAAGAACACAATAAAGTCAGAGGATCTGACGGTTGATCTGTTAATCGAAAGATTGGAAAGTCATGAGTTGGAGATCAAGAAATCAAACAAAGTCAATCGTTCCTCATATCAGTAGAATGTTGAGCTGTATTACCGAGGAAGTATGATCCCGAAGACTGTGTCCCCTAAGACAGCTTTCTCAGTTGAAAGTTCTAACACGTCAAATCAAGAAAGTTCAAACTGTGGTTATCATGGAGGTTCTTCGTCAACTACTCCAAGTCAATCTGTTCCAAAGAATCTGTTTCAATGTAACATTTCTGTGGATCTCAAGAACGCTCAAAATTTCAGTGAAGAATCCGCAAAGCAGCAAATGGTGTTTTTAGCATCTGTCCTAGAATCATACGAGAGCCTTGTTGCGGGCAAGATTGGAAACACTAATCTCACCAAGGAGGATTATGACCAGATCGACCCAGAAGAGATTGAGTTGATCGATATAAGGTGGTGTATGGCTAGTGCAGTCAGGAGAGCACAAACGTTCATGGAGATTACAGGCAGACACTCCATTGGTGGACCTTCCACAAAGCTCGGGTTTGATAAATCGAAAGTCACGTGTTTCAAATGTAAACAAAAGGGACATTTTAAACGTGAATGTCGAAACGCATCTACTGATGATACGGTGAATCCATTCAAAGAGGATTATTATAAAAGAGCAATTTATCATCAAAACAAATCAGAACCGCCCAGAATGAAGCAGCTAGAAGATACCCCCAAAGAAAAATCAAGAGCACTTGCTGTTATTCATGACGATGAGGGTTTCGATTGGAGTGAATTGCTACCAGGAGAAGACGCAGTGGGCTATGCGTTTATGACAAAGATTGTTCCTTTCAAAGATACCAGAATAGAAGAAGTGAAATACGTCAACAGAAAGATGGTAGCTCAAAGCATGAAGAGTAAAATTTATCATACATACAAAGAAGCAAAAAGGGCGAATATATGGGATGCCGATAGAGAATGTTACCTAGATCCCAAGGGAAACATTGTTGTTGATCCAGATTCTGTTAGTGTTGAGACTTTCATAGAACAAATTGCTGAAGAAGAAGAAGCCAGACAGAGAATGTGGTGGGAGGAGGAGAAGAAAAAGAAAAGGAAAAAGAAAAAGAGAAGGAGAGGCAACCAAAGAAAGCTGATGACGGGATTATTGACACGTCAAAAGAATTCACCACAGAAAACCTGAAGCAAATGGCTGACAAAGTGCTTGCAGCAAAAGAGCTAGAGGTAGTTTCTGGTTCTGGAAATGAGTCTAAAAGCAAGGTCAGTCAGAATGATGCAATCAATGAGTCAGGTAAGAAAGTAAAGAATGAGAGTGACTGCAAAAATTGCATGAAAGACTGCAAAGTTTGTAGTACACTTGCTTACCTCAGCGGTAAAAAGACCGAAGAACTGACAGGAAGAGTCAGAGATGTTGAAGATCAGATCTTAAACCGTGACAAAATGTTAAAAGCTTCAAATGAACGATTAAAAGAATTAACTGAGAAAATCGAAAATGATAAAATTGACGTAGAAAAAATTAGGAAAGAAAAAGAAAAATTAGTTCATGAAAATCGTCTACTCTCAGAAAATTTTGAAAAGCTAAAACGAACAGTAAAAGATTCTGATGAAAGAGATGGTAAAACAAACAAAGAACATGTGCAACTGTCAGGAGTTCTTAGAGTAAAAGAAGAGCAAATCAACCAACAATTGGATGAGATTGCTAAGTTGAAGCTTCAGTTTCAAGAAGCTAAGATTGAAAATGAGCGCATCAATTTGAAACTTAACAGTTACAACTCCGCAAGTTTTATTCTTCAACATATCGTTCCTAAATCAATTGGGAAGAACAAAGCAGGCGAAGATGTTTACTCAGATGGAACCGGGGTTGGCTATCATCAGGTTCCACCACCAGTGTTAAATAATTTCTCAAAGAAAAAATCAGGGTTGGTTAATGATGAAGAAGAAAATGAAATTAAGCTTCTAGACACGATTGATGTCACATTTACTACATCATTTGATGAAGATAGTGTCCAATCTGAAGTTGTGAAAAGCATGGTTGAAAATGTTTTAAAGTCTAAAAATGACACTACTGAGGATGATGAATGTACAAGATGGCAGGATCTGATAAGTTGTATTCGGATCATGATTTTCCTTTGGAGAATGTGAATGTTGGCAAACTGAGAAATGCGTTCAAGTTGATTGAAATTGATGTGTCTGAAATTGAAGGTTTGAAACATTCTGAAAGATAATTAAACTTTGAAAAGGACAAATCTTACTATAAAAAACCTGTTGTACCACCACTTTTTTATAACAACAACCAAAACAAATGGTCGGGTGGATATAAGGTGGTAAGCATTATCAAAGAAGGAATGTTCAAAACAAGAAGTTTGTTGAGAAGAAGGTGTTTGTGAGAAGTTCGAGTTCAAGTTCACTTTCTGATGAAGAATCTAAAATTTTTTTCAAAATCAAATGAAGAGTTTTTTGAAAAGAAGGCCTCACAGCCTCAGACTGAAGGCACAAGTCGGGTTGTTGACACCCGTACATGTTTTAAATGCAATCAAGTTGGACAAATTGCACGAAAGTGCACCAACTTAAAGTCTAAGTCTGAAGTTGTTGAAAATCAGAAAAAGAAAGTTGATGCAAAAGGTAAAGCTCCAATGGTTGTTGAGAAGAAAGTTTTGAAAAATGAAAATTCCAAAATCAAAACTGAACCTGTAAAGAATGTGGTAACTAAAAATGACAAGTTTTACACACGAGTTGCATAACCTCAACAAACATGGAAGCCAAAAATTGTTGAAAAGAAAACAAGTTCTCCAGAACCAAAGGTCTCAGTGTCTTCAAAACAATCGTCTTCTACTACACCAGTAAAGATGAATGTTCCTTTGGATTACTATGAGAAACTTGAGAAACAAATGCTTAATTCTAAGAAGAAAGATGTTTCAAAGAAAGACCAATCATCTGGTCAACCTCCAAAAAATGATTTCTTTTTACACAAAGAGGTTGAGATTGGGTCTAAAGAAAGTTTAAAGATGAATGATAAGAATTTTCCGCCACTTTACACTACAAAACTCACATCAACATCAAGCTACCTGAGTCGAAAGAGGTTTGGGTGGCATCCAAATCTAACTAAACATTTGTGATTTGTGCAGGAGCTTCCAAGATCCATCTCGCGTTGGATTATGGATAGTGGAGCTTCTCGGCACATGACGGGGAAGAAGACCCTGTTGTACGATGTTAGAGGGTTTAATGGAGGATATGTCGGATTTACAGGCAATCAAGGTGGTCGAAGAATTGGTGAAGGAACTTTATCGAATGGTATTGTCACGTTTGAAAGAGTTAACTACATCGCCGAGCTTGAAAACAATCTTCTGAGCATATCTCAGATCTGTGATCGTATGTATACAACGCACTTCACAGACAAAGAATGTTTGATCTTGAAACCAAGATTTGTTGTTCCCGAAGAATGGATTATCATGAGAGCACCAAGAGTCAATGATCTGTACGTGTTGGACATGAGCGTAGCAACTACAACCACGGGTCAGGCTCACTGTTTTATGTCAAGAGCAACGGAAAAAGAATCACAGTTGTGCATTGAAAGATGGGCCACATTCACCTACGAAAAATGAATCACCTGGTACACAACGACTTAGCTACTGGTGTTCATGTGAAAGGTTTTCATCTAGAAGGAGAGTGTATTAGCTGCATCAAAGGCAAGCAAAAGAAGAAGTCACATCTTTAAAAGAAAGTCAACTCAGTTTCGAGACCGTTAGAGAGACTTCATATGGATTTGTTTGGTCCAGTGAACGTCAAAAGCATAACTGGTGATCTCTACTGTCTTGTGGTTACTGACGACTACTCAAGATTTTCATGGGTATCATTTCTGAAGACGAAAGATGAGACGTTTGAAAGTTTGATGGCGTTGTTCAGAAAAATTGAAAACTTGTACCAGGTTCGAATCAGAAGAATCAGGAGTGATAACGGTACTGAGTTTAAGAAAAACCAAATGGAAGAATATTGTGATGAGAGAGGTATATTGCAAGAATTTAGTGCTCCTTACACTTCGCAACAAAATGGAGTAGCAGAAAGAAAGAACAGGACGCTAATTGAAACGGCCAGGACGATGCTTGCTGATTCAAAGTTACCAATGAATTTTTGGGCAGAAGCAGTATCAGCCGCTTGCTACACACTCAACCGAGTTCTTACAATTAAGAAATTCAACAAGACATGTTTCGAGCTGATCAACAACCGCAAACCAAACCTGAAGTATCTGGAACCGTTTGGGTCTCCCTGCACGGTTATAGAACCTTGTGGTAAATTTGGTCCAAAGAGCATCGAAGGAATTTTCGTGGGATATGCAAGTCCAATGAAACAAGTCTTTGTTCCAAGCTATAAGAAGATTATCGAAGCATATAATGTTGAGTGTCAAGGTTATAATATGCAACCTCATTATCTTGGTGATTCATGGCGTTATGATTATGATACTCTGTGGAAGTCATTTGATGAGGAGGAAGATTCAGAGTTCTTTCACGAGTTGGCTATTCTAAGAGAGTATGAATCATCACAAGAACGGTTTCCAGCAGAACCTTTTAGATGTTCACGTCAAACTTCAAATGATGATGAAAGCAGGTCCAAGTAATGCTGGAGAACATGATGATGTTCAGAAATTTTCAGAACAGGAACATGCTCCTGACAATCAGACGACAGTCAATGATAATCAAGAATCTGATGATAGGCCAGTATTCGATCATGGTGATTCAGATTCTGAGGGGGAGCAAATCCAGATTTCAAATCAAACAAATCCAGAAGAATTGGAAGGCGAGGTAGATGTTCCAGGCGAGGTAATGCCAAGAACTCTTTGATATCATCCAGAAGAATTGATTATTGGAGAATTACAATCAGGCGTCCGCACAAGACGACAAATTGACCAAGGCCTTACGTGTTTTTATTCTACAGTAGCTCCTTTACAAACTGAATTTCATTAAGTTGTTTTATTTCGCAGATCGAACCGCGAACATACAAAGAGGCGTTAACTGAAGATTCTTGGGTCAATGCTATGTAAGAAGAGTTGAGTCAATTCGAGAAGTTGGGAGTGTGGAAATTGGTAGATTTGCCTGATGGTCATAGGAAGATTAACACCAAATGGGTGTTTAAGTGCAAAAGAGACGATCGAGGGGTTATTATTCGTAACAAAGATCGGACTCGTAGTCCAGGGTTTCAATCAGCAGGAGGGTATGGATTTCACCGAAGTGTATGCTCCCGTGGCTAGACTTGAAGCAATCAGAATTTTCCTAGCATTTGCATCGTGGAAAGGATTTAAAGTATATCAGCTAGATGTGAAATTGGCTTTTCTTTACGGGAAGGTAAAAGAGGAGGTATATGTCGGAAAGCCACCGGGCTTCACCGACCCAATCCACAAAGACAAGGTCTATTTACTGGATAAAGCGCTGTATGGTTTACACCAGGCCCCGAGAGCCTGGTACGAGACATTGTCTCAACACTTGCTTGCCAACAGCTTCATCCATGGAAAAGTAGATGCCACTCTCTTCACCAAAGAGGTTGATGGACATCTTCTGATAGTTCAGATATACGTGGATGACATCATATTTGGGTCAACAAATGAAGATCTGTGCAAACAGTTTGAAAAATTTATGAAGCAAAAATTTGAAATGTCATCGATAGGTGAGATGAAATTCTTCTTGGGACTTCAAGTTGATCAAACTACCCGAGGGAATTTTCATACATCAAACAAAGTATGTTCATGATGTCTTAGAGAAATTTAGGATGTCAGGATCTACTCCAGCTTCCACCCCGTTAGCGACGAATCATGGGATAAACCCTGATCTCACCGGAGAGAAGGTAGATGAAACATTGTATGGTTCCATGATCGAATCGATGATATACTTGACAGCTTCAAGACCCGATATCATGTATCCTACCTGCCTCGCAGCAAGATTTCAATCTAACCCAAGAGCTTCGCATATGGTGATTGTGAAACGGATATTACGCTACCTGAAAGGAACTCCGTCACTAGGGTTGTGGTATCCAAAAGAAGGCGACTTTACGCTCGAAGGGTATTCCGATTCCAATTTCGGATGGTGTAAAGTTAATGCTAAATCAACAACAGCGGGTTGCAGTTTTTCGGATCACGATTGGTCACCTGGCAATGTAAGAAGCAGACCTCTGTAGCTTTATCCACATGTGAAGCTGAATATGTATCTGCTAGCAGTTTGCTGTTCTCAGATCTTGTGGATCCAGCAACAGATGCGTGACTATGGTTTGCAATTTCTTACTACCCCTATCTTTGTTGATAATGAGGCAGCGATAAATATCACAAAAAATTCCTGTTCATCATGCTAAAACGAAACACATAGAAATTCGTCATCACTTCATTCGCGATTGTTTCGAGAAGAAGTTGATACGAATTGAGAAAATCCACACTGATGAGCAAAAAGCCGATTTACATACCAAAGCGTTTGATAAAAACTCGTTTTAAATACCTTTTAAAATTGAACGGTATGAAGCTTTTATCGGTGTCAGATGGAATCATTGGTGTAGATGAAGGTACCACTGTATATGATGTTGAAAAGCAATCTGCAATGGTTTATCGATTTTTTGCTTGTTTTGGTATTTAGGGGGAGTTAGGTTATATTTTTCAGAAAATACAAAAACAGTAAAAAATTCGAAAATACAAAAACAGTAAAAAAATTCAAAAATACAAAAACGTGAGATATTTCAAAATCCAAAAACAATAGAAAACTGAAAAAGAGCTTGTGTAAAAAGGGAAAATGATAGTACATCAGCTAGACAGTTACAGTATGCTAAAGAATTGTAATGTTTAAAAAGTCTTAAACAGTCTCGCTGATGATGAGCCGATAGGTTTTTACACAGTCAGTAGGTTTGTTCGGGATATAAACCTAAAATCATCACTTGCTTATTTCGTGGGGAACATCTCTCGGATATATAGGTAACCCCTGAAATCTTGTTTGAAAGACTCTATTTCTGACATACTAGGTCTTTGTACGTGACGATATTTGGGGTATTATACCAGGACTTCTGATTTTGCGGAAACAATAGCCTAGTCCTCCTATAATGCTTTACATTAGCTTTGTTCTTAAAAGCTCACCCTCAGCATAGAAAATGATGAAACATTGCAAAATGCTAATCATGTGCTGTTGAAATTAAAAGATTCCTTAAAGGGAACCCACCAAAAGACGAGCCATCATCTCTCTGAACGAACGGAAGTTCTAGCCTGAGCTCTCATGGTCTCGCGTTCACCCCTTACAGATATCATTAGTGTGCACTCACCTGCAAGACTGAATATAGTGGTCTGGATACGGGAGTATATTCTGAGATGGTACACGCGTATAAGCTAAGTCTCTAAAACACTATATTCGTATCCTGAATAGATTGAAATTTGTGTGAAAATTTAAAATGGATCCGTATATCGACAATCTTAGTGAATTGTTTAATTCTGAGTATGAAATTAAAGCTTAATGGTACTTGTAGCTTGTCAGTTGCTGATATGATTCCCTAACACGCTCACCAAAAATATGTTTGTAAATAGTTTACATTTACTACATTTCATTTCTGTTAAATTTCCAAAACTCAAAAAGATTTTATAGCTTTCTAGTTTAGAATCTTTATTAAAAATCCAAAAAGATTTTTCATATCTGCTTTATTTTTCGTCAAACCAAAGTGGAAAGCTGATCTTCAGATTCACAGTCTAAAAGCAGATGTAGGAAGATTCTAGCTGGAAGATGAGTTTGGAGCTTATTATACTAAAACCTGAAAGTTGAAAAGTCAAAACAAGTTCATTAAATTGAAACTTGTAATTTTCAGAAAATGTTTGAAAACTTTTAACAAAAAGTCAGTTTTGTTTTGTCTCAGGTCATCCAAGGTCATTAAGTTGGACTTGGTAGACTAATTAAGTATCCAGGGTCATTAAATTGGATCTGGAGACTTAAGTGGATTTCTAAAACTGATAAAAGCGAGAAAAGTTGTTAAAAGTCAATAGATTGTAATGTTATATTTTTGAGAAGCAGTAAAGTGAAATCCCCATGGCAAAGTTTGTGTAAAGATTGAACCAAAATTTGAGCTCCAACATATCAAAAGGGGGAGTCTACATTCTGGATCAACACTCAAAGGGGAGTTTGAAGTTTGAAGTTAGAGATTGAAGAAAGCTTACAGTGTCAGACATTTTAGGCAGAGAGAAAGATTGATCAAGACTAAAGGCTGAAGATTTGTGGCTAAAGACTTCGTCAACATCCAAGGGGGAGTTTGTTGGTGCATTAATGCCTGTTAACTTCGTCTTTATAGAGTCATGAGTCTAGATAGGATAAACCAGTGCTCAACAGGATCAAAATTAGGGTTTGTGTGTGATTGAGCTATTTCGCACGAAATAGGCTTAAGTTATTTCGCACGAAATAGATCAATGCTATTTCGCACGAAATAGCCTGTGCCTATTTCGTACGAAATACCAACTCTATAAATAACTGAGTGGTTGAGTCATTTGTAACGTTCCGATTTCAGAGCCGAGGTGCTGCCGGTTTGTCAAACGATCTGTAAAAGCTTTGAAATCATTAATAAGAAGATAATTAGGGAGAATCAAGCTGTATCTAGTCAGAATCACTAATTCCGCCTTTGATTTTGACTCAAAACTCTTCTGATTGACTCATTCGGGTCACACGTCGATCCAACAGTATCCCTGCTGACTCAGACCAATAGGTTAAGGGTAACGCTGCCTGGAAGGGGGCCTACTACTATAACTTAAAGACAATCTCTTAAAATGCCCAAAGTGCGGAAATCATTAAAAGGATACATAAAAGAGGAGTTGGAATCAAGTGATTCCTTCTTGTCTATCTATTTTTCCTTATATTTTATATTTGCCTTTTAGTTTATCTTTTTATAACTTTAAAACCTTTTTATCAAAGTTTGGTTAGATTAGACATTATGATAAGCCGGTATTAAAGCTCTTGTGTCCTTGGACGACCTCGGTATCTTGCCATCACTATACTACGTCCGTGATGGGTGCACTTACCTAACGTGTGTGTAGATTGATAGTATTATATCGTGTTTTATAAATTTAAAACTTGAACTGGCGAGTAAAAAGCGCTAAAATATATACGCACGCACGTCAGGGTCTCATTAAATTTTACTCTGAATTTAAGTCCGATTGCACCTCTTGTACACCATATTGCACTGACTCTTACATACTTAGAATACTGAAAATGATTGCAACCTAACCAAGAGCTAATCTATAAAACTGAAACTTCTAATAAACCCAATAATCATCTTTTGATGTTATCTAGTTTTAAAAACCTACTAATTTTGATGATTCGGTAACCTCCCTAACTGAAGGTTGAAATGGATGTAGGATAGTTTACTAATCCTACTTCTTCTAATCATGCCATAAGCATCAATCAATCTTAATGGAGTTAAGCTTTTATTAGTAAACCTGATTATATAAGTCAGAATAACGTTTGGGATTTGGTTGAATTACCTTAAGCTAAATCCGAATGGAAACATTAATATAATAAGAATCATGATAAATTGCGAAAGGTTATACTAAGGGAATGGATTACCAAAGAATCTTCCTTTTATCTTACAAAAATTTTCCTTTATACTAAGGGAATAGGTTTATTTGAGAATCATTGTTGTTCTAGTAGCTTATAATAAGTTAGAGCTACATTAGACGGACTTTAACACAACTTTCCCTAAACAAAAAAATACATGTTCCCAAAGCAACCTAAAAATTCTAAACTAAAGGTCAAATACACCTACTTTGTAAGTCAATGAAATCCATGTATGGGTTAAAGCAAACATCAAAATGTGATGAAATCTTATTGTAATTCTTTTCATCAAGAATCAAGTGGATTAATGCACCTATCTCAAGATGAGTAGGAGCAACTAAAATAAACTTATCCTTATATAGATGACATTCTTTTGACAAGTACATTTTACACGAGTCAAAACATTGTTGACACATGTTTTGACATATGGATCTCAGAGATACTTTTTACATGATAGATATCAAAATATACCGAGATAGACCCAACGGGACATTAGTTTTTGGTTCATAAGCTTTACTTTAAAGTGGGTCCTTAAGTGCTTTTTGGGTAATAATGAGAACACGTTAGGAAAAATTCATGAGTACTAGTTAGATTAATAACTTTGATAAGTGTTGAAACTTGAAATTGTCTATTGTAGAATGATACAGACTACTAGCTTTTATCATATGTCGATGTTAGCATCTTCGACATGTTGACATAATGTATCCTTGAATATCTACTTGTTTGATCCCACACTTTGCGCATCTTACTTACATTCATTAATCATGTCCCTAAATTATACATGTTTTGACACATTATCCAACCTGCCTTCCCTACTCATATTGCCACCTGTAGTCTCACTAAATGATGTGTGCCCAGGTGGATGCTAAAGTTATGTTTCCAGGGCATAGAAGAATAGCAAGTGCGAGTGTAGACATCAGTTCTTAGAAGATAAATGTTGATAACCACAACCTTCTTCCTGATGGAAAACTATAGATGTCACACCCCAACCGATGACGGAAACATCGGAGTGACACGAAAACAAGATTTTTCGAGAATTCATAACTTGCTAATTGTGACAATAATTAGATAATTCAAATTTCATGCTAAACGGGCAATGCATTGTTTTGAACGAAAATACAACATTGTACAAAATTCAAAATACAACATGAAGCAAGTACAAAAATTAAAGTTTAGGTGTGTTTCTAATCCACCCTAAGTAACATTCTTCAAGCGTCGTCACTAGTTTCCTACAACATGTATTAAAGTAGAGATCACATAAAGTTGGTGAGTATACAAGTTTGGTTACATTAGCATAAGTGTGAATAAAAGTTGTTTGATATCCAACATGGTAATTTGCATATAATGTTTCTTAACACACTAACATGTGTAAACTATTAGTCAAACCAAAGTATACCGCAACCGTTTGTATCCTTATCGCCGAAACGACAAGGCCGTAAAATAGATTACTTAACAATACCACAAGTGCGGGCGGTGTGTTAATCCTATAGCGCTAACATTTTTAAGGGAGGGTTGCAAAGTTAATGAACATATAGAACACAAAAATGAGTATAGCATGTAAAAACAATAATATGACAAGTATCATGTTTTTAATGGATAGAGTGTTTATGTGAACAAGTTCGATCGTGAGTATGTGATTTGTAATATTGTGTACATGTTGCACCCAAAGTGTGTAAAAGAAAAATTAGATCGGGTATACTCATGGTTTGCGTAGTAATTCCGCGTACGTGAGTTGATGCATGGAGTGTTTAGAGAACCGCTGAGTTATCCTACAAGGATAAACGAGGCGTATGAGTTCAACAGATTTTGGAATCTAAATGCAAATGAAAGATGGTTACTTAGTAGGAAAATACATAAAAGTTATCTTGACAAAACACCTAAGTTTGGACACCATAATTAAGTGTTTTTCATAGACACAAATTCGCCTATTGGAAGTCCAACCGTGAGGAGTTTAATCCAAGATATTACAAACATAATCCTCTTAACATCAAACCATGAATTGGTTAGTGCCTTAGGGTCGGTTAGTTTATATATATATATATATATGTATTTATAACTCTTAGTAGTCCAAATGTTAGGTTAGTCAAGTAAAGTCATGCATGGGTTGGATGAATCCATTAACCCTAAGGTTCACTAATACACAAATAATCACAAGGATGATTCAGATGGTCATGAAACATAAGTTCATAGTTAGATATTCATCTAAATCATCAAGTAACCAAGTGAAACTCAAACTAGACTAATGCATTCCAATCATGACAAATGTAAGGAAACTTGGTGTAGTTTTGACACTTTGTTACTAGTACGTGTACTTGATGACTTAGGTTAATTAGATTGGAGGTGTTTGCACCTCAATCTTTCTGAAAGAAAGCCCCAACTCAAGTCCATCAACATGTAAGTTAGTTTGGACTAAGGTTGAGTTCATGTTCATAAGTAAAAGTTGCAAAAGATAAAAGTTTTACAAAAACAGAATTTAAATCCAACTTTGGACCTCAAATATGGTGATGTTCCATGTTAGTTTACCATGGTAAACTTTTGGAAACATTCCTAGAGGTTATCCAAGTGGAATGAAAGAAGAAAACAAGAAGAAACAACGAAGAAAGTGAGTTGAAAGCTCACTTGAACACTTAGAACTTTCTGCCCAAACTTGGAGAATTTCTTGATGATTTTGGAGTGTTTGAGAGTAACTTGGAGTTGTGGAAAGTGAAAATATGTTGGAGGAGGCTTGGTTTTATAGGGGAAAATTAGGGTTTGGGTTTTAAAGAGGTTAGAAGGTGATTGGAGGAGAATGGAGGTGAAAAAGGGTGAAACCCGATTGGGGAACAAAACCTGCAGCGGATTGACCTGGTTGCGCCACGAGACCAGGCAAACCTTCACCGTCGCGTGGCGCGACGGGTAGTTTTTTCCAACCTTTAGTTTTTGTTCAACTTTGGTCCCTGCACTTGGTTTCTAGGTTATTTTATGTCGTTTTCTTGTGTTTTAGCTTGTTTTCAAGCATAGAATGTGCTTGTAAACATGTGAAGAGTATCATGTATATATGATTGACAATTTCAAGCATATAATAAGTCTTGGTTTGCATGTAAATGTGTATTTGACAATTGATTGCATAAAACATAAGTATGAGTTTTTAAGATTGATGTAAACATGAATTTCCATTATGATCGAAGTTTCGGATTAGAAGTTTGGAAGTAAA
The DNA here is from genome assembly GCF_002127325.2 of Helianthus annuus. NCBI lineage: Eukaryota > Viridiplantae > Streptophyta > Magnoliopsida > Asterales > Asteraceae > Helianthus > Helianthus annuus. Next base: position 62,548,746 of record NC_035445.2, read on the forward strand.
TTACGAATACACTACGAATACAAGTTTCTAAAAATAGAAATGTGAATACAACTTTCTAAATAAGGAAAATATATAACTGCAAAGCGTTACAATAGAAATCCCCTAGAATGTATTCAAGCTTTTCGGGTAATTTAAACAAGTTGGAGTACGCATCAAAGTTGAGATGGCCAAACAATGGTTACAAAAAACTAAGCCAAGAGGCTGATGATAGACGCAACCTTTGATAGAGTGAGTCTTTCTTTCTTACTAAATTGATTAGAATATATACACACATTTGATAATGATTTGTTATGTTTCTTTAAAAAAGGTGCTGATGCAAGCAATGAAGAGAGTAAAATTCGACAGGAACAGTGTGATCAGTATGATAAACAGCTTTATGGTTAGTATGGTGCTATCCAAAGACAGGCACAAAGGTCACAATATTATATACTATATAGTCGACGCACCCGAACGACGTTTTGGTTCCTCATTTTCATTTGCTTGCTCGGTGAGTTTGTTTAATTTTTTTTGGTTTTAATATATAAATTTTTTGTACATGATAGATTGATATCGTATAATAATATAAATACCATGTGCCTCGCATATGTGATGCGTGAGTCTTAGTTTCCATCCTTGGCTCTTTGGACCCTATCATCTAGGTGCACCTCGCGGTTTCTAAAACCAAGTTTGTTTTCAAAACTCTTCAGTTGGTGGATGAAGAATAGTGCTTATGCTTTGAAGAAACACTGAACTAATTAGGGAACTAATCGGTTTGGTTTATGTTTCTATCATAGTGGTTAAATCTTCTTATGGATATTTGAGCTCCGACCTGAATGGTTCGATCATGCAAAACAGAACACCGTTACTCGTTAAGAGGGGAATGTGGGGGTTTCCCTCTTAACCAGGCTCCGGCGTGAGAATAAGCAACTGCCTTGGGAAAAATTAAGTGCTAAGAGTGAGAGTAGAGGGAATAGAATGTTTAACCTGTGGAATGAGGTCTCTATTTATAGCCGGAGAGGTGTAAGAGGTTATGGGCTGATGGGCCTTGGGCTGGAAACGGACAACATAACGGATATGCTCTTTGTCTCACTGGCGTCGACCGCTTAGTGGCTTCTAGATGTTCCTCGGTGCTGGCGCACCTTGATTGGAGCCACGTGTCATTGTTGTCGGCCTTGTTGTCCTTCTGCCATCAGCAGACAAGTGGAGATCGTGGGACAGTTGTCTCCGTCCTCTGATTGGTGCCACGTAGGCGTCCTTGTGTACTTCTCGTCAGACGATCGTGGCGCACGATTGACCAGAGCCTGCTGGACGCTCATTGGCTCCTTTTACTGCCACTTGTACCTTGTGTACCACTGTAGGTAGGCTTGCGCTTCACTACTGTGTGGTTCTTGTTGGGCAGCAAACTAACCCTTATTTTATGCTAAGTGCTGATATCTGAGCCTCTTGTGGGCTGTGCCTTGCGCGGGTTAGATCAGAACGTGGTGTAGCCCGCGCGAGGATCTTATTAACAAGCTTACTGAAATAAGGAGTATGGTCTCACGCGCAACCTGAGCGGAGGTTTGCGCGGTTTTTTGGGACCATACCCCTTCAAGTCCCCCCAGTCCAGTGCTGCACCATGCGCAACGCAAGTGGTTGGAGCTCTGGACTTAATAGAAATAAGAGAAATAAAAGTGAAGGGGAAATGTTCTTTTGATCTTAGTTGGTGTGGCGCATGTGGAAATTGTTGTTTACAATTGCGCAGCTACCAAAGTAGATCTTGAGGGATTTATTGTTTGTCCGATCAAGCGCGCACGGTTGTTAAAGGCACGTTAGCTTGCGCGGCTCATGTAACTGTTGCCTAAAGTTATTTGTAATTTTTATGGCGGGAAACTTCGAAATTTGAATTCTGACGAGTTGGTGGGATAAGTCGTTGAGTGCGACGTTTGAGTTGACCCCTGGCACGGATGTCATCATGCCGACTGCGACGGTTGCACTTCGTGTCAGGAGAGTGAGGCCCACGCGCGCGTGGTAACAGTCACTCCTGGTTTTCCGCTTGACGTGGCAACCTCTCGTTGGTTAGCCTAGCGGCGAAAGCGGCACGTTTACCCATCGCATTAAATGCGATGGGTATATATATTCGAAGAGATGTGAGAGGTTCTCACTTCTCTTCGTTGATTTTCCATTCTCTCCTCTTCTACTTGAATCTTCAAAGTATTCTTCACAAAACTTCAAGATTTTCTTCAAATCTTCAAGATTTCTTTAAGTCTTCAAGTTTTTTCCAGAAATTCTTTCGATACAATGAGTGAGGAACATCAAGAGGCTGTTGCTGCTGAGGAGGGTCCCGTTCCCGTCCTCAAATGGGATCTTGGGCTCTTCGAACAGATTGTTCGGAGTTTCCGATTCCCACCGGAGTGGGACGCCCGGTATCCGGCTCAGGGCCAGACCGCAGCTGATGCACCACCGGGTTATATTACCCTATATGAAGATTTCTTTCTTCAGGGTAACTTTAGGTTACCGGCTACAAACTTCATGGGTAGTATACTACATCATTACAACTTCAATCTCTCTCAGATGAGCCCACCTGGGATGGTCAGAGTCCGTCACTTTGAGTTTCTATGCCAATCTCATGGCATCGAGCCAACGGTGGAGAAGTTCCCAGCCTTCTACCAACTGCAAAGAACGATGGGTTTCTTTTCTTTTGCAAGTCGAGGTGCAGCGAAGAAAATTCTGCTAAACCCTCCTAAGAGTTTCCATGACTGGAAACCCAAAATTTTCTTCATCCGTGAGGAAGTGTTGCCGATTGCCATGCCGTTCCGGGATTGGACTGAAGCGATACCGAAGGAAGACCTTCCGATCCCTAAGAATGCTCGGTGGTATCAACAGTTGAACCCAACCCCAAATCGGGTGTTTGGGGAAAACGTGTTAGTGGCAGCGAAGATGAGTGACCGGTGGTCACCCAACAGCAAGGAGGTTCCAGTGCTGAAGATCGGCGATCAAGGTCAGTTATCTCCTTTTTCTTTTTCCAAGTATTTTGCTTTAATTGTTACTTATTTGCATTCACGTGTAGAGGCGCAACTGTATCAAGCTGCCTTCGCCACGTTTGGTGGGTCTATGGGCGTGCGCCCATTGCGTAATGACGAGGAGAGCTGGTATGACCAGATCAAGGGCAATTTCATGTATTCGGTTGATGGTGCCTTTGCTTCGCTGCCAACCACGACTGAAGGTGCGCAATTTCCTAAACCTCGTCCTTTGCGCTCTGTGACTTCTGCTGGGAAAGAGATTCTCTATCTTTCCAGCGAGGAGTCAGTAGGGTCTTCCAGCGGCAAGCTAAGTTCGTGGTCTAACATCTTTGCAGGTGTGTTGCGCGACCTGGGGATTGACCCAGAAGAGAAGAAGAAGAAACCCCTGAAGAAGAAGAAGACAAAGGTGGATTCTGAAGTGACCAGTAAGGGGACTGGCACTAGTCGCGCAACCGCTGCTGCTGTTAAAGGTACTCTTCGCCTTCGACAAAGTGACTTAGACGATCATGTGATAATCAGTGACTCACTTGAAGGCTTACCGCGTACAGCTAAGGCAAAAACTGGAGCGGGTGGCTCAAAAAGCTCTGGGAGCGCGGGTTCTCGTAACCCTGATGCTGGCGCAACCCCCTCTGTGCCTGAAGATGAGGAGGCTGAAGAAGAAGATGCTGCTGCTCAGTTGATTGGCAGGAAAAGGGGTAGAAGCGATGCCACGGCTGGTATGGCTTCCGCGCCTACTGCTGGTGGGATTCCCTTGGTTGGGAAAACGAGCAACCTGCGCTCGTTGTATAAGTTTTCTCCTGGTACGTTCTTGGTTCCTCTTCCCTTACCTTATGTTCATTGCTTAATGTACTTGTATTATTTTCACAGAGATCAAGAAGAAGACCCCTGAGAAGAGTGTCAAATTTAGTGAGCCAGGGTCGAAGAGGCCGAAGATTACCATCAAGTCTTCTGATACTGCTGCTCAGGATGCTGCGAAGGCTGCCGAGGCGCAGCGAAAGGTAGAGGAAAATCAGAAGAGAGAAGAAGAAAGAAAAAAGAAAGCTGAGGAGGATAGGAAGACAAAGGATGAGGAAGAGAGAAAGAAGAAGGCGGAGGAGGAAAAGGCAGCCGAGGAGGCGAAGAAGAGGGCCTTGGAGAAGGAGTTGGAGCAGAAGAAAGCTATGGAACAGCCTGTCAATGTTCAGGGGCCTGAAGTCGCCAAACCCACCCACCATGCGCATGCTGAGACCCAAGATCGTTCGAAGGTCATTACTTCTAAGGGGTCGGGTCGATATACCTCTAGTGGCGCGAGCTCTGGTGGAGCTGGGGGTTATAACCCAAATGTTATTGGGGCGAAGGACACTGTTGGCGACATATATTATAAGACTTATACTGAAGAAGAACGCGGTGATGCTCCTCACCAAGCTCCCTGGAGCTTGAAGCAAAAAGACACGTTTCAGGAATTCGGCCCTTGCCGTGAGTGGTTCTTGAACTCGTTTACTCCTGGAGAGATTAACCGGCAAAGGGCGAAGACCCATGAAGTGTTGTATCGAACTTTCGTGATTGGAGAAGCCAATGCGTGCGCCGCTAATCATCAGATAGTTCGCGAGTGGCGAACGATGGTTAGGGAGCGAGCAGACTGGGAGGGTTATCGCGAGCGCATGATAAAGCGCATTGCTGATTTTGACAAATCGAAAGCTGCTTTCGATGAGGAGAGAGCCAAATTCGATGCTGATAAGAAGGCCGAAGAATGGGGGCGCGAGGGCCTAAAAAATAAACTCCAAAATGCTGAACAGCAACTGGTCAAGGAGAAGGCCGAGTTCAAGCGCATTTGTGCCCAGGATAACGAGCGCGCCTACGCGGCTCGGCAGAAGATTGTTGATCTCGAAGCGAAGATTGCTGAGTTGACATCGAAGGTTGAAGAGGCGCATGGTGAGAAGGCTGCCAAGCAGCAGATGGAGGTTAGTTTATTTAAAACACTTTTTCTTGCTATGTTGTTTACAAAATGGCATAAGTCGTTTGTCAATTTCCAGGTTGAGTTGTCTGAGGCGAAGGTGCAGTTGTCCCGCAAGGATAGAGATCTCCAAGCTAAGGACATTGAGATTGCTGAGCTCAAACGTCGCTTGAATGAGCAGATTGACAAATGTGAGTCTTTGGAGATCGACCTGGGGGCTGAGAAGGTTAAGGCTACCACAGCTGAAGAGGCGCGTGCTGTTAGCGCTGCCGCGCTTAATGTGGCTCAGACCAACTAATCCGAGGCCCAAGGCATCGTTGACACGCTTGTGTCTGAGGCTGAATGGATGCGCACTCGTGGAGTAGTGCTGGTATGTTTGTAATTTTGTTATGTGCCTTCTACTTTTTAGAGTTGTCTCTGATGTTCTGCTTTTGTTGAAGGTTGCCAACTCCATTCTTAATGCTGGCGAACTAGATCGCGCCGTTGCTGCTCTCACGGATGCCGCGCGCGCGGTGGGTCATTGAGGGGGCTATCTGGAATGTGCCAGTCATGTTGAGCAGATGCTTGGTCAAGAATTTGATGTGAGCCATTGCTCGGTGACTGAACAGGCTGATGCCGCTCTTGCACATGCTGAAAATTCATATGACAACCTTACTTTGCCTGTTATGGATCTGGTTGTGGAAGCTTTGAAGAAAGACGACTGGTGTCAACGTCTTAAAACAATTCTCGATCCACCAGTTACCGTTGAATTGTCCGATGAAGAGCCAGCTGGTGATGACGGTGAAGATGGTGATGATGATGGCAACGATGATGATGGCGATGATGACGACGATGATGCTGGTGATCGACATGATGAATTAGAGTAGGCTGTTGATAGGCGTTTATGCCTTGTAATTTTCTTTTGTAATTTGACTGTGCAATGCTGCGCTGTTGCGCATGTTTACATTATATGAATCGTTTCTGTTTTTTCCGTTGCAATTATTGCATTGCTGTCAAAACTTAGGTTAAATTAGCTCGAATAAATGGAAGTGTCTTCAAGTAAAGGGGACCGCCCGGTCTCGCGCTTTGTTCGCGGAGGACCTTGGAGGCGGTTCTTGTTTAACAAACTCTAAAATGCTGGAGTGTTTTCGCGCTAATCAAAAGTTTAGCATGCATTTGTAACGAAAAAATGTAATAGAAAACATGTCGTATGCTTTCATTAAGTTGGAAAAGGGCGCTTAGGCCTTCATACATTAATTGCTAATGGCGTATAGCCTACGTAGGAAAGTAAAACGGGCGCAAGGACGAAGTAGGTTACATATAACATTTGCGCAGTTGTTGCGCATTCCATGTTCGTGGTAAGATGTGGCCATCTAGGGTGCGTAACTTGTAGGCCCCTTTGCCCAGGACCTCGTGGATCAGATATGGGCCTTCCCATTTGGGTGCCAACTTTCCTGGACGTTCCGCATTTGACGCTTCATTGTCACGGAAGACGTATTCTCCTGGGGTGAAGGTACAAATGCGGACCCTTGTGTTGTAGTACCTTTCCAGTTGGGTCTTGTACTTGGCTTCTCTAATTCGCGCGATTTCGCGCCTTTCTACTAACAAGTCCAAGTCAAGGCGTCTCTCCGCTTCGTTGTCGATCGTGTTGACCGCTGTCATGCGTGGTGAGGGTAGAGGGAATAGAATGTTTAACCTGTGGAATGAGGTCTCTATTTATAGCCGGAGAGGTGTAAGAGGTTATGGGCTGATGGGCCTTGGGCCGGAAACGGACAACATAACGGATATGCTCTTTGTCTCACTAGCGTCGACCGCTTAGTGGCTTCTAGACGTTCCTCGGTGCTGGCGCACCTTGATTGGAGCCACGTGTCATTGTTGTCGGCCTTGTTGTCCTTCTGCCATCAGCAGACAAGTGGAGATCGTGGGACAGTTGTCTCCGTCCTCTGATTGGTGCCACGTAGGCGTCCTTGTGTACTTCTCGTCAGACGATCGTGGCGCACGATTGACCAGAGCCTGCTGGACGCTCATTGGCTCCTTTTACTGCCACTTGTACCTTGTGTACCACTGTAGGTAGGCTTGCGCTTCACTACTGTGTGGTTCTTGTTGGGCAGCAAACTAACCCTTATTTTATGCTAAGTGCTGATATTTGAACCTCTTGTGGGCTGTGCCTTGCGCGGGTTAGATCAGAACGTGGTGTAGCCCGCGCGAGGATCTTATTAACAAGCTTACTGAAATAAGGAGTATGGTCTCACGCGCAACCTGAGCGGAGGTTTGCGCGGTTTTTTGGGACCATACCCCTTCATGCTTAAAATATCTTATTTTCAGAAAGTTGTTTGGAAATACATATTGAAAGCATTAGGGCATCAATCTAATTTTACCTATTTTTTAAGATGGCAGATGAAAAATTAGGAGGGAGATGGATCCTACCAACAGCAGCAAATAAATCGCAAGTTTGAGCTTTCGTCCAATACATTGGTTAGCTTGTTTCATTCTTGATTTAACATAATTGAATGAATTTCATGGACAATCTTTGATGGCTTTTTGATTTGTGTTATAGCTACTGGTCTATTAGATGATACTTATTCAAAGTTTGTTTCTGCATATCTCTATTGGAGTTCCCTTACGCTGTGATATTTTATATTTATGTTTGTGTGCAAACTGTGATATTTAATAGGTCCAAGCAGTTAACTAGCATTTTATGTATACTTAGTATTGTTGACCACATTTATCGCTATCTTTTTAAGTGTTATATGATGATGGTGGTGAAGAACTCGTTGACTTCAAGAGGGAATGATGGAAGTTGTTTGAATATGTGTCTGTTGTGCATGATTCAGTAGTACAAAATCTCTTCCTCTCTGCTAAATTACATTAGGCTATACATATTTCATATTTTTTTGTATTATATATTACATCTATCCAAGGATGGATGTAAAAAAAGGACTAATGGGTTTTTTCGCTTGCAAAACTTGGGCCATTTAAATAGTCCACTTAACTTGAGTGAGCCAAACGAGCAAGCTCGAAGCCTCGAAGCTTTTATGAGACAACTTAGTTTGGTTCGAATGTTATACAAGTGTATTTCAATCTTAGTCTCAAACAAGTTTCAAGACGCGAGTTATTTGAACAACCCTACATTTGCGTCTGGTTACAATCTCTCCTTTACAACGTAGTCACACTTCTCGTCTATATTTGTTTTTCTTTTGAACATTTTTGTTGGGATTTGAAATGATCACACACACCCACGGATCTGGTTTTTATATTTCTGAATTGATTTGTTGACTGAAATATGATTTCAATTTGAGATCTAGATTATGATTCAAATCTTGGTAACTCTTTAGGTTTAAAAATCAAAGGTTGTCATGTGCTTTTGTTTAAGCCATTCATGGGTTAGGGCTATAATTTACAGACTTCCGACGATGGTTGTTATCGGTGGTGCTCGAGATGATTAATCGAGAAACGGATGGTCTTGATAATCGAGTTGAGTCGTTACACACCATCCAGAGCTTAAGTTAATAAGACCACCCGGTGTGGCCTAGCGCCCCCGGCCACCTCAGCCATTTTGGCGCCCCTCCCCCATCCCGTCATAGCCAAAGGGGGCGCTATGGCTATGGCATGCCTCCGCCGGTGAGTTAGCGGGTGTGAAAGAGGAGAGGGTGAGCCACAATCAAACAGATTTCTTCTTCTTCTTTTATTTATTTATTTATTTTTTTCTTTTTTTATATATAATAAATTGGTGCTTTAAAGGCTTTATTCCATATCATGCAAATTAACAACAACGCCCCTCACTTACGTGTCGTCTACATGACGTGATAAAGCCCCAAGAGGCTTTATTGCATACCCCTGTAGAAAGCCTGATAGATGAGTCTCGAAACATAGGAACACCTATTTATTTATTTCAGTTTGAGACTTGACATTATGAAAACCAATATTGTAGATGATATAATAGATTAATAATTTGAGTTTTGCCATTGGTGACAATAGCACGGCATCAATATGGTTACCCTTACACACACACAAAAAAAAAAAAAAAAAAAAAAGATTTATCTATTTACCTGATCCTAGGAAACTTGCAATGGCAGGCATTGTTTGAAATTCAAGTAAACTAACTTAATTTTTAAATACCGAAAAAGGAATATTTATATATTTTTAATACCCAAACAGGAATCTTAGCTGTCAATTTCTGTGTAAAATATGATATAATATAAATTGATCATTTTCAAGAGACTTCAGTAAAACGAAGTGTTAGAACAGGACAAGACTATATTATCCAAAAGAATATTTTTTGAGATGAAGAATATATCTATGAGTTGATAGAATTATTACACACTGAATATTGCATAACCACGTGAGTTGGTGAAACTTATGGCGCGTATTTACAATAAAATCATGAAATTTAAAAAATAAAAATCTGTTAAAGTCAAACCAGTAGCTCTCTGTATAAAGGAACTAGAAGGGTCTCTGTACATACGACGAGCAATACAGACATTGTCAGGGTATGCATTTTTCGGTTGATTTAGTTATTATCCTCAACTGAAACCAAATTCATTGATTAGTTTATTTTATTAACCAATAAGTTTGGTTTTTTTCAGTTAGATTGATGATTTTTTGTTTGATTCGTTAATTTTGGTTATTAGTCAAAACCAAACTTGTGCTAAAACTTTTGCTTATAAATACATGAAATTGAGGTATAAATAGATAAAATGGATGTATAAATACATGAAATAAAAGTCTAAATACATAAAATAGATGTATAATATGAAATACATGAACTGAATGTATAAAAACTAAAAATATAAGAAAATATGAATGGTTCGGTTCAGTTAATTCTGGTTAAACGAGTGTACAAAAAATCGATAACCGGTTTTGGTTAACTTGGGTTTCGGTTAATTCGGTTTTAGCTAATTCAGTTTTTGGTTGATTTCGGTTCGGTTTCCTTTGTTTTCGGTTCCATTTTGGTTAACGATTCAGTATTGCTTATCCCTAGACACTGTTAATCACGTAATGTATCATTTTTTAATTAAAACAATTATAACAATACTTTTTTTTGAACGGCAATTATAACAATACTTTCAAATTACAGAGAATAAAATGCTCAATCTTATGGTGTGATTTTTTTTTAAATATTAATGTACGTAAAAGTTATAGTCGTTTAAAAAACGTGAAGATAGTTATTTTTTTTTTATAAAGGGAAACGTGTAATACTAACTATTTATCTATTATTTGGTTAAAGATAAGGGAATTAAAATGTAATTAAGATAAGAAGATTAAAGTGTAATTAATGTTTGAAAGACTAATTTACCTTCATTTTAAAGTTGTACTTTATGCATTAAATTAAAAAAAACTTAAATTTTGGGTATATTAAAATGCTTCTTCCTCATACATTATAATACATTAGTAGGGTGCCCGCGTTATACGGTGGGGGCGACACTTTGCATTGTGGTACTCGTTTATGGTAGTTTTCTTATTCGTATAATATTTCTTGTAGTATCCATTAGTGGATATACATCATAAGCGAAGCCATCAGTTAGTCCATTGCATTGTGGTGTGCATGGTTCTGTTGGTTCGGTTATTATCCTTAACTGAAGCTGAAACCAAAGTCATCAGTTAGTCTATTTTATTAACCTATTGGTTTTCAGTTAATCAGTTTGATTTATTCGGTTACATTGATGGTTCCGTTTAATTTCTCTTATTAACTAAAACTGAGGCTAAAACTTTTGCTTAGAAATACATGAAGTTGAGGTATATATACTTGAAATGAATGTATAAATACATGAAATGAAAGTATAAATACATGAAATAAAGGTATAAAATATGAAGTATATGAACTGGATGTATAAAAGATAGAAATATATGAAAATATTAACGGTCTAGTTCAAATAATTTTGGTTAAATGAATGTACAAAAAGAAGTGATAACCTGTTTTTGGTTAATTCGAAATATGGTTAATTGGTTTCCAGTTAATTCAGTTGCTAGTTGATTTTGGTTCGATCTAGTCTGTTTTCGGTTTGATTTTGGTTAAGGATTCAGTTATTGTTCACCCCTAGACACCGTTAATCACATAACATTGATTAAAAAAAACTATAGCTATACTATACTCAAATTAAAGAGAATAAAAATACTTATTTTTATTCTGTTTTTTTTTTAATTATTTACGTACGAAAAAGTTACGGTCGTTTGAAAATCGTGGGGTAGTTAGTTTTTTATAAAAGGGAAAATTTACCAGCTAATTATCTATAATTTTGTAGAAGATAATTAAAGTGTAATTAAGATTAGGAGATTAACGTGTAATTAGTGTTTGAAATACAAATTTAGCTTTATTTTAGGTTGTACCTTATGCATAAAAGCAAAAAAAATTCTTAATTTTGTGTATTTTAAAATGTTCTTATCTCATGCATTATATATATAAGGGAAGGATGTATAGAAAACCCACTTTAATTTAGAAAACCCGGGAAACTCAAAGCTCCCGATGTTTTTTTTTTTTGAAAAAATTTATACATGTTATATACATGTTTTTAAGGGTTTTGGGCAAAAAAAATCAAAAAAGCGCCAAGTAGATATTTTTTTAAAAAATAAACAAGTTTTGGTGTAACACATGTTACATTCATCTAACATATTTGTAACATGTGTTACACCAAAACTTGTTTATTTTTTAAAAAAATATCTACTCGGCGCTTTTTTGATTTTTTTTTGCCCAAAACCCTTAAAAACATGTATATAACATGTGTAAATTAAAAAAAAAAAAACATCGGGAGCTTTGAGTTTCCAGGGTTTTCTAAATTAAAGTGGGTTTTCTATAGATACTTACATTATATATATATATATATATATATATATGGGGAGGTTCATTTGAGAAGAAAATTAAATTGAGAAGAAAAAGAACAAACGGTAAAATTGTAAAACGTTAAATAATTTTTCTCTCATCTCATTTATTATTATTTTGACTAATTAATTAGTCATAAAGACTATCATTCTCCACACTAAAATTTTTGCTTAGACACATCAAAATTTATCCTACACGTTTTTTAAATTTATCCTACACATACTAAAATTTATCCTACACAACTCGTAATTCATCCTACACACCTCATAATTTATCCTACACTTTAAATTAAATTTTTTCTTCTTTGAAAAATATATATTTTTTTGAAAATAAGTTACAAATTCAATTTAGTTAGCTTTAAAAAGGAAGACTAACAATTAATGATCTATCTAATTTTATCAATATACCATTACACCCATATTAAATACAAAAATTAAATGAAGTAAAATGAAACATTATTATTGGTTGAAGTTTGTTCTTTTTTATTCTTACAAAAAAATTCTTCTCATTTGAACTCTCCACTATATATATATACTAGTTTAAGTACCCGTGTAATACGCGGGTGACTTAACACCAACTAAACACATACAAAATTATAAACGTTTAAGCGTTAAACTGTGATTTGGTAACCATAATATTTTGAGACTGTTGAACAAATCCCAATACTACATCTCCCTAATGTTCGTTATATATTAAGTTTTTGTTAACAAATCCCTAATGTGATTTGATAAAGTATTCTAACCCATTATAGCTTGCTAAAAAAGTAAACAATATCAGGGCGAAATCAAAACAATGTTGGCAATAATAAGGCTTACACCATTGAAATATGATACCATATAAACAAACTGTTCGAAAATTGTAAATAACAAAATACATAGAAGGAGCATAATAATGTCGAAACATTGTACGATGACAAAAAAACGTTGAACATCATTACTACCGGGAGATAATTGTTTACCACATGTATTAACCACAACACAAACATTCGTTAAAGGTTGTGGTTAGAGATGAGCAATCTATTCAGATTTCTATTGTAACGAAGATCAAACTGACCACCATCCGCCAAACCAGCTTGCCGCATAAAGTTCTGCCATCCTCTTAATGCATACCGAATCCTGCCATGTGCAGTTTCGTCCCGTATCTCCAAAGTCATTGAAAATCCGTCTTCAGTTTCAACTGTCATTTCATCAAGGACGGATAAATCAACGTTCATGGCAAAGGCCTTCGGGAAACGTTGCATTACAATTGCATAAAAGTACATAATTAAACGGTTAATAACAATTAAAATTCTAAAAAAAATCCATAATATTCACACATGTAGAAACTGAGAGACTTACAAAATGAAAAGTGAGACACCATGTCAGTTCGTAATCATTGGCTTGATCAACAACTGGTGGAACATCTAAAATCTCTTGTTCTAATGGAGGCTCCGCTTCTACAACCAGGACATCAGGAGGACCATTTACCACATTATCTTCCAAAACAGCTTCTTCTTCAAAGGATACATCATCATTACCATGGTCCCCAATCTTAACCATTTGGACAACTGGTAAAGCACGGTCCAGAGTTAGTGACTACAGACCGTTAGGACGGAACAGTAAAATTCTAAAAACCCGATCGTCAATTAGCTCAAAAACCAAAAAACACCAGTTATTAAACAGAGATCCTTTGCAATTTGAGAAAAATCAACAATGTAATGGTTAATATCCCAAAGTCTACTTATGCTAACATTCCACATATTATCCTCGTCAAACAGGATAACAAAATCATCAAACAAATTATCACCATTGAAATGATGTTGCATAAATTCCCTGGGTAACCACTGCAGTAGATTGAAAATATATTAATAATTATAAGATGTAAAGGTTTTTCAAACATAATAGACAGCGTTTAAAGCTTACCAGATTGCTTAACTGAGGATGTAACATAACAATATGGAACTTTGAAGAATTCACCGTGTGTAGATAACTTTTGAAGTGAGTTTTTCTAAATGATGATGAATCCATATTTTGGAAAACAACAAAATCTCCGTCTTCTATACCAAGTACATTGACGACAGTTGGCCACCCGTTCGAAAGACAAAAACCGTTTGTAGACTCCTTGATATTAACATCAAACATTACAGATTCATCTGTAAACAAAAGAACAGTACCGGTCGGGTAGCCCTTTAAATCATCCAATCTATTGTACCAAGTTGGGAGGAGCTGTAAAGATCAATGAGAATAGTAAAATCGTCAAAACAACCAACATGTAAGATAGACTTCATATCAGTTAATTTGTTAGGTAACGATATAAGTTATGAAAATAAAACATATAACCTGTTCTATTTTAGTCTTGTCCTCTATATAAACAAAAAACTGTGAACAGAACAAAAATAACATTAAGATAACGATAATCCGGTAAAAAACCACATTAACATTAATGATTAAATTATAAAAAAAAAACAGAGTAACGATATGTGAAACAACAAACAACAGTGATATGTAAGTTTATGATATCCATTAAAAAAAGTTCAAATATCACAGTTAAAGCAAAGATTTCCAAAAAACAAAGGACAATGATTAAATTCAGAACTTATACACAGATTTGCTATTATATTGAAAACAAAGTAACAAAGATTATAAATAAAGGTATTAAAAAACAAAAAAAAACTTTTCAATAACAGATAAAAAAAATCATGTATAAAAAAACAAAAATTTTGTGTCTAGGGTTTTAGGATTACTTGAACACACAAAATATAGTTAACTTTATTGTGTTTGAATCGGTTTAATCTATGCTCATATAGTAAAACAATGAAAAATCACCAAGAATCTAAAGAAAATTACATTGAACATTAGAAACTTTAGAACAAATTAGGACGAAAATTACACTAAGAACAGTCGGATGGAGAACAAATAGGTTCGAAAATTAGGAGGAAAATTACACTAAGAACAAAATTACATTCAACATTGAAATCATTTACCAAATCAAAAATCATAAGTTCGTAAATATAGAAATCGTACAAAGATATACTTACCAGAAGCAAAATCGCCGAAGAAACTTGTAACAAAAGCAGACGCCGATGAAGATGATGATAGCACGATGACGGATTGTTCGAGAAATGATGAATGAGGGTATTATAATATAAAGATTCCTTCATCTTCTTAACCTTGTAAACACAGATCTTCGTAAATTTGGAATGACTGATGTGATTAGCTATAGATTGGAGAGATGCAATGATAAATTGGAGGAAAAAAGAGGAAAGAGGAGAATTGTAGGCGTGATTTTAATTGAAAGGATTTCAAAGGAATAGAGGGATGTCATGATGAAGGTGAAGTTATGAAAAAGGAAACGGGAAGTAAGGTTTTAGCATTAACAGAAAAAAAAAACGGTTTTATATTGGCAATAAGATGGGTAATAAAAGGACAAATGGCAAAACACGGGTTGCTAAACAAAAAACAATTTATACTTTAATACGTAAATACTTTATTACAGGTTCGTTCGAATAGAAAGAAAAATGATAGAAAATACGTGATCTAAGATAAATAGATGATAACATAAAAAATTCACAAGCCATTGAATATCTCTTTATATACAACATTCATTGTTTTATTTGTAGGTCTGCCTTCATTGTCAAGTATTAGTAACTTGATTCCATCTCGTCTTGTAACCCTGGATAAAGCTACGTACAATTGACCATGTGTGAAAACTGGTTGTCTTAAGTACAAATAAACCTTAGATAGCGACTGGCCCTGGCTTTTGTTGATCGTCATCGCAAAACATACCGTTATTGGAAATTGCCTCCTTTGAAATGCAAAAGGAATCTTTTTGTCCGAAGGAACCAAATTCATTCTAGGTATGAATATCCGAGAACCAATATTTCCACCTGAAATTATCTCAGCTTCAATTACACGGCTGTAAAGTTTTGTAACCTTTAACCTTGTACCGTTACACAAACCGTTTCATTGGTCAATATTTCGTAATAACATTACTGGAACACCAACTTTAAGCACTAACCTATGATTGGGTAATCCAGATACTTTAAGACCGTTCAGCATGTCGAGTGAGTATATTTTTTGCTGATCAGCATTGCCATCTTCAGTAGGGCATAGACTGTCAGAACTAAGATACTCTTTTTCTTCACCTGGGAACAGTGCCAACAATCTGTCATTAATCTCGTGAACAACCTCATTCTTAGGCGCAAGTATCGCTCTAGTACTAAAGTAATTACGATCATTGTAGTTTTCCAAGATTGACGGATAGACAAAATCAATCATGCTAGAAATTGGGTCAGATGAGCTGTCAATTAAAAGTTTGTTGGTGCATGCATCTGTCGACTTCGTCTTGTATCAAGTCTTAGTCTAGAATTGTGTAGATTAGGGCACGTTTTACAAGAAAATAGGAAGGTTTAGAGTGTTAGATATTGATTTCGCTCCAAATGCTCTAGTAGGTGATTCCGCCCGGAATCAGAAGTTGCTAATTCCGCTCCAACAGTCATGGTATCGTTTCGGGCGGAATCAGAACCTTATAAATAGGTAGTTATGAGCGAAATCAGGTATCGAGTCCTTGTATTCCATGCCGAAGTGCTGCCGGTGTGAGATTTGATTGTAAACAACGTCAGATCAATACAATCAGTGATTTAAGTGAAGATTAAGCTGTTTCTACCTTTGTTTCTTGTTTTCCGCACCTGAAACAGAGTAAAACTCCTCTGAACGACTCATTTGGGTCAGTCGCACGATCCTACAATTGGTATCAGAGCCCAGGAGGAGGAGTTTTGCAGATTAGCTGGATTTCATCAAATTTTTTTACTTCTACACCTTCTTTATTCATCAGAATGAGATTTATCAGTCAAAACCAGATCAAATTTTCACAGATTGTTTAAAATTGGACATAGACAAACCCTTGAAAGTTTCTCGGTTAAAATTGGCCTAAAATGGACCAAAATGGACTCCGAGCTGATTCCGCTCAAATTGACAATTTTGTGATTCCGCTCAGAAATCTGATTTCGCTCCAGAGATCTGTCTGATTTCGCTCCAAATTATCTCCTGATTCCGCTCCAAGTCCATCTAATATCTAATTTCGCTCCAAACAGTTAGTTTGATTCCGCTCCAGATTGTAAAGTTGGTGATTTCGCTCCAAAGCATTGTGTTGATTTCGCTCCTGGGTTACAAACTTCTGATTCCGCTCCTGTGAACATTGTGATTTCGCTCCAAGTGCACAACTTAGTAATTTCGCTCCAAAGGGCTGTTTGCTATTTCGCTCGAACTGGTTATCTGTTAATTTCGCTCGAAACCAACTGTTTTTGAAAAACGTGACTCGTAATCATGAGTGAAGAGTTCTACAACGCGTTCGCTTCATCTCTGACTACTCCGGCTTCCATTGCTCAGAACATGAACTTGGAAAACGAGACTGGAACGTTACAAAAGCCCCCGAAACTGATGAGTATCGAAGAGTACTACGGGTGGAAAGACAGATTCGAAATTGGGTTCAGGCAAATCATCTTAGGTCATGGGAGTGTATTCTGAAGAAGTATGTGTTACCACGCACAGATTTGCAGGTTATCAAAGAGCTATTAGAGTTTACTGATCAAGAACGGAATATGTACAAAGCCGAGAAGATGATGATCAGTCTGCTTCAACAAGCCATTAAAGAAGACATCTTCATATTGCTTCAGCACGACAAAACTTCAAAATCAATTTGGGATGCACTTAAAGTGAAATTTGAGGGTAGTGGAACATGATTAAGAGCAAAAAAACGTTGCTCAAGAAAGAGTTTGATCTGTTCAGTAGTTTACCGGGAGAAGATACAAAGAAGCTGATTGAACGTTATTGCCACTTGGTGCGATCCATGTCGATGCTGAGTATTACAAAAGATCGTGAAGAGTGGGTAGACAAGTTAGCTGATGCGTTACCGCAGAAAGAGTGGGGAACCTACTTGATGATTCTGAAAAATACCGGGGTTTATGATGGATTAACGATTTCTCAGTTTATCGAGAAGATTGAGAGTCAGGATTTGGAACAGCAAAAGATCGGAAGGATGAACAGTTCAAGTGGTCAACAGGATGTAAAGATGTACTACAAAGGTAGTTTTCCGGAAGCTGAAAGAAGTCCGAAGATCCAAACTGCATTTAGTGCTGGGGATTCAACAGAAAAAGTTGATCAGACTTCAAACAAAAGCAGTGGATTTTTTTCATTTCCGAGTGTCAATCCGAAAGAGTCAACTACAAGTTTTCATTCTCAGAACTGGAAATGGTTATGTGATCCAGTGCAACACCGCTTTGAATCTTCCAGACGGCCAAAGCTTTTCTGAAGAGATTGCGAAAGATCACATGGCTCTCCTTGGTTCTGTGCTTCTCTCGTATGAAGGTCTTGTTGCAGGTCGGATCGGAAATCCTATGCTCACAAAGGAGGATTACGATTAGATAGACGCCGAAGAGATGGAATTAATGGATATCAAATGGTGTCTAGCTAGTGTTCTTAGACGAGCAGAAAAATTCAAGCTTATTACTGGGAGAAATGACTTTCTTGATGCACATGTTTCTACTTTAGGTTTTGATAAATCTAAAGTTACTTATTTTCGATGCAGGGAGAAAGGTCATTTCAAGAGGGAGTGCAAGAACAAGGAAGCTAGTGGAGCTCAGAATCCATTCGGAAAAGACGATTACTACCGGAAAGCCATTTATCAGCAAGTGGGTAAACAACAACATCAAGAACCACAGGTGGCTCATGGTAGAAAAATCGAGGATTCTAAGAGAGCGTGTTTGATGGATTTTAACTGGAACGACTACATATCACCCGAAAACAAAGTATGTCTAGTCAATATGGATGATGTGAAATTACCTGAAGGCTTTAGCTGGGACATGTTTGTAGACGAAAAGGGAGAGTTTAAAGCGTTCATTGCTAAGATCGTTAGAGAACCAGATATGTTTGCCACATGGATGAAGTCTATTGGTGAGACTGTGAAGAATGTGGAAGAAGAGTCTGTTGTTTCTGATGAAAGCTCATTGAGTGCTGATGAAAGCTCACAGAGTTTAGATGAGAATGTACAAAGTGATACTAGTTCAGAAAAAGAAGTTGTTATCGATCAAACACCATCTGATACTGGTTCATCGGATGATAATTCTGAAAAATCAATCGAGTTTGATCAGTCACCAGTTGATGATAGTAGTGACGATAAGGAAGAAAAACATATTAATATTGCAAAATCTCATCTGTCTCCTGAAATTTTTCATTTCTATTTTGCAGATCGCTTGGAAAAACTGAAGGAGAAACGAGCTGCAAAAGAGCAACAACAAATGAAACCTGAAGATTTTGTTCAGAATGAAAATGCTGAAAGTATTGCTGAGAAGATGGTTGAGACTGAGCAAGTGAAAAAAGAAGAAAAGGTGACAGAAGCTGAGAAAGTGATCGAAGTAGAGAAATTTGTCAAAGTTGAAAAGATTGTTGAAGTCATCAAACCTTGCACAAAATGTTTAGAACCATGCAAGAAATGTGCAGTAAAAGATGAGATGATAGTTGAGTACGAAAAGAAGAAGGAGCAGTTGCTGTTCAATCTAAACTACGTAAAGGAATCTTATGATGTTTTGAACAAAATAGTGACTGGTCTTCAAAAGACAAATTCCGAGAGAGAGGATGCTTTGACAATGATGAATGCTGTGATGATGTCGAAGCAAAAAGCTATCAATTTCTACATCGAAGAAAGTGCTAAATGGAAGCAAGAGTTGGAAACTGAGAAGATCGAGAATGAAAGAATCAGGCGTTTATTACAAAGTTATTATAGTTCTGATTATCTTATTGATAGAATTTATCCAACTGTTGCAGGTATGGAAGCTTTCCAAGATGAGAAGCCGAAGAAGAAAGAAAGTGGTAAGAAACCGACTGTTAGCTATAACAAGTGTCCGCCTCCGATCTGGGAAGGGTATTCTCCTAGAAAACCAAACGAGGAACAACTTGAAAAAGCAGTCAATATAAAGCTAAAAACCGATACAACTGATGAATTATCAGAAAACATTGATGTCACGTTCACCTCATCTGACACTGATCATGAGTCTGAGTTAATAAAAAAGGTGGTCGATCAGGTGTTGGATACTGATGAGGAGTCTGAGTCAAAGTCTGAGTCTGGAGGTCCAAGTTCGTCAGTCAACAGTCGAAAGTCGTCGGTTAAACGGTCTTATAATAAAAAGTTTTTGCTATCCAAATCAAATTTGAATGATGAAACATTCGAAGTAGTTTATACTTTGAATGATTCTGACAAATTATATTATAAAAAGAGTTTCCTATAAGAAGTGTTAAAACAGAATTGATTAACAAGACTTTCAAACTAATAGAAATTAATATTCCAGAATTGAAAGTTTTGAAAAATCTTGAGAAACCTAAAAAATACACTTCAAGAGTTCAACAACGTTTAAACAAGAAAAAGGGTTACAATTCTGGTTTTGGTTTTCAAAAGAAACCAAAATGATAGCTACAAAAAGAAAGGTTTAGGTTTTGTTCCACCAGAAAATTATAAAAATGAGAAAAATTCTAAAACAAAAACAGAATTTGTTTCAGGTGGAAGTGCTGAGGAAGAACAGAAGAAATCGTTCTGGAGACAATCAAACCAGGAGTTTCTTGCTGAGAAGAAGAGTAACGGTACTGGAGTTTTTCATCCAAGAGAGACTCGAACCTATTTCAAATGCAATGAAGCTGGTCACATTCCATGGAACTGCACGAAAAATGCCAAGACAAAACAGGGAGTTTCTGAGAAACTAAAAGAGAAAGTTGTTGATGCTAAGCCACCAACTGAGAAAATTAAAATTTTTGAAAACTCAACGTATGAGGTTGGTGAGTGTTCTAAAAAGAATCTTTACAAAAAGAAAGCAAAAAACAACCAAGTGTGGGTTATTAAAAAGGTTGATGAGAAAGTCGGCGATGATTCTGGTTCCATAAAGCCAGAGGAGCCACAAGGTGAGGCAAAAGAGGTAAATTCTGTGTTTTCAGTAAGTGATGATGAATTTCCGTCACTGAAGTTTGAAGAGATTAAACAGAAAGTTGGTAAGGTTGAGATCTCAGATCAATTTTATTCTGAGAAAAATGAGTTTGATGTCGAGAAAACATTCAATGGGAATGTTAAGAAAATTTTTGGAAAAATGCTTGATGGAAAAGCAAAAGGGGTTAAAGATTTTTACGCAACTAAAAAGGCAACTTACAACCCTACTGAGCAAGAATTGAAAACTCTCAAGTCTGAAAAGACTTGGGTGGAAATTCTTTTTCCTTGAAGTCTTAGGACTATGCCGGAGATCCCAAGTTTGTAATCGTGGATCAGGAATTGGCATCATTCTTGTAAAATAGTCCTTCAACCTATCTTTAAAAATTGTTGAAATTTTTACAGATTAAAGGACTACGCCGGAGCTTCCAGGTTGGTAAGTGAGAAGCAGGAATCGGCATCTTTGATTGGTAATCGATCGTGTGTAGATGTTTGTTTCCTACACATGGTACAGGTGTTTGTGTTTTTACAATTAGTACAAAGGATTCGTCAAGGTCATTGAGTTGAACTTGATGTAATCTTCATTCAAGTGATTGAGGAACAAAATGATGAACCATACCCCAAACTTACAAATGAACCTACAAATGGTAAAAACAAACTTATTTTCCGGAAAAATCATTTTGATTAAAACAAACTTAAGTGTTTTGAAATCTAAATGAGAAAATAGTTTGTTGAAAGGGGGAGTTCTGATTGTTTATGCCTAGTGGATGGCGATTTGATATCGGTTGTCACTTTATCTGTACAGTTTGTTTTGAATTTTCTGTATTTGGGTAAAGAGCTTAGATAGTTTTCAAATTTCCTTTAAATGTGTTTGCATTTTAGGGGGAGTAGGAAAATTTCAGAAAATCCAAAAACATTAGAAAATTTGAAAAATCCAAAAACATTATAAAATCAAAAATTGAGTTTTGTTGTAAAAATGAGGAAATGATAGTACATCAGTAGACTGTCACAACATGCTAAAGATTTGAAAAGTCAAAATGTGATAAACAATCTCACTGTGGATATGCCAGTAGGTTTCTGCATATTTAGTAGATTGTGACGAGATATAAATCTAAAAAATCAAACTTGCTTATTCTGTGGGTAACAATTTCTTGGATATATAGGTAACCCCTGAAATCTTGTTTGAAAGGTCCCTTATTCTGAGATACTAGGTCTTTATGCTCAGTGATATCTGGGGTATTATCCCGGGAGTTCTGCTGTATGGAAATACTAACCTAGTCCCCGGATAATACTTTCTGCAAATGCTTTGAAATATAAGCTCGCCCTCAGCAAGTTGATTAAACAATAAAATTGATAGTCACTACTGTTGTAACAAAAGATCCACTAAAGGGGACACACTAAAAGTGGAAGCCGTCATCTCTCTGCGTATACGGAAGTATCGACCTGAGCTCTCACGGCCCTTTCAATTAAATCCTGAACAGATATCATCTGTGGTATACTCACCTGTAAGACTGAACATTGGGATCCGGATACGGAAGTATATTTAAGTAGTGGGACACGCAAATAAGTTTAAGTCATTAAAACAATTAATCTCGTATCTCGAAGCAATTGAACTTTGTGTGAAAATTTAAGTGGACAAATATACTGACAATCTAGGTGAATTGTTTAGAACTTAAAATGAAATGAAGCTTAACGGTGTTATTGACTCGTCTCATATACTGATATGATCCTCTTACACAAACTCACAAAAATATTGTCTGTAAATATTTCTTTACTACATTTTATTTCTCTTATTTCAAAATCTAAAAAGATTTTAGTGTGTTTTAGCATAAATTTTGAAAAATGCAAAAAGATTTTCGACAACTGATATTGAAAAGCTGATTTTCAAAATTCCAAGTGCTAAACATGAGGACTATGTGGTGAGGGGGAGTCTGTGTTAGAAACCAAAAGGTTTTCTAAGTCTAATCTTTCAATTGGTTCATCAAAATATTTGTTTGATCTGAAGGAGAGTCAGTGTTGGTGCATATCTCTATAGTTGAAACATGAGAAACTTACTGTGAGGTAGAGACTATGCAGGATTAAATATAAGCTGAGTTATCGTTCCTGAGAAGAACTAGAGCCAAGTTTCAATCTTGAAACTATCTTCTGAAAAGTCAGGTCATTCGATTCTGAGAAGCTTATGAGAGCCAGATTCAGATACCTGAGACTCTGTGGATAAAGTTTGAGCTAGGTTTCGTTTCTGTGGACAAAGTTTGAACCAGGCAACGATCATGGACAAAGTGTAAAAGCCAGAAAACGATCCTGAAGCAGATGATGCTGAAGAACTAAAGGAATGCCAGCATATCGCAAGGGGGAGTCTGAAGACATGCGAGAAAAGTAAGAAAGAGTGAAGCCCAGAGGCTGATCAAGACTGAAGATGCGAAGACACGACGCGAACAAAGACTCGACATGTGTGACTCGTCAACATCTGAGGGGGAGTCTGTTGGTGCATGCATCTGTCGACTTCGTCTTGTATCGAGTCTTAGTCTAGAATTGTATAGATTAGGGCACGTTTTACGAGAAAATAGGAAGGTTTAGTGTGTTAGATATTGATTTCGCTCCAAATGCTCTAGTAGGTGATTCTGCCCGGAATCAGAAGTTGCTGATTCCGCTCCAACAGTCATGGTATCGTTTCGGGCGGAATCAGAACCTTATAAATAGGTAGTTATGAGCGAAATCAGGTATCGAGTCCTTGTATTCCATGCCGAAGTGCTGCCGGTGTGAGATTTGATTGTAAACAACGTCAGATCAATACAATTAGTGATTTAAGTGAAGATTAAGCTGTTTCTACCTTTGTTTCTTGTTTTCCGCACCTAAAACAGAGTAAAACTCCTCTGAACGACTCATTTAGGTCAGTCGCACGATCCTACAAAGCTCATGTGGTATTTCAATTATTGCTTCTCCATCATTGGAACCACCAACATTTCCCTCACCAACGTCCAACAACCATTTTGCAAAATTATTGATCTCTTCAACTTCAAATGTAGGTCTTCCAACGGTTAACCTCATGTTTCGAGTTAAAGTAAACAACTTACACTTCCTCCACAGATAAGACGAACATAATGAGGCATTCACAATTTCTTGTCGTCCACTATTTGGAACAACAGGTATTATTTGCCTAAAATCACCACCAAAAACAATAACCTTACCTCCAAACAGAACATCAGTTCTGCATGAATTAGAGATATTGAAAATATCATGCATAGTTCTATCCAAAGCCTCAAATGCATGTTTATGAACCATAGGAGCTTCATCCCATATAATGAGTTTGGTCTGTTGTAGTAATTTAGCTACATCATCGTCAGGTTTAATGTGACAAACGGAATCCTCATTAAGATTCAAAGGTATATGAAACCTAGAATGCGTCGTTCTTCCTCCATCCAACAACAATGATGCAATTCCGCTAGATGCAACGTTTAATACGATTTCACCTTTTGACCTAATTGCAGCAGACAATGTTTTCCATAAAAATGTTTTACCAGTTCCGCCATAACCATAAACAAAAAATACTCCTTCGTTGTTTCCATCAACTGCGTTCATAATTTCTTCATATACTGAACGTTGTTCATCCGTTAACAAATTCACCTGACCTTCATAAACATTTTGTAAATCTGTTCTATCATATGCAAGCTCTTCGTTAATCAATCGGCAGCGAAAGTTATCTAAAGATGAAGTATCTGGGTAAGGCATTGATACAAATCTTCGAAGCGATGAATTATTTCGAGTTAAAAACTTCTCAATTTCGCATAAAACATAGTTCTTTAGTTGCTCGTCAGGAATTGATAAAGCTGTGAAAAATGAAAATAACATATAAATTTAATGATAAATTTTTAGTAACTGTAACAAAAAAATTTAAATTTATAATTTTACCTGAAACACGATGATGCTTTGAGAATCTGTAATGAAAATCATCTGTCATATACTTCCATGTGCTTTCCCAGACTACTTCAGGTCTAGATAAAGTGCTTGATAGTAACATGGTGGCGAATAAATTGCGAATATAACCTGCGCTACCTGATATATTTGCTTCTTTGATGGCCTCAATGTACTCTGAGTCGTCATCCAACAAACCAAGCGCATAGCAAGCATCTCTAAAAGTATTGTACACTCGACCATAAACTGTTTTAATATCATCAAACGATGTTGGTCCTTTAACTTTGTTAAGAAGAATTCTTAAATAGTACGCTTCACCGGTAGACGGAGAAACGGAATGAATTCTGCCAATTGTTTTTCCTTTTATTCTCGGAACCCATATACGCTGGTCAAGCTTCCACACATACCAACGTGGAAACTGTACATATGTTAGTGTACGTGCAACGGTGTCGTTAGGATCTTGATTACGTTGCATCCAAGACAAAAACATTGATGAGTTCACAGATGGCTTGTTTAGGACGTGATTAATATCTTCATCAGGACCGAAATAAACTGTTTGTTGTCCAGGAAGATTGAAAGGCAACCTCATAACAGAAGGACTCCTATAATTAACTTCATTCGAAAATATCCTCCAAGAGGCTTCACAAGCCGATATATACCTACAATAATAATACTCTTTAATTTCATCATTTTCTGCTTGCTCGTCTTGATTATTGCTCGGAACCACAACAACTGTTGCTCTATCAGGGCCTTTATTAATATACTTGAACAAATACTTTATTGATGCCGCTTGGTTGCACCATTCAACGTTTATATGTGCCTGATATCTTTTCAAAAGTTTTTTGTTGTAAGGTACAACACTTCTGTTGTCTAACTCAATTCTATTTTTTAAAACGAAAGCACCATCATCTCTTCTTCTGTATAAGGGAAATCCGTTAGAATCCAAGGTTGACTGATCTTGAAATTTCTTGGGAAAACCTTTTGAACATTTTCTATCAACCATACATGGAGAGCTCATTCTAGCGTTACCACATGGACCGTGAATCATATGGTCTTTCATAAGCGTATATAGTTCCGGGTCTTCATTTATATTAGGGATTTCTGCAGAAATAAACTGATCAACATGGTCTACAGTTGGAAGTTTGTAATCATTTTCCATGAATAAGCACATATGCGCATGAGGCAATCCTCGCTTCTTCTGAAACTCAATAGTGTAAACAACTACACAAAAAAGTAAAAAACTGTTACATATCATTGAGATCATGTTTAACAAAGTAAATTTAATAACATACCAGCAACAACTTTTCCAAACAAATGACGGTCTTTCAAATCTTTGCAAATTGCATCCAGCTTTATTTTAAATATTCGCGATAGAATACCAGGCCTATCCTCCGGATTAAGATTTGTGTCCTTAAGAAACCTTTGAAGCTCCGGCCACTTGGGATTGCAGGTAATGGTTATAAAAAAGTCGGGATAACCATACCATTTACAAATAGCCATAGCGTCTAGATAGTTTTGCATCATATATCGTGACCCGCCTGTAAACGAAGATGGAAGGAAAATACATTTTCCAACCTTACACAAATCTTGTTGGCCGTTAGATCTTAGTTTGCGGATACTCTCGTATGTATCAGACCTGAGATCATGTTGCTGAAATCTTATAAAGTTAAGTCGCTCGCTCTCAATCATCGTATAAGCATCAACCAAGAACTGTTGGAATAACCGTCGAGAATTTAGAATCAATGAAAACTGGTTACTACGATTTTATACACGATACGCAAAGAACTCTCTCATTGTACAATTCGGACGTTTCTTGTTAGTAACATCAATGACACCCCTATGGGGTATGTCAATTCTGTAATCGTCGTCTCCATATGGGAACAAAATAGGATACTGAAGTGCAAGATAGGAAGGATGCAACTCACTTATTCTTTTTAATGACCCCGTTTGTGTCTCGACAACGATATCTCTATTCTCAAGAGCGTTATCAATATCTCCAACAATAAGAGCGGCAACCTCAGAGGAAGTAGGTAAGTTATAAGTCCGACCATCTTGTTCTCTGTTCCCAATAAGGCGAAGCTTCAAAGTAGTATTAGGATTCTCTTGGAAGCAATCTCTAACCATCCTATAAATTTTCACAAGCACATTGTTGGCATCCAACATTGCTTTGATTTGTTATATCAACTTATTATCAGTTTCGTCTGAAGAAGTTGATGAGGAAGCATCGTCTAAACACCTGTTTCATAAAATTGTCATAGTAAGTAAATATATAGTTAAAACAAATGTTATAAAAAAATTAAGTTTCTGCATGGTACCTAAAAACTGATTGCCTGTTTGCCAACTCATTTTCAGTATCGTATATGTATAACTGACAAACTTTAGGTTTCCCTCCGTTTTCTGGCACAAGACTACCAATAGCATGATAATTTTCACCACTAATTCTGTAGCAAAAAGGAGCATTACCAGTAGTAACGGTGTGGTCAACCTTACCACCCATTGACATAAACGCAAACATAGAATTGTAACGTCGAATGTTCTTCAAAAAGTGTCTGCTTTCGTTATCATTGGACATGAATAGACTTTTATAAAAAGGTGTCGCAGATTTGTAATCAGGTAATACAACTTTGGCATAACCACAACATAACATATGACATATTTTGCCACCCTCTTTTCTCCCGTTTCCTTTCTCTGCATCCCATAAGTTTGCATAACAAACTTCATAAGTAATAACTTGATCACCATGATCCAAATAATCTGTTAAAACATACAACATTAGAGTTATGTATACAACATTCATTAAAATAATAAGATATACATATTTATAAGTTTATATTTTTACATTATGTAGCATTACTTATAAACAAACCTACCCTGTAGAAACACCTTTATAAGGATCTCGTTCTACGGTTTCATCTGTGGTCAAGTCGATCATTGGTATAGGAGATGAAATACGTGGTTTGCATACCAACTTACGTTTCCCAGATGATAGCCTTGGCAAATTACAATTCAAAGATGATGTGCAGGTGGTTGATGTGATGCCATTTGAAATATTTATTCTAAAACCATTTGCTCTCGTTGTAAGATTGCTCGTAGTACAACTAATGTTACCTAGTACAATTAACAAAAAGCATAGTCAACATATCGATGCAAAACAATACAAACATAATAGAATATATAAACATGAAATTAATAAATTACTTACTTGTTACCATACTTGAGGGACTTGGAGTAACATTATTAGCCACATCAGGAGTGGATTCAAAATTGTGACAACCAATAACATTGACTATGTTATCCGATGTAACACCTATGGTAGTAGATCTTCTTTTGTCAATAATAGATCTAGGTAATCGCACGTTATCTGTATCCTTGTTTTGTAGAATTCGAGTCACCAATAGAAAATATTAAAGCACAAAAAATAAATTCATCGTCACGTATTTATATAAAATTTAATTCATACTAAACGTAATTGAAATAATATATAATAAATTAAACAAAAGTATAGCTTATAAAATAACATACCATCAGGTCAAACTGGACGATGTTGTGTAACACACGGAGTGGAAGTGGAATTAATATTGGTGGATACAATATTGAGGGATGACGATGTAGTTCCTCCATTTGATCTCTTATTATCCAAGTATAATTTCCTTCTATGAGAAGCCTTGTCTTGAGTAACAATTGGGAGGACAACTAACAGAAAATCGTATACAGATTCACAAAATTATAATAAAAAAACAAAAACAAATCAAAATAGTTAGTTGTAAATCAAGAAAGGATAATTTTCATTTTGTTATAAAAATATATAGCTAAAATAATACCATTGGTTATGCTTGATAAAGGTCTTCTGCCTCGTCGAACTTTGAAGAGACATAAATAAAAAAAATGGAAGAATTAATAAACAATTCGAGCATAATAGTTAGCTAACTAAGTAGGCGTAAAAGAATCGAAATGGATAATGAAAGAATTAATGTTATACCGTTAACAATGTCGGTGGATGTGTTTCCATTTCGGTGAACTGCGCATAAAAAAATATATATATACTCAAATAGTTGTTAAAATAATTATCATGTGCTAGCTAATTTTAAAGTTATTGTTTTTTAGGAATGAGTAGGAAAAAAGTTGAAAAACTTTAAATAACTTACCATCCTGAGTGTTTTCTTTATCAATGTGAGTCAGTCTTTGGTCGTTTAGGCATTGCTGGCAATTTAAAAAAAAAAAGTGTTACAATAAAGAGTTGATATGTTGGATCACATGTTAAGTAATATTTAATCAATCTAGATTCAGTTATAAACTATAACTAACCATTATGGTGGTAATTGTGTACATCGATCTCTATTTTATACGGACTCATAAATCAAAAAATTTATGTCAACGGATATAAACAAAAAACGGTTACACACCAGTCTATATTAACAATGGAATGCATTAACATTAATGAACAAAAATAAATATGAAAAACATCATAATTTATAAAAACAAAATAAAACCAAAAAAATCTTAAATAAAGTAAGTACTTGGGAACAATAAAAACAAAACAAAAACAAATTATATAAGTTCTAACTAAAAGGAGAAATAATAGTCTCTATAAATAACGCTCCGTTAACTCCATTAAATGTATCAACATCTTGTAAATATTCCAACTCTTCGCCCGTTAGTTTAACGGTAACCATATGTCCCCATTCACTCATTAAAATCCATGTGTTGTACTCCATTATATGTGGTTGGTGCCGCCTACTTTGGAAAGAAACTGTTTGAGAATTCTGAAAAGATAAAACCTTATGCCATACTTCACCATCGAGTTTGAAGAGTTCAACAATAAGCTCTTCAGGTTCGGAAACAACAAACATGTGAATCTTCCGGTTTAATGTGATAAGATGACCTTGGCTAGGAATAAGATCTTTACTCAAAGGAAAATTAATAAGTTTGAATGTTTCAGATAAAACATCAAAAGCAATTATAAACTTCTTTCCAATTACCCACCAAGATTGTGAAACAATGAAGTATACGGTCTTAGCGGATAGTGTTCCAACAGACCACGCATAAGAACTTGAACCAAAGTTAGTTGCATTCAAGAATTCGACATCTCTCGATATACCAAAACGTCGAGAATAGACACTTGCAAATACATTATTGTATCGACGTTTGATGTGGAGTACTTTAAGGTCGTTAGATTGATCGTAGTAGATAGCGCCAGTATCATATTCGTGATCGTATCCATGTTTAGGGTAGTCATCAGATAAAATAGTATACCAATTAGTAGTTGGATTCCAAAGGATAAGTTTACTAATACAGTTTTCCATGAAAACTAATAAAAGTACGTCGAGAGAAGAAAGAAAACATAATGATAGTGGTGGAGTCTCGAAAGGAAAAGATATACTTTTCGTTGAACCAAATTCAATCTTGCCACAGATTACGTTATCAACATCTATTGACATATCATTCAAAGATATTAGCTTCCGATTTTTAGCTTTATTAAGGCATACACAATGCAACATGACAAACTGATTAGTTGATAATTCCGCACACCATGCTTTACTAACACATTTGAATTGACAAATTGATTTTGAAGGGAGCCTAGACAAAACTTCCACGACTAAGGTGTCAAAATCAATAGCTTCCATGATTTGAACTACATCGGAAGAAAAAAAATATGAAATACATAACGATGATGAATTGTGTGTGTGTATATATATATATATATATATTAATATAAAGATACATTCTAAACCAAGCATGTATGTTAAGTGAATGTTAATATGCAAAAACAACTATTGTGAAAAAAACATATAAGTTCAAATAAAATGAAAAATCATTAGCATAACAATAAATTCAAATACAAACTAAACAAACTAACCGAGTTCAAAGGTTGAATCACCAGGAGCAAATTAGCACCGGAAGAAACGTGTTTTGATAAATTCTTATTGAATCAGCCAATAAGAAATGAAATGGTGATATAGAGCTAACAAATTGAAACCAACTCTATATCAATATATAGAGATAGATGCTACAAAAAAATGAAAATATATTTATGTACACTTTTGGAAGTGATTAAATTGTAATATAGATTTCCATAAATAAATTTACATACCTTATATTCAAGATTTTTTTTAAGGAAAATGAGATTGATCACATCTTTCAAATTAAATAAGAAAATTGTATTGCGAAAATATGAAGATTGTAACTACTTATTAAAATAGACATATCAAACACTAACACCATTGAACCTATTACAAAATAAGTTATTTGTACCATTACAAAACATGTACATAAACTAAACCATAGTAAAGTAAGCAAAGTTTTCATGTCCATCAACCCAACCGCCAAAATATATCTATTTAAAAGACTAACAAACAACTTACCAAACCATAGCTGTTTTAAACAAAATGTATACCAGTCTTCCTTAGATCGAGGTTACATCATTCAACACAATCTTCCTCTGTGAAGTTGTAACACCTCGAAATTTTGTGTCCAATAAATAAATGACACGTGTCGCATACGACAAAAATAATATAAACCCGGATTTAATTAAGATATGTGGTAGGATTTTCGAATATGTCGACATGTTAATTTTATACCTCTGAGCGACTTCGTCATTATAAATCCCGAGACCCTAAGCAAAATTAATAAGCATCTAATATGTCTTAATCCGGTAATTACTAATAATCAAAAGGATCCAAGTTACTAATCTAAATCCTAAGAAAATAATGCAATGCAAATAATTATTTATAAGCCCATCCTTGTGCAAACCCATGATGCATTGATACTGACCAAGCATGGGTTAAGAAGAGCCTCATACTGACTGGTTCCAAACACAAAAATTATTTATTGCAAGTTGACCATTCAATGCTTGAAAGGTTAATTTTTTTGCCTCTGTTAAGCGCTTACGGACCGTAAGAGTCCTGCCTTACGGACCGTAAGGGGGTGAAGGGGTAAAAATGTTTCCGCCATAGGCTTACGGACCGCAAGGGCCATGCCATACGGTCCGTAAGCGACGCCCAGCGACAGAAAGTTGGCTGTTGGCTGTTTTAAGCGGTAAAACATTAATGCAAAGATTTTCCAGAGATATGGGCGACCCCTAATCATCTCCTAGCACAAAGGGACAGTTGTTGGTCATCAAGGAGCACTTGTAGGCCTTGTTGTGATGATCTTAATGATCTTCATTGCCTATAAAAGGCCACATTGTGGCAACAAGTTCCTCACACCTTCATCTGCATTTGAGGACCACTTCTGGAGCTCAACTTCCTCTCAAGTGTTCCCTAATCAAGCTTAGGACTTCAGTAAGTGTTCTAATCCTTTCTAAATTGAGTTTAGCTTAGTTATTTAGCTAAAAGTCAAACCGTCGTAATTACGGTTTGACTTCGAGATTAGTCAACAATGGCTCAGTCATATCTCGAATTAAAAGTAGTTATAAGTTGGTATTTATGTGGGTAATAAACCCTTAAGAGGGTTCCCCCTGATCACCACTCTAACTAGGTTAAAAGTCGGGTCAAACGTGTAATTAAAAAGTCAACAGAAGGTTTAAAAATGCGATTTATGCATGATTAACAATGTAGAACACTTATAACCTGTTTTATCATTAATATAACTTGGTAACTAGTGTAAGGACATGTCTAAACATGTTCAACCTGACAATTTACTATAAAGACCCGGTTCGGAACCGAAAGTCACATAGTTTGACTTTCACTTTGACTTTCAGTTCTGACCCGTTAAGGTATGTTTCAAAAATACCATAGAGCCTTATTTGGACCAGGTTACATGCTAGTATAACCCTCTGTGATTATACACCTCGGATCATTAGTTATCAAATTAATATGAATGATTCCGTTAATTACCCATATGTTGACCATTATGCCCTTATTGCCTTAAAACGTGATTTTTGGAAATGTAAAAGTGTAGAAACTTTAATTACTGATATATAAACGTGTATGCAAAGTTTGACATCAATTTGAATTGTAGATTAAGAGTTATGCTCATTATCGCAAAATGAATGCTTTATGTTAATAAAATGGCGTAATTAGCGTATAGCCTAGTTAAGCCTACTTTTAGGTATCAAACTTAATACCCACTGATGTAATATATTATTTTGGGATTTTTAAATATTTTTAATTAATTTTAGACTGAGCATAACTAGTAGTCGTAGGCTTAATCCGGTAATTATCGGTTTTGCCCTTACGGACCATAAAATGAGTTTTACATATCTAAACGACTTCAAACCTTTTGCTACTAATCACATATGATAAATAGATTATTTTAAGCCTTCTGGGAATATAAAAATATCAGATTTAAGTATCGAACCCGGAAATGGCCTTTAATCGCCTTATTAAGCGTTTTTAACGCAAAGTATGTAACAAAATTATATTGGACATACCCAGGTTGATACCTACTGATATAAGAGGCAAATTACAATATTTTAACAGTAAGCAAAGGTTGATAAACTCGGACTCCAGTTTTGAGCTTTTCGGCTTATGTGAAATTACCAAAATACCCCTACGGGGCATAGTTTGGTTAAATTTGATAAATTTCGCATATATGCTTTAACCTACTGATATAACTTAGCAAATTATGTATTATTGCTGATTACATCAGACCTGTAACTCGGGTTGTTACTTAAACTCTTTTATAAACTTTTAAAAGACCAAACTACCCCTACGGGGCCTAGTTTGTGTTTAAACATGTTTCGGGCATAATGAAAGGCATCTTACTGATGTCACAACATATTCGAGGCATAATTAACTTAGGGGACCTGTCTATAGCTCTCATGAATACCCGTCACGCTTATTACGCGTACGGTTCGGGTTATGTAACAAGTTTACATAAATTAGCCGAGACGGGTCAAACCTTAACGGTTTTATCTCAAAATCCAGAATATGAATAATAAACCCATATTGAACAAGTCTTCAAACTTGTCGGGTCTAAATCACATTCTATCCGGTCTTCGCTTAATCGTGCGTACGAACCGTATCTTTGAAACTAGCCGGTGTAAGCTTAAGCTTAATTAAAAGACCCGTTAGGATTCTAATAGGTTATTATAAAACCTTCGTTCCAGATTAGGAGGACCAGTAAAAGCTACTTGCAATTTGCTTATTGTGATATATACTTTGCTCAGGTAAATACTTTTAACTTATTTTCCGTTATACGGGCTTGGGTTACAGTATATAGTATACCGCTTGATCGGGCATCAAATTCTCCACCGCTTGAGTGGGTAATTGAATAAATTTGATCGGCTCGTTTAAACAGTCTTGTTACTTAAAAGCCTTTGGGGGGTTAATGACCATGTCCCGGATATCCCTGGCATCATTTTACGAAATGGCCACGACCTAAGCGCGGAGTGTAGGCGTACACTCGTCAGTGCATAAATAGATCGCTGTGGTGTGTCTATTGATCTTTAACCCGGACTTGATCCGGGCTACTGAACGCATAAGGAACATGTAATTCGTTCACAAGATTATATATTTAAATAATTCTCCCAAGTTATAAAAGAGTTTGTGCCTTGTGCATTCAAATCAATTTTAATAAACATTTTTACAAAAGTGTCGGTTGAATGTATTTACTAGTGTAAACTGACGTATTTTCCCAAAAAGACTAAATGCAGGTACTATGCGTAATTGGCTGGATATTCTCCTTAGCATCATAAAGAGTCTCGCAAGCTTAAGACGCCTTTGTCTGTTGAACAACACTTATTTTTATTTGATCCCCTGTGGATACATTTTCGACTATTCGTAATACTTTGATATTGCGAACAATGGTTGAAATATAATTATCTTTATGCTTCCGTTGTGCATTCATATATTGTGTGGTTTGACTATATTGTTGCCAACTACGTCACGGTAATCCCCCACCGGACCCACCGGTGAGACACGTGGAAATTGGGGTGTGACAGGTTGGTATCAGAGCCAACACTGAGTTAATTAAACACTAGCCTTTGTGTTTAATCTCAGTTACACAATTGCACATTCTTGAGTCTAGACAAGAACATAGGACAAATTCGAATTGTTATTCCAGTTTGTCTTTTTATTGTTTATTGTTACTTAAAGTTTTGAAAGCAGGAAATATGCCACCAGCAATCAGACGAGGAAGAGGAGGAAGAGGCAAGGGAACGATCATTACTCACAATGATCACGAGGCTGGACCTTCGAACATGCAAGCTCCTTCCAGTACAAGGAGTGAAGAACCACAGAGACGAAGAAGAAACCTCTTTGAACCTGCGAGACATTCTACCTCGCATAGCTCAACACCCTCATACCGTCATTCATTTGGACCAGATTCGGAAAACAATCCCAATAACCCTCAACCATCCTTTATACCCCTCCAGCGATCTGCTTTGCACCGTTCTTATGGCGATCCTTCACCTTTCTTCGTAGGACAGTTTAACCCGGCGGATTATGTCCAAGAACCAATAGGGTATAACCCTTTAGGACCGGAGGATCACTTTTCTGAAGATAATGCCGTGGATATGGACGAGGATACAGATCCCGTCGAGCCTGCACGGGGTACTCCCAACCATCCAATCGAGATTTCTGATGGGTCATCCTTTCACGGAACACCCTATCAAGGTCCCGACAGCTACCAGGCGAGGTTTGACCAATGTAATTGGTACTTCACACCATCTCATCATTTCTCGCCTCATGACCAACAGCAACAACAGGATCCCTCTGAGGATTCGCGGTTCGTGGCAGTTACGCCACCGCCACCGCCACCGGTTCAACCAGTAATTCCAGACCCGCCAAGGCGTAGAAGATCAGGCGCTCGGATGTCCACCCGAGTAGGGGAATTCCACTTCAGCACCCCTCGCCACTCGAGTACGAGTCACTTTCCGTCAGTGCCTGAAGAAGAACCCAATTAGGGGAACCTTCTGGTCACCCTGCAGAAGTGAATTCTGCACCAGTTGCACCACCTCCGCCACCTTTCGGATATGACAATCCGATACCAGCGTACGGCGGTTCCACCGCGTACAATCCGTTTGAGCAGCCGACTTACACACACTACAACTATAACTATGATGCCGATCCATACGTGGTAGCGGCAAATTACAATGCCCTCCATGGAACCTCTTGGAGACCAGATTACTCAGCTCATGGGTATCCAATACCTCCTAGACCTCCGGTTCAGCAACCGTCGCAGCAGCCACGTTTTTCTCCACCGGAGCAAGAAGAAATACTCCACCGTTTAAACCGTGTGGAACGAGACTTCGAACAAGAACGCAAGAGTAATCGTGGATTTCTCAAGGGCCTAGCAAACCTACTAAAAGGGAGGAAGAAACGAGATCATTAGTCTCCTTATGTATTGTTGTATTTACAATTTAGTCCCTGAGTGGACATTTATTGAATTTCAGTCCCTACGTGGACTTATCTTTGAGTCCCGGCGCGGACATCTATCTTGTATCGGTCCCTGCGTGGACTTGTTTTTCTATAAACCTCTGCGTAGGTATTTATTTATTTAAAAAGGTCCCGTTTAGGGCAGCATGTAATCATATTTGAAATTTATGGAATGTTATGTTATAAATTTCATTTTTATTATTATTATATATGAAATAAATAAAAAAAAATCATTCCTTTTAAATTCAAATCTTCCTAAATAAAGAATCTTAAGAGTGAAACCTAGCCAGGTGTCTTTATAAGATCCGGCCAAGATGGTAAGACCTGATTAAAAGATTCCAAGTTAACCTCTGTAATCATGTTAAAAGATTCAGATTCCAAGTTAACCTCTGTAATCATGTTAACGTTCATGGCAGATGCGATTCGTTAAAATCGCACGCGTCATTCTTATATAAGAATCCTTTTAAGGATTCCAAAACCCAAATTAATGATTTGTAAATCATGGGTTAAATCGTCAATAAAGATGATCATTATTAAACATCCATTAGCGATGTAGTGCCTACGGGCCAAATTTATTAAACATCCATTAGTGATGTAGTGCCTACGGGCCATAATTATTGTCATATAAGACAAAAAGCAGTGGTAGTCTATGACTCCCTGTCAGAAAAGGTAAAAGGACTACGGTTCAAGCCTTCATGCTTGGATTCTCTGAAATCCCGGCTAATACTATAAAAACGTCCTCGTGACTAGGCTTTTATGCCACTAACAATATTGTTTGTAAATAGGATAAATTATGTTCAAATCCTAAATAAAAGTGAGTAACAAATTAACCAGATATGGTCTCTGTTTACCATGGTTAATGAATTGCCATAAAAGACAATTCCATAATAAACTCCTAAATAAAATTTTTCGTTATCTTCTGTAGCAGATTCAAGTTACCATGGCTGATCCAAGTGGGGAGAATAGTCATTCGAAAGAAGACGAATACGATAACGCCCAGGTTCATTTGACGGGCGCTGAATTAAAAGCTCTTGTCGACAATGTTGTTAAGGCAGCCCTGGTTCGATAATACGAAGAATATACTGAATCCCGGAGTAGAACCATATCTAAACCACACTCAAAGCCGAAAACCCACTCAAAATCTCATAGCAAACCCCCGTCTAAGCCCAAAAAGGACGATGATAATCACTCATCCAATGAAAACAGTGTCCGTCCAGAAAGAGTGTATACTGATGCGTCTCGCGCCAGGGGCTGTACCTACAAGTATTTTGTATCTTGTAAACCCCGAGACTTCACTGGGGAGAAAGGCGCGGTTGATTGCATGACGTGGCTAGACGAGATGGACACCGTGGTGGACATCAGTGGTTGCGCAGAGAAAGATGTGGTAAAGTTTGTTTCACAATCATTCAAGGGCGAGGCCCTGGCTTGGTGGAGGTCTTTGGTTCAGGCCTCGGGAAAGGCTGTTCTATACAGCATGACATGGGAGGAATTCATTTCTCTCATCAAAGAGAATTACTGCCCTCAACATGAGGTTGAAAAGATTGAGACCGACTTTCTATCGTTGGTTATGACGAACCTTGACTGTCAAGCTTACCTCACGAGCTTCAACACGATGTCCCGGTTGGTTCCGTATCTGGTAACCCCGGAGCCAAAGAGAATAGCTCATTTTATCGGTGGTTTAGCCCCCGAAATAAAGGCAAGCGTAAAGGCCTCTCGGCCAGCGACCTTTAGATCTGTAGCCGACATATCTTTGTCCCTTACTCTTGATGCGGTCCGACAAAGATCGCTGAGGAACAAAGAGGCTAAGAAGAGAAAGCGTGAAGATGATACTTCACGAAGGTCGGGCAAGAAGCACCGTGGAAACGGTGACAACAAGAGAGGGTCTGAGTCAAGGAAGGATGGGCAACAATCTGGTGAGAAGCCCAAGTGCAAAAATTGCAAGAGACATCACTTTGGAAAGTGTAGACTCGAATCAAACTCGCAGACTCAGTCAAAGTCGTATGCTTGCGGGTTATGCAAGTCCAAGGACCACAAGACTGTGGATTGCAAAAAGATAAAGGATGCAACCTGCTACGGCTGCAACGAGAAAGGGCACATTAAAAGCAACTGCCCTAAATATGCCAAGAAGCCTGAAGAAGCCAAGAAGACCAATGCAAGAGTCTTCAGGATGGAGGCGAAAGAGGCAGTGCTAGATGATAACGTGATCACAGGTACTTTTCTCGTAAATGATATCTTTGCAAGAGTACTTTTTGATTCGGGCGCTGATAAGTCTTTCGTAGATCATAAATTTTGCAAATTGCTAAATATGCCTGTCAAAACCTTAAATGTGAACTACGAGGTAGAGCTAGAAGATGGCACCATAGAAACCGTCTCCACTGTGTTAGATGGATGTGTGATATCCGTTAAGAACCACTCTTTTCCTCTATCTCTACTTCCCTTTAAATTGGCTGGTTTTGACCTAGTATTGGGTATGGACTGGTTATCTCACAACCAGGCCCAAATCGTCTGCAACAGAAAGCATGTGGTGATAAAGACTCCGTCTGGTGAATCGCTTACCATTCGGGGAGATACCCAGTACGGATTGCCTGAGCAAGTGACTATGCTCAAGGCTTCAAAATGTCTAAAGAAGGGTTGTGTCATCTACATGGCACAGGTGATTATTGAAGAGCCTAAACCGAAGATAGAAGACATTCCCGTCATTCCGGAATATCCAGAAGTTTTCCCTGAAGATCTACCTGGTTTGCCACCAGATAGGCAAGTGGAATTCAGGATCGATATCATCCCTGGAGCAGCACCTATTGCTAGAGCACCTTACAGGCTAGCACCAACCGAAATGAAGGAGTTGAGGACCCAGCTGGATGAACTTGTAGGACCGGTTTTTACGCCGTTCGATTGTGTAACGAACGTTTCACGTGCGGAATCCGTGAACGAACGTGATCGAACACACGATAACGTACTACTTTTGATTCCATTGCTAAATTTGACGTGTACGGTACAAGAATCACAAAT
Source organism: Helianthus annuus (assembly GCF_002127325.2). Lineage (NCBI taxonomy): Eukaryota > Viridiplantae > Streptophyta > Magnoliopsida > Asterales > Asteraceae > Helianthus > Helianthus annuus. Next base: position 62,587,635 of record NC_035445.2, read on the forward strand.
ATACAACTTTCTCTCTCTACTTTCTCTCTCTAGAAAGTCTTCTCCTCCAAGTCTCCTTCTAAACTCTTTCAGAACTAACTAAACTAGTGACATAATCCCCTATTTATATGGTCAAGGCTATTTAATGAAAGTTCACATTAATTACAAGTTTGCCACCTTGCCATTTCTAACTAAATATGACATTATGCGCTTGATTCCTTCCGGCTTCTCACTACGACTCGGATTGACGAAGGCGATAGACAATAAATGCATCAACAATCTCCCCCTTGGATATTGTCGTAGTCAATCCGTAGTGAAACTCGTAGTGGCTTTGTCTTTCTCTCTCTCTTGAATCTTCTTCTTGCTTGAACAGAATCCCGGTGGATCTGTCTTCAGCTTCCATTGCTCTCTTTCTTCAGACTCTTCAGGCTCCCCCTTTCGTCAAGCTTCCGTGCTTTTGGGATCGACACCTTGCTTTCCGAATACAAGCTCCTTTTGCGTTAAGCTCGTCTTCAGACTCCCCCTTAGTCTCAGCTGTCGGGATCGTAGTCTGGCTTTTCGTAGCAACAAATTCAAAAACCTGCACATCTCAACCTCTCTATTACAAACCAATAAATTTGTGATTCAACTCAATGAATCAACTAAACATTTGAGAATTATATTACATTTAAAACTGATTAAAAATTTGAAACATTCCAATTTCTAATTCAAATTAATGTATCATCTTAAACATTTCAAATCAATTAACCAACCTGTCTGTTCATCATGTTTAGCCTTTGAGATTTTGAATGTCAGCTCTCCAACATCAGTTGTCGAAAATCTTTTTGGATTTTTCAAAATATGAAACATGAATGCAATAACAGAAATTAAATGCAGAAATGAAATATGTACAAACATATTTTTGTGAGTTTGTGTAAGAGGATCATATCAGTTTTTGAGACACATCACTAGCACCGTTAAGCTTTTAGACATTTTAAGTTCTAAACGATTCACGTTGATTGACGATATAGTTGTCCTCTTAAATTTTCATACAACTTTCAATCTATTCAGGATACTATTTAAGTGTTTTATGAACTTAGTTCGATTCATGTGTCCCACCTCTTGAATATACTCCCGTATCCAGAATCCCAATATTCAGTCTTACAGGCAAGAATACTACAATGATATCTGTACATAAATTAGGGGTTAAATGCGAGAACTGAGGGATCTCAGGTCAGAACTTCCGTTCAGCAGAGAGATATCAGCTTCGACTTAGTAGTGTGTCCCCTTTAGAGGATCTTTTCAGCTACAACAGATGATTATCAATTTTATTGTCTAATCAGCTGAGGGCTTTATGCTATGTTTCAAGCATTTTGCGGAAAGTATTAGCCAAGGACTAGGTCAGAACTACCGTTCAGCAGAAGTCCCGGAATAATACCCCAGACATCATAGAGTATAAACACCTACTATATCAGAATACGAGACCTTTCAAACGAGATTTCAGGGGTTACCTATATATCCAAGTAGTGTTCCCCACGAATTTCACAAGTTTGAAATTTTAGGTTTATATCCCGAATAAATCTACTAAATGTACAAAAACCTATCGTCACATCATCAGTGAGAACGTTTATTACATTTGACATTACATTTCTTTAGCGTGCTGTGATAGTCCACTGATTTACAATCATTTCCTCTTTTTCACAACAAAACTCGTTTTGACTTTTTAATGTTTTTTGACATTTTCAAATTTTCTAATTTTTTTTAAAATTTTTCTCCCCCTAAAATCAAAATATGTTTCAATTTTGATTTTCTGGGAAAATTTGAAACAAACTGTACAGATAAAGTGACAACATGATATCGAATCGCTTCAATTCGCCATCCACTTGGCGTAAACAATCAGAACTCCCCCTCACAACAAACTATTTTCCCATTATGATTTCAAAACACTTAAGTTTGTTTTAATCAAAATGGTTTTTCCGGAAAAATTAGTTTTGTGTGTCATTTCATAAACTCGGGGTTTCATCATTTTGTTTTACAAATTACCACTTATAGGAAAGATGAATCAAGTACAACTTAATGTCCCTGATTTATCTTTTGAAAGACGAAAAATCACCAGAGTGAAATTTCTCAAGAAATGTGCCGATTCATGTTCCACGCTTACCAACCTGGGAACTCCGGCAAATCAGGATTTTAAGCAACGAATGTAGGCACCCAAGCCTGACCAGCCTTGGGTGTGACCTGTTCAATTTCACTCGGGGTTTGATCATTCCTTTTTGCTTCATAAAATTCCTTTACCCCTTTGACTTTTCCGTCAATCATTTTTCCAAAAATGTTTAGAACATTGGGGTTAAAGGCTTTTTCAACATCACAATCTTTCTTTTCAGAAAAAGATTGATTTGAAATTTCAACTTCGTCAACTTTTTGTTTATAATTTTCAGCTCGCAATGGTGGAAAGTTGATATCATCCATTGGCGGAACTGAATTTTCACTTTTGAGCTCAACTTGTGGCTCCTCTGTTTTTGACGAAGCAGAATCATCGCCAGAACGTGACTTGTCTGACTTTGGCTTATCAGATTCATCACCAACATGTGGCTCCTTTGTTTCCGAAGAAACAGATTCATTGCCACAAACTGTTACCTTCTTCTTTATCTCCTCCTTTGTCCTCAGATTTGCATCTGACGAATTCGGTTTACTTGACTTTGCAGTCGAGGAAGTTGATTCATCAGAACTCTTATTCGATCTGTCCGGTGAACCCGAGGACAAAATCTTCTCCAGATATTCTCTGGCTTTCTTCCTCTTCTTTCGCAGTTTGTCTTTCTGCCCCTGAGAAAGCTTCACTTTCGTTTCTTGAACTTTAGGTTGTTGAACCTTCTGTTCTTTGACTTTCAGTTCTGAAACTCTCAGTTCCTTGGGCTTGACAGTGACTGGTTTCTTTGCCAATTTCTGAGAATTAACCCTCAATCTTTCATTTGATCTTCTTGGGCAATCCCTGGCAATGTGTCCTTTGATTTGACAGTTAAAGCATCTTCTCGTCTCAAATCTCTATCTCTGGCAGTTAACAGCAATGGGTCCTTGATAACCACATTTGTAGCACACTCTGTTATCGTACCAATCAGCATCTTCATACCAAACGCTCAGATCAAAGCACTGTTTGGCTTGGTGATATTCCTTTCTCCTCTTGATTGTTGGATTTGTCTCTTGAGCACTGTGGTCAAACCTGCACCACTTATTACCAACAATTTTTAAGTTTTCGTTTTTCAATTTTTGTACTTTTTGAATGCGATTGGATGATCGATCTAATGAGCTTTTATTCTCTTTTTGTACAATTTTCTCAGTTTTACCCTTTTGTTTTTGTTTTACACTCTTCTTAACAGGTTTCTGCTTTGAGCATTCACCTATTTCAGTAGATTGCAAAACAGTATTTTTGAATTTTTCTTTTAATTCTAAAAACAATTTTTGTTTTTCAATTTTTTCATTTTCATCATCAGATTTCTCATCACAATCTTCAACTTTAACATTGTCAAAGTTTGTGACATCGTCACTTATTGGAACTTCATTGATTGGTTTTGGACAGGGGATATTCAAAAACTCAGATGATGTCACAAAACCTTTCAATTTCTTTTCAAGCTCATCAATTTTAGCTCTCGAATTCTCAGCCTCATTTTCAAGCTGAGATATTCTTTCAAGATGAGACTTGATTAATATTTCATTTTCAATCTTAATGTTTTCAAGAACAGACTTTTCATTGACTAAAACTTTTATCTGTTCTTGAAATTTTGTTTCATTTGCTTTCAGATTTTTGTTTTCAAGTTTTATCCAAAAATCTTCATTTTCTGAGGATTTCTTTTTGCTTTCAAAGTCTTTTTCTTTCTCTTTCAAAACCTTGTTTTCTGATGTCAAACTGTTCAAATTACCCAACAGTTTGTCATTTTCAACTTTCAGTTTCTCACAAATTTCCTGAATCATAAGAATCTGTTTATCATCAGCTTGCTTCTCATCTTTCAACTTCTTGACTTCCAATGTCAAACTTTTCACATCCTTCAAGAGTTTGTCATTGTCAGTCTTAAAGTTGTCACATTTGGTACAAACTGATTCAGAACTTGAAGATTCATTCTTCACAAATTCTTCATTCTTTGGAACTTGCTCTTCCTCTGTTTTGTATGTACCTGCACAAAAGATTTTAACAAAGTCAAGAGGATTCATATTTTCATCAATATAACAACCCCTCTTAATATCGTATTTCATAACATTTTTTGCTGCAAGACATATATTGACTCTTCGTCTCATTTCAAAAATGACATCCAAACTTATTTTTTCTAAGTTCTTTTCTATTTCATTCATCAACCCCTTCTTTTTCTTTTCATTTTCATACTTGTGTGTTTTGAGCTTATTAATAAATTCATTTGGATAAAAATTTGAGAACCTAGAATCCTTTTTCAATTCAATCAAAAATTCATCCCACTCTGAAGGTAACGCGTCTGCAAATTTTGATATTTTTTCAGCATTTGACATTCTTATCTCGTACCTTTTTAAATTGTCAAGTAAGCTTTCATACCGCTTTTCCAACTCATTAACTGTTTCATCTTTCTTACACAAAAAACATTCAAGTCTTTTAACCCAAATATTTTTATTTTCATTCTGATATCTACTACCCCAAACCCCATCAAACCAATCATTTATCATTTCAAAGTTATCGTTTTCCTGTTCGTCAAACATTTTAACCACAATTTCTTTGTTAAATGACTTGGTTCAAAACTTTGTTTTTAGTTCAAAGACCACAAATTTCAATGTCTTGATATTTGCTCCTTGTAAAAACACTTCGAATCTCCTGCAACCACACAAACAAATGATCAGTTAAAAAAAATATAAAACTCTCAAACACAACAAATTGTGATTAGGCCTTTGTTATTAAAATGGACGGTGATGGTGGGCTGGGATTGGGCCAAACTTGATGTGTAAGTGGGGCGGTGCCTTTGAACTCAATAATACATGGGCTTGTGGCGGCAACAGTGATTGAACAACACTGAGATGGGTGATGTATTAATGAGCTGTTGATTGGGCCGCTAATCACAATTGCACAACAACAACTACTGGGTCAGTGGCATTGGGCTTCACAAATGTATGGGGCGGTCACTTAAAAGTCAACAACAATCACATGGGCCAAATCGTGATGGACGGCACATTAATGCAAGTGGACAATGATATCACATGGGCGGCAACAACTACAACTATTGGGTTAATGTATTGGCGGTGGATTAAAGAACTTGGATTGGGCCAAAACTTGTTCAGTGGGGCGGTGTATTAATGATCGGTGAACAAAAAGCTGGATTGGGCCACATGGGCTGCACAAACGACAAACTCAACAATCAACAAATTAGTGGGGCGGTGGAAGTTGATAACAATAACTAACCAACCATCAATCAATTGTAATTGGACCGATAAGTGTATTTGGGCGGTGACTTTATAAAGATGGCCGACAACTGTTACAGTATCAGTCTTTATGAAGAAGACGACTTATGAGCGGACCAACATGTAACAATTATGAGCGAACCACAAACTGACTTATCAGCGGACCTGTGATATTTGACTAAAAAGCGAACCCTTATCAAACCTTTGGAGCGGACCACACTTGACACAATGAGCGATCCTAAAATTGACTTAAGAGCGGACCATCAGTTGTTCAATGAGCGGGCCTCAACCATACACTTGTTCATATAAGCGACCCATGTCTGATCTGATCGTATGACGCGAATTCGGACCGAAAAATCGCGATTACTCCTAAACGACTTGGAGTTTCGAGCTGAAACTTGGTAGGGTTGTAGATCGGGTCCATACGCACAACATATCCAAAAATCAGACGAAACGGACCGTATTTACCTGTTCAATTTTATGAAAAACGATGAAAAGTAGGTAGAAGATGAAGAAATAGGTGAAATCGGATCTGAATCGCCTCTGAAATCACTGAAATCTGTACGAGAACGATGTGTTTGATCAAGCAATCGAGCTCCTAGCTCTGATACCACTTGTAGGACCGGTTTTTACGTCGTTCGATTGCGTAACGAACGTTTCACGTGCGGAATCCGTGAACGAACGTGATCGAACACACGATAACGTACTACTAATGTGATTCCATTGCTAAATTTGACGTGTACGGTACAAGAATCACAAATATACAACTTTCTCTCTCTACTTTCTCTCTCTAGAAAGTCTTCTCCTCCAAGTCTCCTTCTAAACTCTTTCAAGAACTAACTAAACTAGTGACATAATCCCCTATTTATATGGTCAAGGCTATTTAATGAAAGTTCACATTAATTACAAGTTTGTCACCTTGCCATTTCTAACTAAATATGACATTATGCGCTTGATTCCTTCCGGCTTCTCACTACGACTCGGATTGACGAAGGCGATAGACAATAAATGCATCAACAGAACTGCTAGCTAAAGGCTTCATCAAACCTAGTTCGTCTCCCTGGGGAGCACCTGTCCTGTTTGTCAAGAAGAAGGACGGATCGATGCGTCTATGCATCGATTATCTTGAGCTTAATAAGGTCACGATAAAGAATAGATATCCCTTGCCGAGGATCGACGATTTATTCGATCAGTTACAAGGGGCAAGTTATTTCTCGAAGATTGACTTGAGGTCAGGCTACCATCAACTGAAAGTCAGAGATGAAGACGTACATAAAACCGCATTTAGGACTCGTTACGGTCACTACGAGTTCCTAGTGATGCCTTTTGGGCTCACTAATGCACCGGCTGCATTCATGGATCTCATGAATCGCGTTTGCAAACTGTACTTAGATAAATTCGTCATCGTTTTCATCGACGATATTCTTATCTACTCGAAGAACCGAGCTGACCATGAGAAACACCTTCGCTGTATTCTCAAACTTCTACATCATGAGAAACTCTATGCCAAATTCTCTAAGTGCGAATTTTGGCTTCGAGAAGTCCAATTCTTAGGACATGTTGTCAGCGAGCGTGGTATCCAAGTGGATCCTGCTAAAGTTGAAGTTGTCATGAATTGGCAAGAGCTAAAGACGCCTACAGAGATTCGTAGTTTCCTGGGGTTAGCAGGATATTACAGGCGTTTCATCGAGAATTTTTCAAGGATTGCTGCGCCCTTAACTTCCTTGACCAAGAAGAAAGTAAAGTTCGTTTGGGGCCCTAAGCAGCAAGAGTCCTTTGATATTCTGAAGCAAAAGTTGAGCAACGCTCCTGTGCTGACATTACCTGAAGGTACCGAAGAGTTCGTAGTTTACTGCGACGCGTCACACACTGGCATGGGATGTGTGCTCATGCAGAAAGGCAAGGTTATTGCCTATGCTTCGAGACATTTAAAGGTGCACGAAAAGAATTACACCACCCATGACTTGGAGCTGGGTGCCGTTGTGTTCGCACTAAAACTGTGGAGGCATTATCTGTATGGTATCAAGTTTGTAATCTACTCGGATCATAAGAGCCTTCAACATCTGTTTAATCAGAAGGAATTGAACATGAGGCAACGCCGTTGGATGGAGACTTTAAATGATTATGATTGTGAAATCAGATACCATCCCGGCAAGGCGAATGTAGTCGCTGATGCCCTGAGTAGAAAGGAAAGGGTTAAACCCATCTGAATCAATGCTAAGAGCATTGAAGTGAAGAATAATTTGATTGAAAGGTTGTTAGCAGCACAGAGAGAAGCTGTGTTGGAAGCTAACTATCCTAAAGAAAAGCTAGGAGTAACTGAGGAACAGTTAACTCTTAGCAAGGACGGAATTTTACGATTAAATGGACGAATATGGGTTCCGATCTATGGAGGACTATGAGATGTTATCCTCCAGGAAGCCCATAGTTCCAAATATTCTGTTCACCCGGGAGCTGATAAGATGTATCAGGATCTAAAGGCAAATTATTGGTGGATAGGCTTGAAAAAGTCTGTAGCCGCTTATGTAGCCAAATGCTTGACTTGTGCGCAAGTCAAAGCTGAGCATCAAAAGCCGTCAGGCTTGCTACAACAGCATGAACTTCCCGAATGGAAGTGGGAATGCGTAACTATGGATTTTATTACCAAGTTACCCAAGACGAGGAAAGGGAATGACACAATATTGGTTATAGTTGACAGACTGACTAAGTCAGCACATTTCTTACCCATCAAGGAGACTTATAGCTCCGACATGTTGGCCCAGTTATACGTTGATAAGATTGTAGCCTTGCATGGCATACCTGTGTCTATTATCTCTGACCGGGATACTAGATACACGTCGCATTTCTGGAAAAGTTTCCAGCAATCTTTGGGCACACGTCTGAATTTTAGTACGGCTTACCATCCTCAGACAGACGGTCAGAGTGAGCGTACTATTCAGACGTTGGAAGACATGCTACGTGCATGTGCTATCGATTTGGGTGGTAGTTGGGATAAGAACCTACCACTAATCGAATTCTCCTACAACAATAGCTACCATACCAGCATTAAGGCTGCGCCTTTCGAGGCATTATATGGTAGAAAGTGTAGATCGCCTGTTTGTTGGGCAGAAGTTGGAGATGTCCAATTATCAGGACCAGAGATAGTCTTCGAGACGACGGACAAGATTGTCCAGATTCGAGACCGTCTCAAAGCTGCCCGAGATAGGTAGAAGAGTTACGCAGATCCAAAGCGTAAAGATTTTCACTTCGAAGTAGGTGAAAAAGTGTTACTTAAAGTATCACCCTGGAAGGGGGTGATGCGTCTCGGTAAGAAAGGCAAACTAAGCCCGAGATACATAGGACCTTTCGTGGTTATCGAACGTGTCGGGTCAGTTGCCTATAAGTTAAACTTACCGGAGGAGCTCAATGGAATTCACAATGTGTTCCACATCTGCAATCTGAAAAAGTGCTTCGCTGACGAATCAATGGTAATACCCCATACAGATGTGCATATAGATGAGAGCTTGAAATTTGTAGAGAAACCTTTGTCGATTGAAGATCGACAGGTAAAGAAGCTTCGAAGGAAGCATGTACCTATAGTAAAGGTCAAGTGGGATGCCCGTAGAGGTCCCGAATTCACGTGGGAGGTTGAATCCACGATGAAAGAAAAATACCCTTATTTGTTTCAGTAAATCTCGGGTCGAGATTTATTTTAAGGGGGTGAGGATGTAACACCTCGAAATTTTGTGTCCAATAAATAAATGACACGTGTCGCATACGACAAAAATAATATAAACCCGGATTTAATTAAGATATGTGGTAGGATTTTCGAATATGTCGACATGTTAATTTTATACCTCTGAGCGACTTCGTCATTATAAATCCCGAGACCCTAAGCAAAATTAATAAGCATCTAATATGTCTTAATCCGGTAATTACTAATAATCAAAAGGATCCAAGTTACTAATCTAAATCCTAAGAAAATAATGCAATGCAAATAATTATTTATAAGCCCATCCTTGTGCAAACCCATGATGCATTGATACTGACCAAGCATGGGTTAAGAAGAGCCTCATACTGACTGGTTCCAAACACAAAAATTATTTATTGCAAGTTGACCATTCAATGCTTGAAAGGTTAATTTTTTTGCCTCTGTTAAGCGCTTACGGACCGTAAGAGTCCTGCCTTACGGACCGTAAGGGGGTGAAGGGGTAAAAATGTTTCCGCCATAGGCTTACGGACCGCAAGGGCCATGCCATACGGTCCGTAAGCGACGCCCAGCGACAGAAAGTTGGTTGTTGGCTGTTTTAAGCGGTAAAACATTAATGCAAAGATTTTCCAGAGATATGGGCGACCCCTAATCATCTCCTAGCACAAAGGGACAGTTGTTGGTCATCAAGGAGCACTTGTAGGCCTTGTTGTGATGATCTTAATGATCTTCATTGCCTATAAAAGGCCACATTGTGGCAACAAGTTCCTCACTCCTTCATCTGCATTTGAGGACCACTTCTGGAGCTCAACTTCCTCTCAAGGGTTCCCTAATCAAGCTTAGGACTTCAGTAAGTGTTCTAATCCTTTCTAAATTGAGTTTAGCTTAGTTATTTAGCTAAAAGTCAAACCGTCGTAATTACGGTTTGACTTCGAGATTAGTCAACAATGGCTCAGTCATATCTCGAATTAAAAGTAGTTATAAGTTGGTATTTATGTGGGTAATAAACCCTTAAGAGGGTTCCCCCTGATCACCACTCTAACTAGGTCAAAAGTCGGGTCAAACGTGTAATTAAAAAGTCAACAGAAAGTTTAAAAATGCGATTTATGCATGATTAACAATGTAGAACACTTATAACCTGTTTTATCATTAATATAACTTGGTAATTAGTGTAAGGACATGTCTAAACATGTTCAACCCGACAATTTACTATAAAGACCCGGTTCGGAACCGAAAGTCACATAGTTTGACTTTCACTTTGACTTTCAGTTCTGACCCGTTAAGGTATGTTTCAAAAATACCATAGAGCCTTATTTGGACCAGGTTACATGCTAGTATAACCCTCTGTGATTATACACCTCGGATCATTAGTTATCCAATTAATATGCATGATTCCGTCAATTACCCATATGTTGGCCATTATGCCCTTATTGCCTTAAAACGTGATTTTTGGAAATGTAAAAGTAGAAACTTTAATTACTGATATATAAACGTGTATGCAAAGTTTGACATAAATTTGAATTGTAGATTAAGAGTTATGCTCATTATCGCAAAATGAATGCTTTATGTTAATAAAATGGCGTAATTAGCGTATAGCCTAGTTAAGCCTACTTTTAGGTATCAAACTTAATACCCACTGATGTAATATATTATTTTGGGATTTTTAAATATTTTTAATTAATTTTAGACTGAGCATAACTAGTAGTCGTAGGCTTAATCCGGTAATTGTCGGTTTTGCCCTTACGGACCATAAAATGAGTTTTACATATCTAAACGACTTCAAACCTTTTGCTACTAATCACATATGATAAATAGATTATTTTAAGCCTTCTGGGAATATAAAAATATCAGATTTAAGTATCGAACCCGGAAATGGCCTTTAATCGCCTTATTAAGCGTTTTTAACGCAAAGTATGTAACAAAATTATATTGGACATACCCGGGTTGATACCTACTGATATAAGAGGCAAATTACAATATTTTAACAGTAAGCAAAGGTTGACAAACTCGGACTCCAGTTTTGAGCTTTTCGGCTTATGTGAAATTACCAAACTACCCCTACGGGGCATAGTTTGGTTAAATTTGATAAATTTCGCATATATGCTTTAACCTACTGATATAACTTAGCAAATTATGTATTATTGCTGATTACATCAGACCTGTAACTCGGGTTGTTACTTAAACTCTTTTATAAACTTTTAAAAGACCAAACTACCCCTACGGGGCCTAGTTTGTGTTTAAACATGTTTCGGGCATAATGAAAGGCATCTTACTGATGTCACAACATATTCGAGGCATAATTAACTTAGGGGACCTGTCTATAGCTCTCATGAATACCCGTCACGCTTATTACGTGTACGGTTCGGGTTATGTAACAAGTTTACATAAATTAGCCGAGACGGGTCAAACCTTAACGGTTTTATCTCAAAATCCAGAATGTGAATAATAAACCCATATTGAACAAGTCTTCAAACTTGTCGGTTCTAAATCACATTCTATCCGGTCTTCGCTTAATCGTGCGTACGAACCGTATCTTTGAAACTAGCCGGTCTAAGCTTAAGCTTAATTAAAAGACCCGTTAGGATTCTAATAGGTTATTATAAAACCTTCGTTCCAGATTAGGAGGACCAGTAAAAGCTACTTGCAATTTGCTTATTGTGATATATACTTTGCTCAGGTAAATACTTTTAACTTATTTTCCGTTATACGGGCTTGGGTTACGGTATATAGTATACCGCTTGATTGGGCATCAAATTCTCCACCGCTTGAGTGGGTAATTGAATAAATTTGATCGGCTCGTTTAAACAGTCTTGTTACTTAAAAGCCTTTGGGGGGTTAATGACCATGTCCCGGATATCCCTGGCATCATTTTACGAAATGGCCACGACCTAAGCGCGGAGTGTATGCGTACACTCGTCAGTGCATAAATAGATCGCTGTGGTGTGTCTATTGATCTTTAACCCGGACTTGATCTGGGCTACTGAACGCATAAGGAACATGCAATTCGTTCACAAGATTATATATTTAAATAATTCTCCCAAGTTATAAAAGAGTTTGTGCCTTGTGCATTCAAATCAATTTTAATAAACATTTTTACAAAAGTGTCGGTTGAATGTATTTACCAGTGTAAACTGACGTATTTTCCCAAAAAGACTAAATGCAGGTACTATGCGTAATTGGCTGGATATTCTCCTTAGCATCATAAAGAGTCTCGCAAGCTTAAGACGCCTTTGTCTGTTGAACAACACTTATTTTTATTTGATCCCCTGTGGATACATTTTCGACTATTCGTAATACTTTGATATTGCGAACATTGGTTGAAATATAATTATCTTTATGCTTCCGCTGTGCATTCATATATTGTGTGGTTTGACTATATTGTTGCCAACTACGTCACGGTAATCCCCCACCGGGCCCACCGGTGAGACACGTGGAAATCGGGGTGTAACAGAAGTTAAATGTGAAGTGCAGCATGTGTCCAAACTGCCACTGGTTATCTGCCATAAATTTCCTCCAACCATCAACGACGTAACGTAATGTACCACCGTTTAACTCAGTCGTTGTTTCATAAACTTCAACATCGCCATTCATGTTTTGCACAGATAGAGGTTGCAAGTTTTCAGACAGGCCTGCTCTATTTACAACCTCAACAGGAAGCCGCTAAATGTGTTGAAAGAAAGCAAAATATAAGTGAATAGAAAAAATGAAAAAAATATGATGGTATATCATGTAAAAAAAACCTACCAGCCTATATTCTCCTTTATGACTAAAGTTGAAGAATTCAGGATCCATGCCGACACCGGAAACTTTGCTTGCATTCCTTGTAACCTTCTTTCGATGCTTCACATTTTGAACAGAAGTTAACCGTTTCTTTGCGTTGTTTAAGGAAAAACATATATAGAGGTAGTTAACACCAAATATAGTATATATTGTACAATTAAAGTTATCTTGTACAAAGACTATTTATGAAATTGGATAACATACTGCTTTGGCTGGCAAACAATTGTTTTACTTAAAGAAATTTACACATAATATATACACTTTGTACGACTTATAAACAATTTAGAACATTGAATCTAAACGTATTCACTTTTACTAAATTGATACTCGTTTCATTCTACTTGAACATGAATCTCAACAGATTCAAGTTGACCACAAAAAAATAAAATATGAAAGATTCTATAATTTGAATTTTAAACATCTTATTCACCAACAATTATAAATTTTCTATCAAACCTTATGAATATGACTAAGCAAATAATGACAATAAAAACGGATATTAGTAAAATTAATAAAAATACATTAAATATCTAATACTTGACGGTTTCAGCAGATGGACGATACGGAATAGAATCAGATTTTGTAGAACGTTTTCGGCGTTTGCATTCTTTGTTCAAATTCTCGACTGTGTCGGATCTGTCGGCAAAAAGTTTAGCTTTTCCTTTTCCTTTAACCTGTTGTGAAAGAATAGAGTTAGCACATCCATTATTTTACATCTTATATGTTTTTATAAATTTATAGCTAAAACTATACTGCATCATATTTCATATACAAAATGTAATATATTTTGACAAAAAAACCATCCCAGACCGACTTTCAATTCGACCTAATCAAGCTGCAGTTTATTTTCCTAATATACTAAACTTATTAAATTAATTATACAATGTCATCGGTATTGAAATACTATTTGACTGGTAAACCTAGGAAATAAACAATGTAGTTGTTAAACCTCTAATACAACTAATATGAGCATTGAAACTATTTCATGTACCTTACGTATCCAGCAAATTGATTTAACAATGTGTTTGTACAAACAAACAACCAAAAACAGCCTATAACAATAACAATATAGATGCAACCTTAGGTTTCAAATCAGTACTAAAGTTCGTATTAGTTAATTCAAGCTTGAATTTCTAAACATGAGTTTTAAAACGCAATTATCATAAATAAATTAATATAAATATATGTTAGTGGTGGTAAACTTACATCTTGCATTGTCTTGAAATGTGAAGCATCACCTTTTTTCAACGTCTCTTTAACATGAACCTTCTTCGGTGTACGTGACGGGACTGTTCCTGATGGACTTTCATCAGGAATATAAATGTTATCATCCTCCTCTATGTCCTAGAAAACATCATTTTGAAAAAAAATAAAAGACGGGTAAAAATGGATACAAAATTTATTACTTAATAGATACGAACCTTCAAAAGCGTTTTAAAGTAATCGGCCTTAGAGATCTGAAATACATCATCATCGTCGGATTCAACCTTCTTGCTCAACCTTATCTCTACCTCGTCTAGATACACGGTTAAGCCAAATAAAACATCATCAAGTTTTTCAAGAACCAGTAAGTCATCTTCTTGAACGCCAAGATCGTTGCAAAGTTGAGTCCAACCTTGTGAAAATACATAGCTTGAATTAAACTTACTTGTTGACACAGTCCACGAAGAACCCTTATAATTTATTTCATATGAGCCAGCCACTACATTGTCTTCAAAACATTCTTGAACAAAAGAATCTTCAATGATCTACATAATATGAAACATAATACATTGAGTTTTCACTTGTACGTTAGATGATAAAGTGTGAAAAGCCTGTTAACGATAAAATGTAATGAAAATAAAATGAGATTACGTACCGTAAAACCCAATCTTAGATGATGATTAATTGTGAAATAAGATTGACCACACACGCCGTTAACATAAGATGAAAGATGGAGACCAAAATGGTTCAATGGAAGAAAGGTCAGCAAACAATTCTTTTGAAGATTAAGTTCTGAAACAACTGTTTGCCAGCCGTCAGTTAAGACTGGCATACATTTTACTCGTTTCAACATTACGACCCATTTTTTCCCACTTGAATGATATATATGCAGCTTCTTATCGGCCCAATTCTCTCCATAGAATTGAGTAACAAAGGTGATAGAGACATCCTGTACATATATTAATATTCAGTATATTTAGTATTATAAGTTTTAAACATCAAAATACTAAAAAATAATACTCAAAAAATGAATTACAATAGAAACTCTATAAAATAATACATTTGGGACCACCAAAATTTATTAATTAAAAGAGTTATTAATTAATCGATAAATTAATAATTATTAATTTATATATTAATTAATATTTTATTAATTTATAGTAGAATACTTAGTTTACAAACACCTTTCAAGCTTCCACTTAATTATTGTATACAATGCATGTATATCAAATGAACGACCCAATTTGAAAGAAACCTTCAATCTCCCACCTTATTATGCTTCTTGTGTTCAATGTATCACTTTATGGACATTAAAAATATTTTCTATATAAATACAAGATCAAAATAGGTTAACACAAACAAACCATACACACAACATGGCTTCCCATCAACAGATAACATGACTTTTGAGAACTCAGATGAAGGTGGTGAAAGCACTCAAGAACTCTAGAATTTGATCAAAGAGTTGGGTTATCGCAATGCAATGGATGTCGAAGATGTTCTGACTCACCCGGAAGAAAATGTAGTTGCACAGTTGTTGACTGATGAAGAAATTATTGAAAGCGTTATTGGAATTAATAAAGATGATATCGATGAAGAAGATGATGAAAGTTCTACAATGGAGCCCCTGTGACAACCCGAATTCCCAAGGTTAGTATTATCCTATATCCTTCGACCAACATAAGACCTTTCGACCTGAAGTTCTAGTCCTTCGACCTAAGGATCCTTCGACTCTATATCTTTCGACCATTTTTAAGATCCTTCGACCGGAGATCATATCCTTCGATCTAAGATCCTTCGACTAAGAGTTCAAGACTTTCGGTATAATCTTTCGACTTAAGAACTTAACCTTCGGCCCAACTTGTTAGATTCATGACCGGCCCAAACCTTCCATCAATATAATAATAGGGTACGTAGAACACGAATGATTGCAAACTGTTACAAACCCTAAACAACCCCCACCCTTCACTTTGGATCACGAACGGCAGCAGACTACCCCCCCCCCCTTGTTCGAAGACCTCATTCTGATTAATCAGAATTGCAGTTTCAACCGGTTATACTCGTTGCTTTGATTTGATCGGTAAGTGCCTTCCACTTTGTAGTCTCATCTTAAGGTTTCGTTATCTCGGTTTCGCTTCGACCTCGACTTATGTTATGCAAGAGAATGGGCTATATGCAAACTGTTTTGAATTAGATCAATGCTTGCTGTTTAAGGATTGATATGTACAAGTTGATTTGCAGATTCTTTGTGATCTAGGGTTTTAGATACGCATCGTGTAGAATCAGGCCAATTGTTAGTATTGAGAATCGAGTATATAATGAATTCGGGGATTTGTTGTGATGTAGCGATTAGAAAGTTTTATTTGTCATGAATGTATAACACTTGATGCAACATAAACTGATTAAATGTAATTGTTAGTTCCTTGATGCTAAATTGACGGTGCAACAAGGATAATCAATGATTTACTAGGAGGTACAAATCTTGCACTTAGAATAATTGTGAGAATGGGTTGTTTAAATCAGCTGAATGAACAACAAGTTGAACCCACCTAATGATGAGTAGGGTTCTAAAAGAATTAGAAATCATAATTGGTTGAATCTTGTAACTGTTTGATTATTTGAGATGGCTATGTGTATGTGAATGTTCGAAAGATAACAGTTACATCGAAAGATATCTGTTGACCGAAAGATATCTGTTGACCGAAAGATATTAAGAGGTTACGAACATACTTTAAATGATGGAGTTTGTGCTTGATTAATTGGTATACCATGCCTAGTGATGAATGTTAACACTTGTATTCGTGTACACTAGCTGATGATTAAATGTGAAATAATACGTGTTGTGCTTGTATGCGAACTGATTGTTATGTGTAACTATCATAGGGCTTGGTAAATCACTGTTGTGAAACGAGTAATTAACTCTACCGAGCAAACCAAGGTGAGTTCACTACATTCGAGCATGCGTCCCAGTGGTTGGGGACAGTCAGTGGGTATTCCATGGGGGGGTGAGTCTTTGGGTAAAAACGAGTATATTGGTTAATATTCTCACCTATCATCTTTTGTAAGTCCCTCATCGGGTATTAGTTAGTAGCGCTACTTAGGTTTGGCACCCTCACCCCGTGCCTGTAGAGGACGGAGGTGAACTAATGACCCAGTCTGGCCCAGTACTAGATAGGAGTACGTGGGAAGGGCAGTCGTGTATTTCAGGAGCCGTCATTGTTCGGAAATGAGATATTAACAATATTACTTGCATTGCTTATTGAACTGTTTTACATACAACGGGTAACAAACGTTTTCTAAAACTGTGAACTCGCCAGCTTTGTCTGATACTCTTGTTACATGCTCGCAGGTCGTTAGGTATCTTGGATTTGGGGAAACTTGCTATCTGGGAGTGCTGGAGTGGTCATGGATCGAGGCTCTTGGATTAAATTGCATTTGATACATTGGTTTTAAGCATTATTATGAAACAATTGCTAAACAACTTATTACATGCTTCCGCTACACAACTTTTGAGAATTAATATCATGTTGACAACTTATTTTGGTAAATTAATGTCATGACTTATTTAAATATTTATCATTGGTTCAATGTGATTGGTGGCTCGAACTCTGATGCGTAACACGCCTCGCGGGGTTTCCGCAGGTGGAATTTTGGGGGTGTTACAGTTGGTATCAGAGCCACTGGTTATAGTGAACTAGGTTTTAAAACGTTTTATAAAACCAGACTATAACCGAACAACTTCGAAAATCGATCATGACACTCAGCTCCAGATTGCAAGGTTCGTTTCTCTCTCACTTTATACATTACTTGTTTAACAGTCACACACTCACAACGTATATGAACTGAAAAAAATTAGCACCATAGTGACTTGATAGCGTGACCCCACACATCGACTCATGCGAGCCATAGACCTGTGATATCATCTGTTGTGTTGTTTGAACGGGGGAAACTTTGAGCGCGAGCTAAGAAGCACTGAGATAAACATGCAAATTGCTTTATTATTATGGGTGCACACTTAATAATAACGCGGGGTGCATGCAAGTCCCAGTGAGACTTATCGAGCGTGAGGAGGGTTCTGCCCTACTATGTGTGAACTTGGTAGTACGTAAATATCAGTATGATACTTGACTCTCATCTCGTTTCGACTTCTAAATCGGTTTATTCCCAACTATAGAAACATGAGTGAACGAGGACACGGACGTGGCAACATCACCATGACTCAGGCTGAGTTGACTGACCTAATCAACACCCGCGTGGCTGAGGCTTTAGCAGCCTATCAAGCTGGTACGGAATGTACCAAGTATTCTTACCCTCATATTGTGTACACGGCTTTTCACTTCTACAATGCGAGTCCCAGCGAGGCTTAACAAGTGAAAAAAAAGGGGTTCCGCTCTGTTATTTGATTAATGTGGCACACAACAGCCTATAGGAGGCATAGCAGTGAGTGACTCTTACATGAACACAAACTTTTTGAAACACGAACTTTTCACTTCTCATCGAACTTTTACGAATCTCGATGTTAACAAACGTTACCTGAACACTCATCAGAACGCCTAGCAAATTATGTAGAATGTTAGGTGCTTGTACGAACATCCCTGAGCTGGATGTGGTAGCGTCGAATGAATGGTTATTACCTTCCTCACTTATCTTCATTTGTTTGAACCTAACACACTAACGCCCTCAATCTCGAAGTGCGATCACTTTTGCAACACTCTTGAAACACACTGGGAATAATTCGAATCACTTGCTAGAGGGATGGACAAAAGGATGAGTATAGTATCCTACCGACTTCAGTATTTGGACGACCCCGATTACCAGCAACGAACACCAGCGAACTGACTTCAATCTAAGTCTTAACTCTGGTCAGCGACTCGTGGGAGTCAACTGTTACAAACCAATCTGGACTTTTGTAATGACAACAGATTTTAGTGTGGGATGTGTAGCTTCTAGCCCAACGAGTGGCACCTTCGAACTTGGCACGAAGTGTAGAGAGGGACATTGTGGTGAAAGAACGTGGCGTTCGGCTTCAAGCACCAACATTAGAGCAACAGTATTCGTGACACTCAGGTACTTGTAATAGTAGCCTACTGTAAGGGAAATGAAGGTGCCTTCGGCATGCATTGGACGTTGGTAATTCAAAACGACCACAACCAAGGGAGCGATGACGGTACGGGAGGAATCCGCGTGATTGTAACAATTACACCGGTAGTGGTGCTCACGGAAGGGAAGTTAGGATTGATGTGAGCAACGATAGGACAATAACAACATGGTGGTTTGGATGGGTAGTAAATCGCTTCGCCCTAATTCTGTTTAACCCTGATGATTCGCAAAACCAAACATGTTATGGAACCGGCTGATGGCAAGTCAACTGCGACCGCACATGTTAGTTAGGACACAAACTCGACCTTACGGGAGACAGGCATTCGACACCGGTCTCACTTCTACTATCCTTGGTGGTTACGATGCAGTAGTCAGTGATGGCTCATTAACTAGATAAATCGCTCAGACGCACCCTGTGGGAAGAAATTTAGCGTCATCTTATGCATTGAAGTGCCCGAGTAGTGAGAAGGTTAGCATCATGTAAGTAATGACAGCCCCGAAAGCGTCTATGAAAGGATGATCTCGCTGTAGTAGCAACTAATTCTAATGATCAGACTAAGGGCGATAGGATCGAGGATCTATCAATTGTTGTGACTAATCTCAATGTACAACTCGAGGAACTTTCAGACATATCACCACAACTATTAGTCAGGAACTCGTTGATCTCACGATGAGAGGGAGCTCTGAAAACACGTACTCTTACCGTCTTGCATCAGGAGGGTTGCAAGAGCAGTATAAGCCACTATGAGAACTGTTCGACAAGAAGGTTGTCAGACCTAGTTTTCGCTTTGGAAAGCCCAGACATATCCGGGGGCATAAGCCTTTTGGTGTGTGTACTGATTATCGGGAACTCATCAAGGCGACAGTCAAGGAACCGTTTGCTATGACCGTGTATTGACGACCCGTCGACTAGTTGCAAGGGACGAGCTTCATCAGATGAAAGTCCAGGGGGAAAAGATTATTAAAGCGACACATCAGACGCAATTCAGCCATGCGACTTTGTATCCCATGACCTTTGGGGTGGTCATCACACCCGCAGCTTTACGTATCATGTGAACCAACCATGTTATTCGATGACGTTCCGAATCTTTCCCAAGAGAAAAGAACATCACAGACATTCTTGCATTTTATTAGAAGAGCCCCTGAGGGAGAAGCCATACCGCACGAAGTCTCGATGAGTGTAACTTCTGGATTCGAGAGGTGTCTTTGGTAGGTCATATAATCAACGAAGCAGGGATGCACGTGGATCTCGCTAAGACTCGTTTTGGTTGGGAACTGATCGACACTGAAGAATTCCCCGAGACTACAACGATTACCTGGTTTCGCTTGATGTTACCGCAGGTTAATCGCAAGGATTCCGGAGACCACCAAAACTTAGACCTCTCTAGTACAGCCGAGTGATGTGATTGCGAAAGACAGAACAGGAGGACGCCTTTTCAACTTTCGAATCTTAACTCTGCAAGGCGCTGAGCACCGTTTTACCCGAGGGTGTGGGTAATACAGTGGTATATCATCATGTTTGAATCGGAGTCCCAGTTACACGCTGATGCAACACAAGAGAGTGACGACTTACGTAATGGAGTTACAAAGAAGAACAGCACGACACACACAACCGGTGGTAGAAATCGTGGCCTTTGGATTCACTTGGAGGCATTACTTGGGCGGCACCGAACGCGTTACTTAGACCGATCACAAGGGCCTCCCGTGTACCCTAGCCACGAAAGAAGCTTTATCAGTTGATGAGAACGCTGGATGGAACTTTTGGATGATTACGACCGTGAGACCTGAACGTGCATGACCTTGCAGTTCGCTATCCACTCTGACACACCTGACCAGACTCACCTTGTTCGAAGTGAAGACCTGATGGAAGAAGATTCACCAGCTGGATTCATGCAAGTCATGGAGAAGCAACTTTTGGCAAGGCAGACGATATTCGCTACCTCGTGGAACAAATGTGGATCCCACTATACAGCAACTGTAAGGGACTCATACTGAGCAAAGCACACCGACCCCGATGTTCCAGTAGTCTGAACTTGATAAGAGATATTAGGATTTTAAGCCTCGTATGAATGACCGGGCAGGAAGGCCCCATAGCACTACACATGAACGATGTTAGACATGTGCGAAAGTCAGGGTGGAACACCGGAAACCTACTTGTTTGGGCAGTAACCAGAAACACCCATACGGAAATGAGAACAAACATCATGAATTTGTCATTGGTTTACTTAAAACTCAGAACGGAACCGATATCACCTGGTGATCGTTGATTGTCTCACGAAACCAGCACACTCTCTTACAATCAAGAAAACTAGCGGGTCTTCACAAGCTGTGGATGTTCTTCTGAGAGAGGCGGTCTCATGCACGAGGTGCCAACTCCTGTTACTCCTGATTCTGGAGCTATACCTGATTTATGACAGACAATACACGGTACCCTCGGCTTACGTCTAGGCATGGACATTTCGTATCACCGTGGGGCAAACGATCAGAGTAAACGAACCATCCCTGCACACGAGGACATGCTGTGAGCACGTGTATGGTTAACTTTAGTAGAACTGGAAGGGCGCTTATCTTGGGTGAGTTCTACAGCAGCTGTTACCGTATTAGTATGCATATAACATTGTTTGAGGCATCGCTTGGACAGTAACTGTAGGTCCAAATCGAGCCAAAAATCTGATTTTGATAAAGAAAAGAAGATGAACACACACAAAATGAACTTGAAAAACCCACTAGATTGATTTGCACAAATGATGATACAATTAGCCCCCAAATCTCTAGTAAAGTGTGTTACCAAAACCCTAATCATCACTTTCTATTTATAGCCTAAACACACTTAGGCTATTTACATTTAAGTCCCTAGGGTTAATAACTTGCCAAAACTAGTAATAAACATGAAAACTAATTAAATGAGCTAATAAATATATTTTGTCTAAACAAAATATATTTAATTATCCAAAGTAATAAAACTGTCATATCTCGAACTTCCATGCGCCATATCATTCTTCGATCTTCTCATGTCGACATACGCGTTGTCTTTGACTTGTTGGCGTTGACTTTGTTGACTTGATTCGTTGATAACATTAGACTACACGTTTTAGACCCAACAATCTCCCCCTTAGGCTAATGTTATCAACCTCTTGCATCATCTTTAGAACCGTCAACTTCATGTGTATTGTAATCTTCAATTTGGCAAGCTTCAGTCTCAATTTTAGACCCAACAATCTCCCCCTAGACTGATGCTTTCCAAATTTTGTTTACTGAAGATTTTCTTTCGACACTTTGCACTTTGAATACTTTATCTGGATAAGCTCCCCCTTTTTGCATGCATCATCTTTAACAAGCCGGAACAAACTTTTTCCAACTCTCTTTAGCTTGAGTGAATCAGAAGATGTAGGAGGAGGATTCCTAGCTCGGTATCTTCTGTAATCTTTAGGGAAACAGGTGCTTTGGTTTGGTATCTTGCTCAATTGATGATCGGCCATCATTGCAGCAAATAGTCGAAGTAACCTGTTCACAGACATAAACACAAACACAACTCCAAATTTTCTTTTAGACTGATTCAAAGTACAGACAAAACCGTATTCATCTATAGTGTGCAGTGGAAAGAGTATCTCAAGCGGTTTAAGACACGATTGATGTGATATGGAAGACTTAGAAAAACAACTGTACACAAATCAAGAATATTTTTGGATTTTAGATTTTTTTTTTTAACATTTTTTTTTAACTTTCAACCTTTGAGATATAGATCTGATCAAATACGAGATCATACCAACTTGAAAAGTCTAGCCACACTTCAACTTTCTTTAGGATAGCTACGACTCAAGAACGATTGCTGGTATGTTTGTCCGCTTAAATCCATGCACCATTCTTTCGACATATATCCGGTGATTAATTATCATGTTTTGGGTATATTTACAAGACTTCTATGGCCCCCACACAAGCTATTGAGAATAGAATCATTACGCCCGTGAGTCCCACATCAGGACATACCCCCGCGATCAAGGTATGCGCAAAGATTCCTCATAACAGGTGAGTATATTGGTTTCATTCTTTTCAACGATAGAACGGAGATCAGGTCTGTACTTTCGTACAACAGAGATCCCAAGAGCTATCGAGGGCTAAGACAGATAGTTCGGCGAACAGGTCAGTACCACCGTACAGCAGAGTTACCAAACTAATCTGTCTAAGGATTTTGGCCAAAAATGGCGCTTATTATGGGTTTTGGCCAAAAAATGGCACTTATTAGAAAGGGTTTGGCCTTTTTTTTTTCTTTTTTTTCTTTTAAGGCACTTATTATTTAAAAGAATATCATAGCGTCTAGGTCAGCATGTATCTGGATGCAGCAGAAGAACAACTATGATATCCTCCGAATGAAACACCAATATAAAGACCCGAAATCTCGGACTTTGGCAATCTGTCAACGCAAGATTTAAGACCATTAAGCCATATGCCGCAACGTGTTACCCACTATGATGCGTAATGCCTGAGAAAAGCCAGAATCCTTGTGTAGACGTTATCTTTATCACCAAGATGCAGATTACTTGTCTGAAATGCTGAACCTACCGACATATCGTTAACTTGGAGCCGTATCCTCCATCAGATCCTATTCATGCGAAGACATAATCAAGTTAGTTCCTATCATTTCTCATATAAGATCATGACTATTTTGCAATAATCACATCTCATGGTCTAGGAAGTATTTTAATACTCCCCTTAAAAGTTTATTTATGTACAATCAATTACTGAAAAATTAAAAGTTATAAAACATGTATTTACAAGATAAAGTCTTCCACATCAGGCACACAAAAGCATATGTCAACAAGAAAATGAGTGTGTCACGTTGTCGATGAGTGCGTGACCAGGTTAGATACCATAACCAAACCTGTGATTTTCCTCTTCGAACTTGTATATGGAACAACCACTGATAATAACTGGTGTTACTAACAGTCCTCCTTGGATGTTCCTACACTCATAAGCAATTTAGTTAGAGAGTGGAACCCAAGCCATCGCAGTCTTGGGTTGTCCCCTTTCATCAAAATAATAAACCTCCCGATATGCCAAATCTTTTCCCTCATTGATTTCTTTTACAACCACTTGTTTGACTCGCCAAACTTGTGTTGGTTTAAAAATTTTGTTTGTAAAAGATTTAAAGTTTGAAACAATCTTATGTTTAAGACCCGGAGGGAAAGATTGAGGTTTTGATGTGTAGGTCCTTTTCATCTTTGAATCATGTGAAACCGGCTTCACATGTGGAGATTTGGATTGAAAGTTTTTCATCCGATCTTTCAAAGATGTGTGATTTTTACCTTTTGATCCAGAGAATTAATATTGGTTGTCTTTACCGTCTGGATCGTGTCGTTCTGGGCATTGTTTGAGCACATGACCTTCTTTTCCACACCTAAAACAAGCCTTGAATGGCTTTTGAGACTTTGCAGTTCCGTGTAATGCAGCTAGAGGCAGGGATTGCTTTAAGCTTGACTCAGCATGTTGACTAACGTGAGGTTTGATAACTTCAGATGTTCTTTTAATATTTAATTCCCCAAGACTTTCATTCAACACTGATTCATCATCTGAGCTTGTGCAGTCTTCAATAACTAAGTGTTCTTCTAGTGGATCTTGATTGACTGGACTTGGAGTGTCATTTGAGGTTGTTGGTTTTTTAACACCCGATGGTTCAAGGTCTTCAATCGTTTTACAAACATCTGTTACTGAAGTTTTCGAGTCATTTGAGCTTTCCCATTCTTGGTATGACTGAAAATCTAAATCGCCTTGATCCTCACTTGAGCTTCCTTCGCCGCCTTCTGAAGTTGTGGTGCTTGAGTCTTCGCTGCTACTTTCTTCATTTAGCTCTTTCTTTGATTCTGACATACTTGTGTGAGAAGGAACAAATTCTGGAATTTCCTCCGTGAGGAATTTTCCGAATCTGTTTTGTTTCAATTCTGGAACAAACACAGGAGGTTCACACACACCTTTTTCATCACAAATGGCAGAATTCAAATCAAAACATTCAACCACTACATTATTGTGGTTATTGGCCTTAGATTTAGACACATTCCCATTACAGTCATCCCGAATGGAAGTTTTGCTTGCTTTATCACAATTCCAGGCGAACCAGTTAACAGTGGAATAACTGTCGCCTGAATAACCTATCCCTATTTTTGTTCCACCACAATCATCATCGCATCCATCCTCTTCACGCTCGATCACATCTGCATTGTTGTCAGAAAGGTTAGTAACCTCTTCACTTTCACAAGAAACATCTTTAGCAACAAGGTCATTTTCGTCAATCAAATCTGATAGGTCCGTAACGATCCGATTTCAGTCTCGGTTCGGTAAAAAATATTAAGACGGGTGATTGGAGCCAAGAACAAACGAAAAGAAACAAGAAAGATGGAAACTTTAAGGATTGGAACATAGATATTTTCATTGATTGGCTAAGAACAATACAAAGGATAATGATCCACCCCGGGTGAGCTCCCCCGGGGTGGTGGCTCACAAATGCACGCCTAACAAATGAGGTCTAGTTACCTATTTAAAGACCCTGAGCCTTGTCCTCCAAGCAAGCCACCCCTTGCTTGGAAAACCACCTAAAGACGCTAAAAAATACAAACTATATAAAATAAACTCGCTACATCATACGAACACTAATATCGCTAATAAGGTCGCCATAATTGATAACATCATTCTCCTTTTTGACCCAACAATATTCCCCCGAGAATGATGCTATCAATTCTTCAAATGATCTTCAAAAATAAATCTGATGTCGTCTTCGAATCTTCACAAATCGGCCAAATACCCAAAATCTTCATTGTCGTTTTCCCCCGCAAATGTAGACCCTCCTATATCTTGCCAATCAAAGCTCCGTATCTTATTAAAGATAAAATTGTAATAGGCATATGATAGGGTTCGAACTCCAATGATAAATATTAAATAATTAGCTTAATCATGAGGATCTTCATTACTGTCAGATTGCATTTAGCTCCCGATCCATCGCAAAAGTCACCCAATACCAAAAAAACCAACGGCCCAAAATATATCACAAAATCCCTGGCCCAGTCTTGTTCGCGACCCTCAAAAAATGTATAATAAATTCTGGCCAATGAAAATAATCTTGAACTCCCGGCCCACTAGTTGTCTAGTAATTCATGACCCCGCCCACCCAACTTTAAAAGTGTTGGCTCAAATAAAATTCTTTAACACTCGGCCCAATTAAAATCTGGACCACTCATGAGACAATCCACCCATCAACTATAGATTTCGCAGCTCAAGTCAGATTTAAAATCCAAAGCTGTAACTGTGGACATTGCGAGGCCCAGTTTATATCCATCATGCCTGTGGATTTCATGTGTGGCCCATAATTTATATAATCAATCTAATACCCGAAAAAAAATAGTGCCCACCTATATTTCAACAGCAAAACAATGTTGTCCCCATTCTTATGTGGCCCACTAAAATATTACCTGGCACATTATTTGAGGCCCAAAAAAAAATTCCATGCGTTGGAGACGAATTCCATCCATCAACAATTTGATGTGGGCCCAGATTCAGATCATGAAGTTTGTGCAATCATTGGCCCATCATACCCTCCTAGCCCATGCAAACATTTCCTGTCAAACCCTAGCCGCAAACTTTCAACATCTGCCAATCATGTACGCGTTGTGATCTTGACCGTTAATCAAGCGACCACCGTCATCTCCTTCTTAACCTCGTCGGAAACCACAGTTAGCTACCATCAACATCACAATAGTCTGCCACCCTAGCCGTCACCTAGCAATTCCAGCCGCCACCTTCTCTTCGCCACCGCCCAAGATGTTAACAAACAACCACGGTCAGCCACCTTTATCTCGCCGGAAGCCACCTTCTGCCACCACCCCAGCCACCGCAGACCACCATTGATTGGAAAAAAAACTTCCGGCCGTCTCCTCTCATCTCAACGATCATATTCATGACTGGTAGCCACCTTCACACTATCCGACGTCACCTTCGTTTCCACCATATAAATTCACTTTCGCATGAAATGAAGACAATGACAATGACCTTCATCATTCGTTATCATCCACTTTCGTCAAAAACCTCTCAGATTTGTCAAAAATAACTCAGACACAGTCACCCGAATCTGATTAGTATCACGATTTCGCTTCACCTTCGTCTGATGTTCACCTTCGTTTTGAATGCTGTGCAGATCTGAAAAATATGAAATGAACTTGTACTGTCACCGGATCTGGATAGTTGAACAGTGGCCTTGAAATATCACCATCTTTTTTTTTTTTTTTTTTTTGATAAAAACCCTTGTCTTCACGCACCAAGAGAAAACATCTTCATTCTTTATAATTTCCTCCACAAACACATATCTACAATTTGTTTTACGTCTCCGGCGGTTTTCCGGTGTAGATCCGACCAAACAGAAACTGAAACGAGCCACCGAGGCTCTGATACCAAATGATAGGTCCGTAACGATCCGATTTCAGTCTCGGTTCGGTAAAAAATATTGAGACGGGTGATTGGAGCCAAGAACAAACGAAAAGAAACAAGAAAGATGGAAACTTTAAGGATTGGAACATAGATATTTTCATTGATTGGCTAAGAACAATACAAAGGATAATGATCCACCCCGGGTGAGCTCCCCCGGGGTGGTGGCTCACAAATGCACGCCTAACAAATGAGGTCTAGTTACCTATTTAAAGACCCTGAGCCTTGTCCTCCAAGCAAGCCGCCCCTTGCTTGGAAAACCACCTAAAGACGCTAAAAAATACAAACTATATAAAATAAACTCGCTACATCATACGAACACTAATATCGCTAATAAGGTCGCCATAATTGATAACATCATTCTCCTTTTTGACCCAACAAAATCATTATCAGGATGAGGAGATGGCATGGGTACATAGTTTTTGCTATGTGGCGGAAAGAAGAGTTTTCTTTCGTTTCCGAGCTTGTCCTTGTACCCAATCCCATCCTTCACATATGTCGGTCGTTGGCAATTTTTAATGTCAACCAGTGCCTTTTTACTGACGTTCCATTTATCTATTATGATTTGCAATCTATTGTTTTCATTTTGAGATTTTTCTAATCTTTCAGTTAAGTCGTTTATGACAAAATCTTTCCTGAAAACAAATTCTTTTAAAGTTTGCATTTCAGCTAAAGTCGAATTCAACTTTCTCTGATATGCAGCTTCATTTTCTTTCAACTCTTTGTTAAATTGCAAAACTTTTTCTTTGTCTCTAATTAGGTCACGGTTGAGGGATTTGTAATGTGCCACGACGTTCACACATGGTTGGGAACATAATTTGACTTTAAACTCGTAAGGAATGTTGTTTGCCAAGTCTTCCTCATCCCTTTCTTTGTTGGATTCCATTTTCATCGCCTCTTCAGGAATCTTTTCTTCTATCTTTTCACTTGCTACACTGCTCCCTTCTTCCTTCTTCACAGCTTGAGCATCATCGACCACAGTATTCTTTTCATCACATTGTGGAGCCTTTTCAGAGTTTGCGGAAGCATTGTTGAAGTTTGGCGTGTTTGCAGCTTGTGAGCTAGAGTCGTTGGAGGTTGTTGGGGGTATAGATGTCATGTTCTTGTGCTCATCAGCAGATTGGACAAATTTATGAGGATGTTCGGCTTGATCTCTTTCGAAAGATTCTAGAGCATCGATCACATCTGATAACGTGATTGGATTCCAGTTGTTTAAGAAGCTTTGTTTAATTTTCATACATTTTAAGCTCCACTCTTTTGGAAGTGAGTTCAAAAGTTTACTGATTGCAGCGCGGTTGGTGATGGGATTACCAGCCTTTTTCATTTTTGCCTTCATGTTTAAAAATCGGCTGATGTAACCTGATAAGCTTTCCCCGCGAACACCGCAGAACATGTCATATTCCTTTTGGACGATGTCTCTCTTTTTCTGAATCATTTCTCCGTTCCCTTCATAATAGTCAAGTAGAGCCAACCAGAGTTCATGTGCGGTAGTATATTCTTCGAACATATTGCAATCACTAGTTGATAAGGCCATTGTCAGAACAGCGTGAGCCCGACGGTCACGTTGGATCAATGCCTTATCTTTCTCGGTAAAGGTCAAGGGATCATTGTTGATTACACGAATATCATCACGAACTGTCATTGGGACATGAGGTCCGACAGTAACAGAGATCCATTGAGCATAGTTCGTATACTCAAAGAATGATTGGATTTGGGTCTTCCAACTACTGAAATTGGCTGATCCTTTCAACTTTGGAGGTCGGGGTGCGGTTACGGTTTCAAGTTCCACTTGTGCAATGCGAGTTAACTGATTTTGAAACATTTTTTTTTTAAATTAATCCCCAAAAAATATATATTTGAATCAGCTCAAAACCCAGGTTCAAGTTACTTTGAAAATAACCCGGTGTTGCCTCCAAATTTTAATAACACTTAGCCCAAACAAACCTGAAACACCTGGCCTGGCCTAGTGAAATTTTGCAAACACAAGTTAATTTAAAAGAGGCCCAAAAGTAAACTATGGATACCCGGCTCAAAACAAATCAAAATTCTAGGCCCACGAATGAAAATTTTAAAACCCGGCCTAAAACTAATCAAAATTCTAGACCCACAAATAAAAACTTTAAGACCCGGCCCGAGTAACAATTAACTCTAGGACAATTTGTGAAGGCTCACACAAAACTAAATATAAATTATTCTACGATTTTGAATTCCAAAAACCTTTTTTTTTTTTTTTTTTTTTTTACGTAAGACTTCAATAGAAAAATTTTGAATTCCAAAATCTTTTGATTTTTTTTTTTTTGTTTCTGAATCCACAAATTATCACAATGAAAATATTTATCTCAATTTTAAGGGGGGCCGACTGTTGGTTATTTTTATCAAGCTCAAGATTTTTTTTTATTTAATTAATATATATTTTCTTATAGTAAACCTTGTGAAACCCTAGTTTTCTAAACCACACTTCAGCCGCCACTCTTCATTTCTCTCTTTCTAAACGGAATTACAGCAAACACAACAAAACAACTCTTCAATCTATTCTTCACCTAATATCTAATTCTATTTCCTTTTTTTTTTTATTTAAAAACGCATGAATGATTGTGAATAATGGGTTGTTGGTAGTGGTGAAAGACGGTGGTGAACGGTGAATTTGCTGTGGTGATGTTTAAAGTAAGTGGTGGTTGTGGATGGCGGTTTCAGCAGTGGTTGGGGTTCGAGTGGGTGGTTGTCCGAGTTTTACGGTGACATGTCCGGTGGATGTTGACGTCGGAAGAGCAGATCTGAAAGTGCAGATCTGAAAGAGAGATCTTAGGGAGCTGGTGGGGTAAACGTAGCCCGGTGCGGGTGCCGGTGCCAGTGTGGGGGTTAGGGTGATTGGTTTGAATTAATTGTGATGGTCCGACGACACGTTGGTGTACGGTTGTTCGATGTTGAAGAAAACAACAGTTAAAAATGCTAAAAATCTGTTTCTACCCTTTTTCTTAAATAATAACGCCGAATCTGAAACTTAACTGCGCCGACTGGAATAATTTCGCCGGAATAACGATACCGGAAAAACGTTAACTTACCGGCGTATTTATCAAATACGCCGGAGAACTTGAACTCGCGTTCAAGATTTAAACACGCCTGAAAAATCAAAGTCGACGCCGGAAAACTCAAAGTCGCCGGAAAAATCAAAGTCGCCGGAAAAGTATTAGTAGGCCGGAAATGTACAAGTATGGTGAATCTTCAACAAAAACGTTGAAACAACAAAGATTCCCAGATCTACTAATCAATCCCAAACGTCAGATCGAACAGTTTTCAAATCAGATTTATGAAAAAAAATTGACTGAAACCCAAAAACTTCAAAACTTTATAAAAAAAATTCTCAAAAATCAGATTTTTAATGATGAACTTGAAGATTTTTAAATCCCAAATTCAAGTACCAAGCTCTGATACCAAATTGTAGGTCCAAATCGAGCCAAAAATCTGATTTTGATAAAGAAAAGAAGATGAACACACACAAAATGAACTTGAAAAACCCACTAGATTGATTTGCACAAATGATGATACAATTAGCCCCCAAATCTCTAGTAAAGTGTGTTACCAAAACCCTAATCATCACTTTCTATTTATAGCCTAAACACACTTAGGCTATTTACATTTAAGTCCCTAGGGTTAATAACTTGCCAAAACTAGTAATAAACATGAAAACTAATTAAATGAGCTAATAAATATATTTTGTCTAAACAAAATATATTTAATTATCCAAAGTAATAAAACTGTCATATCTCGAACTTCCATGCGCCATATCATTCTTCGATCTTCTCATGTCGACATACGCGTTGTCTTTGACTTGTTGGCGTTGACTTTGTTGACTTGATTCGTTGATAACATTAGACTACACGTTTTAGACCCAACAGTAACGCTAATCTCTTTGCTGAATTAAGGTGGGTGATAACCTAATCGCAGGTCCAGGACTTGAGCTCAAAACTCTTGAAGATTGTTTAGATCGGAAATTGTTTGACGGCAACGCGTAACTTCTAGGAAAACTGATAAGCTTAAGAAACTCTGGGAGTTTGTTGTGGACGAACGTGTCATAATCGAAAGTATCACTCTAGAAGAGTGCGGTACGCTATAGTAAACATGGTGATCTTAGTTTTCGACGCGTGGGAACATTTGAATTACTAAGAATGAAACGGTGACATGGCTCACAAACTCGGACTAATTGATGAAGTGGGATAACTGTCGTAATGGTATGTATGCCGTGGATGTAAGACTGTGTTGTCCGATGAAACCCTTATGATACCCTGGTCGGAATCTGAAGTCATCGGAACAGTTGTATTTATCAGGGAACCTATCGAAAACACGGACTAAGGAGTCAAGGTTCGCTAGCATAAGTTGTATGACAATCGTGTGGATTTGTTAAACCTCAATACGTGGACTGGAGTTTACATAGGAATGTAAGGATCTGTTGAAACTTTAATATCCTCAATGGTTCAAGAGGTTGAACCAACCATGGTTATCACTGGTGAATTTCGGGACGAAATTCCTCATCAAGTTGGGGATGATGTAACACCTGAGGAAAATCCGCAACAATCTTGATTTGCCACTTCACTCTCTCGTACTTACTTGTCAAATTTCGGGACGAAATTTCCTTCAAGTTGGGGATGATGTGACAACCCGAATTCCCAAGGTTAGTATTATCCTATATCCTTCGACCAACATAAGACCTTTCGACCTGAAGTTCTAGTCCTTCGACCTAAGGATCCTTCGACTCTATATCTTTCGACCATTTTTAAGATCCTTCGACCGGAGATCATATCCTTCGATCTAAGATCCTTCGACTAAGAGTTCAAGACTTTCGGTATAATCTTTCGACTTAAGAACTCAACCTTCGGCCCAACTTGTTAGATTCATGACCGGCCCAAACCTTCCATCAATATAATAATAGGGTACGTAGAACACGAATGATTGCAAACTGTTACAAACCCTAAACAACCCCCACCCTTCACTTTGGATCACGAACGGCAGCAGACTACCCCCCCCCCCCCTTTGTTCGAAGACCTCATTCTGATTAATCAGAATTGCAGTTTCAACCGGTTATACTCGTTGCTTTGATTTGATCGGTAAGTGCCTTCCACTTTGTAGTCTCATCTTAAGGTTTCGTTATCTCGGTTTCGCTTCGACCTCGACTTATGTTATGCAAGAGAATGGGCTATATGCAAACTGTTTTGAATTAGATCAATGCTTGCTGTTTAAGGATTGATATGTACAAGTTGATTTGCAGATTCTTTGTGATCTAGGGTTTTAGATACGCATCGTGTAGAATCAGGCCAATTGTTAGTATTGAGAATCGAGTATATAATGAATTCGGGGATTTGTTGTGATGTAGCGATTAGAAAGTTTTATTTGTCATGAATGTATAACACTTGATGCAACATAAACTGATTAAATGTAATTGTTAGTTCCTTGATGCTAAATTGACGGTGCAACAAGGATAATCAATGATTTACTAGGAGGTACAAATCTTGCACTTAGAATAATTGTGAGAATGGGTTGTTTAAATCAGCTGAATGAACAACAAGTTGAACCCACCTAATGATGAGTAGGGTTCTAAAAGAATTAGAAATCATAATTGGTTGAATCTTGTAACTGTTTGATTATTTGAGATGGCTATGTGTATGTGAATGTTCGAAAGATAACAGTTACATCGAAAGATATCTGTTGACCGAAAGATACCTGTTGACCGAAAGATACCTGTTGACCGAAAGATATCTGTTGACCGAAAGATACCTGTTGACCGAAAGATATCTGTTGACCGAAAGATATCTGTTGACCGAAAGATATTAAGAGGTTACGAACATACTTTAAATGATGGAGTTTGTGCTTGATTAATTGGTATACCATGCCTAGTGATGAATGTTAACACTTGTATTCGTGTACACTACCTGATGATTAAATGTGAAATAATACGTGTTGTGCTTGTATGCGAACTGATTGTTATGTGTAACTATCATAGGGCTTGGTAAATCACTGTTGTGAAACGAGTAATTAACTCTACCGAGCAAACCAAGGTGAGTTCACTACATTCGAGCATGCGTCCCAGTGGTTGGGGACAGTCAGTGGGTATTCCATGGGGGGATGAGTCTTTGGGTAAAAACGAGTATATTGGTTAATATTCTCACCTATCATCTTTTGTAAGTCCCTCATCGGGTATTAGTTAGTAGCGCTACTTAGGTTTGGCACCCTCACCCCGTGCCTGTAGAGGACGGAGGTGAACTAATGACCCAGTCTGGCCCAGTACTAGATAGGAGTACGTGGGAAGGGCAGTCGTGTATTTCAGGAGCCGTCATTGTTCGGAAATGAGATATTAACAATATTACTTGCATTGGTTATTGAACTGTTTTACATACAACGGGTAACAAACGTTTTCTAAAACTGTGAACTCGCCAGCTTTGTCTGATACTCTTGTTACATGCTCGCAGGTCGTTAGGTATCTTGGATTTGGGGAAACTTGCTATCTGGGAGTGCTGGAGTGGTCATGGATCGAGGCTCTTGGATTAAATTGCATTTGATACATTGGTTTTAAGCATTATTATGAAACAATTGCTAAACAACTTATTACATGCTTCCGCTACACAACTTTTGAGAATTAATATCATGTTGACAACTTATTTTGGTAAATTAATGTCATGACTTATTTAAATATTTATCATTGGTTCAATGTGATTGGTGGCTCGAACTCTGATGCGTAACACGCCTCGCGGGGTTTCCGCAGGTGGAATTTTGGGGGTGTTACAGCCCCCTTCGCGAAACGAAGCTATTAAAGCGGCAATCACATTGAACAATTTATTGTTGAGCTATGAGAAAACAACACCAGAAGTTCTTACCATGCTATGGAAAATTAGAGACGAGATTCAAGGGGAAATTGATTTCAACAAAAAACAAAAGACAATTGAGTCATTTTTCAAGAAACCTTCATAAATCATTCATGTAATATGCTATATATAAGGAACTATTAATTTATATTTTATGGGGTCTAAAGAAATTATCAAAAATGTATTATCTTATAATTTTAACGAATTATTAATTTAGCACCCTATCCCCAAGTCGGGACCGGCAAAAAATATTATCTTAGAGAGTTTATTAAATTATCGAGTATTAATTTATTTAGTTTCTACTGTATAGGTAACATAAACAATGCTTACTATACTCAATGATGATGGGTTCAGAAGATACTTTACAAATGAAGTATACATTTTCAAACCTGTAACAATAAATATGCTAAGAAGAATGATTTCAAAAAACAAAAAATATCACATTCTCGTAGTTTACCGAATACTAATACTTACAATATACATAAAAAACACTACGGACAGAACACTGATTCGACTATACATACTGAAGATTCAAATCATTCAAAAACCAAAGTTATATGTTTCAAAAATATACATTTTCTATGACCTTACAGTCAATATTATAACTAACTTTAATGAATCTGAAATTTAAAGTTCTTATATTCGTATCTATCAAATTTTAAGTGAATGATTAAATATCGAATCATCATTGCCCGTTTATGTCTAAAGTACGATTGGTATATACACAGAAGTTGAACAAAGCATAACAAAAATAAACTACAAAAACTAAATTTCTGACAATTAAAGACTCAATCTTACAAAAACAATAATATAAACGGTTAAGATTCGAAGTATATCAATGTAATGGTCTACAATCAATGATTGGAACGATTAAATCAAAAAAATTATGAAAAAACTGAAGGAAGTTAAATGTTATTACCTTTAAATCAAGATTCCAAGCCCTAGTTCCGGCGCCGAACACCTTAAGACCGATGATAATCGGAGCCCTAGTTCCGGTTGCCGATGAAGTCTCTCCTTGGGATGATTTGAGTGATGATATGATGGTATAGGTTGGTAGGTACAATGTCTATAATTACAACCATCATTTGAAATATTATAGTTTGAAAATTGACGAAAATAAAATGGATTTAACCATATATTACAACAACACCCTTTTATGTTCCACTAAATGTTAATAAATATTGAAGCAAGTGTTAAATTATTATTATTATTAGTACATATATAATAAAATTAGTAAATTGTTAAATGTTGTTTAAATTTTATGTATTCGATTTTTCATTTTTTATATTAAATTTATATAAATAAGTTTAAATAGTAACTTATTTATATAAATAAGATTTGTTATAAAGATGTTAATAGTAACACTATATTATACATAAAAATTAAGTATAAAATAAGTTTTATATCACATGTGAATACTGAGGGATTGGATATTTATATTTTAATTATGACAAATCTTTATATAACATCTAGAGAAACCTACAATATATCAAGCGTGAATAATCAAAGGTTGTTAATCTATCTTTATAAACAAAAAAATAAATCGAGATATATTAATAATTAAAGAACAGGTGGGTTAATAAACGATAAAACGAATGTATGAGTAAAAATTGATAAAATGTAACACTAAGGAAACAAATATTTTTTTAATTCATTCTGTATCCTAAAACAATTTAAGCAGCATCTTCTTCATTAACTTCTTCTTTACATCTACTTTAACATGTGCAAGACGACGTTCAGGAATACAGACCAAATCTTCTATGCCTCTAAAAACCATCATATCAAATTTTGATTCCGAAATCATCTCAAATATAATATAGTGTTCGTCTATAATTTTCATTTCTTCTTTAATTTGATTCCATCCAGTAGTGAAATACAAATTTTGACCATGCTTCTCCATAAAAACCAACCATGTACGGTTAGGAAAAGCAGTTATAGTAACATGGTTGGTAGGTATTATGTTCTTCAACTTATGATGAACAAAAAATCTATTGATAAGCTGCAAGTAAAAAAAATAATTATGTTAAAAAAAGTTTTATAAACTTAGTCAAAAACTAATATAGTATAAATATAAAAAAAATTAAATACCAAATGATCTTTATGTTCACAAAACTGTGATGTTTGGCAGTATAAGAAATCATCTTGAGTAAGTGCCAAATCTTGATAGAAGTATATGAGTCGAAAAGTTAGACTACCTTCGTACAGAAATAAAAGCAATGATTTATTTGGTAATAGTAGTGACTGTATCATGTTAAACCATCCATCATGAAAAAAATATGAAGACCCTACTTTTCTAACCCTGACAGTAAAAACTCTTCGATCAGTCGTAATGATTTGAACCATACAATCAGGAGGTAACTTGAAATCAGCTACTCAATTGTGGTAATTCCTTGGTAAAATCTGTATACAAATTAAATAATAAAAATAACATTTAAATTTAAATTAAGAATGAAGATAACATGAACATACCCGAGACTTCATCTTGTTGTCTGAAAGATAAAGTAAAAAACAATTCAAAAACTCCATTGATATATGAATGCTGGACAGGATGAAGATGATTATGTATTATGTATAGTTAGAAAGATAAAATTATTTATAGTTGGAGTAATACTCTCAATTATGGAAAAATATATTTTGTCAATTTTGTGCACAAATATATTACTATTTTATAAAAAAAGATGTAAGAGTACAGTTTATTTGTTACAAAAAGTGGGAATTAGAAAATTAAAAATATAAATAAATTTATTGACAAAATTAAAGGAGTCTATTTAAAGTTCTAAATTAAAAAAACGGATTGTATTTTTTTAATTCTGTATTACTTTAAAAACGTTAATTTTTTTTTAAAAAATAGTATGTAATACTTTCTATAACCTGATTAATATATATGTTTAGAATCAATTATGGTAAGTCTATATAAAAAAAATTTGATAATGTATTAACTAATTTCAATAACAATGATTATACTTAATACATTACATTACATCTATAATTAAATAGCTCAGAAATTTAAAAATCTACCAAAAATTGAATTTTAGTTACAAATATTAGAAAATAATATGAATATTTTAAATAATAAAAAAGCATCGCTTTTTAAATGATTTAGATTATCCAAAGATATATCAGGTCTTATATTTTTAGTAACATTATAATATGAATATTTTAAATAATAAAAAATTGACGTTTTTTAAATGAGGTAGAGTATCAAAAATTAGATTAGGTCTTATATTTTAATTAACAATATAATTACACTATTTATAATGAAAATTTTAAATAATCAAATGATATATTATTACAATGAGAGTTAGCAAAAAGAATAATGATGACACATATATATGAAACAAAAATAGAATTATAAAAAAAAATTAGCAAAAAGCAATTGTTATTCGAAACAAAAAACTAAACCATGAAACAATCGTGTTCGGATAAAATAACCACACAAGTCAAACCATTGTCAATTACGAAAAAAAACAAACAAAAATATCCAAATATGGAAGAAAAAACAAACGATGATATCAAATGTTTGAATTAAAGGTGAACTACTTTTCTTTCTTTGGAATTAGAAGCACTGCATCGACATCATCGTCTTTACGCATTTTTGATGAAGACTGGGAAGAAACATCATCCACATCATACACGGTATCCAAATTGCGCTTCAAGTCACCTTCGCTCATCGTATCCAACTTAGCATCTTTCTGATCAAACGATGTTGTAAACCCAACTTTAAAAACATTTGAGCAAGGGTTTACATCGTCTCCCGTTTGGGATATAGAATCCTAAAAAAATAAAATAAATAAAAAGGGATGAGTTATAAATATACATTTAACAAATATTGAGTAAAACTTAAATCATATATAAACTAAAGGATGGTAAACCTTGACGGGAAAATCGACATTACGATTGGAATCGGATGGTTCGACATTGACGGCTTCCTCATCAATAGGCTGATTTTATTTTAAAAAGGTAAAAAAAGATGATAATAATGATAAGTTAAACTTTGTTGGCAAATTGTACTAATAGTATCAAGGTGAAATGGAATAAATATACCTAGATAGTGTCAAAATGTTTATCAAGCTCGGACAAAATGACCGGGTTATCAGTCATCTTGGAGACTGAGTAGCCATCTGACTTCTTGCTAATGTTAAAAGAAGAAACAGCTATCTTGAACGCAAACTTCCTATTGAGTAAAGAATTTAGCTCCTTTGGAAAGTTTCCTTCGTTGGCTAACTGTTGAAAAACAAAATATACTTCAATGTTGTAGAATAACCAAACATATGGTAAAAGCAATTATTTAGTACATACTTCAATGTTGTTGTCTAACAGCTGATTCGTATTAACCTTCAAAAGCTTTGTCACCTCACGCTCAAACAATGTCAGAGTCACAATGCCAGTACAATCCTGCACACGTATAGAAAGCCTAATTCTGCATAATATATCAATAAGATTTAGTTTTTTCGACAAACCAAGCTTAGCACAAACAAAAAAAAGGAATATGGATAATGTTTACCTTGGAATTGATGAAATGGTCCTTGTATTACAAACATCAGTCTTGCATTCCAAGACAATAACCTCTTCAAAACCACCAGTACCATCCTGCTTCTCTTTAACAACAGTAATGGTTGAAACCTTTTTGTTGCAGCTTGTGCACGCGTTGTAAAACCACTCATCGTTCGATGCAAAACTCTTGATAGTCCCAACAATGACAACAAACTTCGTCCGTGTTTAAGAAATAGATAATGTATAACAACAAAGATAAAGGAGAACATATTAAAACAATTTTAATCCGTGTTACCATATCTATTGAGTTTAACGACCCAATGGGATAAAAAGTCAAGTCAGAAAGGAACTCTTCAGTGGCAGACTTCACAACAGAAGAACTTAAGCGAGAATAACTGGAAGAAGTTTCGGGAGAAAGTTTCTCGATAAATCTAATCAAACATGAAATATAAGTATTTACACTCACAAAGCTGGTTACATAATTATAAAAACATATTATGATAGTGTACCTTTTTTTAAACTCAACAACTTCATCAATATCACTGTTAATTAAGACTCGAGTGACGGTATACAAATTAGATACAGACAAATGTCCTGTACATAATAATAAAATTTTTTTTGATTAATTTAAACAACTATTAAAATTGAAACAGTAAAGAAAATTCAGAATAGATTTAAAGTAATATGATACCTCACCAGAATTTGTATTTTCCAAACTGAATGATTACGACCACATTTTTTTCACCTCGATTGCTGCTCTCATACTCCATTATTTGATCCGCATAACTGTCCTAAAGTGTCACAAAGATCTGCTTATTGCTGAACATTAAAGGTAGTCAAAAATAAAATTATTAGTGTAGAAAACATAACATAACAAAGATAATACTATCATGAATAAAAGTGAAAAAAAAAATAAATACTTCAAGTCTTCAAGCATAAACG
Source organism: Helianthus annuus (assembly GCF_002127325.2). Lineage (NCBI taxonomy): Eukaryota > Viridiplantae > Streptophyta > Magnoliopsida > Asterales > Asteraceae > Helianthus > Helianthus annuus. The sequence goes on from NC_035445.2 coordinate 62,627,529, forward strand.
TGACTTTCTTTTGGTTTTTTCCATTATTAGTTTCCATGTCTACCTCGAAGGGAAAACTTTTGACCACAAATCCAATTACATCTGAGGAAAATATAAATAGTGTCAACAAAATAAATATGTGTTATGTTGTATTATATAGTGTTAATTGTATATGATACCAATTGGACTTTTAAAATACTTGCTGTCATCTGTTGGATCCTCCACAACAGAATCAAACGGAGTAAAATCAAAACCCCATTCAGAACCGATTGCCTCGTGGCATTCCTCAACAACGGTGTTCTTATTAAGGTTAATCTTCAAACCACCGTGAGCGTATTTGACCTTCTGACGATTCTCACCCAACGAAGGATTTCGAATCGTCAAACAACGCTTTTCTTCTAAAAGATGTTGATATTCAGTTGCGTTTTTAGCTAAAACAAAAGCTTGCATTTTTGTTCCCTGACAAAAACAGCATTATTTTATACAAAAAATACGTACTTCAAAAATTATCTGTATATAATATTAAATTGAAACAGAAGTCTATGAATGCTTACCTCACTGTCCATGACTATCATATCATAGCAATAAACTTTTCTAGCGTTATTGAAATCAGCTCTTGTCCACAAACGAACAATGCGAATTCTGATGGTGCAACGTTGAGGTCCAAATTATTCAACAGTGTGATTGCAGGTTGTTCCATTTCTGCATAAAATTCAAAGGAAAGATTAGTAAAAAAAACACAACAATATATACTAACACGTTGTAATAAATAATCAATCAATCTCTTATAGAACAGTCAATGGTATTCTTACCTAGGCTTATGAAAATTGATAGACAGTTTTCGGAGTAGAGAAGAATGGAATAAATGTGAAATGTTTAAAGAATATTTATAATAGGTGGGCAATGTTAATTAAGGAAACATTGTATATTATACAAAATTAAAATATCTAAAAAAATCAATTATAAAAACGCATAAACATGGAAATATGTCAAAGAATAGCATTTTCTAAAAATACAGTCAATCAGTTTACATGTCCATAAATAGGTTAATTTAAACACTTATGAAGATTAACATATAATAAATAAATTTTAAAAACTAAAAGTATAAAAAGGGGAAACATAAAAAGTTAAGAAGATTATACGGTTCTGAATAAAAATGTTATCAACTATACAACAGTATACTATACATTTAATATGTCATATTAACACCTACTAACAGAAAAAATATTATCAAATAACGTAGTATAAAGATGTCATATTAACACCTCTGCCAAAGCTGAAAGAATGTCTACTTTCTCCATCGTGTCAGTTGTTTTTCAGCAATTTCCCTTGCAACATCAACCAATTTACATGGTAAATCCGGGTGAGATTCATCATCCTCACAATCACTTGCTTCAAGATCTTCTTCCAGATCTTCATCACCACCATCAATTATCAAAACCAAGCACTTGATATCATCTCCTGATCCACATTATAAAGTTAGGACACAAATTTCAGCGGGGAATTTTTTCACACTTTGCACTAAAATCAATAACTTTATTCTGGTAATTATAGGTCTGTAAACGAACCAACTAGACACAAACGGGGGCATATTCATGTTCGTTAATAAAGAATATCTATCAAACATACAGCAGGATGCTATAAATTTAATATGTCATATTAACAACTTCTGACCAAAAAATGTTATCAAATGACGTAGTATAAAGATGTCATAATGTTCTAACATAGGGCGATACTGTATAAATAGTATTAAGATACTGTAAAGCAACACATTATCGGTAAATAAAAATTGTTCGGAGAAATAGTAATACATTATGGTTAAACGACAAACATAAAACAAAATAAACTTCAAAATAATGTGATAAAATACAGATGCATAAATAAACAAAAGAATTTTTTATTATCATTTCCATTATGCTTAAAAGGTGAAATCAAAATATAAGTTAGCTAATAAATACATGTTCATGACATTATAACAATGATAAAAACATTAATATTCCTAAGTTGCATAGGTAATCATCAAGGTAGCACTATTAAAATAATAACGCAGTAGAAAAAGATATCCATTCTCCAAACCAGCTTGGCGCATAAACGTTGTCCAACCTCTAAATGCATATCTAAGCTTTTTGTTACCGGTGTCGGAACGGAGAGCCACAGTCTTTGAAAAGCCATTTCCAGACACAACAGTCATGTATTCTATGTCGGCTAGGTAACGTTGGCAGCAAAATCATTTGGAAATATCTACATTTAAAAATCAGAAACCAATATTAGTATGCAATTAAGTCAACCGTATAAAACTAAAACAGATAAAAAAAATATTAAAAGAACAAACTTACAAAACGGTTTGTTAAAACCCATTTCAGTTCATAAAAATCACCCACATGTATAGGGGATTCTACTATACCATCTTCAACATCCTTTGCGGACACATGTTGGTTAGCATCAGATTCAACTTCAGAATCTTCAAACTCAACATGAATTTCATAATCAGGATCGTCAACATCAGACGGTACCAAGACCGACAAACGATGTGTTTCATCTTCTAAAATACCATACTCTTGAACTTCAAATACTTCTTCTACTCTTAAAGGCTGTTGATGGATACGATGCAAACTATCCTTGTGGAAAACTGAAATACTGAAATCATTATATCCCAATAATTGAAATATAACAAAATCCCCTGTTTCCAGATGAAGATCATTTGAAATATGTATCCAGTCAACGATACTATAGTTGGTACCAAAACGGCATACGATGTATACCGTCCAGACCAATTTGTTTCGAAAACATATTGTGAAACGACAATCCAAGGGATCATTCTTGAAATAATTATCCATGAATGCGGAATGAAGCAGCTGAATAAAAAATATTTAGTAAACATAATGAAACAAAATAAGTTAAAAAATACAATACAAATAGATAACATATGAGAATAATACCAGATCTTTTGATTCTGTATCCGTCATCACACAATAGAACAGAGGATTGACATATGTACCGTGGTGGCCTTTGATATGTTTCAATTTAAATGTTTTTATATCCACTTTTTCAAATACTATCAAATCATTCTGCTCAACAGCAAGCATTATAATAACTGTCACCCAACCTTGAATTATAAAAAACCTGTAACGCCCTAGTTACTAATTAACGATTTTGTATGTAATTACCAACAATTAGTGTGTAACTAAGATAACACTTATTACAAAAATTCGGGTTTATTAAAACTTTTATGAATCATAAGTTATTCTACATAACGGGATCGAATTCGTTGTTTAAAAATTGCAACGTAGCAAAGTGCGGAAGCGTGTATCATTATCGTGTTCGGTTCTTCGCTGAGCTTGATCGTCTTCCGGCATCCAAGGTGTACCTACATTTCATACACATGAAATGCTTTAGTCATACGGGGATTAAATCATGTCCGAACGATGTCCGGGAAACATTTGATTTTCTAATGAAAAACAAAATATATATAAAAATATATCTCCACCGTAAATTACGGTGGGACCGTAATTTACGGTGGCACCTGGGTTCAAGCTTTTCTACCGTAAAACAGTAGACCTTCACCATAAACAAATCATCTCCACCGTAAATTACGGTGGGACCGTAATTTACGGTGGACACTGGGTTCAGCCTTTCCATTTTGCCGTAATTTGACACGAAATCTTTCGTATCTTTCAAACCGCTTATCCGTTTGACCTACCGTTTCTTCCTACATGTTTGTAATTTAATTCTCCATTATATGGAGTTAAGATCTGACATCCGGATTAAATAAAATTGAGACTTTTAAGCCTTCGGCTTATTATCTTTTCAACAATTTTCGACCCGACTATGTGATTATCAAACAAACATGTTTGTTTGACTACCATTCATCATAAACCCTTAATTTCTAATATTGTCAATCATATTAAGTACTGGACACGGGTTTCTACGCAATTATTTACCCGTTTTTGTTTAAAATCTTATTTTGACCCGTCAAGGGTATTTACGACCATTTTAGCACGAACGGTGCTCATTTTCTCATGTACTTCATAGTTCCACCAATTTGTTATTAGCTAGTCTTCCACCACAACTATGAATGTGGTGGATTTAACGAAATGGACTATTTATTCCGAGTTAAATCCTACGGATGTGTTATTTTTGCGGCAACACACAATTTAAGCATTTAACTCTTGAAAGTTTATGTCTACAACTTTCATGCGCGTCTAAAGGTTACAAGATCGTAAGATAAGTTCCTAAACAACCTTTATAAGTTGTTCGCTCAATTTACCCTTCAAGGGCATTTTAGTCGACATTAGCCCCTCATTTACTACGAGGGGCTTTCACTACCTATATGACCAAGTTTGTATGTTAACTTTAATCGTATGCATACGTACCTGGCTAGGGTCAACATATAGACCCAATTTATACCTTGCTTTCATCATCATACTTAGTGTGGGCGAAATTAACTGAATCGCTAATCGCTCCTGTTAACACAAGACTTGACAATCGCATTAGTCGATATTGTCAAATAGTGTTATCACCACCATTTGACCCGTTCGGCCTATATGCCCAACGTTGCCTATTAAATCAAAAACATGGTTTTTGACTTCTAATCCATACATCCATCCCGTCCCGGATTTCATTACCGAATCCCCTTTTTGCCATAAACATGGTTTTTATCATCTTTATATGTTCCGACTCGTATCAATCACGTTGGAAATCCATATTTTCAATATTAGCATTATTGCATCTATAACGTATAGAATGAATAAGTAATCTACACAATTATGTAAGTTTCACTTACCTTGCATCCGAGCTACGCTTTTCTTCCATGCTTGACTTGTTTGACCCGCTTTCACTCCAAGCTTCCACCTAGCTTGTTACGCGTCAAACTATCATCATCGTTTTCAAGGTGGTTAGTTTAATCATATTCTAATACGATTATTCCACCTTATGTATTTCATATCAAAATCGCTATTTATCGTATTATAGGTCAGTTTGACCTTTTTAATAGTCAATGCCCATTAGTATACTAATTTGCATTTTCGAGTTATCACTAGTTTTAGCACTCTTTAACTACTCGGTAGGCGTTATCTTTAGACCTCCGTTTTAACCAAAGTTCTAATTGCGTTTAACACATTTAGAACTCTCTCTTTAATCACTTTTTGCATAATAGTCGAAACATCACAACTAGGTGTTTTAACTACAAAATTCTAGTTTCGAGCCTTCTTTGAGGCATTTCAACAAACACCTTAAGGGCAGAATTTTACATGTTTATTTATCATGTCTCTAGCTTATCTCTTACCCCAAATTTCACATAAATCAACCATCTTACAAAGTGTTAACTTCCATAATTTCTTAAATCACTTCAAATTGTCACATTATACTAGATCAACACTCTATTTCCTAGTGTTCATCAAATTTCACATAAACCATCAATCACCTACAATGGTGTTCATAGGTTTCACTACAATTTCACATGATTTTCAACTTGTATTTGTCTAGGGTTTCTCCATAGACACTATAGTTGTTTCTAGATCATCATATGACATACATGCAACTATAATTTCAGATTTTCCCAATTACATGAGAATTTCAAGTTGAGAGTTTTTATGAAATTTCACATACCTTGTGATCCTCTTGTGATGAGGATCAGTAATCTATGCTCCATTTTCGATTTGAACTTGGTTTGATCCTTCAATTTTGTTGATTTGTTGAAGTTAGGGTTTGAGCTCCCATGGAGCTTTCCTCTGGTCGCATACGTATGTGTGTGTATTGAGTTCTATTTTTTTTTTTTAAGTGTTTTAATAAAACACTATTCTAATTGCCCATGTTTAGTCCCTCAAGTTTAAAGATTCATATATGAAACCATAACTCATAGTTTATTATTTAATTACCCTTTACTAACTAGGTTAATTTTACCTAGTTAACTTGATGGGTTCCGGGAATTATAATCCGTAGTGTTTTAAATCCCGTTAACTCGGGCTCTTATAAACTCAATTCCTTAAAACTTTGTTTCGCTTGTATTTAATATTAGGATTTCTTATTAAATCCCAAATATTTACCGGGTTATTTTTTACTACTAGCGATACTTTACCCGTCTTTTAGTATTAACGTGGGTTAATTACCAAACCCGTTTTCGGGGTGTTACAAGTCTACCCCCCTTAAAGAGGTTTCGTCCTCGAAACCTTGCTTACCTAGTTCATTGAGTTTCTAAACTCAATGTGTTTGACTTGAGTAATCTCTTAAGCATTACTCATACTTTAACCAATTGTTAGCATTACCAGGAAAAATTATGGTGATGCCTTTTTGGTTACAGAACCTCTACGTATCTCCTATGACATAATGTAGCTTCGACTTGAGTAATCTCTTAAGCATTACTCATACTTTAACCAATTGTTAGCATTACCAGGAAAAATTATGGTGATGCCTTTTTGGTTACAGAACCTCTACGTATCTCCTATGACATAATGTAGCTTCGAAATAACATAATCTCGTTATTTCCACTAGTTTAGTTAACTTAGCGATATCCGTCGCTTTCATATACCATCGAATTCCTTATGAATCCGTTACTTTGAACCGTTTAAAGGTCTTTAGTGAAATCTTTCACTTTTAGCAACAATTCTCTTTTTGTTTTCAATTTCATTTATTCGGTTTAGTTATACCGAATCTACCGCTTACAAGCAACCAGATTACTTAAATGACCTTTACCGCTCGCTTGGTTATAATGTGATTCCACTTCACATTGCATTTCTTGACCGTGATCGTGTCACGCATGTTTAATTTATATCAACCTTTCATTTTCAAAAAGATCATTTTTCGAATATATCGTCTTGCGCCTATCAGCGTCAAGACTTGAACCCTTTATGATTACTATTCAGATTCCTGTCAGAATTTATATTTATAAAAATATTATTTCTTACTAAATCTGAATTTTAGTCTAACGTTTTTCTCTTAACTATGTCAATTACTCATGTCAAGGGAATTGACAACCCCTAATTTATTGTTTTTCGTTCTCGTTTTACGCGAGGGATCGTAACAAGTTCCCTCACCTTACGCTATTGACCCGTAGGTTCTTTCACCTAACCTCGTAGGCTATTTTCTTAAGTTTTCGTCTCTTTAAGACGAGGCCCTTATGATCCCTTTGCTTTAGTTCATGACCCGTCGGTCATTTTGGCCCCTCCATTTTTCCTTAATTGACTCGTTTGACTCATTTTAGGTGAATTTTTTTTTATCACCTATGAATGTCAGACTTCCTTCTTTATTTGACCCGTCCAACTTTGAAATGGTTGAACGCAATTACCAAAATTTATATTTGCGAAGATTCTTATCATCTTTTAGTCATGACTTATATTCCGAGTCTTTTGACTTTCTATTTCGCGTTCCTGTTTCTCAGTCTACGCATGTGTTTAAATCCTTACCCACCAACTGGGTGTTTTACTGAAGTCGTTATTGCAACCCTTACGGTATGTATTATGACTTCGTTTTACTTTTATATTCCTACTTCGTTCTCAAATTTGGTGTTTTACAAAATCGACCTGTTAAGAGTCTTATTTGTATTCTTCGGGTTCGAGTGTAAGTATCACTCCCTCCCAATATTTGTCTAAATCGTTTTATATGCTTGATGTTTTCTGTGTTCGAGTGTAAGTACACTCCCTCCCAATAGCTTGATGTTTTCTGGGTTCGAGTGTAAGTACACTCCCTCCCAATAGCTTGATGTTTTCTGGGTTCGAGTGTAAGTACACTCCCTCCCAATAGCTTGATGTTTTCTGGGTTCGAGTGTAAGTACACTCCCTCCCAATAGCTTGATGTTTTCTGGGTTCGAGTGTAAGTACACTCCCTCCCAATACTTGTCTAAATCATTTTACATGCTTGATGTCCCTTCACTCGGGCTCATTATCCTAATGTAATACGCTCCCGTCACTTGGTTGTGCGTTTACATTATTATCAAATATTTTGTTTATCTGATTCATTTGGGCACTTTTTAATTAGTCCCATTCACCCTGCCCTTACTACATCGGATGTAAACGTGTCCGCCATAAGAAGTTCATGGTAACATATGCCGCTACTTACTTGGCCAGAGTAAGCGTTTAACACATGACACGCATGACCTTTTTACAGTTTTCACATCACGCCCTATGTAAGTAATACCTCTATCTGTTTTTCTTGGAAACAATATCCCGGATAGGTTTTCTATTCAGGTCTTTCCAAGTTTTTAATTTTACATATGCAACTTTTAAGTTCCTACTTATTGTTGCATATTACTATTTATGCTATTATTTAAAATGTGCACCTGGTACTGTTTTCCCCGACGGGCGTTCTTTGCCATTAACTTTGTTCGCGGTCATTACGCGATTTAGTCCTCGGTGAGTATGCTCCTCTTGTCATACTTCGGACCGTTCCATCATCATATCCATAATTCGTTTGACTCTCGTCGTCTTCAAACGCGAGTGTCCTTCAATTAAAACATTTACAAAAGTTAGTAACGTCAACCTCAATAATCGCCCGTATTATGATACAAGGCTTTTTCTACTATACGCGTCAACGCGCGTATTTTCGTCAACTATTTCAATCATTTTAATTGGGGTAACGCGTATCACACGATAGCCCTATGTGTTGTTTACAACACTTTAGCATACTAACTATTCACGTACTTGTACTTACCGGATTTGCGATCAAGCCTCGAACCGAACACTATTCTTTGTCAAGAGCATAAGGTTTAAGTCCAAGCATGGTTCCTCCCCACCATACTCGAATCTCTTAAACCAAGGCTCTGATACCAACTTGTAACGCCCTAGTTACTAATTAACGATTTTGTATGTAATTACCAACAATTAGTGTGTAACTAAGATAACACTTATTACAAAAATTCGGGTTTATTAAAACTTTTATGAATCATAAGTTATTCTACATAACGGGATCGAATTCGTTGTTTAAAAATTGCAACGTAGCAAAGTGCGGAAGCGTGTATCATTATCGTGTTCGGTTCTTCGCTGAGCTTGATCGTCTTCCGGCATCCAAGGTGTACCTACATTTCATACACATGAAATGCTTTAGTCATACGGGGATTAAATCATGTCCGAACGATGTCCGGGAAACATTTGATTTTCTAATGAAAAACAAAATATATATAAAAATATATCTCCACCGTAAATTACGGTGGGACCGTAATTTACGGTGGCACCTGGGTTCAAGCTTTTCTACCGTAAAACAGTAGACCTTCACCATAAACAAATCATCTCCACCGTAAATTACGGTGGGACCGTAATTTACGGTGGACACTGGGTTCAGCCTTTCCATTTTGCCGTAATTTGACACGAAATCTTTCGTATCTTTCAAACCGCTTATCCGTTTGACCTACCGTTTCTTCCTACATGTTTGTAATTTAATTCTCCATTATATGGAGTTAAGATCTGACATCCGGATTAAATAAAATTGAGACTTTTAAGCCTTCGGCTTATTATCTTTTCAACAATTTTCGACCCGACTATGTGATTATCAAACAAACATGTTTGTTTGACTACCATTCATCATAAACCCTTAATTTCTAATATTGTCAATCATATTAAGTACTGGACACGGGTTTCTACGCAATTATTTACCCGTTTTTGTTTAAAATCTTATTTTGACCCGTCAAGGGTATTTACGACCATTTTAGCACGAACGGTGCTCATTTTCTCATGTACTTCATAGTTCCACCAATTTGTTATTAGCTAGTCTTCCACCACAACTATGAATGTGGTGGATTTAACGAAATGGACTATTTATTCCGAGTTAAATCCTACGGATGTGTTATTTTTGCGGCAACACACAATTTAAGCATTTAACTCTTGAAAGTTTATGTCTACAACTTTCATGCGCGTCTAAAGGTTACAAGATCGTAAGATAAGTTCCTAAACAACCTTTATAAGTTGTTCGCTCAATTTACCCTTCAAGGGCATTTTAGTCGACATTAGCCCCTCATTTACTACGAGGGGCTTTCACTACCTATATGACCAAGTTTGTATGTTAACTTTAATCGTATGCATACGTACCTGGCTAGGGTCAACATATAGACCCAATTTATACCTTGCTTTTATCATCATACTTAGTGTGGGCGAAATTAACTGAATCGCTAATCGCTCCTGTTAACACAAGACTTGACAATCGCATTAGTCGATATTGTCAAATAGTGTTATCACCACCATTTGACCCGTTCGGCCTATATGCCCAACGTTGCCTATTAAATCAAAAACATGGTTTTTGACTTCTAATCCATACATCCATCCCGTCCCGGATTTCATTACCGAATCCCCTTTTTGCCATAAACATGGTTTTTATCATCTTTATATGTTCCGACTCGTATCAATCACGTTGGAAATCCATATTTTCAATATTAGCATTATTGCATCTATAACGTATAGAATGAATAAGTAATCTACACAATTATGTAAGTTTCACTTACCTTGCATCCGAGCTACGCTTTTCTTCCATGCTTGACTTGTTTGACCCGCTTTCACTCCAAGCTTCCACCTAGCTTGTTACGCGTCAAACTATCATCATCGTTTTCAAGGTGGTTAGTTTAATCATATTCTAATACGATTATTCCACCTTATGTATTTCATATCAAAATCGCTATTTATCGTATTATAGGTCAGTTTGACCTTTTTAATAGTCAATGCCCATTAGTATACTAATTTGCATTTTCGAGTTATCACTAGTTTTAGCACTCTTTAACTACTCGGTAGGCGTTATCTTTAGACCTCCGTTTTAACCAAAGTTCTAATTGCGTTTAACACATTTAGAACTCTCTCTTTAATCACTTTTTGCATAATAGTCGAAACATCACAACTAGGTGTTTTAACTACAAAATTCTAGTTTCGAGCCTTCTTTGAGGCATTTCAACAAACACCTTAAGGGCAGAATTTTACATGTTTATTTATCATGTCTCTAGCTTATCTCTTACCCCAAATTTCACATAAATCAACCATCTTACAAAGTGTTAACTTCCATAATTTCTGAAATCACTTCAAATTGTCACATTATACTAGATCAACACTCTATTTCCTAGTGTTCATCAAATTTCACATAAACCATCAATCACCTACAATGGTGTTCATAGGTTTCACTACAATTTCACATGATTTTCAACTTGTATTTGTCTAGGGTTTCTCCATAGACACTATAGTTGTTTCTAGATCATCATATGACATACATGCAACTATAATTTCAGATTTTCCCAATTTCATGAGAATTTCAAGTTGAGAGTTTTTATGAAATTTCACATACCTTGTGATCCTCTTGTGATGAGGATCAGTAATCTATGCTCCATTTTCGATTTGAACTTGGTTTGATCCTTCAATTTTGTTGATTTGTTGAAGTTAGGGTTTGAGCTCCCATGGAGCTTTCCTCTGGTCGCATACGTATGTGTGTGTATTGAGTTCTATTTTTTTTTAAGTGTTTTAATAAAACACTATTCTAATTGCCCATGTTTAGTCCCTCAAGTTTAAAGATTCATATATGAAACCATAACTCATAGTTTATTATTTAATTACCCTTTACTAACTAGGTTAATTTTACCTAGTTAACTTGATGGGTTCCGGGAATTATAATCCGTAGTGTTTTAAATCCCGTTAACTCGGGCTCTTATAAACTCAATTCCTTAAAACTTTGTTTCGCTTGTATTTAATATTAGGATTTCTTATTAAATCCCAAATATTTACCGGGTTATTTTTTACTACTAGCGATACTTTACCCGTCTTTTAGTATTAACGTGGGTTAATTACCAAACCCGTTTTCGGGGTGTTACAAAACCCCCTTGTGTTTGATTCAATAACAACAGACCACTTACAACCACTATCTGTTATTAGATCTACACATCCTACAGGATAATTAGCAACATCTATCAATGAATTATACCGCTTAGGCAATTCCTGAAAACAAAAATAACAATATAGTTATAACAGAAGGTAAACAATATAAACATTGAAACAAATTAAAATTTATAACATCTAACAAAATAAAATTGGCAAATAAAGCAGAGTTCCTAACCAACTCAGATTTATACGGATCCGTCATATGAACCAGAAACCCAACTTCCATATCTGCAAAGAAAATAAGAATACACACAAAAAAACTGAAATTAGAACAATGTTATATTCAAAAAAGCAGAACAAAAAGTCTGTTTTATTAAATTTTCTAACTCTGTAACAACATGGTAACATAAATCTGTCTACATAATCAAAAATAGCGATTAGGGTTTATGATGGAATGAATGAACTGGAAAACTAACAAAAGAGGATTAACCTGACACAAATAGAAATCCATTACGGTGTATAAGAACATCAATAAACAGACAAATTACAACAATCAACTGGTTAAAATCTCATATCAAAAAGAATTAGCGGATCCGTCAAAATCAACAACAACATACAAATCATACAACAAAATTGGGGTTTTCTAATAAAAACTAAAAAATCACATACAGAGGTGGAATCCAACTTACCGATCCTTGTATTTCGAAGTCTGATGATGAACATAAAACAGAGCACGCTTCTTCAGTGATCGTTTGAAACATCCGATTAAAAGAAAGAATTGGTATATAGGCGATAGAATTGAAAACGGTTCCATAATTTCCAAAAAAACCTTCCGATTATTGAATAAGTTTTCAACCTTCCATATATAATCTAAAGAAAGCGCTTAGACCATGTGTAGTGGTGAAGAATTATAATGCCCCCACCATGGGGCATTATCCGACACGTGTCATCCCAGTCAGCATGGGGCATTATAGCAAAAGTGGTGTAGTGGGCATAATGCCTAATAATGCCCCTTCCAATTATTAAAAAGGATTAAAAAAAACTTATTCAAAAAGCTGAATAGTCAAACACTCATCTCTCTTCCCATTGGTCAACACTCACCCAACTTGGTTGCTTGGAGCGTTTTAAAGAAAACGCCTGAACAAATTTTTTTTCAAAATTTTTACAAAGTAACGCCCCATGTAATGGTGGGGAAGGCGTTATTGGGCGTTTTTTTTGAAATTTTTTTAAAGAAAACGCCCCACTACACATGGTCTTAAAGAATTGAAGGAAATTGAAGGAAAATAGAGAGAAGAGAAGAATGCCGCCTAAAATCCAAATTCTCTGGCCAAAGAGAATAGCCACATCAAAGTCAAATAGTCAATACTATTTTGCTTTAGTATAAGAGATAGATATATATAAAGGAATTTGTGTCCAAAAGCAATTGTATTAAAATATCATTATCTCATGCATTATAGTATAGATACAAAGGAATTTATGTCCAAAAGGAAGTTATGATGGAATGAATGAATTGTTACGCCATATTTTTTGGTGTATAAAGGAATTTGTGTTCGAAAGTAAGGAATTTATGCTACGCCATACCTTTTGGTATATAAAGGAATTTTTCTTCGAAAGCAATTCGTCATAACGTTAGTCTCATTATGCCGTATTTAATGGGTATATAAAGGAATTTGTGACCGAAAGCGATTTGTCATGTCCCATGCGATTTTCGTAAGATAATGGGGTGTGGTAGCGCCTCGGGGCGCTGTGCTTGTTGATGTTGTTGCTTGATTGGTGGGGAAGGAGAGGGGGTGAAGGAGAACCATACCTCTTTGATGGGAAAGGAGAAGAAGGAGGTGGTGAGATGGAGGTGATGTAAATATTGAGGAAAACATGACGACACCCCACAGTCTAACATTAGTTCTTAGGTTGGACGGTATGGGGTTAGTCCCCGGTTCGTTCTGGTCCGGCGCTGGGCCAAACACCGCGCCGCCCCCTCCCGGCTTCGTCCTCGCCGTCCTTTTCCAGACGTTGGTGCCGGTCCACAAAAGGACAAAAATCATCCCTCCCCCTCTCTCACACATCTATACATACAATATATACATATATTTTTTAGGTCCATCCCCCCATTTCCATACCTCCATACTCTTTGCCCCATCCTCATACCCATCCTACGTGGCGCTTACGTGACGGACCATCTCCATCACCATACCACATAGCCTTAGTTCTAGTAACTGTCTAACATTAGTTCTTAGTTCTATTACACCGCATCGTTGCACCTAATTTTATCATACTGCAACTCCGTAAAATTCAAAAGTTATAAATTTAAAAATAAAAATTTTATTACAGTGCAGCTCTAGAGAAATCAAAAGATATATATCTTTTAAATAAATGTCTTGTTGTAGCTCAAATGTTTTTAACCCAATTAAGTGTGTGTGTTTTCTTTTCTTTTAATCAATTCGTGTATACACATCAATCACATATGAATACCTCTACTTCTATCCACGTAGAAAGCTGGCAGGAAAACAATATTTATGTGATGAATACGATCGACGGTTCATATTAATCCATGATGCGACAATGTTGTTTTCTTTTGCATTCGGGGTCCGCTAGAGCAATAGCACTTCATTTATGGTTTTTTGTATGCATCTCATAGCATATGCACATGCATGTTATATATTTTAAAAGGGTAAAACAGTCCTTGTAATTTATTTACACTAATCATTCAATACACATGTAGCCAATTAGCCATTCAAGGGGTCTCTATAATCTAGTTATTTTGTTGACTTTTTCCCAAAAAAAAAGTTAATTTTGACAAAGACATGGATGTTATTATCAATAATAAACAAAACCTGGAAATAACATATAAACTAAACCCTATACATGAAAACCTTAAATACCATTTGAATCCTATAAAACAACCAAAAAACACCTGTGATCGTGTGCTGCACTTATGATTCTTACCAAAGTACCATTGACTGTACATATGGTCAAATTTGTTTTTACCAGAACTTCAGTTTTCACCTGTGATCCTCCACACACACATCATCAGAATCTCAAAACCCTGTTAGAGGATTTATAATTGGCCGAAAACGAAACACTGGGAGAAATATTCAACTGATTCGGTATATCAGTTAACACGTTCGCGTTTCCTTGACCCGTTCGAGGAGAAGCTTGAGTCGTTAAACCCGAATTGTGGCCTGAAATAGATAACACAATGCAAACATGATTCCTTTTGTCACTTAGGTTCAAAGTTTATTATAACTAAAGAGGCCAAAACGAGAAAACGTATTGTTAAAGATTTTGGTGTGGCCCGATAGAAACTATTCAGGACGGGTCATTTTGGTTGTATGCGCACTCGAGTGTCACATGTAATATCAAGCCAAAATGTGAATACCCTATATATAAATTCAAAAAACCCATTTTCAATGTAGGGCAGGAATCATTCATTCAAATGGTTAAAGATTTCTGGGCTCTTGAGTTGTCACATGCAATGTTATGCCAAATTTTGAATCCTCTATAATTGAATAAGCCCATTTTCATGTAGGGTATCCCTTAAGATAACCAACTGCATCAAGTCAAAAATACAGAAAAAATAAAACATTATCTTCCAAATTCTGTTACATGTCTGGTTCCCATCTTATCTTTCACATATTATATTTTCTTTATACCAGTAACTATATGTATCTCAGATGTTAAAATAAAGAGTAAAATGGCATTTTTGTCCTTGAGGTTTTACCAGTTTGCGACTTTCGTCCAAAGGTTTGTTTTTCCGCATTTAGATCCAAAAGGTTTGAAATCCTTTCATTTTCATCCGGCTCGTTAACTCCGTTAAGTCAGGGGTATTTCTGTCTTTTTTGTTAACTTAAAGGCAATTTAGGCTTTTCCATGGGTATTCGGTATTTTTACATAAAGTGACAAAGACCAAATTGCCCTTTAAGTTAACTAAAAAAAGATGGAAATACCCCTGACTTAATGGAGAAAATTTGATGGAGTTAACCAGCCGGATGAAAATGGTAAGATTTCAAACCTTTTGGATCCAGTTGCGGAAAAGCAAACCTTTGGATGAAAGTCACAAAACTGGTCAAACCTCAGGGATGAAAATGACATTTTACGCTAAATTAAAACAATTTTTTGAACTTGAACAAATAGTAAGTAATTAACTACCTTGGAAAAGGATCACCACGAAGAAGATGATGGTAAAAAACATGGCAAAAAGACTGCCATGTGACGACGATGACGAAGATGATGAATTCTTTGAATTTTTCTTTTGCTTGAGTGCCTTCATGCGCTCGATTCTGGCCCGTTTGATCATGGCAAGTTCAGCAAGCTCTTTGATGAGCTTTTGATCATAAGCATCCAACGAAAGAGGTCGAGGAGGTCTAGGCGGTTTTTTCGCACTCGGAGCCTTTTTACACTTTACATTACTCTCTAACGAACCCTCGTTGACATTTACATTATCTAATTTAACTAAACTATCATCGTCTACACTCATTAATCCGTCACATAACCTTAAAAAGGCTGTTTTTGCAAGTTTTTTATCGAAATCAGGATCCGGACTTCTCTCTGCATTGCTATGAACTATAGCGGTACCGCTCTCGAGATCAACATCAAAACCATTTCCCTGTTCTTTCGAATCCGAATGATCCATTCAAACTTCAATCCTAACAACTCGTTTCAACTTTCAGCCAACAGTTCATAAAATTCTAAATGTTGACCGAACTATACACGAATCTATGCTTCTGAATCTCCAAAGCTGTCAATGGAGACAGGATCCTGAATGCAAAATGTAAGAAAACAATCAGGATATCACCTCATATGAATTGATATTCATTTATAGATCAAAAAACGAAAACCTTCATCTGTACTCAATACAAAAACTGTGTTCTACAAATGTTTATGAACGTAACCACAAAGCAAAGAAGTTGACATTAATATTTAACACACAAAAAATATATATATATATATATAATATAATAAATCGTGTATCTAAATTTAGTAAATCGTGTATCTAAACCTTTACAATCTATGAATTATGTCAAATTAACTAACACAAATAATGTTAAATTAACTAACAAAATCTATAATTTAATTAATCATGTATCTAAACTTTCACAAATCTATGAATTATGCCAAATTAACTAACACAAATTATGTCAAATTAACTAACATAATCTATAATTCAATTAATCATGTATCTAAACTTTCACAATCTATAAATCATATCAAATTAACTAACAAAAATTATTCAACAATTTAAAACAATTACTTTTCTCCAGTCAAATCGTGTAATTAGCCAAACTTCCGGTCAAAAACCAGCAATCAAACGGAAAACCTAACAAATAAACTGAACAAAACAGTAAACCTAAACGATATAATCCAGTATAAACACGTGAATATCAATTTATCATCAATTCATCCAGCAATTACACCTTTAAACCACAAGTTAAGCAACGAATGTCAAACAACAAGTGAACACAAAGTAAAGTACGAAATTAGAATCAAAATTGAGTGCGATTGAAGTCAAATTCACAGAAAATGTAAAGCGTAAAGCAATTAAACTCAATCACTCATGAATTTGAACAATTAATGAAGAACTGATGAAATTGATGATTTGAAATTACCTGCTATGATATGAACATGAAGAAACCCTAGATCCAACAATAGTAATAATAATGAGAGTGATCTATTTATTATTTGTGAACAAAATGAATGATGAATGAAGAAATTGAGAGTGAACGCGTCTGCGTGTTATCGTGGGTTCACGACACGAGGGTTTTTTAAGGATTTATGTAGTGATCGAATTGTTTATTTTATTTATTTTATTATATATATATATTTTTTTTATTTTTTATAAAAAAATGAATTGTTTTGTAATGTGATGTCATGAAGAGTTGAAGACATGAACACGTGTTAAATGTTTGTGAAATGTATGCATTGGCCGAACACTAAGTTGATAACTACAACATTTTACTTCAAATATTTAAATTTTAGAGTTAAATATTATTTTAGTTTCTCTATGTTAAGCTATTTTAACGGTTTAGTTTAAAGGTTTTATTTTTTTTCTATGTGTTTAAAAAGGTTTTACCATTGTCATTTTAGTCCATTGTATTAACTTCATTCATTTTTCTGTTAACCAAAAGGGTAATTCGGTCATTTTATATGTAATTCTGTTAATTAGAAAGGGAATTCGACCATATAAAATGACCGAATCACCCTTCTCCTTAACAGAAATAATAGATGATATTAACCCAATGGACTAAAATGACAACAGTGAAACCTATTTGGACTCACAGATAAAAAATGAAACATTTTGACTAAACTGGTAAAATGGTCAAACCATAAAAACTAAAATGACATTTAGCTCTAAATTTTATATAGATAAAGGTAATGGTTTTCAATATTAACTCAAATACTTTTTTCAACATTTTACGAGAAATCTTGTTTGAAGAATTAACATGTGTTTATACCATTTGTTTTTAATATATTTGTTCCCTAGCCCCGGAGGTTATAGAATTCGTAAACAGAGTCCAGCGGGTCGTGAATAGTAATTTATCAACCCCTAATAGTCGATCCGTCTTTAGTAGAATTGGTTTTGCGATTCAAAATAGGGCTGCAGCACAACTTGTTGCCCGTTGACCTGTCATTTATTTGTAATTTGGTGTTTTGGCATTTTAATGAAAAATATTTTGTGATCGTTGTATTTTAAAAGAAAAATTAATTGTATAAATTATATGGGTTAAAATTTAAAAAGGATGTGAATCCAACAATTTGATATTTAAGATTTTATGTTTTTGATATTAAGATTTTTTATGAATATGATGATATTTTTGGAAGCATAGAATGTGTTAATGCGGAGATTTTCTAGGGTCTACCAGAAGATTTGAGAATTATTTGGATCCAACCCGCGTCGGTGGGAAGCATGTTTGGGCTACCATTAGATTATGGGTCCATTTAATAAGCATGATGTATGATTGAGTTTGAGTGCACAAACTATTAATACCACCCATTTACTTCATACCATAAACATGTAGTATAAGGTATTGTTGTTTGTCGGTGCACGCTAATATAACATAACCTACATTTAACTACCTTATTGTATTCAAAGTAGATAGTATTATATGCAAAATACTATGTTCAGATTTCACATTCAGATTTTATATTGCATAATTTAGAATATCATAATTAAGAATATTAAGTTTAGAATTATAAGTTCGGAGCTACATAATAAACGAATTTAAATCTCCTACTACAGAGTAAAGAATATTCATAGATATACACGTTGTTAGGAATCTGTACCTTAATAGCAAATCGAGATATCTATAGTATTAGAGGACCCTATAAGATTAAATATATTATGTTTAATATTTAATCTAGTAGCCATCATAATCATCTACATAATATAGATTAAAATATATAACAGCCTATTAATTAATTAGTTGGTAATTGTTGATGGATCATATTACCCTTATTAACTAATTAGGTTTCCTCCTGAGTGCTTATACAAGGAGACTAATGTAGAGGTTAAAGGGTTACACAGTTACACAATTAGACATACCCTATAATCATAACATCATCATCCACCTCCCTCTCCATAACCGATCCCCTTGTCGGTTTTCATTGTCACCATCATCAGTCAGCACCCTAAGGAGGAACCAGATCACCTTGACAAAGATGTCGAACTTCATGTCGTCTTCCCTCACTGGATTCTCCTCTGTACTGTCTGCGGTGACAGGTATGTTTTCATGTTTTACCTCATATTTAAACAGAACTGAATCAACATGTGGTATCAGAGCATATGTTGATTAGTCGGTTCTGTTTTGCATCCATAAATCTGGAATAAACTGGAAAACAGAATTGAAAAACCATAATAAAATTCGGTTTCTGTCATCCAAGATACCATTCCGGATCCATCTTGGATCATGTGCTCGTTCTTATGTTACTGTTCCGAAATCAGGATATTCAAAATATGTTTAAATGTGTAGTACATTTCCAGATTTCGGATGAATTTTTTGAATGTTTGAATATTTTAGTTTAGGGTTCATCTTAAGTTCTTGATTAAATTCGAAAAATTCCTTTAGTTTTGGAATCAGTTTAGGATTATTGGGTGTTTGTTCCTGTTTTATTTTTTTTATCTAATTAGAGTTTTCGAAATCTGTTATTTTATTAATGGATATAACTTTTTCGAAATCAACAGATAAATATAATTAGTAATTAAACAGGAAACTTGATCCCATAATCCCTGAAATTTCGGATTTAAGCCTTATCAATTATTAACTGCCAAGATTAAGGAAGTGACAGCTTGAGGAACACATTTCGGATGACCATCACGGATCATTTCGGACTAACCATTTCGGACTAAGCGTCCATTACGGATCAACATCCGCCTGATCATTACGGGCCATCACGGATCATTTCGGACTAAGTATCAACCATTTCGGATGATTACAAGACATATTTCATCCGGAATCACTCATCCGAAATGCATCTGAAATCACCCGAAATCATCCGACTTTTACGCGCCTTGAACACATCCGAAATCGTTCAAAATCATTCATTTTGGATGAGTCCAAGACATAAATCATCCGAAATCATGAGTGTTCATAAAATTTCAAGACTTGTCCGAAATCCTATTACTTTATTAAGCAGTTAATATGAACTAAAATAATTATTTTTGTAATTACTTAGTTAATTAATCAGAATCAGATAAATGTTTTACAAAACCAAAATGGCTTAACTTGAATGAGCTTTTGATGTATCATTTCTGGCCAAAGCTGACTTGATACATCTACTTATCGTTCAAGTATTACGAAAGCTATGTTAAGTGTGCATCATAAACATGAATGTCTTAATATCTGGCCAAAGCTGATTTAATTCCTTCATAGATGGCATACTTAACAAGTGCATAACTAAAGTGATTGTCTCAATTTCTGGCCAAAGCTGATTTGTTACAATCATTTTGCACACATGCTTAAATGATTACACTTCTGGCCAAAGCTGATTTGTCTTCATTTAAGTAGAATTTTATCTAAGTCTATTATTTTGATGTTAGTAATAGACAATATCAAAGCTTCATAATGTAAAATGGTCATTATTTATGCCTGCCTTAGTTTAACGTGCCCTTAGATCACATTAGGATTTCTACCTTAGTATCATAACTTGCTCATCTTATTTCCACTATCAGCGCCCAATTGCGGGATTCCACATTTGACTGGTGATAACTTTGCTGCATGGAAGGATGCTCTCATGCTTACTCTTGGGCTGCTAGATTTCGATTATGCCTTAAGAGAGGATAAGCCAATGGACCTTACTACTCAAAGTACTGCTGCTGAGCAGTTGACTCATGAAAAGTGGACTAGGTGTAACCGCATGTCTCTCATGTTTATGAAGCAGTCCATCAGCAATGCAATTAGAGGAGCTATTCCTGATTCTGAAGATGCTAAAACCTACTTGGCTTCTGTGGAGGCACAGTTCAAAGGGACGTCTAAAGCACACGCTAGTACCCTTATTCTCAAGTTGGTGACAACTAAGTATGATGGGAGGAGCGGCATTCGTGAGCACATCATGATGATGAATGACATGGCCAATAAGCTGAAGGGGCTGGAAATGGAAATCAGTGATGGTTTTCTTGTTCATTTCATCATTACTTTGCTTCCTTCGTCCTTTGAAGCATTCAAGATCAATTACAACACTCAGAAGGACAAATGGACGATGAGTGAGCTGGTCACTATGTGCGTACAGGAGGAAGAGCGTATGAGGATGGATCGCACTACCGATGTTGCTAACTTCACTACCTCCAACTCTAAGAAGAGGAAGAACAATCATCAGAGGAAGGATGCTTCAAAAGTCCAAAGGCCTAATCCTAATACAAGTGCACCTTCCAGCTCTAAGAACTCCTTAGGCAGAATCCACTGCAAGTTCTGTAAAAAGACAGGACATATATAGAAGGAATGCCCTGATTTTAAGGAGTGGCTGGCTAAGAAAGGTAACGATTATTTTACGATACTTGAGTCCTATAATTTAAGTGTTCCTGCTAATTCTTGGTGGTTCGATTCTGGTTCTATGGTTCATGTTACCAATTCAACTCAGGGATTCCTTACAATCTGGAAGCTGGAAAGAAACCAAAGAACGCTTAAGGTTGGTGATGATCGAGAACTAGAAGTAAAGGCCATTGGAACATTACAATTATGTATGAAAACTGGTTTATGTATTAAACTTTATGATACCTTATGTCACACCCCTTTCTGCGGCGGAAGCACGAGGTGTGATCATGAAAGGTTCTCATTGCATACGAAAGGTAAAGATACTACATGCTTGTAAAAATAACTTCAAATACCAAACATTTTATAATTTGAAAACATAAGTTAGCGTTTACATCGCGAGATAGCATAAAACATTGTCTTAAAAGTTTACAACTTTATTTAAAGATAAACATAAGCGACATCCACAAGCACAAGTAAAGCCGCGCGCACATCCACTTTTAGTTACCTGAAATACATGTGAGTTTTGGAAAAACGTCAACATAATGTTGGTGTGAATTCATGCAGTTCTTGTATTGAACGTTTGTATACCTTGTATGAAAACATGGTATGTATCTTGTGAAAGTCAAGTATTCATGTATATATCAAGTATTTATGTATGTATCAAGTTGTTAATGGGTTGCAAGGCCATTAACATGTGACACGACATAGGAAGCAACCAAACCTTAGGCATTTTCTAGTTGGCATATTATGAGACACAAAAGCACTACTTGGTACTCGTTCTCACCAAGAGTGTGGCTGCCCGACACCCGTTAGATCTAACCTGTTGTTCTGCGGTGTAGGTATATTGTTGATTAATGGTGCTTATGGTACCCTATTCGTGACACGATTTCTCGTATCATGTATCATTTCTCGTATCATTTCTCGTATCATCATACCATTTGTAAACATTGTAACATTTGTAACATGTATTTCACCCCCGAAGTTATAAAACTGAAAACCGTTAAAAGAAAAGGGGGAGCATGAACTCACAACTTTGCGTTCCTTGCGTCGTAAACTTCACCGGATTTGCTTAATTAACGTTGTGACCTATACGTGTTTTCTTAACGTTAGTCACTAGACTTGTATAGCACAAGTACAAGTCACTATGTTTTGTATGTGTTTTCTCGTGTTAAAAATAATTTATATTTTTAACTAAGTGTCTTACTTATATTATTTTCTCAACAATAAATATAAGTTTCTTGTATTTTGCACCCGAGTTATGTATCTTGTATGTTGTATGTGTATTTTTGTGTTTTCACTTCTCAAGGGCATTTAGTGTATTTTCAAGTCCTAATACACTATCACGTATAATACATACTACATACACTTAGCATAAAATTTGGTGATCGACAAATATATATATTTTCTCCAAAAATATACATACTTAATATTAATTTTAGTTTTGAAGAAATCATCATTTCTTTACTTGGAGTTTACACAAAAATTAGGGAAACCTTGGTAAATATTTGTAGGGAATAAGTTTCATAAAACTTATATTTTTCTAAGTGTCAAAATTTATAGAAATTTTGGCAGAGTTTCCCCTAAAAATGGAGGTTTCCCATGTTTTCTAAACATGTGTTTATTTTCTTTTAAAAATCATCATTAATCAATTTCAACAATAATCATCAACCACATACACCAATTTCTCTATTTCATGAACTTGATATATTCCGAAAACGCGTAGTAACTTGGTAAAGCTTTTAGTGGACTTAGTTACCTTCCGAAGCGTATTTATTTATTTAAAAATCATTTTCTTGGAAGTATTTAGTGTTTACAACTTGTAGACAATTTTTACAAAAATTACCCTTTTGAACACTTCTTGTAAATAAAAGATTTTTACACTTATATCATGTCTAAAAATACTATAAGTGTATGTAAGAGTCATGATTTTCCAAAAACCGCTTCTCTAACTTGGTTTATTTACAAACCTCTTTTATAAATCTTGGATCTATATGATCACCAACTTATTTTGTTCACTTATTTTTTGAGAAATCATTTTTATTCAAGTTCGTGATTAACTAGAAGGTGGTTATTTTATGTAACACATAACCACTTTCTAATCTTGTTAAATCACATTTTTAAATATTATTTAACAAGATTCATTTGGTGTTTAACATTACACAATCAAGAATCATCATAAAGTTAACAACATAATCATAACAACACCCTACTAATAACATTTCATCTTCTTGTAGCTGTTATGTTCAAGTCTCTTGTTTAACCCCTTTTAGTGTTCTTGTTCTTTAGTGTTTCTAAACATAATCATCATACTACAACTTTTGATCATAAAAATAAGATGAACAAGGTGTAACAAGGACTTACTACTAGCACAAGGCTAGGGTAGGATCTAGTGATGAAGATGGTGAGAAAAAGATGAAGAACAAGCAAGAAACAAAGCTCCTTTGAAGCTCCACAGGACGCAAGCACCTATAACCCTTCTTCTACACTTGAATGAGACTTGAAAATGGAAGTTTATGGTGGTGGAATGGTGGTGATGGTGGCGGTTTGGGGTGAGCCGAATGAGAGGGAGAGAGAGTGAAGTGAGAGTGAAACTTGTAAGGTATGGTATGTGATCTAGAGACTTTACTTATAATGATCCTCCATCATAATTTGTTTAGATATGCAAGCAAAGATCCAATATAAAAATGGGATTAAATCTAGGTGAAGATCATGATGTATGGAAGTGGTGATTTGTGGGTCCATGGGGACCGATTTCGGTTTTAGGGGGGGTTGGATGTAAAATTGTGTCTAAATTGTAAAAGGTAGTTAAATTTCAAGTAATAAACTTATACTTCTTAGTTAGTTGCTTTTTATTAGGTGTTATGGTAAACGGGGATCATGACTAGCCAAAAATAATAAAACGATGTATTTGGCAAAAATTTAGTGTCCCGAGTAATGTCCGGTTGTTCGGTTGGAAACCGTTCCGTTAAAGCGTTTAATTATTCCACAAAGTGTCCTTTTGTAACCCTTTTAATTCCCAACACTTAGGGAAATATTCTGGACAATAAAACGTAAATTCTGCATGATATTTATATGTTTAAAAGCTGGTTATAGCTTAATTTAATAAAATTCTGCACTTAAAGTGTGTTTCGGGTGCTTTTTAGTGCGTATTTTAGCTTTCGTAATGTCTATATATTAACCCTTGTATGTACTCTCGGGTTTTAATGTATTCTTGTCATTGGACCTACATCTAGGCTCCAATTTTTATTGTCTGACTGCTTTCTGCAGAGTCGTTGGCATATTGTGTTTTACCGGTGAGTTTACTAGTATTTTTGACGCAACGCTCTAGTTAATGCATAAGTAATATTTTGTAGTAATAAACGTGCATGAATTCACTTGTATAGTATGTAATCAGTCAATGTTGACGTTTAAGCACATAATTGCAGTTATTAAATAATAATTAAGTGTACGAAAATTACCGGTTTGGTGCCAGTTGTCACAGTCTCCCCCCGTTAAAAGAATTTTGTCCCGAAATTCAGGCTGAACCAACTCTCGCAGGAGTCTTCTTGAACAGGTGGGGGTACTTTTCTTTGAACTGGTCTTCACTTTCCCACGTGTACTCGGGTCCGTGCTTAGAGTTCCAAAGTACTTTAACAAGCTTAACAGTGCCCCTCCTGGTCTTGTTGACTTTCCTGTTGGTAACCTCAATGGGTTGTTCTGTAAATCGGAGGGCGTCATCAATATGTACTTCATCTGTAGGGATGATCACGTCTTCTTGTGTTGGACTCTTCTTGAGGTTGGATACATGAAACATATCATGTACTCCATTAAGTTCTGCCGGTAATTCCAACTTGTATGCCACGGTACCAATTCTTTCCAAGATCTTGAATGGTCCGATGTATCGGGGATTCAGCTTCCCACGCTTGCCAAATCTGACTACGCCCTTCCAAGGTGAGACTTTTAACAACACTTTATCTCCCACCTCGAATTCTAATGGTTTTCGTCTTCGATCAGCGTAGCTTTTCTGTCGATCTCGAGCCGCCTTAATGCGCTCTTGGATCTGCATGATTTTGTCGGTTGTCTCTTGTACAAGCTCATGACCAACCATTCTTTTGTCTCCAGCGTCTGCCCAACATAAGGGCGATCGACATTTGCGGCCATACAGAGCTTCGAACGGTGCGGCTTTTATGCTCGTATGATAACTGTTATTGTAGGAAAACTCAACTAAAGGTAGATGAGTATCCCAGCTGCCGCCTAGGTCCATGACACATGCGCGAAGCATATCTTCTAACGTTTGTATGGTTCGTTCGCTCTGGTCGTCTATTTGTGGATGGAATGCCGTGCTTAGATCTAACTGAGATCCAAAGGCTTCCTGAAAGGATTGCCAGATTCTTGAGACAAAGCGTCCATCTCTGTCTGAAATGATCCAGATAGGCACTCCATGACGTGCCACAATTTCTTTTAAGTATATCTCAGCAAGCTTTCCAGTGCTATCCTTCTCTCAGATCGATAGGAAATGCGCATATTTCGTCACTCGATCGACTATCACCCATATCATATCGTGCCCTCTAGGGGTCTTGGGTAATTTTGTGATGAAGTCCATCGAGATTTGCTCTCATTTCCACATGGGTATCTCTGGTTGCTGTAGTAGGCCAGAAGGTTTCTGATATTCAGCCTTAATCTTGGCACAAGTTAGGCATTTTCCAACATAAACAACAACATCGCTCTTGAGTCTCGGCCACCAATAGTATTCTTTTAAGTCTTGATACATCTTGTCCGATCCTGGGTGGATCGAGTATCTCGATTTGTTCGCTTCACCAAGGATGACTTCTCGCAGGCCATCATAGTGCGGAATCCAAATACGCTTCTTAAAGTATAAGGCTCCCTCTTCATTTGGCACCATATATTTCAGCATACCCCGTAGGTATTCAGCTTTACGGTTTTCCTTCTTAAGGGCTTCTTGTTGGGCGTCACGAATACGTGCTCTGAGGTTCGTTCGAATCGTCATTTCTAATGCTCGAACCCTTAGGGTCTTAACCCTTTCTTTTCGACTTAGCGCGTCTGCTACCACATTTGCCTTTCCAGGATGGTACTTAATCTCACAATCGTAATCATTTAGTAGCTCGGCCCATCTCCGCTGGCGCATGTTCAGTTCCTTCTGATCAAGTATGTGCTGTAGACTTTTGTGATCTGTGAAGATTGTACATCGCGTACCATATAAATAGTGTCGCCAGATCTTCAAGGCGAATACCACTGCTCCCAGCTCCAGGTCGTGAGTGGTGTAGTTTCTTTCGTGAACCTTCAATTGTCTTGAGGCATAAGCGATGACTTTCTGGCGTTGCATGAGCACGCAACCCAAACCTTGTCGTGAAGCGTCACAGTATACCACGAAGTCTTCAGTGCCTTCGGGTAATGATAGTATCGGTGCATCGCAAAGCTTGTTTTTAAGTAGTTGGAAGGCTTCTTCCTGCTTGTCACCCCAGTCGTACTTCTTATCTTTCTGTGTAAGGGTCGTTAGCGGTTGAGCTATCTTTGAGAAATTCTCGATGAATTGCCGATAATAGCCCGCTAAGCCCAAAAATTGTCGAACTTCAGTTGGGGTTTTGGGGGCTTCCTAATTCTTTATTGCTTCGATCTTGGCTGGGTCTACATGAATGCCTTTCTTGTTCACAACGTGACCAAGAAATTGTACTTTCTTCAGTAGTTCTAGAATCGCATTTCGAGAACTTTGCATAAAGTTTCTCTTTCTTCAGTAGTTCTAGAATGGTTCTGAGGTGTTGCTCATGTTCTTCTTTCGTTCGCGAGTAAATCAGGATATCATCGATAAATACAATCACGAATTTATCGAGATATGGTTTGCATACGCGATTCATTAGATCCATAAAGACCGCTGGTGCATTCGTCAGCCCAAATGGAATTACGAGAAACTCGTAGTGCCCAAAACGCGTTCGGAATGCAGTCTTTGGTACGCTTTCTTCCTGTATCCTTAACTGATGATATCCAGATCGAAGGTCGATCTTGGAAAAGTAGCTTTATCCTTGCAATTGATCAAATAAGTCATCAATCCTCGGTAATGGATACCGATTCTTGATTGTGAGCTTGTTCAGTTCTCTGTAATCGATACACATCCGCATAGTTCCATCCTTTTTCTTCACGAACAACACTGGAGCTCCCCAGGGTGAGAAGCTTGGCCTTATGAATCCTTTATCCAACAACTCCTGGAGTTGTGTAGATAATTCTTGCATTTCGGATGGTGCAAGTCGATAGGGTGCCTTAGCTACAGGAGTGGCTCCTGGAACCAGGTCTATACGGAATTCGGGAGGCAATCCTAGCAGATCTTCAGGGAAAACATCAGGGAATTCCTTCACCACAGGAATGTCTTCGAGTTTCGGCTCCTCAGCCTTCTTGTCTACAACATGCGCTAGGAAAGCAACACATCTTTTCCTTAAGCACTTATGTGCCTTCATACAACTGATGATTCGCAGAGGCGTGTCTCGTTTTTCTGCATGCACAATGAGAGTTTCATCATTCGCTAAAGGGATGCGAATGATTTTCTCATGACAAATAACTTCAGCTTTGTTCTTGGACAACCAGTCCATTCCAACCACTACATCAAAGCTACCCAATTGAATAGGTAAAAGGTCGATGCTAAATCTTCATTCACCAAGTTCCAATGTGCAACCTCTAACAACTTCGCCCAACTCAACAAGTTTACCATTGGCTAGTTCTATAGAATAAGGAATTTCTAATCTACTAGATTCTATTCCAAGCATGCGTTTAAATTCCACAGACATGAAGCTATAATCGGCACCAGTGTCAAATAATATGGATGCAAAGTGATTGTTAACGAGAAACGTACCGGTGACCACGTTAGGGTCCTCGCGTGCGTCCCTTGCTCCAATCACAAATGCTCGAGCCTAAGCGTTGTTTTCCTTTGGGCAGTCTTTCATGAAATGCTCATTGCTTCCACAGCTGAAACACCCTTGGTTTCGCCCAACTCCATTCCGATTCTGGTTACCACTGCCATTTCCATTCCCACCATTCGCATTGCCAGCACCGTTGCGATTTCCGTTTCCGTTCCTTCCTTTTCCCCAACAGTCTTCTGTTTGATGACCCAATCTACCACATTTGTCGCACCTTGGAACGCGACAAGC